>NC_091882.1:4358928-4981632 GCF_019399895.1 Cardiocondyla obscurior
TATTTGTGTTGTCTTAAAGATATATTCCTTTTTCTTATTCACAATTTTTTAGAAATTGAACAATTGTTTGGTTAAACTACATATTCTAAACAACTCATTAGAAAAACTTGGAATATCAAAGAATTATGCGAAATTACGGATACAAACTATTTGGTTAATCACTGGCTGGATTGTTTTGAGACTTGTAACAGATTTATCTGACTGTATGTGGTATCTTAAACACTTTCACTGTTTTTCAAAAGCTATACTGTTACCATTTATTATAAATCATGCTGCTCACATTAACATGTTGTATGATTTTGTGTACATGCTGCTGCTAAGGTTAGTAAATAATGTTGGAAGATGATAAATACTATGTTTTAATATAATACAAAATTATAATGTTACGTTTCGGTGGCTCTCCCTGTATGTTCCGTCACTTCTCAAAGCACTCTTATACTCGCGCAAAAAACTCCGGCGCCCCACGAGAAAGAAACTCATTCCTGTAAACGAAAAAAAAAAACAGAAAACTTTGTGACTACGATACATGCCTCGCCATTAAGGGTGAACACCGGCCCTGGTGCGGCATAACGCCGCCCTCTGAGAAGTACTCTGGGCGGCAACCGGTCCGAGCGGCGCAAGGCGCACCCAAGTAAGTCCGTCAGGCGATCACCAGTCCGACGGCGGCGCGCACCGTCGAGTTAGGAGTGGAAGCTTTCTCACTCTCATCTCGGCGGCTATAAAAACCGAGCCCACAGCCAAGCGGGTACCTTGTCCGAATCCAATTCTCGACCTGAACACATCCTATCATTCTTTAAGTTTTGGACGCTCCTAAAGCCTCTGGTACATTCTCCGACTCAAGTGCTCCTGTGTCAAACCCGGGCACTCCCGGTGAGACCTCTACTGCCTTGAGCGCTCCCAAGGCAGACCATCTCCTCAGATTCCTGGGGATCTCAGGCGCTTCCGAGACCCCGCTAGATTTGCGACCGGATACCGCCGGTCACCGTCGGCCCGGAGACTCCGGGCCACCGTGATTCCCCTAGACGGGCGCTCCCATCCGGGTCTGTGGATCCGTCGTGCGGCAGTCAACCGCCGACACCGCCGCGGTCGAGCGCTCCCGACTGTCGCTTCCCCGGTTGCCCCGGGTAACCTGAGCCTTACCGACGGGCATTTCTGTTGGTCCGGGCCGTGGCGAACGACCACTAACCAACGCCGAAGAGTCAGTCGGACGTTCTCGACTGGCCCTACCGCAGACGACGCCCTTTTCCAGAACCCCTGGTGTTAACTACCGCACCTCTACCCGACCGGCCTAGCTTACGTGGCCCACTTCCGCGATTCAGCTCGCGGCTTTCGCGAACCCTAGATCCGACGAGCCCAATTCCGGCAACTCAGCGACGACGGCGTATCGCTCTCGTTACAACTTTATTAAATGATAACCTCTATAAAAAACCACTTGTCGAAAACCTTAGAAAAGACTGAGAAGCGTTGATTTTTAAACAATCCGTTTTATGACAACGGGAACGGACAATCCCGCTCGCAAAATCATTGCCCGAACTTCCGAAGATGGATGGAGTCAAACCGGACGTAACAATAAATTAAACAAATTATGTAATAAGATAATATAATTTTTTTGTAATTAATTATTAACCAATGTATTTAATACAGATATATCAAATCACAATTTGAGCGTATTAACAACTATATTCAGGAATTAAAAGAACAGAAAAAGGACAAAGTGAAATATGAGTGGACAATTTCTACTTCGCCATCAATTCATCAAGATCTAATTGGCAAGGACTCACGTGAACAAAAAATATGGATTTTAATGTAAGAGTAATAGGAAAAATTATTACACATTGTAGCAGTTTTCAAAATTAAACTTGAACCAAAAAAGATTTTTTAAAGTTAAAAAATTTTATTTTTTATTGCATAATAAAGATTTGGTAATAATAGTTTGAAAACCAAAGTATAAAAATTTTTCAAAAATAAATGTTACAGGCACATTCATTTCAAACTATGTTCGATTTCGTATGATTTGAACACAGTATTTGGATGGCAAATGGTGAGTCATGTAATTACATTTCACTTTTTTACAGTGTACGTTATTTACAACCTTTATGTTGTAACTGTGCTGATATATGCAAAATGCTGTAATAGATTAGTGGATCTTTATTGTATGTGTTTTTGGATCGTAGTTCATATCACAAAAATGATTGTTTTTAATTACATCTGCGAGGGAGTTTGTACTAAGGTACAAAAAATATATATATTTGTTACAAATTATGAAGATATACAATTTACTTTACGTATATACATTTTGGTTTAAATAGATAATCAGATATTAATAAAAATATATTTGTTAATATTAGGCAAATGAAACGAAAACGTTTTTGAACAAATTAACAAATTGTACTTTTGACATCGAAACTTATCAAACGGTGAGTGACAAAAGAAGAGGGTAAATAAAACTAGTTTTCGGCCCTTTTCAAAATTCGACCAAAATAAGTAGAATCTCTTGTGTAAACTTTAAAAGTAATATTTAGTCGATTCTAGCTCAAACGGAGGTATTTAAAGATCTACCAACATATACAGAGTCACCCATTTAAAACAGAACAACTGAATCTTTTCAAGAAATAAAGAGGTAAAAAAATGTGTTAGATAAAAGTAGGAAATAAACACGGTTTCAACTTTGGGAGCACCGAGGAAAGCGCGGGGCCGGAAGAGTACCTGTGTTCATAAGGGGAAGGGGAAAAGGGGACATCTGTGTTCATAAAGCCTATTACACAATGCAAAGAAACAGGAAATAGAAATAGGGAATAACACAGTCAACAACAAGCTTCGTCATATGAAAAACCCTATACAAATGCACAATGGAATACGGAACAGGCAATAGGAATAAAATTTCCAACATGTTGGATTTCTATTCCTGTTCCTATTCATGTGCTATTCCTGACCATTTAAAAGTGATCATAAACGGTTGACTTTTTGAAGTGTAGACGTGGTGGTCATTGTACATACTCGCTGTAAGAAATTTTATAACTTTATTATTTTAATATTTGACAATGGATTCTTTCGATACGGACAACAAAAATATTTTGCAAAATCAAAAGTGTGGTGACAAATTATTAATTGACATAATGCGAGCGCGTCCGTGTCTATATAACAAACGTAAACAAGACTACCGTGATGTGCAAATGAAAGAAAATACATGGACGGAAATATCTTCCGTTCTGGAAATATCAAGTATGTATTAATTTAATATTTTGTAAACTAAATGCATGAAGTCTATTAAACTGATAGGTTATATTTTTTAAGAAAAATATTTGCGTGATTAATTTCATATGTTCAAACTTACTACTACAAACAATATTTAATCCATTTTTCTTTATTTTTTATGTAGCCTCAGATTGTCAAACACATTGGGTTCGTCTTCGCCAACGTTTCAGCAAAGAAAGACAATTAAAAGAGCAGGAAACAAAAAGTGGAGCTGTTGCACTTACTAGAATGAAATAGGTTTTATTTGACCAAATAAGTTTTTTGGGAGATTTTGTATTGCAAAGAAAGTTTGTATTATTTTCTAATTATACAGGGTGTCCCAGACATAACGAAGGGTATTGGGAGGATAGATAGAATTGATTGAGACAAGTAGAAAAGTCCCGTACTATTTTGCAAAATTCTTAACCGTTATTGAAAAAAAAATTAAAATGTATAAATTGTATAGGCGTAAGAGCGATAAGGATGCTGCGCGTGAGTGAGTGCGACAGACGACGGCGCCATTTCTAGCGATTCGCCTGTCGCGCTCACTCACGCGCAGCATCCTTATCGCTCTTACGCCTATACAATTTATACATTTTAATTTTTTTTTTAATTTTCTCTTTTTGATTTTAATAAATTTAGTACAAGCACAAAAAAGCCACAAATTTTTCTGTCCATTATAAAAAAGTCTATAAACAAAAATATACAAAAAATATTACATTTTATACAAAATCAATGTAATAAAAAAATACGTAATAAAAAAATAGTTTTATTAATATCTTGTAAGCACGACCTTTTTCTGTTCTAACCGGTTTATAATTTCGACTGTCTATATAACGATTGTCTCTATATTTAACTTTCTTTTTTATTTACATCTGCCGACCTCTATTTTGTACCGTTAACAGTTTGTTAAATTTTCTTTGTTCTTATTATTTGTCTGGTTCGGTTCGTGGACCTCGGTTTGCTGTTCGCGGTTTACGTGCTTCTCAGCACATGCGCATAAGTAAAGACGGTTGTGATTGGACAACGCATTTGATGCTATACAATCCTATGTGTTTCAGTTTTTAATCCATATTCCTGTTCCCTGTTTCTTTGCATTGTGTAATAGGTTTAAGGGAAAGATGAAAGAAGGTACCATGCAGTGTTGATAGACGAGACCTCAGTCGAGTATGCGTTAATGTAAAAGAGAAACCCTCAGGCACCCGTACATATATTGCTAAGTAAGGGCGCGTTGGAAACAATAGAAAATGCGGTGAGAGTCTGTGATTACTTTATTATCTCTCGGCAGCTCGGGAACGACTGACTCGCAGATCATCCTGCAAGGAGATGCGTTCATTGCGTGCACAAAATAGAGTATCAGATACATCATTTGTCTACGAATGCGTCATTCTTATTGTCATCTAATATTACTACGGAATAAGGGGGAGAGGAGGTGAAAGAAGAGCTATGGGAAATATGCAAAAGGGTGTGGAAAGGAGAAGGGTTTCCAGAAGAATGGAGGGAAGGGATAGTTGTGCCAGTCTTAAAGAAAGGAAAAGGAGAAAAAGTGGAAGAATACAGAGGGGTGACACTGACACAAACAGGGTATAAAGTATATGCTTCGGTCTTGGAGGAAAGGATAAGAGAAGAAGTGGAAGAGAAAAAAATAGTTCCACAGAGTCAGGCAGGATTCAGGAGATACATGGGGACGCTGGATTAAATTTATGTTTTAAACCACTTGATAAATAGAAGAATAGAGGAAAAAGAGGGGAAGCTAGTAATAGCTTTCATTGATATGAAGGCAGCCTTCGATTCTGTGGACAGAAGAAAATTGATGGAAGCAATGAGAAATAGGGGGATAAGGGAAAGGTTGGTAAAAAGGTGCGAAGAGATAATGGAAGAGACGAGTAGCAAAGTTAGAGTAAAAAAAAAGGAAGGGAGAAAATTTTGGACGGTGAGAGGGGTGAGGCAGGGACTTCCGCTGAGCCCGAGTTTATTCACGATCCTGCTGGCAGACTTGGACGAGGAATTGGAAAAGGGTGGATGGGGCGGAACTAAGATAAAAGGCAGGAGGGTGTACTCGCTGGCATACGCGGATGATATTGCATTGATTGCATAAACGGAAGTAGGAATAAAGGGAATGTTGAAGACATTAGAGGAATATGTGGAAAAAAAGGGATTGGAGGTAAATGTGGATAAGACAAAGGTGATGAAATGCTGAAAAGGAGGAGGAAGATGGAAAAGGGTTAAGTGGGTGTGGAAGGGTAAAGAAATAGAAGAGGTTAAAAGATTTAATTATTTGGGTTATGTGATGACAAGGAATGGAGATCAGAAAGAGCACGTGAAGGAAAGAGTAAAGAAAGCAGCAAGGGTGATGGGACAAATATGGAATATTGGCAAAAAGAAATTTGGAAAAGATTGGGACAGAAGACTATGGCTGTTTGACAGGCTTGTATGGACAGTAATGAGCTATGGGGTGGAGATATGAGGGTGAAAGGAAAAGGAGGAGATTGAAATGGTACATGAGAGGTATTTAAGATGGATAATGGGGGTAAGTAGAAGTGTGCCGGGGTATATAATGAGAGAGGAATTTCAGAGGAAAAAGTTGTCTGGGAAAGCGGGAATGAGGGCTTGGAAATATGAGAAAAGATTGGAAGAAGGAAGATGGGGGGTTTTGGCAAGAGGATGCTGGGAAGAAATGAAGGAGAGAGCGAGGGAAGGAAAAACAAGTGGGAAATGGGAAAAAGAAAGGGAGGAATTCTTTGAAAGATTGGGGTGGACGCTGGAGAGGATAGAAGAAAGAAGAGAAGAAGAGGGAATGAGAGGTGAAGAGATAGTGGTAAAAGATAAAGAATTGCAAAGAAAAGAGAGATGGGAAAAAATAAGAATGGGGAAATTTAATAAGGATTATGGAAAAATAAAGAAGGAAGGAGTACCGGAATATTTAAAAAAGGGATGGAAGGAGGAGAAATGGCAAAGGGTGGGAAGGTTTAGAGTGGGGGATGATATGAGGGGAAATAGATACTGGGAGAAAATAGAAAAAAAAAGTGCAGGATGTGTTTGGATAAGAAGGAAACGTGGAAACATGTTTGGGACGAGTGTGTAAACTGGGGGGACGAGAGGAGTTGGGAGGAGGCAGTTGGAGATGTATTGGGAGAGGAGGGAAATGGGGAGGAATGGTTAAGAATACTGGAAAGGGTAAGGGAAGGAATAGGAGAGAATGAAAGAATGAATGAGGCAGACTATGAAGTTGTAAAAGCGTCGGAAGCGGGGGTCCATGAGAATGAATAAGAAATAGAGTAATAGAATAGAGTAAGAGAATGATTTCTGGCGGTGTGAGCGTAAGAACGTATGGGTATCTCTCTCTCTCTCTCGTGTGCTAAGCGGCGTTTAGAGAAAGTAAGGAAAGCGAAAAGTAGGAAGTAAGTTATTTGCGGAGAAGAACAAGAAAGAAGAGAAATTAAAAGAAGATGGAAGATTGATAAGAAAGATTAAGGTAGAAATAAGAAAGCTTTTAGGAAATAAGACGAGGTTTTTGTTGTTTGTCTTTTCAGGATAATGGAAGTAAGAAAGGAATGTAAAAGAAGACAGAAGAGTGTAAAGTTGATAGAAGAAGGAAGAGAAGAAGAAGAAAAAAATAAAGATAAGAAAATGTTGTAAGGCGAGGACGAATAGATGAAATGGATAAGAAGCGTAAAATGATAGAAGGAAATAGTGGTGATAAAGGTAGACAGTAGTGAGGGGAAGGTAGTGGAAAAAAGTAAAAAGAGTAAAAGAGTTGGCGGAGTTAAAATGTAAGAAAGAAATATTGAATGTAAAAGGTTTATAAAGAATTGTTATTGTTATGAGTATGGTTAAGTTTAAGTTTATAAAGATTTAAAGATGTAAGGAGACGAAAGTCCGAAAATGTACCTTGAAAGAGTAATAAACATTATTACAAATATTACTACGGAATATTACTACGGATACATTACATATATAATTTTACTAAAAGTAATAAAATTTTTTTAATTATATGTTAAAATATAATTTCTTACAATTAATAATAAAATAAAAACTTATATGTAACAAAAAATCTGAAAAATAAAGAAGAAAAGGAGAAATAAAAAATGTGTTTAAAATAAAAAATATATATAATTTATTTGGCGGAATCTCATACAGAATACCAACATTTGTTGCAAGGGTAAAAAAAACCGCCAAAAACCTTACCAGTATTCATAAAATAAAATCTGTTACATTATATATTTAACATGTAATAAATTTAATTTTAATATTTTTTAACAAAAATTAAATTATAAATAATAAAATAATAAACATAAATAAAAAAGTGTTTTGTTAAATTATAAATAAAAAATATAAAATAAATGTATTTATTTATTAACCTAAACCATAAAATTTTGAAAATATTAATAATTAACAAATATAATCACTTGTAAATAAATAAATTAAAATATTAGGACTTTTCGTTTTTGATAGCGTAGCGAGCGATGTGTGTGAAGTTGGCATCTCAACTGTTAGCATCTCATAAATTATCTTTATATTTTTTTGCATCCAGCATACTTCTATAGTTCCTGATAAGTTTTAACAATAGTTCCGCCGAAATAAATATTAAAATCGATTTTTTATAAATGAGATGCTAACTTCCGATTACATTTCGTAGCATCTCATCGTATTTCAATTCATTGATTACAAACAAAGAAGAAGAAGTAAAGTTCTACTACTTAGAAACGTTCTGTCAATAGTTCTGACGATTCCGCGGAGTTTTAACATTTACCATCTTCGTACACATAAATGTGAAATGATGTGTATTTTTTCAGAGTTTTGATAATTCTATTACAATTGTAATGTAGATTTGCATCTCTACTTTGACTTTTCAAAGAGTTTTAACGTGTAAAATTATTATAAAATTTTATAGACAAATTTTATTATTTAGCACTACCATTTTCAAACATATAAGTTTGAGATGCTATGTGATTTTCGAGAGTTTTGCTTAATGTAAAATAGTTCTCATATAGTTCTGTGCATGCTAATTGCTTTTCTAAAGAGTTCTGATGATAACGAAAATTAGAAAATTTTTTAAACATTTATTTTGCTACAAATTCTCATATTTTTACGTGTAAGGATAAGATGCTGGTTGTAAAGCCACAAATTTGGCGACATAAAATAATAATTCTTCTAAAATTGTCATATTCTAACATAGTTCTGGATACTATTGTAATCGGGTGACAGGAATATTCAGAATGTCAAATAGGTCTTTTCTTAACGAACAATATCTCACGTTTATTAACTAATTCGATCGCGACTCTCAATTACATCAGATCACTTAACGGTTCGGACTTAACGAATGCTCCGCCTTTCCAGAGCTCGCCTTAAATATTCGGGTTACACCCTCTTTCCTCGCCGCCGCGGATCAGGTGCTCCCGAACATTCTTCTTGTTTTTGTCTCCACGGCATCACGCCGGAATCACGCCGCCGAGACATCGATCGTCGGACAATATGCATGATCAGCCGCGCGGCCGCTGTTTAACTTAACTCTAGGTTACAATAACGCTTTCGCGCCTTTCAGTTCGGCTGTTCTGACTTTCGCGTTTGTCCTCGAGCGCGACTCTTTATTGTATGGTCTTTTATTTTTGACCCGCTGTATACACTTTTATATTAATTGCAATACCAATAATAATAACACATTTTTCTTTTCTTACATTTTCCATAGAACACTTATTCTAGCTTAGTTTTCTAACTTACATACTAATCGCTTTTGCCTTCGCTGTTCTGACCCGGCGGATCCATCGCTTTGATCCATTTTTTCAGTCTGTCTGATGACAGGATCGTATTTAACGGTTTTTGAGTTACGTTGAACCCCGGTACATCTGTCACGACATATCTGTTAGACCCCAAAACTTTATGTACGCGGTACGGTCCTTTATAATTCGGCTGTAGTTTCCGTCCCGTTCCGGGTTTATTTTGCGTATTCCTTATTAATACTAGATCCCTCTCCTGATATTCCGACGGAGTGCGGCTGTGCTTGTCGCGATACATTTTATTGTATTGCCGCATCGCTTCCGTCGCCCGTGATGCAACTCCCCGCGCTTTTTCGCGATCGGCTTCCCTGTCCTCGTTTATTTTCGCGAATTCTTTTACAAACTGTGCCAACGCGCGATCTCGATGATTCCGTTGCTCGTATCCCAAAAGCACGCGCAACGACGTTCCTTTTATACTCTGGTGATACGTGTTGTTTATGATATATTGCATATCTCCTAACTTTTCCTGCCAATCCGCCGCGTCCCCCAGCAATTTCGTCAATAAACTGTTGTAACCCAAACCCCGTTACAACACGAAATATGACGCAGGGCATTTCGGAATAAGTATCTCGTAATTAAATAACCTCGGAGGATGCAAGATCAGCAAACCTCCTTAAGAAATTAAATAATAAAAGAAACACGTGCGAGAACTTATTGCCGAAATCGCTGAGGTTGCATTCGCCGAACTACCGAAGTTCGGCATTGCAACCCGAGGAGGCCAAGGCCCTGCGTCACTATTAAATAACCGCGGACCGTCACGGACGGGCAGTCGCATCATAGTCCGTACCGTAAACTGAGAGCGGTGATAACGAAAGTTCGGTCGCGTGCCAAGTAAGAAGAGACCTCGCGGAGACGAGGACGCGTGACAACGCGAGGACGTGTGCCGAACCGACAGAAGGAAAACTTAGGGAGATAGAAAAGTGCAACAGTGTAATCAAATAAAATTCTAATCTTTTATTTCAATAAACTAATTATTTCGCCCTCTCTCTCACGGATCCCGAAGGACGGACCCCGTGCACCGGCCCCGGTGCAACAAAACTTTTTAGGAAACGATTAACTCGCTCCACCATTCCGTTCGCCCAAGGTGCCGCGACGGCCACCTTCCGATGACGGATTCCGTTGCTTTTTATAAATTGCGAAAATTCCTGTGATGTGAATGCCGTGTCGCGATCCGTTACGATTTCGGTCGGGTTACCGAAACTCGCGAATGTCGCTTTCATGTTGTTGTGATTTAGCGGGTCTTATGGAAGGTGGTTTAAAATAAAGAGAGAAAGACTGGAGCGTTGATCTATATGGTAGCTTTATTTGAGAGCGACTGACTGCTCTGGACCGTTTTATAAGTCCAAGGCAGCGATCCCGTTGATACATCCTTTGTTGTTCGTATATTGATATTAGGTATCAATTTGCTGGAAGCGCAGCTGAGAGATGCACGCGTGTTTTATCACTCTAAATGACGAAGGACGTATCAAAGTTCTAGTCGGAAGATACATTACAAAGTGACTAAGAAACTAATCTAAAAAGATACGAATTACTACGGGGAAATATCACACATGTATTTTACCGTCTCCCGCGTGCTGGTCGTTTTTACCGCAAATAACCACGTGAACCTACTATACGCATCTATCATCACCAGTATAAATTTACGTTTGCCCCGCGTTTCTGTTAGCGGCCCGAAATGATCTGCGTGTAATATTTGCAGGGGCGTCTCCGGCACCGGTGCCAGGTGCGTTTCGCCTTCCCATCGGTTAGGCGAGCTATCGGACATTAAACATGTTAGACAATTTCCGATGTAGTCTTGAATTTTCTTCCGCATTCCGGGAAACCAATAATTTTTCTCCATCTCACGGCGCGTTTTTTCTGCCCCGCAGTGAGCCGCCTCGTCGTGATGGACTCTTATTAGTGGTGTGACCATTGCTTCGGGTACTACGAATTTTGGATTCTCTAAATCGTTTTTATATAAAAGTCCGTCTATTAATACAAATTTCTCGCTTCCGTTGTATTCCACGGTTTCACTTATTTCCTTTAATTTCGAATCGGTTAATTGGCGAAATTCTAACTCCCTCTCGAGCGGGAGCTCTCCCACGTAACCGACGTCTCTGCTTAACGCGTCCACGTGTTCCATACGCTTTCCCGGCCGATGCTCGACCTTGAACTGATAACTTTTGAAACGACCTGCTTGCGCGGCGGGCCTCGAATGACGGGCCAGCGAGCCCGGGACGCTCGTCGGGATGCAGGATCCGAGTGTGTAAGGTCGTGAATGCACCGAGACAAATTTAGATAAAAAAGAAAACAAATTTATTAAATAACTGCGACGTCCGCTTGGTCAAGCGGCGTCGATAGATATGTACAATGCAGATAATTATAATTGCTAATGCGGGCGCGAATATAGTCCTTCGGTGGGTGCGTCGGTCCCTTAGATTGTGATCGATATAACGCTTGCGCGGGACGTTAATTCGCGGCTGGTCGCGAATGCTCCACGTAAGGCGCGATGGGTGTCGCGTAACAGTGGGCGCGGTTTTCGGCGCGGATCGTAGATCTAGCAATAGATCCTGTCGGAAGGACCGGTGGTACGCGGGACGCGGGCGCGGAACGGCGGGCGGGGCCCGCGGTACAATTGATCGCGGTGGGCGCGGTTCGATCTAGGCGCGCGGTACAATAGATATGCGTTCGTGGACCGCGAATGAAATGAAACCTTTGGGTCAGGATGCACCTTGACCGGTGTCGTTTAGCCAAGAGTCCTTGGCCGAGGTGGAGAGCACTCCACCCCGTGGATCACGACGGTGCGACGGGATCTTTGTGTTTCGAGCTTTCGCGGTAACGCAGACGTAAGATCGAGAGTCCTCGAAGGAGGCGGAGTGCGCTCCACCCCACAAGCTAGTCGTGCGTACGTTGAAGTCCGGAACAAGAGGATCGTGAGCGCCAGGAGTTCCTGGCCGAGACGAAGATTGCTTCACCCCGTGGTTCGTGCTCTAGGATCAGGTGCTCGCTCGAGAGCAAACGGATCAGGACGGTCCCGCTGAGTCCTGGCGTCGACTTTTTATACATAAAAAGTGACGGCGCAGGGTTGCCGGGGCTCAGCGGGGCTTGTGGCGTGTCCCGACGCGTGGCGCCGAGGCCCCGGGATGCGGCGCGCTCGGAAACGACGGGCCTCGACGTCGACGGCGCGGTTCGGCGGCGCTCGGGAACACTCGGCTAAGCCCGCAGATGGACTTAGCCGCGGAACGGCTACGCGCTGCCGTTCTATTCCGGCGGTATAAGATTATAAAGTTTGGGGCGCACCGCGCCCCGAGTTCCTGCCGGACGGTGTTGTGTCCGGCGGCCGGCCGATGTTGTGGCCGGAATGGTGCATCGCCGGGTGCACCGTTACACTTTGAAGCGCTAAAGTCCACCTGGCAATTCTCGGATTTAGGTTGGCCTTCGTGATGGCGTGCACCAGCGCGTTACAGTCCGTCACCACTGTAAATTCGATCCCGTATAGATATATGTAAAAACGTTCAACGGCTCGAACGATCGCGAGCATTTCGAGCTCGAAACTATGTACCGCGCTTCGGCTTGATTTGTCGACTGATTGTAGAATGCCACCGGTGCCCACGGACCATCGGCCCGCCTCTGTAGTAATATTGCTCCGATTCCGGTGCAGCACGCATCGGTGTGCAGCTCCGTTTTCGCCGTCGGATTATACAATTGGAGCAGTGGATACGACGTCAATTCCCGCTTGAGCTGTTCGAACGCTCGCACGCAATTTTCGTCAAACGCGAAATCCGCATCCTTCCGTAACTATTGTTGTATCGGTCTGGCTTTTTCTGCGTAACCGCGGATAAATCGCCTAAAATAGTTCGCTAGTCCAAGGAACCTTTGTACCTCGGTTACATTTCGCGGTTGCCGGTAACCCTGTATTGCAGCGGTGTGGCGGGAGCTTAACGTTATCCCCTCGCCCGAGACTACGTAACCGAGAAATTCTATTTTGTCGCGGAGAAACTGACACTTTTTATAATTCAGTTCGAACCCGTAACGTTTAAGTGTCTCGAGGACGGACTCTATTGTCGCCAAATTCTGCTCGACTGTTTGTGTCGAGATCAGGATGTCGTCCATATAGACGATGACATCGTCGCGTCGGATTAGCGGTCCGAGAATCTGCACCAGCCGCTTTTGAAATTCGGCCGGCGACTCACAGTATCCGAACGGTAATTGCGTGTATTCGAATTGTCCGTCCGGTGTCGCAAACGCAAAATATTTTGTCGATTCGGGATGGACTCGGATCTGATGAAAACTATCTCTTAGATCCAGTAATGTAAATACTTTTTTACTCGCGAGTCTCGTTAAACATTCCTCGATCACGGGGAAAGGATATTTTTGCTTATTAACTCTGCTGTTTAACGGTCTGAGATCTACGCAGAGCCGTAGTTCTCAACTTTTTTTCCGTACCGGCACTATTCTGGCGCAATACGGGGACCGACTCGGCTGTATAATTCCCCGCTTTAATAGATTGTCTGTTATTTCGCGTAATTTTATTCTTTCCGCGTATGCTATCCGTCGCGGCGCGTACGCGTAAACTGATTCATCTTTTAAACTTACTCGGACCTCGTAGTCGTCTTTCTCCGGTATCACTTCTCGGCCGTTTATATCTCGCACGATTTCCATTAACTGTTTTTTCGCGTTTGCTCCGAAATCTGTTCGCGTCTGCTCGATCGCTCGCCGCCACTCCTCCGCTTCATTTTCCTCCACGCAGAGAGGCAATTCCGCAAATAAGTTAACCCGGTCGCCGCTATTTTTTGTCGCCGGTCTATACACTAACGTTAAATTTTCCTTAGTTATAAATTCTCTCCCGAGGATGACGTCTGCCCCGAACAAGGCGTCTTTTAATACGTAGCATTCCACCGCAAAAATCGCGCTCGTCGGCCCGAGCGACAGCGCTAGCTCGACCGTACCTGCCAATTCTAACGGGTTGCTCGATAAATTTTGCAGTTGCCGCCGTGTTTCTTTTAATTGCACTCGCTCGTGCTCAGCTAATTCCGCGATTACGCTATCTTTAACGAACGACACCGGGCTACCGGTGTCTATTAACGCGGTCAGTGGCATTTTCTTACTCCTACCGCAAAGATCGGGCACGAATGGCGACTCCACCACGATCTCTCCCTGCGCTTCCACGGCGCCGACTTCCTCCGTCGCTTCCACCGCTGCTGTCGTGGTCGGTCTCGGAGCCGTCGGCCGCGCTGCTCCCGGTCGGTCCGTTGGTTTCTGCTGGCCCCGTCCTGTTGGGCAGTTTCCGGTCCGGTGCCCCTTTATCCGGCAGTTGAAACACGTAATCTCCGCGGTACACTCTCGGAAAGTGTGTCCTTCTTTTCCGCAGTTCTTGCATGCGCCCGACGGAACAAACGGGCGCGCCGGCCTCTGTGCCGGTCTTCGCTCCGTTCTCTCGGGCTTCGTAAGGCCGTCGGTAATGTGCCGCATTCTCTCGATGAATTCTTCCACTGTTCGTGTCTGTAGAGTCAAGGCTGTCGCCCTAAGAGAACTCTGTGGTATTCCGCTGATAATGAGATGTGTTTTATCTCCCGCCGATAGTTCCAGCCGCTGCATTAAGAACAGTTTTTCTATCGCGTACTGGTCAAAACTTTCTCGGCCCATCTGCCACTTCCGTGCTCCTACCTTTTGAATTATTTTATAAAACGGGGTCTTTTTGTCGAAAACTGTGATTAGTTCTCTCTTGAGTCCTATCCAGGACTCCAATGCCGCTCTTGTCTGAATCTCGTATCAACGGCGGGCGCCCTTGACGAGCTTGCTTGACGCCGCGAGCAGCGTCGCTCCGTCGCTGGCTCCGTGGATCTGTGCGACTCTGTCCACTCTCGATGTCCAGGTTATTACATTTTCTTCCTCTGTAGCTCCGAACTCCGGGATCTGTGTGGACACCCATTTCACCTGGTTACTGCCCAGCGACCCATTGGATTGCCGCTCCAGCGGCGGCTTTGTAGGATGTAGTGAGGCCTCCTGCGCGTGCAGCACCCGCGGCGCTTCAGCGGGCCGCGGCCCGGTCGACGCGGTGTCGTAGCCTCCTCCACCTCTGCCCTGGAGGAGCGACTGCATCAGTTGCACTGTTTCCCGCTGCTGCTCCTCTATTTGCTTGCAGATGCTCGCCGTCACCGACGCCAGCACCTGCCGTAGCCTGGCTCCGGTGATCGGCTCATCCTCTATCGAGCCCTGTCTCAAAGGTCCTGGCCGGCTCCGTCCACTTTCGCTCCTTGATCGTTGTTCTGCTGTATTTTCTGCTGCTCGTTTCCGTTCCATGTAGGACATTATCGTGTCGATAGTGTCCGCCCGATTTCCGGTTGTCGTAAGCCCGTATTTCGCGGCTTCTTCTCGTAGCTGCTCTACCGTGAGCTCCTCTAGCCGATTTCGGTCCATTCTTCTTTTTATCCATTCACTCGTCCGAGAAAAACTCGTGCTTGGCGCGGGAGTTTCTCGCGGCGTTTTTCCTTTCGCAAACGTTCTTACTTCTTTTTGATCGATATATTTTTTTTAGGCTGTCCGTATCCCACTTCTGTGTTGTAATCGGGTGACAGGAATATTCAAAATGTCAAATAGGTCTTTTCTTAACAAACAATATCTCACGTTTATTAACTAATTCGATCGCGACTCTCAATTACATCAGATCATTTAACGGTTCGGACTTAACGACTGCTCCGCCTTTCCAGAGCTCGCCTTAAATATTCGGGTTACATCCTCTTTCCTCGCCGACGCGGATCAGATGCTCCCGAACATTCTTCTTGTTTTTGTCTCCACGGCATCACGCCGGGATCACGCCGCCGAGACATCGATCGTCGGACAATATGCATGATCAGCCGCGCGGCCGCTGTTTAACTTAACTCTAGGTTACAATAACGCTTTCGCGCCTTTCACTATTATTAATATATATTTCAAACAATTTAGAATTATTTTATTTGGCAGATTAATTTTTTTTACTCTTTGCATTACCCGAACCCAACGACTAGGACGTGGTAAGATTTGGCTCCATTTTTTTCGTTTTTTGGGGTTTTTGTAAATTTTTTGTTTTTTTTGTATTTTATTATATTTTTTATTTTTTTTTGTATTTTATGTTATTTTTTAATTTTTTGTATTTATTTTATTTTTTGTTGTTTAATATTTTGTAATTTTTAATATATTTTTTGTTTTTTTTGTTATTAATGTTAACGTAAACCTAAATATTTTATAATTTTAAGTGTTTTTTTTATAAACCTCGGTAGGGGGAATATCATTATTACTTATCGTCTGAAAGTACATATAACATTAATGTGGTTGAACTTTTTTGCTTAAATTAACGCTCTCACAAGTTGGACCAAGATTATCATATTCGTGCCAATATAAACCACATTTTACGTAATCGATATACCCCGGCTTGCAACTTACAACCCCGGCTAATGTACATGTTCTGTCGTTAAAAATGATTGTTTGCGCTATTGATCCAAGTGTAGGATTAAAAATTTTATTTGAGATCTCGTATCTATTATCTGGTAAAACTGTTGTGTCGATAATCATATGCGGTTGTTCAAGATTAAGGCATTATTTTTCAGAATTAGATAAGGGCTCTTAGTCACAGTAACTTTACCTTGTCCAGCCCGGGTTTATTGTTATAACGCATCCGGCACAGTTCATACAGTTATCAAACATATAATAACCCGTACGTGCCTAATCGCGCGTGGCAACGGAAATATCCCTTTGGGAAGAACCGTCTTCTCGAAGATTTTCCTTTGTCTAATGACAAAGAATTGCCTGTAACAAACCGATCGCGCGGTCCAGCTAACCAGTCTAGGGCTAGTACTTATTGCGGACGCATCGCTCAGATTTACTAACTTTCGCTACGTTTCGCTAACGTTATTCTTGCCTGAATAACTTTTCGTATAAGTCCGCGCGTGACTTGTGCTCTGTACAAAGCATAATAAAAAGATTCAGTTCACTGCTAGAATAATTCGAAATTAATTATTCTCCTTAACGTGCAATTGTTAACAGCGGTCCCTATTTGTTTCTGTTTTCAATTAGTAAAGAACCTTTTTAACATGTTCGTTTAGTGTTGTGTCTATCGTCTATTGCCTCTTGCATTTTATCGGAGCCTTAAGACAGTATAATGTCTACATTGATATTGAGAATAATGTTTTGTCTCTCGAAGTTATAGCCACACTAACAGAAAACTTTGTGGCCTGAGGCCACGAATACTTCAGACCCCGCGCCGCGACCACCACCGTTCGCCCGAAATAATCGCGCGGTCCCGACCACGTTTAAATTACGCGCGGGCCGACCAGCCGCCCGCGGCGAGTAGCGCGGACCTACGCAACGAGCAACATGGGCCGCCCAACCGCCCACACCGCGCACCGCCACCCGACCGCTCGGGAGTGAGGGCCCCCACTCCCGGGCCCACGGGTATACAGGGTGTCCCAGACATAACGAAGGATACTGGGAGAATAGATAGAATTGATTGAGACAAGTAGAAAAGTCTCGTACCATTTTGCAAAATTCTCAACCGTTATTGAGAAAAAAATTAAAATGTATAAATTGTATAGGCGTAAGAGCGACAAGGATGCTGTGCGTGAGTGAGCGCGACAGGCGAATCGCTAGAAATGGCGCCGTCGCCTGTCGCGCTCACTCACGCAGCATCCTTGTCGCTCACATACATTTATACATTTTTTTTTCTCAATAACGGTTTTTGCAAAATGGTACAGGCACTTGTCTCAATCAATTCTATCTATTCTCCCAGTATCCTTCGTTATGTCTGGGACACCCTGTATAAGCTGCCTCGAGCGCAGACGAGGCACCTTGTTCCGCGCTGGGGAGCACCCCAGCATCCGATCCTCCAGGTCTTGGGCGCTCCCAAGACTTCCTCGACCGGGCTCACCCGGCTTCCGAAACTGACTTCGCTCTACACGACTCGGGCGCTCCCGAGCCTTCCCTCGACCGGGCGCTCCCGGCCATCCTCGACACCGACATCTCCGAGACTCGGGCGCTCCCGAGCCTTCCTTCGACCGGGCGCTCCCGGCCGTCCTCGTTACCGACATCTCCGAGACTCGGGCGCTCCCGAGCCTTCCTTCGACCGGGCGCTCTCGGCCGTCCTCGCCAACGACATCTCCGAGGCTCGGGCGCTCCCGAGTTTTCCTTCGACCGGGCGCTCCCGGCCGCCCTCGACGCCGACATCCCCGAGACTCGGGCGCTCCCGAGCCTTCCTTCGACCGGGCGCTTCCGGCCATCCTCGACACCGGCATCCCCGAGACTCGGGCGCTCCCGACTCTCTCTCTCGCTCTTTCTCGTCAACACGGCTCTGGCGTTCCGTCGCATAGTTGAATTAAGTCGCGGCGCCGCCGACTCGCGAACGCGAAACCTGTTCGTCCGATACGGCCCTCACGGCCTGGTTTGTAATCCGCGCCGCCGACTCGCGAACGCGAAGCCTGTGCGTCCGATACGGCCCTCACGGCCTGGTTTGTAATCCGCGCCGCCGACTCGCGAACGCGAAACCTGTGCGTCCGATACGGCCCTCACGGCCTGGTTTGTAATCCGCGCCGCCGACTCGCGAACGCGAAGCCTGTGCGTCCGATACGATACGGCTCTCACGGCCTGGTTTGTAATCCGCGCCGCCGACTCGCGAACGCAAAGCCTGCCCGATCGATACGGCCCGAGCGGCCCGTCTTGTAACCCGCGGAGGCCTGTATGACCGACACGGCCTGTTACCTAGGATAAGTCCCGAAGCGACCCGCACTAGCGTTCCCTTGGAATCCAGCTCACGGCAGATGGCCATTTTTTCGTTGCAATTCATTCTTTAGTTTATTACTTTGTATATTTCTTTTGTTAGACTAAGTGTAATATTTTGACTCAATATTCTTTCTTTCTTTTATTAATAAATCCTTTATTTTACGATTTAATCAAGTCTCGGTTTTTCTTTACACTCGCACTCTGGCTTCCGACGAGCTCTCCGGACCGGAAATTACCGTGTTACATGGCGCCCGAATAGGGAGCTGACCAGACCGAGACTTGAGTTAACGCGAATGAAGAGCTGGATTTACAAACTGTCCAAAAACGATTTAGCCGAAGAATTAGCGCGAATTCACATTGACAATAGCGGTCCTTGCAGTCAATTACGACACCGACTTCGAAGGTTTGTAGAAACCAACCCCGACTATAAGCCCCCGATGGCCCTTAATAGAACCGATCCACCGAAACCACAGTGCAAATCACAGTCAGCCATCCTCATGGAGGTACCAGACGACGAGCTACACGCCTCAAAACACCTAGATGCGTTCGCGGCTGGCACACCGCAGCACCAACCGCTCCCAGCATTCAGCCACGTGGAGGAACTGCTACCATTTCACGCCCCGGCACCAGAGGCTCGGATGGAGGGTGCCGCCATCAGTCGGGCCGAAACAAGTCCCCCTCGTGAGGACGAATCTGTCAGCCTGACCGATCACGCGAAAGTTATCAATCAAATTAGAAAGTGGGGCGTCCACTTCGATGGAAGAGACCCGTTCGCATTTTTCGAGCGCATCCAGGAACTACAGCGAGCATACGGCTACTCGGGGGACCTCTTGCTGCTAGGGCTACCCGAGATGTTAAAAGGAGATGCTTTGCTCTGGTTCCGAAATAACCAGGACCAGTGGAAACGTTGGGCCGATTTCCAGGATAGCTTCCGGAATTATTACTTGCCCCACCGATACCGGGCCCAGCTCACGCGAGAAATACACGGCCGAATACAACGAGCGGGAGAACCGTTCAAGCAATACGCCACCGCATTGCTAACCATGGCCCGTCGAGCTGGGAACCTTTCCACCGACGAAGTCCTGGATCGAGTCTACGAGAATATGAGGCCCGAATACAAATTATACATCCGAATTCGAGACGTGAGCAACTTGGAAGACCTCACTAACCGAGCAGCTGAATTTGAAGATATCAAACGCCAGGAGAGGAAACATACCGAGAAACAGCAAGCCAGTCGGCCACCGGCAGTGGCCGTCGCCGTCGCCTATAGCCGAGAAGAGTGCTGTTGGCGCTGCAAGCAACGAGGCCACACCCGAACCGAATGCCGACGCCCCGCCGTTAAGTTTTGCTCCCGTTGTGGCAAAAACGGCGTCCTAACGAGGGATTGCCACCCGTTGGCGGGAAACGCACAACGGGCCGGGGGCGTCGACCACGCCGACCGGCCCAGCACCAGCCAGAGTTAAGGTTTCGGCCCCGGCCGCACTTGCCGATCATGCTCGGAAACAACGAGATTGAGGCATTACTCGACTCGGGATCCGAGCTGTCATGCGTCAATGCCGACGTAGCAAGGTTGGCCGAAGACCTGGGCCATCATCGCCAGACGAATCGACAGCAGGTCAGACTGGCGGACGGGGAAACCACGGAGACCGCCGGTAGTCTGCAACTTCCGGTCCGGTACGAGGGGAAGACGTACCAGCACGAATTTACGATCATGCCGCACGCCCGCACGCCCATGATTATAGGGATAGATCTCTGGGAACGGATCGGTTTAACTCTGCAGATCCCACCCGGCAGTACAAGACTGAAACAAGCATGCGGTTTGGACGAGGCCGGTTTAGCTACGCAAACACCAGAAGAGGAGAATCGCCTCAAGCATTTTCTCGAGGTAGAACTTGGCAAGTTCCGAGACGTGCACGGGCCTACCGATAAAATTACTCACCATTTACGCCTGAAAACCGATCAACCAATTAAACAGAGATACCGCCCACGCAACCCAGCCATGCAGGAGGTCATAAATCAGGAAGTCAACCGAATGGAGCAAGGTGGAATTATCGAGCCCTCCCGCGGCGCGTGGAGTTCGCCAATTGTGCTCGTCAAGAAGAAGGACGGCCGGTATCGGTTCTGCATCGACTATCGAAAGGTCAACGAAGTCACCGAAAAGGACGCATACCCGCTGCCACAGGTTAATGCCACGCTCGACAAATTGCGAGGAGCACGATACCTAACTACGCTGGACCTGAAGGACGGCTATTGGCAGGTGCTGCTGGAACCGGAAAGCCGACCAATCACTGCGTTCACGGTCCCCGGCCGAGGCCTGATGCAGTTCAAAGTCATGTCGTTCGGACTGCACTCAGCGCCGGCCACGTTCCAGCGGCTTCTGGACGCAGTGATCGGTCCCGAGCTTGAGCCGTGGGCATTGGTTTACCTCGACGACATTATCATCCTCAGTCGTACGTTCGATGAACATCTAGACCACTTAAGAACGGTTTTCGAGCGCCTGCGTGATGCGAAGCTACGCCTAAATCCAGAGAAATGTTATTTCTGCCGACCACAGTTAAAATACCTAGGACATATAATTGACCGCCGGGGTATACGCACCGACCCGAAGAAAACGTCAGCCGTAACCAACTGGCCACCACCAACAACCCTCCGCCAAGTACGACAGTTCCTGGGCATGGCCTCATGGTACCGCCGATTCATCGAGAATTTCTCCAGCATCGCGGCCCCGCTGTCACGACTTACCAGGAAACACGCCCGTTGGAATTGGGGGCCCGACGAGGAGGAGGCATTCACCGGCCTGAAAACCGCACTAACAACTGCGCCAGTACTGGCCTGCCCGGACTTCACCCGCCGCTTTGTGCTCCAAACGGACGCTAGCACCAGCGGCCTCGGAGCAGTATTGACACAACACTTGACGGAAGGAGAACGGGTGGTTGCGTACGCCAGCCGCACACTCAACAAGGCGGAGAAAAATTACAGCGCCACGGAACTGGAATGTTTGGCGGTTGTCTGGGGTATACGGAAAATGCGTGGATACCTCGAGGGTTATTCTTTCACGGTAGTCACCGACCACCAGGCATTGAAATGGCTGCAGCGCCTGGAGGAGCCCTCTGGACGGCTGGGGCGATGGCTGTTCGAGCTGCAGCAATTCGACTTCGACGTGCGTTACCGACGAGGGGCGGCAAATCAAGTGGCCGACGCACTCTCCCGACAGCCGATCGTGGCCAGCACCGAAGCAGTAACCTCCGATAACTGGTACCAACGCATCCTCAACGGAATTCGGGAAAACCCAGCGAACTTCCCCGACTACCGAGAACAAAAAGGACGCCTGTTCCGTCACATCTTACATGAACTGGATTTCAAAGAAATCGAACCATCGACACAGTGGAAACAATGCGTACCCAAGCCAGAGCGGCAACAGACGATAGCTCGACATCATGAGGACGTTAATGCCGGACACTTTGGCGCCGCCAAGACCATTGCCCGTATGGCCAGGCTGTTCTACTGGCCAGGCATGTTTCGCGATATCACCCGTTTCGTAAGACAATGTAAAAGTTGCCTCGCCTACAAGGTATCACCTACGAAGCCAGCCGGAAAATTACACACAGCACCAGTAGCGGCGCCATGGCAACAAGTCACCATGGACCTGATCGGACCCTTGCCACGCTCGCGGAGGGGCCACACGTGGCTATTAGTCATGCAGGACCGGTTCTCAAAATGGGTGGAACTCCAGGCATTACGGAAAGCAACCGCAGGGGCGGTGGTCACCGCCATAGCAGAAAGAATCTTGTACCGGCATGGGTGCCCCGACCAAGTTATCTCAGACAACGGCACGCAGTTTAAGTCCCGCTTGCTAAAATGACTACTGGCATCCTGGCACATCCAGCATCGCACGACGCCTATCTACACCCCTCAATGCAACCCGGTCGAGCGAACTAACCGCACCATCAAGACGATGATCGCGCAATACACGCAACGACATCACCGGCGCTGAGACGAACAATTAGGTCCCATACAATTCGCGTTTAACACCGCTCAACACGATGCAACCGGATATACGCCCGCCTTCCTGAACCATGGGCGCGAATTAGCATTTATGCATCCCGACGACCGCCGGCACGCCACGCCAACAACACCGCACCGAACTCAGCGCGCGCTGCACGAGGCCTTTCAAGTGGTCCGGATTAATCTAGCTTGAGCATTTCAACGCCAAGAAACCGCCTATAATCTACGACGACGAGATTGGCGGCCTAGAATCAACGACACCGTATAGAAAAAAGAGCACCCACTGTCGCGGAAGACCGACGGTTTTAATGCAAAACTGGCGCCAAAATATTCAGGCCCGTTTACAGTGGCCAAATTTCATTCGCCAGTGATAGTGGACCTCCGCGACGGCCGAGGGCGTTGGCAGCGGCGCATCCACATTCAAGACCTCAAGCCGGACTCCCCACCAGTAGAAACCGACCAATCCGCGACTAAGACGGCCCCGCAGGTAGGGTATATCAAGCGCTCACGGCCACGGCCGTCATCAGTCAATCGACCGAAAGCAGCAATGGCTAACCGAGAGAAGATGCACGAGCTTTTTGGAAGCCTTAGTGAAGGAAGCGAGTCGCCACCAGCCAGCCCGCCGCCAGGGGCCTGGCCTCCGCCGGTCGACCCAAGTCGCCGCTATCCGGTGCCACGCGTTGGGACGAGCGTCCAGCGAGGAGACGGCAGCCAGCGGGGTCACACCCGCTGGCTGGAAGAGCTACCACCCGCTCTTCCGAAGGCGCCCCGAAAAGACCAAGGACGTCCGCGGGCTCTGCCGGATTCAGCCGCCGGGGCGACCGAGACCACCACCGCCCGATCAAGAAAAAGGCCAGGACAGACGACTGCGACAGGCCCGCAGGAATCAGCCAGGAAGGCGCAGCCCAAAAGAACAGGCTCCACGTCCACCTCGGAAAACCGCAGGACCGACGGCGGCCCAGCCAAAACGACGGCGCCCGAGGCCCATCAAGGCGAGGCGAAAGATCCGGGCACAAGCCGGCCACAAGTGCGACCGCCAGGACCATCGACAGCACGAAAAGAATCGGCCAAGCCACCCATGAGGCGTAGTCAAAACTCGCCGCCACGCCGAGGACCAACGATTCGGGCCATGGAAATCCTCCAACCGGCCCGACGTGAGCCAAAGAACATCGCTGGGGTCGAGGTCAGCATTCCCGATAGAGACCAGACGGGGCTGACAGCCACGCCAGGAGGACCGCCAGCTCGCGGCGGGGCGGCCAGGCTGAAGGCGCCGCGCATCAGGCCAGCCACCGCAGCCGCAGCGACCAAACCGGCAACGACCAGGGCTCGGGGAGGAACAGTGAGCCTTTCGGCAGCGGCCAGGATGTCGACCACAGCCAACACGCCCACGGTTCTGCCACTGCCGCCATTTGCACTGGAACTAAGACAGACCACGACACCGCCAGTGGCTCCACCACCGATGCCACCAGTGGCCCCGCCGACGACGACGCCCGCGGCTCCACCGCCGACACCGCTAGCAGCTCCATCGCCAACGTTAATTGCGGTTACATCGCCAACGCCACCCGCCTACGTCCGCGAGAATAAATGGACATCGAGGCCGGGCATCCCGCTCGCTGTGCCAGTCCAGCTTCCAAACGGCGAAATTACATCAGTGCCGATGTCCGCCATCCGCCACAATCGGAAGTGGCGGGCCCGGACCGCAACCGGCAGGTGGCTGCTGCGTTTCGCCCCCGATGGCAGACTCACGATGTGCCGGAAGATCCAGGGGGAGGCCTCTGAGTAAAAAAAGGGGGTGATGTGGCCTGAGGCCACGAATACTTCAGACCCCGCGCCGCGACCACCACCGTTCGCCCGAAATAATCGCGCGGCCCCGACCACGTTTAAATTACGCGCGGGCCGACCAGCCGCCCGCGGCAAGTAGCGCGGACCTACGCAACGAGCAACATGGGCCGCCCAACCGCCCACACCGCGCACCGCCACCCGACCGCTCGGGAGTGAGGGCCCCCACTCCCGGGCCCACGGGTATATAAGCTGCCTCGAGCGCAGACGAGGCACCTTGTTCCGCGCTGGGGAGCACCCCAGCATCCGATTCTCCAGGTCTTGGGCGCTCCCAAGACTTCCTCGACCGGGCTCACCCGGCTTCCGAAACCGACTTCGCTCTACACGACTCGGGCGCTCCCGAGCCTTCCCTCGACCGGGCGCTCCCGGCCATCCTCGACACCGACATCTCCGAGACTCGGGCGCTCCCGAGCCTTCCTTCGACCGGGCGTTCCCGGCCGTCCTCGTCACCGACATCTCCGAGACTCGGGCGCTCCCGAGCCTTCCTTTGACCAGGCGCTCCCGGCCGTCCTCGACACCAACATCTCCGAGACTCGGGCGCTCCCGAGCCTTCCCTTGACCGGGCGCTCCCGGCCATCCTCGACACCGACATCTCCGAGACTCGGGCGCTCCCGAGCCTTCCTTCGACCGGGCGCTCCCGGCCGTCCTCGACACCAACATCTCCGAGACTCGGGCGCTCCCGAGCCTTCCCTTGACCGGGCGCTCCCGGCCATCCTCGACACCGACATCTCCGAGACTCGGGCGCTCCCGAGCCTTCCTTCGACCGGGCGCTCCCGGCCGTCCTCGCCAACGACATCTCCGAGGCTCGGGCGCTCCCGAGTTTTTCTTCGACCGGGCGCTCTTGGCCGCCCTCGACGCCGACATCCCCGAGACTCGGGCGCTCCCGAGCCTTCCTTCGACCGGGCGCTTCCGGCCATCCTCGACACCGGCATCCCCGAGACTCGGGCGCTCCCGACTCTCTCTCTCGCTCTTTCTCGTCAACACGGCTCTGGCGTTCCGTCGCATAGTTGAATTAAGTCGCGGCGCCGCCGACTCGCGAACGCGAAACCTGTGCGTCCGATACGGCCCTCACGGCCTGGTTTGTAATCCGCGCCGCCGACTCGCGAACGCGAAGCCTGTGCGTCCGATACGGCCCTCACGGCCTGGTTTGTAATCCGCGCCGCCGACTCGCGAACGCAAAACCTGTGCGTCCGATGCAGCCCTCACGGCCTGGTTTGTAATCCGCGCCGCCGACTGGCGAACGCGAAGCCTGTGCGTCCGATACGGCCCTCACGGCCTGGTTTGTAATCCGCGCCGCCGACTCGCGAACGCGAAACCTGTGCGTCCGATACGGCCCTCACGGCCTGGTTTGTAATCCGCGCCGCCGACTCGCGAACGCGAAGCCTGTGCGTCCGATACGGCCCCCACGGCCTGGTTTGTAATCCGCGCCGCCGACTCGCGAACGCAAAGCCTGCCCGATCGATACGGCCCGAGCGGCCCGTCCTGTAACCCGCGGAGGCCTGTATGACCGACACGGCCTGTTACCTAGGATAAGTCCCGAAGCGACCCGCACTAGCGTTCCCTTGGAATCCAGCTCACGGCAGATGGCCGTTTTTTCGTTGCAATTCATTCTTTAGTTTATTACTTTGTATATTCTTTTTGTTAGACTAAGTGTAATATTTTGACTCAATATTCTTTCTTTCTTTTATTAATAAATCCTTTATTTTACCATTTAATCAAGTCTCGGTTTTTCTTTACACTCGCACTCTGGCTTCCGACGAGCTCTCCGGACCGGATATTACCGTGTTACAACTTTTACTTTGTAACTGGGTAAATCATTAAAAACGTATTGTGCTAAGTGGGCTACATTACACTCGGTATCCAATCGTTTTATTGTTCTGGTGAATGATTCCATTTTAAATAATTCTAAGTCGGACAATATCTCCGCTTTCTCTCTATAATTATTCGCCATTATTTTTTGTTTGTTCGTTAGTATTTTTACAGACAATCGTATAGTTTTGTAGTTAGATTTTGTGGCGACCGCTAAAGCGCGCCACAAGCACCTGCCAAACGGCAACCCGGCAAGCTTGTAAAAGCTGTGTGTTGCAAAGCTCACCGCTAGGAGGCACCGTTTTTGCAAGAGTAAGATTACTTCAGATATCCTATATAAAGCGCAAGATAAGGATCAATATTCGCTTCAGCCTGCAGTAAGCTAATCTTGAGAACATCTCTAGGGATCGTGCCAGATAAGCGTAGTAAGCAAGCAAGCCACTTTTGAAAACGTAATCCTCAGAGTATTCGGTCTTGGTCGAACTCTAAATAAACGAGCAGTCAGCGGCGAGCGGAGATCCTGGTATACCCAGGAAGAAGAAGGTGCGGCGAGGACGGAGGAAGCCACCTCCACGGGAAACCAGCTCTCCGGACAGCACCACTGGTCTACTGGTACCACGGATCCTAGCCGTGGAGACGTTCCCGCCGGGGTAGCCACTACTAACCCTGCAACCAAAGTCGGGGCAGCCAGTACTAATCCTGCAGCAGAAGTCGGGGCAGTCAATAGTAACCCTGCCGCCGAGGCCGCAGCTGGTCCTACCGCAGCTGCCACCAGGACTACCACCGCTGATACTCCGGCCCTGGGCACCGTGCGCTTTACGACTGCCGCCGCCACAGTTCACATAGCTACCGAAGACAGCGCTACTACCTGGGGACATCAGGGCCTACCGGCTGACAAGCCCTCGCTACCGGGTACCATCCACGCCCAGGTCAATACCGGTGCACCAAGGCACGCAAACTCAAGAGTCGTCTAACACCGTACAGCACGCGCCGATTACCACAGAGTCAGGCACGCAGACTGACTTGTGGGCGACAACATCCGCCTCCGACTCGGAACCCGTGGCCTATCCGGGAGACGAACGATGGGGGCCTATTAGGGTGACCTTAACGGCCCCGCATATTTCGTATCGAGAACGTCGGGTTTAATACCTATGCTCGGAATCTCGATTTTTGTAGAAAGCACCCTCGTGGTGCGATTTAAAACAAGTCAAACACAACTGTAAATAATTTGTAAATAAAACCTTAGCCTTTAAGACCTATACTCAAGTCTATTATTCTCTTCCGAGATGACGCAAGTGCTACAGATTTATTAATTGACTTGCGATAAATTTGATTAGATGCAATTGCGCTCATAATGATTTGAAAGATAGAATCAAATGCACAGGTATTTCTTACATTTATTCTAAACTTTTCAAGAATTATGGGATTACAAAATAATCCATTTTTAAATGTCGGCTGCTTCGCTACTTTTGCGTTCTTGATAAATTCCCATTCCGGACATTTATCTAAATACGACGGTTTTGCTCTTTTCTTTACGGAAGATTTATTTATGGGAGATTTATTCAAATCAACAATATTTTTTAATTCTGCTTTTCCACGCCAGTTCTCGCACGTATTCCATATATTGTATTCATTATTAGCTGTACTTGAAAGTATATCAGCGCTGTGAATATCCAAATCACTTATCGATATTCCCTCAACATCATCGTCATTGGTAAAAGCAGAATCTTTATTGTTGAAATTGTTTGTCAACTGTGTATGTTTACGTAGATTTACTTTTCCTAAATCAATATCGGATATTTCTTTTAGTTCGTCGGTTGCAAGATCGATTTCGGATTCTATAAAGTTATGAATTTCTGAATTGGATTTGTCTTCTTTATTAATTATTTTACTTTTTAAGTCCGCATCATTCTTCGCAGATAGATCGTATTTATTTGAGGATAATTTTATTTTGCCATCAAGATAATCTAGATGTTCGATAACGAATTTATCAATAAGCTGTGACGTGGCGGCTTTCGCTGCTTCGTCGCAGCTCCCCGCGGCCGTCACAAAAGCGCAGCGGCGCCAAGGAAGTCGCGGGAGAGACGAGAGCGGGGAGGGGTCTCGGAAGCCTCCAGGGGTTTTTTTATTGTTAGTTGCAAAACAAGGAGTAATGATCGCGATTCTTAGATTATGTTATTATCGTATGTCATCGAGACTGTGGGTCGTCGTTGCCGCGGAAGGAGCAAGGGGAGCGGATCAGGCGCGGGGGCGCAAACGGCCGAGGTAGATGGTGACCAGATACGGGCCCGGGATGGGAGGTCACCCCGTCCGAGGGCCTTGAAGGAAACCCACCGCTTATACATCTCGGCGCAGGAAGGGACCTGCGAGGAAGTTGACGCGACCGTGGACTATCCGAAGCTCGCGCCAACCTATAAGTATCGTTAGGGCTCGGTGAGGGCAGCGGCTCCCGCGGGAAATCGGCAACGTAGCGCGCGGAAAAATCCGCGAGGCGCGAGAGTGGGGATACGCCGGGCCTCGTGCCGAAAATTCGCGCGGTCCTCGCTCTCTTTTGTGTAGACCGGCGTAACAGGCGGGCGATGGGCGAGACACCTCGAGCGATAGAAAGATTGAGCGACCGAGTGAGATCGAGAGCGAGCAAGAGAGACCGACGGAGAGAGAGAGCCCGTGGGAGCGAGCGAGGACGGGAGAGAGATCGTGCGAGGCCCAGGCAGCTTTTCATCGGTGAGATCTTCCACCCGCATAGCGGAAATACTATCTTGTAAGATCCTCCGCTTCCCGAGGAGACCGGCATAGGCTCAGACGAGACCCGGCCACGTAGAGCGGGCACGAGGGCCCGCTAGAGAATTTGGTGGATCCTTGTCGCAAGGCAAGGACTTAACGTTAGAGAGTGGCAGTCGACGGGCGTCTGAAGGCCGGTAGCTGGGCCCCGCGGGAGACGCCGACCCGATTTATTTGCGCTAAGTACTGTAATGATTTGAGAGGCTGCCGTACACCGCGTCCGCACGGAGAGCCTTCGGCAGCGGCCAAGGTCGGGAACCGAAATCCCGCGATTTCGTTAACGACAGGCGAGCTTTCGCGTATATTCTTTCGTGTTGTGGTGTCCCGTGGAGGCACGCCGCTTGCAAGGGAGACGCGTGGCCGGCAACCAAAATAGTCAGGGCCGAGTCAGGGCGAGAGTTACGGGAGACCAAGATCCACGGGGGACCCTCGTGGCAATCTAATAGCGGTTCAAACCAAAGTCACGATCTAGGTGATCGCACAAAGATCGAGCCCGCGTACGATTATGATAATTTTGTTACTTTTTTTTGTTACTCGTCACACTTGTCTTGTCCCGTTGCGTGTTAATAAACGGACTGAAAATTGTATTCGCTTTGTTCGCGTACCTATTATTTTGTGCTGCCGTTTCCGTTGGTCCGAGAAATTCCGTCTGTGATACCCCGCCCCTTTCCGTTCGGATGAGCTAGCCCCCACGCGTGACAGCGGTTCGAGTTCGGTGTTAATTGTCGAGGAACGGATAACTGATCCGGGATAAAAATCGGCACGGCTGAGCCCGTACCTGGCGCCCAAAATTGTATTCGTGTGAGATCCCGCCGTCCCGCGCCGGAATACGGCCGAGGTACCGCGACCCCTCCTCCTTCCCTACCCCTCGTGTCACGACGGTGCACGGATTTTCGTCCTTGCACGGCCGTCTCTTTTTGCTCGCAACTCTCTCCCTCGCGGACGAGGGAAGTTATCGTGACAACGCATGGGCAATTTAATGTTAAAGGCGCGATGTTTTAAGTCTGCAAATTTGGATTCGACTGACGCAGACGTTGCGATTACCGAACTTTCTTCGAAAAAGCGTCGCATATTGTCAGTCTATAGCTGAAGATACGGTAATAATCGTTTTTTCAAATAATGAGCAAATTCGGGATTGTAACATCCATTGATTATGTTACCGTTATTCGATATTTTACTTATATTCTCGCTTTAGAATATATTTCATTTATCCATGTCTGCCAATCCGAATGAACATCGTTGTCCTCTTTATCGCTACTTTCGATTTCGTTACTAGATTTTTGAACATTATCTTCGTTCTCTGTTAAAACTATTTCCTGTATCGTGTTATTGAGATATCGCATGCATATATCTGCTGGTACAGGAGCTCCATCACTCGTGATGCCAATTGATTCACTCTGTTTACGTGTTTTGTGTTCCACGATAGATGGATTGGGTATGTGTGTATAGGTGTTATTTATTTACGCTTGCCTTGAAATAATTTACCGCAATCCTCTTTATTAAGTTTCTTACAATTTGCAAGATCTGGTACGATCCGTGTCTCATGGGTCAGTGGATATGATCGGACTCCACGTCCGCGTGTCGAATTGCCGTAATTGTCGAGTAATATAAATATGTCAAGAACCGAGTACTTTAGAAAGAATGCGTCGTTACTTAAAAAATACCCGCTTATATATGTTTTCTCGAACAAAGGAATTTTCGGTTCTACTTCTTCTTTATTACATGTCGTTAGCCGTTTGAATATTAAATTTCCTTTGTTTCGAGATGCGCGACTTGTCAATATTACGACTGTTAGGTCGAGGACCCCGCTGTTTATCTATAATTTATTTTTATTCTGCGGAATATTCTAGAACACGTTTTTTAATATTTTGTTCGTTTGTATTATAATTTATTAACACACTCAGTGCCACAACTAACATTGATTCTATGAAATCTTTTAATTTATCGATGTTTTGCATCTGATATGCTTGGGAAATGCAGCATATGTAAAATCGTCGAGCTGCAATTATTTTTTGTCCAAACATTTCCACCGGGACACCATTGCAATAAAATGACACATGTCGAGTCTAATATATGCCGCTGGGACTACTGCCAAACCCCGTACAATTGCATCGTAACATTTTTGCTAATAGTTGCGCAAATCATAACATTTACCAAATACTTCTGCAATAGCATTCAGTAAAGCCATCCCGAAATCGCTTACAACTATAGGCGGTCGTGGTACATTTTTTAAAAATAAAACGTAAAAAATAAACAATTATAAACGATCTTTGATTAGCCGAAACTATCTGGAATACTGGCACGCTGCCTTCATTTGTTACTAGCATGCATTGGTACAAAAACACATGTGGGTCGCTCTTAGTTGTCTGTGTTGCTATACTCCTTGTTGCGTCGATTGCTAAAATAGCATTTCGTTTTTTTTACATCGAGCAGTATATATTTGTTATTGTTCTGGTGACCAGTAGATGCAATAAAATTTTAATAAATTTATGCTATGGATACAACCTGCATATTTTCCGTATTTTGACTGATAGAGTAGGTTTAGTGAAGGATTTGCGAATTCTAATCCGTGTAGTTTAAGCAATTGCTGTTCTTTCGCTTTTTGCAAAGTAGCAATATTTAGTATGATTGCGAGATTTTTTTTGCCAAATTTTTTTAAACGCCTTGTCTCTTCACGTTGGAAAGTAATTGCGTTTTTTTGTTGTTCAATTAATTGAGTGGCGATTTTTTCACGACGTTTGCCTCTCAGATGTCTTTTTTTTCTACCCGTATGAATATACGGCCGAATATTTTCTATGCGGTATGAAAATATTTTGTCAACATCTTTCATCGGCGAATTTTGTAATAGGCCAGTTATTTTAGCCTTGCATTCTGTACAATAACCAATGAACTTTGCATAGCATTTAGCAGTCGTTGATGGTGTTACCAAATTGTTTTTGAACGAAAATATACAATCAATTGATTTATTTTGTTGACATATTCGCTCTGTAATGATATCAGCCCACTCTTCTTGAAATTTCCAATAAATTCGTCTACTAGAAATTTTTTTCTTTGGACAAATTTTTAACCATTTTTGGGGCGATAAAATCAATTTTTTTTTTTTCGAAAAAGTAGTATCCGATAAGTTGCAATTAGAATTAACATTAGAATCATTATCGGTACTATATCTATTATCTAAATACTATTATCGGTACCATATCGGTACTATAGCTTATATCGAGACTTAATTTTTTTTATGGTTTTATATTATATGTCATTGCAATTAGAGTTTTGAATTTATTGCGATCTTTATTTATAATCGTATAAATGTGATGTGCTTCAATATGTGAACCATGTTCTGTCATACGATTAGCAATTAACTGATAAATAGGGTGCGACGAACGTAGAATTCTGCCATTGACATCAAGGGTAAGGCATTCATTTTGCAATAAAATTTCTTTTAATATAACCTTATCGTAAGGCATTTGGTCAGTATAATAGCATAAAATGTAATCAGTTAAGCTGTGTAAAAAAAATTGTAATCGCAATCTTTTATAAAATTGATATATTTTGTAAGTGGCATATATTTGTCCGTAAGTGGATGCAGAGAGAAAAAATCGCGCTATGCCGCACCGACGATGTCATGCAATGGAAGCCTGTGATGCAAGTTGGTTGCCGGGCAACAAGATGCGTTTGGAGTGGGGACGTCGTAGATAGAGGGAGTATTGATGAAAGTGTAAAAGATGTAAAATTGTTTAAAAAATTCTAGAGTAATTTTATATGTTAAAATTCCACGGTAAACAAAATATTAATCAAACGCTATATTGTAAATGCAATTGAACCACCAGACCTGTCAAAAATCGACCAACAACTGTTCGAAAAATTTCGAATTGGTATTATCGTTAGAACTACTGTCAGGACGTTTCTATAAGTAGTAGAACTTTACTTCTTATTCTTTGTTTGTGATCAAGAAATTGAAATACGATGAGATGCTACGAGATGTAATCGGAAGTTAGCATCTCATTTATAAAAAACCGATTTTAATATTTATTTCGGCTGAACTTTTTTTTTATAGTGGGGAAATGCATTTACGCATACTCTCTCCCCTGGGAAAAGAAGAGGGTTATATCAGGCTCGGGTCTTAAGCCGCGAGGCTGCCCACTACCGACTAAACCCCCACTTTAAGCCCGCACTGGTGCCGTTGACTGGTGGGACGGTTGAAAATTCACGAGCGTATACTTCTCAACCTCCCCGGCACCGACCCACCCGATGACATGGGTGGGCCTCCCACGCTGCCGCCCATAGGACTAAGGGCGGTAGGGCCCGCAAATTGCTGCGGACCGGCTTCTCTCGGTTGCCGTTTATCGACAACTTCTTCGTAGGAGGGCAAAACTGGGAGAGGCTTCTCAGCTTTTTAAACTTCCCAGTCTCGCCCTTCTTGAGGCGATGGAGAGACGCCCCGTCAAGGTTAAACGCGACCCGGCGGGGCGACACTCGTTTCTTGCCTCTATTGTCATGCCGGCGCGTCGGGATTCAGGCGTGGACTCCGACGCACCGGCTGGGCGTCGACGTCGGGACCAGGAAAGAAAGGAGAGGCTTGCGCTCGTCCCCTACCCCCAACCCGGCACCGACTTACAGCGCCCGTGAGGGGGTGATTACCTCCCCCACGTACTACTTTGCCGGCCGGAGGGGGAAGAGGCAAATCTCTTTCCTCGACTGGATCCCGGGAGCCGGTAGTCGTCTGGCCACCGGCTGGCTGAGCGGGGAGAGAAAGCATGACCGGTATAAGAACCGTTGGCTGCCTCCTTCTCGCCCGCTTTGCATCCTCCTTTTGCCGCATAACGCGGCAGCTGAAGACGAAGAAGGCATTCCACACTTCCTCGTTTTTTACTGCCTTCTTCATCAGGGTCGGGAGGGACAGGTTACGTCCCACCCTTCCGACCAGTATCGCCCTTTCCTGTTGCCACGCGGGGCACCGCTCCAACGTATTGTTACGCCCGGTATGGGGAACGGCGCGAAGCCCGCTGTCTTGGAGCGGCGCGAAGTCCGAGCTCGGCGACGTTCGGCGTGAAGAGCTTCAATATGGATATTCCGCGAGTTTCAAGTTAGCTGTCACCCGTTGCTAGGAGACAGCTTGTTGTTTAAAAAGAAAATTATTAGTCTTATCCGTGACGTTGACGGGCGTTGTCATTACGAGGTTATTAAATTCGTTTTTTTCTAAGACTTGAGTTTTCCTTTACGGCGGGAGTGACGCGAAGTGTGAGAGTGAGAGCGCTGCAGCGAAGCGTGTGCGAGTGAGTGAGAGGCCGCAGCCTGAGTTTCGCCGCCGAGCGTAATAGTATGTTGGGCATCGTCCCTTGGTGCCTCGCAGTGGCAACACTTCTCGGATTTCTCCTTTCCGATGCGGCGCAGATACGAAGCAAAACATCCATGCCCCGTTAATATCTGCGCCGCATGAAAGGAGAGTGCCCTCCTTTGTTGGCCATGGAGCCAGTCCCTTAGGATCAGCTCGAGGGCTTTAAGAACGCGCCTGCCCTCCGTTCTTAATTGAATACGGAGTCGGGTTCGCCACTCCTTTATCGTTTCGGCACGGTGGTGCAGCCTTATCCGGTTTTTAATCGCTGGAGTCAGCCGCACTCTGTGCTTCTTTCTGAACTCCCGAGTGCTTGTATGCACTCGGAAGTGTTCTACGGCCGTCAGATCTAACGGCAGATTTCCCACCAGTATCGCGGCCGCTGACCTCGACACGGGGCGGTATACGCGCGCCGACCTGACATTGGCCAGGTGAAATGCTCTCTCTATGAGGGCACGACTACCCTTAGCTAATGCCAGGTTATTTGCCCATATAGATGCGCCATACATGGCTATGAACCGCACCGTGTTTGCGTACAGCCGCCTAGCTGCCCCGTTGGGACCCCCAATATTTAGGAGTATATCCCTCAGGGCAATGGCGCTGGACGCCAACTTCTCCGCAGCCGCGGCAAAGTGCCCACGGAAAGTCCACCTTCCATCCAGGATAAGGCCCAGATATTTAACGGTGGATTTAGGCTCTATCTTCGCCGTGTCGATCTTGACGGCTGTTAACGACGGTGGGCCCTGGGTTCCGTCATGTAATCACAGGACCTCCGTCTTTTCCGGCGCCACCTCTAGGCCCATCTTTCTGATGGCCAAGATGACGGCCCAGGAGGCCAACTCCGCTTGTGCAAGGGCCTCGCGCCAACTGCTCTTCCCGGCCAAGATAATCGTGTCATCTTCCCGGTCAGTGTAGCCAAACCTCCTGCCCGCAAAATAGTCGCCCACGACAGCAAGCAAATACAGGGGTACTCCATGCTGCCGGAGCGAGTTCTCTATAATGTTCCAAGGAAGGGAGTTAAAGGCATTTGATATATCTATCAAAATACCAAGTGTTACCCCCTCTTGGGACGTCATCTCTTCCGAAAGGGACCTCAAACATGAAATGGCATCCACTGTTGAGAGTCTCTCTCGGAAACCGAACTGAGCCGGGCTCAAGTTGGGGCCCTTCTTCGTTAGATGCTGGACGAGGCGGTTTGCAATAACTCTTTCTAGGAGTTTTCCCGCCTCGTCCAACAGACATATAGGGCGGTAGAAGGAGGGTAAGCCCTCTTCCTTGCCCTTTTTCCTCAGCAGTATCAGCTTTGCTTGCTTCCACTGCTGAAGAAAAACTCCTTTTTTGAGGCACCTGTTTAACAGGGTAAATGTCAGCAGTAGGATAGAAGACATGATTGAGACTACGAGATTATGGCTAGAGGAAAAAAGGAGGGGGTAAGATATTTGATAAGGGGGATTTTAATGTGAGGACGGGAGAGGAGGGAGGGCTATGGGATGAAGAAAATGAGTAAGAAGACAAAGAGGAAAGGAAAAGAAAAACAAAAGATAAAAAATTAACGGGAGAAGGAAGAAAATTTTGTAAAGTTTTGGAAGAAGTGAGATGAGGAATAATAAACGGGTGTGTAAGGGGGGATGAAGAAGGGGAGTGGACGTATGTGGGAAAAAGGGAAAGAAGGTGATAGATTATATTATTAGTAATGTAGAGTCAAAAAGAGAAATTATAGAAATGAAGGTGGGGGAAAAGGTAGATTCAGACCACCTACCGTTAATAGTGCCGATAAAGGGTGGAGGAAGAGAGGATAGAAGATTTAAGCATGGTACAAAAAAGGATATTAGGCTAGAATGGAATGAGAAGAAGAGGAGGATCTTTAGAAAAAAGTATGGAGAAAGAAGGGAAAGAGGGGATAATGTAGAAAAAAATTGGAGGAGTTTTAGTAAGAAACTGGGAAAGACCAAAAAATTAGTAAAGAAAGAAGTGAATAAGAAGGTAGATGAAAGGCCAAAGAAAAGATGGTGGAATGAAGAGTGTAGGAGAAATAAATGTAAAGTAAAGGAAGAAATGCAAAAATGGAGGAAGAGAGAAGGCTGCAGGAAGAAGTGTAAGAAGGTGAAGAAAGAATATAAGAAGCTGTGTGAGAATAAAAAATTACAGAAAAAGATTGAACAGGTTAGAACGGAGGGAGAAGTGTGGAAAATTGTGAACAAGGAAAGAAAAAAAGGAAGGAAAAAAAAAGAAGAAAAAATAAAGATTGAAGAATGGGATGGTTACTTCAGAGATATGTTAGGTGGGGTAGAATAGAGAGTAGAGGGGAGGTAGGGAGAAATAGAGAAGATGAAGAAGATATAGAGAGGGAAGAGTGCGAGAGAGTAATTAGAAAGTTGAAAAATGGAAAAGCGGCAGGAAGTGACGGATTGGAAAATGAAATTTGGAAATGGAGAGAGGGGAAAGTAAAGAAAAGGTTATGGGAAATGTGTAAGAAGATATAAAGGAAAGATGATATGCCGGGGGAATGGAGAGAAGGAGTGGTGGTTCCGGTGTTAAAAAAGAGAAAAGGAGAAAAGGTAGAAGATTATAGAGGGATAACGCTGACACAGACAGCGTACAAAGTGTACGCATCTGTGTTAGCGGAGAGATTAAAGAAGGATGTAGAAGAGAAAAGAATTTTGCCACAGAGTCAGGCTGGATTTAGAAAGGACATGGGGACAGTGGATCAGATATATGTGTTAAATTATTTGATAAATAAAAAGATAGAGGAGAAGGAAGGAAAAATGGTAATAACGTTTATTGATATGAAGACGGTTTTTTGACTCTGTGGACAGAAAGAAACTGGTGGAAGCAATGAGCAATAGGGGGGTGAGAGAGAGATTGGTTAGAAAGTGTGAGGAAGTTCTGGAAGAAACGGTAAACACAGTTAGATTAAAGGAGAAGGAAGGAAAAAGTTTCTGGACGACAAGGGGAGTAAGGCAGGATTGTCCGCTTAGTTCGAGCTTGTTCACTCTCTTACTGGCGGATTTGGATAAAGAATTAGAAAAGGGAGGATAGGGGGATTAAGATAAAGGGAAAGAAATTTTACTCGCTGGCTTATGCGGACGACATTGCTTTGATGGCAGAAAATGAAGTAGAAATAAAAGAGATGATTAAGAATATGAAAAAATATATAAAGGAGAAAGGTCTGGAAGAGAACGTAAATAAGACAAAGATAATGAGGTGTAGAAAGAGTGGAGGGAGATGAAAGAAGGTAAAGTGGGTTTGAAAAGGGGAGAAAATAGAAAAATTAAAAAGATTTAAATATTTGGGGTATATGATTATGGGGAACGGGGAACAGAGGAAGCATGTAAGCATGTAAAAGACAGGGTGAAAAGAGCGGCAAGAGTAAAAGAGCAGGTATGGAGTATAGGCAAAAGAAAGTTCGGAAAAAATTGGGGCAGAAGACTATGATTGTTTGATAAATTGATATTGTCGGTTGTTTATTATGGTGTGGAAATATGGGAATGAAAGGAAAAAAAGGAGGTAAAGATACTGCAGGAAAGATTTTTGAGATGGGTGCTGGGGGTGAAAAGATACGTACCAGGGTATATGGTAAGAGAGGAGTTACAGAGGGAAAAATTGAGGGGAAGAGCAGGGATGAGGACGTGGAAGTATGAAAAACGTTTAGAAGAAGGAAAAAGGGGAGATTTAGCTAAATAATGCTGAGAAGAAATGAAGGAAAGGGCGAAAGAGGAAGAAGTAGAGGAAAATGGGTAAAAGAAAGAGAAGAATTTTTTGAAAAATTGGGTGGTCAGGAAAAAATGTGGAGAATTTGAAAGAAAGGGGGGAAATAAGGGGGGAGTATTTGGTGAAATAATATAAAGAAATACAAAGAGAAGAAAGATGGGCGAAGATAAGAGGATCAAGATTTAATAAATATTATGAAAGAGTTAAAGAGAAAAGAAATCCAGTATATTTGAAGTTAGGTTGGAGGGAAAAAAAATGGCAAAAGATGGCAAAGTTTAGATTAGGGGATGAAATGAGAGGAAATAAGTATTGGAAAGGGGAGGAGAAAAGAAAACGTAGAATGTGTTTAGAGACGGATGAGACATGGGAGCATATAAGGAAAGAGTGTATAGGTTGGGGGGACGAGAGAAGTTGGAAGAAGGTAGTGTAGGAAATATTGGAAGGGGAAGGAAGGGGAGTAGAATGGCTAAAGATATTGGAAAGGATAAGGGATAAGATAGATGTGAATGGAGGAATAAATGGGGATGAAAAGGACGAAAAAGAAAATTAAAAAAGCATCGGAATCGGGGGTCCAAGGTATGATTGTAAAGTACAATAGAATAAGAAATAGTATGTAGATGTATAAGTGGAAGTGTGATCTCTCTCTCTCTCTCTCTCTCTCAGCGCGTAATCAATAAGGTAGAGGTGTAAGAAAGCGTAGGATAAGATTTTATTTTCAGGAGTTGGAATAAGGAAAAAAGAAGATTGTAAAAGTAAAATTAAGATAGAGATAAGGAAGCGTTGTAAGGCGGAGGTTTATAAAAAATAAAAAGTGGCGAGCAGGAAGAAATGTAAAATGTAAATGTAAAAGGAAAAAATTATGAAGAAAATGAAAAGAAAATAGAATAAAAGAAAGAAGCTGTGAAAAGAGATATTGAAAGGAAAGTTTATATAATTATGTTATAATATGTTATGTTATGTGTTGTAATCCAAACCCCGTTACAACAGGTAATATTATTATTTAAGTATTTCGGCATAAGATCTCGCAACAGATTAAAATCGGATGATGCTGTATCAGCAACCACTTCAAATTAAAAGATAAATGAAACAAAGGAATGACAAAAGACAAAGAGAAATTAAGTAAGAATAAATAAAAGCAGAAGCAGTTGCGAGACCTTATCGCCGAAATTAATGAGGTTGCATTAACCAAGTAACTGAGTTACGGCTATGCAACTTCATGACGCCAAGGCTAGCGTCACCATTAAATAGTCGCAAGTCGTCACCCAAAGTAGTCAGTTCGCAAGCAAAGAGAGAAGACCCCGTGTCGGGAAGTCAGCAATATCGCATGTAACGCGAGCTCGGTCGCGTGTCGTGATACAGAGACCTCGCGGAGCCGAAAAAGCGTGATAACGCCAGGACGCGCGCCGAGTGTAGTGGAAAGGAAAAAAAGTGGAACCAGAAGAAATTGTAACACCGACTCAAATTAAAGAACGATTATATTGTTAGATATTAAATTTTTTTTACTTTTCTCCTTTTCTTTTTCTTCTCCTTTGCAATAAATAAATTATAACAAAATAATCAAATAAAATAAAAAAAGGAGCAATGACGAGCTATGGAGCAGCGGCTCCGATTACGGCAACTGTAAGAAAGACAAAGAGAGAAGTTCCCGCGGCGTCTCAGAGATGGCCCTTTATTCGGCCGCGTGTGGGGATTCTGCAGGATCAGAGCTTTTAGATTTAAGTAGTAGGCAGCCCTGTTTCCCCCTCTTAGTTAGCGATCGCAGAGAGACTTGTTCGTACAAGTACGTTACGTTGCTGAGACACGAGCAGTACAGAGAAGCCAGTATTCAGTCATATTAATTAAAGAATATTGAATTACAATCAGTGTGTGCAATCCTTAATTTACTCAAATAACCTCTGGCGGTAGTGTGGGCCCGTGCAGAGATTGAAACGACCATTATCAAGGAGGCGGTAGAAAGTCATTTTCCGCGGAGAGACCATTGGTCATCCCCACAAATTGGTGACCCCGATGTGATGCTGGATCGACCGTGAGCCAAAATTTGGGTACCACGGCTGAATTAACTGCACGTTAGTGAAGATAAGGAGGCGTCGCAGAGGCATACGCTTCAGTCGGCTTTAGGCGACGACAAAAGGGAGGAAGATTTGCACATCCTGCAGCACGGCACGGGGCACGTTACAATTTTGCCACGCGGCCTGTAAAAGTAATGCTGCATCTAGGAACTGGCTGATTGCAGCAAGTTTCTCTTGCTAACTTATCAAGTGCAAGTTCGCTGTACGAATTGCTGATGCAATTTTGGGCACTCGCCGGAGAAGAGCTAATCCGTCGTTCTTACGACGTGGACCTCGTACGCTGTGCGCTTCCTGTTCCCGAAGAAGCTGACCAAGGTAGTCTACGCCGTGTGGGCAATCGAGAGGACGACCGACGGCATACTTCAACGCGAGGGGCATCGCAGACAAGTTCCGGTCGACTTTTGGAGGCAATATCCAAGTCCCAGAGATACATCGCCCTGAGGCCGCTGAGGTGCTGCGCATCGGCAACGGTGCTTTATCGTCAGAACAGGTTGCAGTAGGGAATAAACACGGGTTCTAACCCAGGAGCGTTGAGAGAGGCGAGGGGATGGGGGAAAAAAATCCGCGATGAGAGGAACGCGGGGAGAGGTAGCCGTAGGTGGGAAGAGACCGGGGGTATCTGTCGCCCATTCATACCCCCTCCCGTCTCTTCCCACCTACGGCTACCTCTCCCCGCGCTCCTCTCATCGCGGATTTTTTTCCCCCGTCCCCTCGCCTCCCTCAACGCTCCTGAGTTAAAACCCGTGTTTATTCCCCCTCACAACACCCCGCGCTAGCAACAACCGTTAATATATTACAAATACAATAAAAACTTACGTTTTTTAATTTTCTTGTATTCTTTTTATCGGCAGCAATTTGCTGTTCGCCAAAACGGATTGTTTTATGTGGGTGCACAAGTTTATCTGCTTATCAAGTACATATATGCGCTTGTCACTCACGGGATTTTCAAGAATTGAACGAAGAGTTCTGTCTAATATTAATATTCCACCACGGCTGCTTTCACGACATAAGCGATTGTCTAAATATAAGCTAAATTGAGCTAAACTGTGATTTTGGTGTGTACCACACCACACACCGCCTGTACTGAATGGGGTACGATCCCCCAACTCGCGACGCGCAAGAATATGCAGTAGCAACGAACACTTTTCCATTTGAGAGAAATTAGACGTTACACTTGAAAAAATCAGCATACGACTGACAGGCTACAGCTGTGAGCTCACTGCTGACAGTCAGAAAGTAAAACGAAAGCATTTTTTTATCAACGGCAGTCCCGAAGGTGTGACATATACTCATGCGAATCTTTTTACAGCGTTTAGCACGTTTGAAACTTAAGATGCATTTTTATCATGCAATGAGAGATTAAGAAATTATTTCATTTGAAAAGATGTATCTCGAAAAATGCGACATATACTTATGCAAATTTTTTCTTATAGCTACACGTTTGAAACTCAAGATGCATTCTTGCACATAATGTGAAATTATTTTATATTAAAAATATAAATTTGCAAATATTTTTTTCTTATAAACAATATATTTAATATAAACATTTTGAAATATAATATAAACATTTAAAACATATACTCATGCGAATCTTTCTTTGAAATTTTTTTATCATCTACTATCCTAAGGTGTGTGACATATACTCGTGCGAATCACTTTAAGAAAAAAATGCTGTCAAATCGACACGTGTTAAAAAATGCATCAATATGCAAAAATGTATATATATAAAGAGAGGCTGTGAGATGAAAATCTATCTAGTTGTGAAACATCGTAGTTTTGAGAAGCATTTAACTGTAAAGTTTTTTTTGTTAAAAAAGAAAAAATGAGTGACTCATTTTACAATGATTGTATAGAGAATCATATTAATGTGGTATATCCAGCCATTGGGGTATTATCACATAAAAAATACAAATTATTTTAATGAAAAAAAAATGTATTATAATACTTTTTTTCAGCGCATATACATAGACAGCGAGCCATTTGACGAGGTGCAAATAAGACATGTTGTAAAAATAAAAATTCCACGCATACAGCCCATAAGTCATCTTTACACAAAAATATATTTGAATAATAAAAGAATATAGAAATAAAAATAATTTAATTTTTTTAATTTTTAGGAATGGATTGATCCAGAAGAAATACATATAAAAGGATTTATAAATATAAAAAAAAAATACTCAATTAAAAACAAACGCTATCGTGATAGACAATATAATATATATATATGGATGGGCTTTCATGAAGGTGGCGATGTCTTCGGGCTGCGCCGCTTATTTGATATGGAGGAGGACATCGCCTTTGCGCCGGAAAGTTGGAGTTAGGTAAAAATAAATATATATTCTTTAATATATATTCTTTAATATATATTGTATTTTTAATATATTATAATTGTATTTTTTTAATTTATAATTATATATATTTTTTTCAGCTGCCAAAAAAAAACCTGATTTTAATTAAGATTAAGATTAAGATTAAGATTAAGATTTAGATTAAGATTTAGATTTAGATTAAAATATATATTTTAATAATTATATTTTATATATTTTATATATTTGTTAAAAATAAAAACATAATTTTACATAAAAAATAATTTTTATTTTAATTTTATAACTCTTCCTGACACAACCACTAATTAAATATTTTAAGGTGCTACACTTCATCACCATCCGCTAACATAAATTTTTTATTAAAAATTTTTTACAACTTTTGATGCTCCAGTTAAATATTTTTAAATACATTTTGTAAAGCGCAATGCATAAGATGATTATTAATAGGATCTAAAATATTTTGTAAGATTCGGCATCTTCATTATCTGCGTCTAAGGTTTCAATGATGTGGTCTTCTCTAACATCGCCGTCGAGCATATCAGCCATGTACGTTTCTCGTATCCTTTGATATAAGATGCTACACTTCATCGCCATCCTCGTTAACATAATTTTTATCTTTATAATTCCTTTTGGCGCTGCGACCACCAGTTGAATATTTTAAATACATTCTGTAAAGCGCAATGCGTAAGATAATTTCCGCATCGCATGGTATTAATAGTATCTAAAATATTTAAAGATTCAATATCTTCATAATCAGCGTCTAAGGTTTCAATGGTGTAATCTTCTCTAACATCATCGTCGAGCATATCAGCCAACCATGCACATTTCTCATATCCTTTGACGTATATAAGACGTGACACTTCATCACCGTCTACACCTGTTACAGCTGTTGTAATTAATTGTTTTGCCATGTTGTATGGCACAGTTCCTTCTTCCCATGACAATGCGTGATGATATTTTATTGTCCAAGAAATGCATGATTTTTCAGATTGTGTCAAAAAATTCCATGGCACTGGATTTTTAAAGATGTAATGAGTTAGAACAGTACCCTTTCTTAGCACTGCAACTTCTTTTACAATAAATCGTCGCCCAATATTAAAACCTTGAAGATCAACAAACGTTGGCACAATCATGATGAACGCGTGTTTGAAACAATAATGATGTGTAGATAAAATTGTTTCTTTATATATGATAAAAACTGCTGATATAGCAATTTTTATAAGACCTTGCGCACAACGTTAGACAGTGGACTATATTCAACTATGCGATCGTGTAAAATAAGACAATATGCGGTTGTATTTGCAGGAACATTTTCCTTGCAATCAAATTCTAATCGCACGTCTACAGTGGCGCTTTTGATTGACTCGTTCTGTCGAGAGCAATCGATAACAACAAATGGTCCATATGATAGAAATGCTGCTACATTGCAAAAAGCCTCATAAGAACTGTTGCCGTAATAAGCTTTACGAAAACGTATATACATATCATAAAGAATGGCGTATCTTTTTTTGTCAAAATCTAAATTCAGATCATCATATGGATAATATTCAGAGTTGAGAAAAAGTTTCACATTCGTTAATTTACAATCATCAAAAATGGTTGATTTTTTAGACATAACGTTTTTGCGATCGGTTTGCAGAGCAAAGATAACGTATCGAGGTTTTTCAAGTTGCGTTGCAGCCTTGACGGCCCAAGAATGTTTTGTAGTACTTTGCAAAAGAGGATATTCATACAAATCCCATGAGCGAAAAGTCATGCTTAAATATCGCCCACTATCCAAAGTTCGCAGCATGGATAATTTATTGACCTCATTTAATATGACATGAGACATTCGCCACTGTATTTTATGCAATTCAATTTCTGGCTCTAATTTCGAATCTCCTATAATGGAATTATTATCATTGCGAGCGCGTATTAAAATTAATTCATGGCGAGCGTTGACAACCACTCGTTTATAATCTTCACAGAAACCTAACAATATACTGAGGGGTACACAAAAATTAAAGAATCCTTCTGACGTAGTTGATGATTCACTCCATCCAGCATTTTGCAGCATCACAGCATTATCAGATGTTAGCGATATATAATTTTTAAGAGTGCTAGTTATTTCAACGTTTCTGTTGCTATCAATTTCTACACCATTAAGTTCATAACGAATTTTATCAAACATAAACGCTACACAATTATTTCCTAGCGCAGCTGTTAACTTATCGTCAGATTTTTTTATTTTTATTTTTCCCTCAATATGGAGAAAACTGTCACATGGCAACGTATACAAATCCTGTTGTTGTATTGGTATCCGTATTTCATCACTATATCCAAACGTTGTGTTAGCATATGGGTTGTACGTATGAGTTTCAATTTTAACAATACTATTATCAAAGATCGGCTTATCATCAATAATCAATATATCAGCCATTTTTAGATGTTACACACAATGAAACCCAGTGATTTAAAAAATTTTACGTTTGATGTAGTAAGTTTTTTCTTCAATATTTGAACCCCTTTGGTGGAAGCTGTGTATTTAGTTTGTCTCACGTTCGGCGTTTTATTCAAAACGAGCATCTCACACTAAAGTCGTCTACGCACATGCAGTCTCACGGTAATTTCTTCGCCACGAAAATCAAGCAATCGTCCGTTTTGATCTACAATGCGAATCGTCAAATCAGTAACGCTTCGTACGACGACTGGAAGGTAAATGGTCTGTGTTGGAGTTTCAGATATCTTATATCCAGGTGGAACCTTAGGTGAAAATTCATGTATTGTATGTACACGTTTTCCATTACTGTTTGCACCCCCCGTTACACTGCATTCAATGCAAATAACATTTACATTGATAATTTGTATCGGTGCATCCGATTCATGCCAACGTAATGGCTCGAGTATGCGATCTGGTGAAAAACCTAACAACGATTCAATGTTGAATGGTTTGGTGAAATTTATTTGATAAATACACTTAATCTTGCTTTTCATCGTATTGTTATTAGCTCTAATCGTTAAAGGATAATCTTTTTCACCATCGCCATGTGAAATCATGTTCTTTGTAACATCATTGATATGAAGCTCGTCGAGCGTACGTTTTAGATATTCGGCAATATAGCACAGTTCATACGAGCCGTCGGGAATGGTAATACTTATTCCATTATCATCATCATCATCATCATCATCATCATCATCATCATCATCATCATCATCATCATCATCATCATCATCATCATCAGCATTATCGAAATAGAATGTATTATTTGATGAGTTTACATTAGGAATTGTAAAATACGTTTCAAAATCAGCCAGCCCGAGTTCATATTCTCCATCGCTTAAATCTATAGCAGGAAAGTAGCTCACCGCGAGGATACTACTTTTGCCTGATAACGTGAGCGTCAGCGACATGTTTGATACTGAGTTTACAGCGCATAATGTTTGTTCTTAAATTGTGTATCAATCGTCTGTAGAAACTGTAGACACAATTGCCCACAATTGTTTTGATTATATCGTTGATATGGTAAGCGATTATATTCAATTCGTGTTGCGTCATTCTCCAGATATCGAGCAAGTTCTTGTGGCGGTCGAAGATTACCGAAACTATCAAAATACATAGCGCGATTTCCTCTTTTCGCATATGCCACCCAGTGGGTACCTAATCCTTCAACTTTATCTAAATTCACAATACCGCTCTCGTTTTGATGTATTCCCTCAATCGGTAAAGTGTCACGCATAAAAACGCCTCTAAAATATGGAATGCGCATGTGTTTCGCTAATTGTCGCAACTGTATATTGGTAGTAGCACTTTTGGGAAATTTCAACGTCTCATCGGCGTTTTTTTTTTTCCTTTCTTATTTCTATTATTTTTTCGAACTCCACCACCACGTTTGTATGGAGCGAGTTAAACACCGCGACCTTCCATGGCGTAATTGTGACGTTTCATTTCTTCAAGTTGGCGTTGTGAGGCTTTTTTATCATTTACAGCTTTTGCGATTCCTGCGGCTCCACCAGCGAGCGAACCAATAACACCCAGTAAGGGTAAAAGCGGTATAACGCCACCACGTTTTGCTATCGGAAGTGTTCGTTTCTTCACCGTTTTCTTCTTCAGCGTATTCTTCCTCGCTGCACATAAGCCCATACCAAGTTTCGTTTTTGCTTTCATAGCTGCCCATACGGTTGTGGCTGCAGCTTTTTCACCAAAACTTGAATCTTCTGCGTTAATACGTTGCAGCGCTTTATTGGCGAGAATATTGTCAGCCACGTGGCGCCCTGCGAGATTGTTGCTACGTAAGTAAGCTATATCGTGATCACGACAAGCCGCATCTAACGGATTAATTCCACGATCTCCTCTGGCAAATCGTTTGTTTAATCGAGTTCCTGGGCCACAAAACTGGTACCCGGGTATGTGCAATTCAAACGGAAGTACGTTAATCGCTCTGTTTAACAAGCCTCGCCCCATTTTCTCAGACATTCAATAGTTTTTTATTAATGGCGGAGAACCGTCAACATGTGTTTCATAACTCAATAAATTATAATGTTTTAAACATCGGCGGTATTGCTGAACATCTAAATCAGCTTTTAAGTGTTCAGGAAGCTTATTCCACAAATAGTCAATATGTTGCGAAAATCGTTGCAATAAGAATATTTTTGGGATATGTTGTAGTTGTTCAGCGGTTAAATCACAAATATTACAATCGTCCGACAGCAACAAAAACATATTGAATACTGAGCGTTTAATTTTTATGCACACAACTATAAATATATCAGCCTGGATGATATTGATCTCATTTAGAAGGTAGAATGCGGTTCATACAGCAAGCGCCACCAATCAAGGTGGTGAATTTCGATGACAAGTTATTATCCGAGTGTGTGTTACATAGACATGGAAACATGTTACCGAGTTCTATTCGCGCTATCATTTGTGGTCCATCAAATTGCGGCAAAACTAATGTATTAATAAGTCTGTTGGAAAGTCTGCATGGTATACGATTTGAAAACGTTTATGTATACTCGAAATCGTTGCAACAACCAAAATATCAGTATTTGAAAAAGATATTGGCATCAATAGAAAAAATTAATTATTTCACATTTTCAAATAATATTGATGTTGTTCCACCGAGCGAAGCACTTCCGAATTCTATATTTATTTTTGATGACATAGCATGTGATAAGCAGGATGCGGTAAGAGAATACTTTGCAATGGGGCGACACGCGAACGTTGACAGTTTTTATCTTTGTCAAACGTATGCGAAAATACCGAAGCATCTTATACGTGACAATACGAATTTTTTAATTCTATTTAAACAGGATGTTACAAATATGAAACATATATATAATGATCATGTTAACACTGATATGTCATTCGAAGATTTTGATAAATTGTGTCGAATATGTTGGCAACAAAAGTATGGATTTGTGGTGATTGATAAAGACAGTGCTATTTCAAACGGTCGCTATAGAAAGGGATTTAACGACTTCGTGGTATCATAATGTGATCAGTTGTTGTCGATACACCGATTGATAACTGTCAAGCTCAATATGAATAACAACAGTGAACTTAAAAATCGAGAGATAATTGCGAAGAAAATTGCTCAAACGAGCAATTCGATTCGCAAAAAGTATCATGCTATGAAGACGGGAAAAATGGAAGAAGATATCGCGTTGGAGCGACATTTTAAACCCATCGTTGAGCCTCTTAAACAGATTGTAGAAAACACCGTTGGAAACAACGAAGTTGAATCAGCCATATCAAAGAACGAATCGTATTTTCCGGAAAAAAAAGATGTGTTAACGCCAAAACAAAAACGATTAATTACAGCATCTCCAATATCATTACCTGAAGAAAAAGAAGAAAGTAGATCGACACCAAAACGGAATCGATTAATAAATACATCGTTGATATCTTTATTGGAAGAAGAAAAAGATGAAAGTAGATTGACGCCAAAACGGAAACGATCAAATGCATCGTCACCGATAACAGCATCGACTCCAATTAAATCAGCGTTAAAACGATCACACACCATACCGTCCACATTAAACGAGACGCCTAAGTTCGTGCAACAGCGAAATTTTTTATCCAGGGAACGTTCACACTCACATTCCATTGAAGACGTTTTCGATACCGCAGACGAACCGCTGGTAACATCTATTCGACAAAAGTTGCAAACATCAGAAGGTTGGAAGACTCTTCAAACTCATTATGGACCGTTGGGACAAAAGTATTTAGGCGCTGTTTTGAGCGGAAAAAAATCTATTAACATCGATAGCGTTTACGGAGTTTATTTCAACGACAATGGAACGATGATTGGCAACAAGCGTGTTGATTTAGATAAAAATGATAATATATTGATAGATGGTAAAAAGTATCCTGGAACAGTGGGACTTTACGAATTGATTTTTATGAGATTTCCCGATGAGAGCAGTTATACTGATACCGATAAAGAAAATTATAAAAGTATACTCATGGCAACGAATGCACATAAACGTGACTACAATTCTCAAAATCAAGTAAAGAGTAACAAAGGTCACAAATATAAGAATATAATCGCTCCTGTGCTGAGTAAAAAAATTGGACAAGGTATACCATACGCTGTAACATTAAACAATAATAAAATCGATTATGTTCATTGGGATGATCCAAACGAGCTCGTAGATCGTCTTCGATTGCTCGAAGCCTCACGCTATGCAGGTCATAACGCTCACGACAATGAGATTTTATCAATTATTGAGGAACTTCGCGAAGTGGGGCTTATTATAAATTAAAGTATGCATACACAATTTAATCATTTGATATCGAAATGCCGATTAACAAGTTTGGAACATTGCTTAAAGATGGTGGAGGAAGTAATACTAATCAACATTATCGATATAATGCGTTAGTTAGAAATTACGTGCGCGATAACGCTCTTTGTGTAACATCCACCGATTACGACGCGCGATCACGCAAAATTAAGCGTGTAGCTGAACCTTTGGACGATGATGATGCTGTCAACAAACAATATGTTCAACAAAATTTACAGATTTTAAAGAATGAAATTGTGGAACTTAATAATAATGTTCAACAGAATGTGCAGAATTTAAAAGATCAACAAAATGAACTGAATAAGAAAATGGAAATACTACAGAGTAGTCTACAGGTTGTGGTAAACACTCTTCGCAATAAATTTATTCGCGGTGAACAGAATTAAACAGCTGCCGTTGCCGTTTGCTGTTCCCGTTGCCGTTGCCGTTGCCGCTGCCGTTGCCGTTGCCGTTGCTGTTTCTATTGTTAATACCGTTTTGTTATCGTTTTCGGTGTTGCTATTGTTCATATTTATGAAAAAAATTTTTTTAATAGTGCGGTAAATCTCATAGCTTTAAAAAAATGTCAAAGAAAATAAGCTCAAAAAAACTACAATTGGTAAACGAATTGCATACACCGGCGAGAAGAAATTTTTCTCGAAGGCGTGTCATAGTGCGCGGGTATGATGACTTGTGGCAAGCTGATGTAGTCGAGATGCGCCCATACACACGTGTCAACCAAGGTTACCACTACATATTCACCGTTATCGATGTGCTGAGCAAGCATGCATGGGCTGTACCATTAAAGACAAAAAGCGGTATCAAAGTTGCAACAGCGATTGCAAAGATCTTTCGCAATAATAAAAGATGTCCGAATAATGTTCAAACTGATAAAGGAAAAGAATTTTACATCGCAAACGTACAAAAACTTTAAAAAAAAACATAATATTAACCATTATTCTACATACACTGTAATGAAAGCGTCAGTTGTCGAACGATTTAATCGAACGCTTAAAAACGCTATGTGGAAAATGTTTACACTCAATGGAAATTATAAATGGCTTGATTCACTGCAGCAGCTCGTTTTGGATTATAATATGCGAAAACATCGAACTATTGGTATGCGACCTGTCGATGTTACGCCTGCAAACGCAGGCAAACTCTTGGCAACGGTCTACAGCCGCATAAAGATTGCTGCTCCAGCACGGTTTAAAACTGGTGATTCAGTACGTGTTAGCAAATTTAAAACAATATTTGAAAAAGGCTATACACCAAATTGGACTACGGAAGTATTTACAATTGTCAAAGTGCAAAAAAACTAATCCTGTGACATACTTGTTGGAGGATTCTTGTGGAAAACCTATCGCAGGAGGATTCTATGAACAGAAATTGCTTCACGTAAATAATCCTGATGTATATCTTGTTGAAAAAGTGTTACGAAAACAAGGAAATAATGTTTATGTAAAGTGGCTGGGATTTAATAATTCACATAACTCATGGATATGCAAGAATAACGTTTTATAAGAATTTTATATAATTAAAAAAAATTTTTTATTTACAATATATAATGTATAATGTATAATGTATAATGTATAATATATATAAAAATTTTTTACAACGGTATTTTATAATGCCCCCATGGTAATGTTTCAATAGAATCCTGTATAATATATCGTTTATCATCATATGGACTTAAAGCAGTTTTTTCCTCACGTATAGTATACACTTCGTGCAGCTTAGATCTTATACATGTTTGCTGACGCGTCATTTCTATTTCCTCCTTCAAGCATCGTGTGTAATCATCAAACGTTATCTTCTTGGCGACAACATTACTCTTAACACCTTTAATCTTTTTGTATCTTTTTACCATCTACTCGTAATGCATACATTTTTGCTCGAAGTCCAATAAATTCAGTCATGATCGCTCCATTGTTTTCATCTTTCATCAAACCTGGTACTTTTTTATTGACTTGTGGAATACCATACACATTGTCACAAGCGTAATCACTTGTATCAAATCTATTAATATCACGTTTCATAATCTCATAAACGTCTTCGCACTCTATATGATATATAAGACTGTCTGTGTCAGTATACATAATTTTACATTTATTTTGATAAAGAGGTTGCATGTACTCATGATGAAATTCATATAAACATGTTTTAGATATGTCCAGAATGCACATTCCAACATAGATCGGTTTATTAAATTTCACTTCAAGTTTACGCATTTCAATCGCTACCAGATTTTCGGCGAAAATGCTACGACTATGAAAATTCGGTTTCGAGATCAATGCCTCAGCACCAAATCTGCCCTCCCAATGTGTTACGAGCCTTACATCAACATGATTACGCACGTTCTCCATAGTTTTTCCAAATACTGCATTATTCATTAATTTATACAAGTTTTTTTCAAAATCATTTTTTGCAAGCGTTCTAAATTTAGTATTAAGTTCTATATAAACACGTAGCCATGGGGATTGTTTAAATTGTAATATGCGATGTATTTTTGTAAGATGCAGTCCATGATTAATACATTGCTGTAAATTGCGATAATGAATGATGTAACGCTTCTTATCATATAAGGTTGCGAGAAGCTTGTCCTGCCGCTTACCGGGTGGCTTATCGCGCGTTGGACAGAATGGCAGGTCGGCATGCGCATCATGTAAACGTTGTGAATACTCTAAATCAACCTCGAAAATATAACCATTGGGTGAGTCTAGTGGCACACTCATCACATCGAAATTAGAAACATTGTCAACCCATTGAAAATCGGCATATGGTAGCGGTTGACACATCGCCCATCCATACAAATTATTAACATCAAAATACATTAAATATGTTGATGATTTTGATGAATCATATGACTGCATATATTTATTATTGGCACATGCATATCTGCTTGAGCATTGACTTAAACCGCCGCGTATACCACGTTCAATAAACATAACCATATCAATGTCAGTAAGAAGTTCAAATTTTACACCCGTGTGTTTTAACATCGCGTCCCACGTAAAACCTGGTAAGGTGTAATAATATGCGGGATCAAGTTTGTAACTCACTATACAGCTGTCTCTAAAGTTTTCAAATATGTCAGCTAATAACAAGACATCAGTTTTTAAATACAGATCACTGTATTCTCCGAGCGTTTGAATTGAGAATCGTTGCCAGATATCTATAGCGTGTGCATAATCATTTTCGGATACTGTATCATCAGTCAATGAGCTGTAAAATGATTCACGTGGAGGCAAACATACATCTTCCAATTTTTCAATACTGTCAACATATTCATATGGAAAGACTCCTTTACGTGTTAATAAATCAAAATTTTCATTAGTTAGATTAGAAAATTCATATCGCGACACTCGCAATTTATCTTTACTTAGAAATGATGCTAACTTCTCAAGACTTGTATTTAGAAATTTAAATGAATCAATAAACCTTAATTTTATACAATTATTTCTATTATCGGTGGTGCTTTTAACATTTTTTGTAAATGATATATATTTCTCTTTCGTTATGGGAAGCAGTTCTATAGTTCCTTCATAGGCAGTTGCAATTTCTTTGATAATAAAATGTGCATCGTAACCCGATAAATTATGAAAAACTATGGGAATACAATTCGAATCCATATAATTTATATTACAATTTGAATGTGCTGGTCCTCTATATCGACCGGTTAAGTGACAGTGATCGCGGACTCGTATGTCATCTGATACAAATGGTTTTTCACATATGTGACAATGTGTAGCTTTGTTAAAATTTTCCAACTCGTCTCGTGTAAAATCAGCCATGGGTACATTAGCTGATAAAATTGTTTTTACATTATGCGCTAAATTTTTAAGTTCCTCGGCGAACCATGCGACACAGTTATTACCGCGATGAAACCGATACATTGATAGCGACTTGTTGTATGAACAGCATACATAATACCCTATGCTAAAAACCTTATGATGTTGGTGTGCACATGTAGATGTGGTAGAGTCAGCATTCGTTTTTTCTAGGGTACATTCCAAATCGGCATATACCACAAATGGAACTCGTTCCTTTCTAGTATAGTTGTCAAAACTTAACCATTTTTTTCATCACATGGTAATATAATTGCGCACTCATTAATTTTTCCACAATCTACGCTGTGTACCATTAATCTTTCACTTGAACTAAAGTAATGTAAGCATCTGGAATAAAGAATATAAATGCATTAAAAATTTTTTATTGTATAAAAGAAAAAAACATTTTTACTTACATTTTATACTTACCGATCACAAAAATATTTCTTACTCTTTGTTTTACTAAGCTGTGAACTTATAAGACGTGATAAATTTTTTATCAATGAAAAATGTCCAACATCATTATCTCGCTGTGTGTACAACAAATGAATGTGTCTCTCTCGTACTTTATCTGTGAGTTGTATTGGTAGAATTTTTTTCTTCTCAATCGTATATATGTTGATGGAAATATTATTAAGATTTTCAAATTTTTTAACATGTTTCATAGTTATTGGAAACTCAATACCTTCAAGATTTAACACTGTTGCATAATGTGGATATGATATTATTCGATCCACATGTTTCTCGGCTGGGTATAGAGCGGCTACCACTGACCATGCGAAACATGCATTGTCAGCAGATTGTATATTTATCACAGCTCTTTTCATTTTAATTTCCTGTGGTAATATCACATGGCACCCAGCATGTAATGGATTGTGTTTATTTACATTTATCATCAAATTATGTATACGCGACAGTGCCCACCCGCTGTCACGTTCTTGAAATTCATCCAAGGATGTGAGAATAGGCTCGATAATGCGTGACTCGTACCACTCTTGTAGATCACTTGAACGAAAGAGTTCACAGTTTTTTGTGCACACACTTTTATTTGCAGTTTTATTGTTAGCTACAAATTCACCATTAAATACAACATTAATTTTTATATTGTTATGTTTATGCATAACATTTTGCACATGTTTTAATACAATGTCTTGCGCATCTTCCAGAAATTTGCGAGGCTCGATATAGTTTGAATTAATTACCACACCAGTTAATATGCGGCTTTCAAAAGCTGTGTCAATTTCACGCCATCGAAGTCCTTTATTTTTTGTATTATGTCCAGCACCCACATGAATGAAACGTTGTTTTGTTAAATCTCTTAAACTTTCGATACGTGCAATACATGCAACTAGTGATTGCTTCGCACCGATTTATAATCTTGCACGTTTATTTCGCCCCTGGTCCTCCAATAATTCGATATATTCTTCACATTGCTGATTCCATGCATTAAATTCTTCTAAAGTCAATCGATCTGCTTGCGCTGTCAACTGTTGCTCTTGTCGATCTATTTTATTCTCGAGATTTCAATATGTTAAATGATAAAATGTGATGTATGCTCCACAGTTTTATATGTGGTATATGACAAACTGCTACGTTTACATTTTTAAGTAAGTTCAATGAATTCATAGCGATTATGTCAGCATTTTAAGTATTAACCTTCATAACGATGGAGAACAGATGAAACACTGGAAGCCGCCTGATAATTTTATATTTTTTTAATGTTAGCAGTTTTGCACGTGCATATTGTGATAAGTGACATACATGTGGCGTCTACAAATTTTTGCTTAGTATTTTTTTCAGCACATGTGTATAGCTGCGCCTACAAATTTGCGCTTCTGATGCAATCTTCATAACATTATCGCCTATATAAAATCACTGTTTTTTTCATTTTAGACTAAACGCTTGTAATCCACACCATTGCCTGAGATAACTGGCACGTGTGGCGTCTACAAATCTTGCAAATCTTGCATTTCCAATGCAGTGCAATGCAGTAGCACGTGTGGTGTCCGCAAATCTTGCAATCTTTATATGATATTATTTTTATTACATTTTAATAGCGGCGCCTACAAATTTGCGCTTCTGATGCAATCTTCATAACATTATCGCCTATATAAAATCACTGTTTTTTTTCATTTAAGACTAAACGCTTGTAATCCACACCATTGCCTGAGATAACTAGCACGTGCGGCGTCTGCAAATCTTGCATTTCCAATGCAATGCAGTAGCACGTGTGGTGCCCGCAAATCTTGCATTTCTGATGCAATCTTTATGATATCATTTTTTATTTTAAGACTAATGCTTGTGATCCCCACTATTACCTACAAATGTGATCTATATAAATACCATCGGGTGACAGTTCACTAAATTTATATTTTGTGTTAAGAGAATATGGCTGATTTAAATGCTGTAAATGACAATAGAGAATTAATGGATTTATCTGATGAGGACGATAAGGATTGCCCAACGATAGTGATTATATGAGTGATCAAAGTGAAGATCTCGAAGATTGTATTTCTCGAAAAATAGATTCACCACAACTTTTCGCGCTTAATGGACGTACTAAACATTGTATGTTGTCTTTTTATTATTGCACACCTAGTGAAGCTATTGCAGTATGTGCACCATGTATGATTAATTTAGCTGATGTGGGTGGGCCAATGATTGCCATTCGCAAACATGAAATTGATATTCAAAACGCATTATGCGGTAGATCATGTGGTAATTGTGGACTTCCAATGTATATGATAATTCCATGCAACATGTGTCCTGTGTGTGTTGCCTAGGAACAAAACTTACACAATTTGAAGATTTAATCCCCCCACTTAATTGATGCATTTCTTATTAGTGGTGGGGATATACAGGGTGTATCATTCCATATTGACAAACTGTCAGAGTTAGATAGGTCTCGTAGATACAAGTTAATAAGTCCTGTGCCATTTTGCAAAATTTTCAATAGTTATTGAGAAAAAATTAATTTGTCTAGCGCAAGAGCGACGAGGAAGCTACGCGTGAGTGAGCGCGACAGGCGAGTAGCTAAAAATGGTGCCGTCGCCTGTCGCGCTCACTCACGCGTAGCTTCCTCGTCGCTCTTGTGCTAGACAAATTAATTTTTTCTCAATAACTATTGAAAATTTTGCAAAATGGCACAGGACTTATTAACTTGTATCCACGAGACCTATCTAACTCTGACAGTTTGTCAATATGAAATGATACACCCTGTATATATAAAAAATCTCGGAACAATTATATCACATTAAATGTAACACGCGCATCAAACTGATCTGTTATTACCGTTCTTAATGTGATGGATTTTTACGTGTATTATTACGTGCTGTATTACCAAGTAATACAGCAACTACATCATATACAAATATGGAATTTAATGTGCCAGCTAAAACTACATCATATGCGTGTAATATGAATTATTACACGCCAGCTAATGCATCTAGCACATCATGTGTAAATAATGAGTGAGTATTAATTTTTCTAACTAAAAAATTTTTTTTAATACAAACTTTATATGGTCATTTTTTGTTTTTACACTAGCTCATCTAAAGATCATGCAATCCGTATTCTATGTAAGCGATATGCATTGACGGCTACAAGCTTTAAATATTTAGAAATTGGTGTTAATGTTGGAACACCAAGTTATGTGGAAATTATTATTGGCGATAATCGAGGATTGGAAATGCCGCTATCTCTCGAGGCTTGGAAATCACTCTGCGAGTATCGTGCAAACATTTTAAGTTTGCTCCACAACGATTTTAAAAATCCTCAAGACTTCGTGTACCTCGGTGCGTTGACAGCCAGACTACGCAACTTTAATGGCATGGATGTCTTGCGGTTTGAATCAGCTGGCAAATGCTTAATGATGATGGAATCGACATTTCTTAAAATGATTGATCTTGATGAGTGTATTACATTGGCGTTTAATAAATTAACATCTTTTCTTAAAATAATTGATTCGAAATTTGTACGATTTGCTAGCATCGCTTCCACTGCTAAAACTCGTGACGAGGTTGTAAGCGCGATACATGCTAGCGATTGCTATGATGGGAATCAAATTGTTGATTGTGAGCTGCTAGCTAGTATTCGGAGCGCGAAAATAATATTATATTATATTATATTAAAACATTTTTTATTGCCATCAAAATATACAAATAATGTTATATTTTATAATAAATATATATAATTTAAATGTTTATATTAAAAAATTTTTTATTGTTGCATTTTTTTCCCCAATATCCATGAACTACTGATTGATCTCATACATATTTCTTTAAAAACTCAGAATTAAATGTAAAAAGATTTGCGTAAGTATATATCACATTTTCGAGATACATCTTTTAAATGAAATAATTTCTTAATCTCTCATTGCGTGATAGAATGCATCTTAAGTTTCAAACGTGCTAAACGCTGTAAAAGATTCTCACGAGTATATGTCACACCTTCGGGACTGCTGTTGATAAAAAAATGCTTTCGTTTTTACTTTCTGACTGTCTGCAGTGAGCTCGTAGCTGTTGCCTGTCAGTCGCATGCTGATTTTTTCAAGTGCAACACGTATATTAAAAAAATTAGATGGATAAGTGCTCATCGTTGGTACACATTCTCGCGCGCCGCGAGTTGGGGCATCGTACCCCGTTTAGTGCGAGTGGTGTGTGGTGTGGCGCACACCAAAAAAACAATTCAGCACAATTAAATTTATATTACGATAACCGCATACGCGGTGAGTGTGAACGAGGGGAAACATTAACTTTTGACAGGACTCCTCGTTCTATACCCGAAAATCCCGTGGGTGGTGAGTGCGGCTACGTCGTGGACAAAAGATTAAATCTGTGCACCCACGGGAAACGATTCGCTTTCGTCGACAGCGAATTGCCGTCGGTAAAAAAAATGCGGCAAAACTAAAAACGTAAGTTTTAATATCAGTATTTATATTTTATATAAAAATTTGGGAACGTGTGGGTGGGTTGACGTGAATGGTAGCTGCTAGTGCGGGGTGTTGTGAATAAACACGGGTTCTAACTCAGGAGCGTTGAGGAGGCGAGGGGGAAAAAATCTGCGATAAGAGGAGCGCGGGGAGAGGTAGCCGTAGGTGGGAAGAGACCGGAGGGGGGTATATGAATGGGTGACAGATACCCCCGGTCTCTTTCCACCTACGGCTATCTCTCCCCGCGCTCTTCTCATCGCAGATTTTTTCCCCCGTCCCCTCGCCTCCCTTAACGCTTTTGGGTTAGAACCCGTGTTTATTCCCTACTGGTTGCGTCTTTCGATATTAAGTGTAAAAACGCGAGTCAATTTTTTCATGTTACGACCTCAACATTGCGAGCTTGTGTTTTGTTTTCGCCGTTCAGTTGTAAATTCCGGCGCGAAATCATTTCGAATTAACTCGTTTGTAGTGCGCGCGCATCCTCAGTCGGTATAGCGTCAATCCGTCTACGGCGCGCGCAGTCCTAGTTACCTGCGAGGGAAATTTGTTCAGATTCGTTCCGTCACGCGCGCAGTGTCTCGAATAAAGTGCACGTATTGCTACACTGTATAATCCGCGACTGGTACAGTCCTGTTGTAACGACACCGCATAGTGTAAGTGTAATTGTTACGTATCGCGTTTCCTTGATTAATTGCTTCAGGCATTTCTAGTTTTGTAATATAATTCGGCATAATGGATAAGAATATGATTCCCAGTAAGCCAAAAGAAATTGACTTAGGTAAACTTGTGGAGGAAAACGCCAAGCTTGCGGCCGAGTTAAATGTAATCAAGGAAGCGCTCAATAAGGAACGTGAACAGATGTCCGCGCAGATAGCGATACTTAGTAAACAATTTGAACAATCTGAGTAAGATCGGATGCGATTGATTATGAATTTAGAGAAAAGCAAGGGGGACACAACAAATATTGCGATATCGTCGTCGCCCTCCGCCACTACCCCTGCAGCCTCGGTGTCTATACCTCCGCGTGTTATTTCGACACCCGCGGTCCCGAAACTTGCCATGTTCTCACACGTGTCATCAGATCCGAAACTCTGGTTCAAAATTGCGGAATGTGCATTAAATCGCGCCAAACTCACGGAAGAACAAGGAGTTATGGAAGTGATTCTTCCGGCGTTAGACCAGGAAGCGGTTAACGCGATTCGCGATCTACTCTTGTCAGATCCCTTTCTTGCGGACCTTTATAAATTGGTAAAGGAGCGTATTATTAATACATTTACTATGACGCCTGAACAGCAGTTACGTAATTTAGGTATTTTTGGTTCGCTGATGGGATAGAACACTGGTGAGATATAAACTCTTTTCGTTCTCGTTATGTACAGATATATTTACAAGACTATATACATTCTGTTTGAATTCGTTTAAATCGCACCCACTGGTGCTTTTACAAAATAACGCTTTAGAACGTTTTACAACCGCCTTTCGCGGTACGATATGTGTGGGGCGGTGAGTGTCACTCTGATCGGGCCCCACTTTTCATCGCCAGGTAGAATTGGCGGTTCCGCTTCCGAGGATGAAGTGGTAGCCCAGGGATCACACTGGACTCCACTATCCGTGACTACAGGAGCGTGCTGTATGGCCCGCTCTGTGGTGCTGGGGCCACACTGTACTCCTCGCTCTATCCGCACCGGTGGTGTTGGTGGGATAGGCGAGAGTATTTGCTCGACTTGGTTCCACCGGGGACTTGTGTATCTCCAGATACGTACGTCGCCCGGTGCCAGGTAGATCCGCGGAGGCCTCGTTAGCCGCGGAGGCGTAAAGTTGGCGAGCTGCGGCTTCCACTCCAATAGTTGAAAGTTAGTGTGGCGCGGAGGCTTCTTGAGTCCAGGCGGCCTCAGGATACCCGCCAGCGGCTGCTGCGGCGGAAAGACTTCTATCGATACGATCTTTGGTGTCCTGGCCTCTTCGACGGGTGGCGATGGAGGACTGTCCGGCACTAGCTCTGGCGTCAAAGTGGCCCGCTTCTTTCGTCTGCTTCTTCTAGTCCGCTTCTGTGGAGTCTCCGGACTCTGGCTCTTCGTTAGCGGTGGTAAAGGCATCTGCTATGCTCTGCTTCGCGGCAACGACTACTGCCTCGTTCGATGTGCGTCGGCAGAGCACTACTTCTCGTACTGTGAAGTGTGCGTCTATACGAGCACTATCGTATTCAAAAAGCGATCTCCTTATCGGATAAGGCGATATCGCAAGCTCCATCGGTGCCGCTTATATAGCGGTCCTTATCTCATCTGACTATCGCGAAAACTCTTATCTTTCGCGACGCCTGGCGGCCGCGGCTGTTATCAGCCGGGCCCGGAGCTTTTCTCCCTCCAAGCTTCCGGGCCTTCCGGCATACGTTCCTGCATGCCGGGCTGCCTATGTCGTGGTGCGCCGAGTGCCAATTTACCGAATTGTCATCTCGGCCGCCACACGTAACATTCTGAAAGCTAAGATACCAGCACACTACAAACCCACGCAAATTTTAATTTATTTGCGTGCTTTAAACGCTCGTATTAACAACGAATGTTCAGAGGAAATTTTAAAAAGCGTGTTTTTTGAGAATATCAATCCCAGACATCGTGAAATTCTCGCGGCATTATCAGGTTTGGCCCTAGAGGAGTTGGCCAAAACTGCGGATAAACTAAACGATGTTCCTCAAAATTCTACGAGTATCAACACGGTCTCAGACGGGAAAATTTTACCGATATCAGATTCAGAAAGCGTTGTTAACGAAATTAAATCGATTATTAAACAAATGGGCAATCTGTCCTCACATGTTCGCGAAAATCGTCCTTCTAGGCCATCTCGCGACAAAAGCTTTCGAAGTAACAGGTCGAGATCTAAATCTAAGAATCGCTCGAACGGCTCGGACGCCAATAAAGCCAAACTATGCTGGGCACATTCAAGGTTTCCAAACGACGCGCGTTCGTGTTCTGATAAATGCCCCAAATTTGATGAATGGCTGGCATCGAAAGAGAAATAAAAAAACTAGTTATTCCTTCGGTCGAGGAGACTGACGCGGAAGGTTTCGATTCAAAACGTCTCCACATCTTTGATCCGTTAACGAAACGTACCTATCTCATTGACACAGGTGCTGATGTCTCGTTAATTCCGGCTGACGCGAATGTTAAAAGGCTTCCTCCCACTCAGAGATTTTTCGCGGTGAACAATTCGCACGTGGACATTTTCGGACAACTAACGTGTTCCTTAGGACTTTGTCTTCGCCGAAAATTTAGGTGGAACTTCTTTTTAGCAGATGTTCCTTATCCAATAATTGGTGCAGACTTTCTGCATTTTAATAAGATAGTGGTGGATTTAGCTACTCACAAAATTACGGATACTATAACGGGCATATCGGTGAAAGGACCCGTCCGTCCGTCTTTTATTCTATCGGTCAGCAGTATTTCTCCAGACACAAGGTGTGGCAACTTACTAAGACAATTTCCGGAGATTTGTGGTTCAAACAATTCAAACGTCGTAACAAATAGTGATGTTTTCCATTACATTACGACATCAGACCCTCCGGTCGCTCAAAGGTTTCGCAGACTTACGTCTGAGAAATTAAAAATTGCCAAGGAGGAGTTTAAGAAGTGGGTTGAAGCCGGTGTATGTCGACTGTCTTCTAGTCCGTGGGCAAGTCCTTTCCACATGGCACGCAAAAAAGATGGTTCGTGGGGCATCTGTGGTGACTATCGCGGCCTCAATGCCGTTACTATTCCCGACAAGTATCCCACAGCTCATTTATGCGATTGTACCTCAAACCTTCAAGGGAAAAGTATATTTTCATCGTTAGATTTGCAACAGGCATTCAATCAAATTCCGGTTGCTAAATCCGACATTGAAAAAACGGCTATCATTACGCCGTTTGGTTTGTATGAATTTTTTTTTATGACGTTCAGTTTGAAAAATGCGAGTCAGACCTTCAGCGTTTCATCAATAGAGTTCTCGGTGATCTAGATTTTGTATTCATTTACATAGACGATATTCTGGTTGCATCGTCCTCCATGGATGACCACGTAGAACATCTTAAAATAATCTTTAAACGATTAGGCGATCACCATTTAAGATTGAATGTGTATTAGCTGTAGAAGAGCTAGAATTTTTAGGATACGTGATAAATAAAAAAAGTATCTGTCCGTCGACATCCAAAGTAGAAACAATTTTATGTTTTCCGAAGCCAAAAAATATGTTAGAACTTCGCAGGTTTTTAGGGATCGTTAATTTCTATAGAAGGAACGTCCCTCATGCTGCGGAAACTCAGATTCCACTCAATTCTTTATTAAAAGATTCAAAAAAGAACGACAAGCGTCCTGTCGAGTGGACGGAGGAAACAGAATTAGCTTTCGAAAAGATCAAACAGGATCTTTCCTAAGCTGCTCTGCTGGTTCATCCTCGTACAAATGCGGAAATTAGACTAATCACAGATGCTTCCGATGTTGCAATTGGAGCGGTTATTGAACAGCTCACGGATGGTTCATGGGAACCTCTCGGTTTCTTTTCACGGAAACTTTCGTCTTCGCAAAGAAATTATTCTGCTTATGATAGGGAATTGACCGCTATTTTTGAAGCCGTCAAATTTTTCTCGCATTTTCTAGAAGGCACAGATTTTAAGATTTTAACGGATCACAAACCGTTAACGTATGCATTCTTGCGACAGCCCAAAAATGCATCTCCTCGTCAAATTCGCCAATTATCGTTTATTATTCAATTTACGTCAAGGGTAGAGCACATTTCTGGCTCTGATAATTTTGTTGCAGACTCTCTTTCGCGCATTGAGGCAATTCGTTTGCCTACACAGTTTAATTTAATGGAACTTTCGTCTGCTCAGACTGGTGATGAGGAGCTAAAAGAAATACTCAATTCAAAGGATTTGTCGCTTAAGCTGAAAAAGCTTACGTATGGCCCTTCGCATTCTCCTATTTATTGTGAAGTGTCCGACGAATCAATTCGTCCATATATCCCATCTGGATTACGAAAATCGATATTTGAGTTCTATCACAACTCTGCGCACACGGGTGCAAAAGTCACGGATAGAATTGTCAGACAGCAATGTGTTTGGTCCAAAATGCATAACGATATTTCGCGTTGGTGCAAACAATGTCTACCTTGCTAGAAGTCTAAAGTTTTGCGACATGTAAAATGTATTCCGGAAAAAATCGTGGTACCGAATGGCAGATTTGAACACATTCACATGGACATTGTTGGCCCTCTTCCGAATAGAAATGATTATCAATACATTTTGACCATAATAGACCGGTTCTCCAGGTGGATAGAAGCAGTTCCGCTAAAAGAGACCTCAGCGCAAGCGGTTGCGCGTGCATTTCATGACACTTGGGTAACGCGGTACGGTGCTCCCAAGCTGATCACTACAGACCAGGGTTCAAATTTCGAATCGCAGTTCTTTACGGCATATTAGATAGATATCGCTAATTGGGTGCGAACGGATACGCACCACGGCGTATCACCCCGCTTCGAACGGATTAATTGAAAGGTGGCACAGAACTTTTAAAGTCGCGCTTATGTGCCATAATGATGAAGACTGGACTCGGTCCCTCTCCACTGTGCTTTTGGGATTGCGTACTGCTGTTCGGGCTGATACCGACGCAGCGCCAGTTGAATTTATATTCGGGACTTCAGTTAGAATTCCGGGTGAATTTTTCCTGCCAGATGATTTTGCTCCCGATCCCAATTATTTCATAGATGAATACCGTACATTCATGCGTAAGATAAGACCGGTTACTTCGGTTCACAATAATCGTAAGCGTGCGTTTATTTTTAAGGACCTAGATACATGCAAACAAGTATTTGTACGCAATTGCGCGAAAAAGGCTCTGGAACGTCCGTATTCAGGACCGTTTACGGTATTGGAAAGAGTTTCGGATAGAATTTTCAAAATATTAAATAAAAAAGGTCAACCGCAGGATGTAACTATAGAATTGTTGAAATCAGCATATACTGTTGCTGATAACATTGAAGTATCTGATCAGAGTGGTCAGCTCGCTTCTCAAGCTCAACCCTTAAAAACTTATTCGCGCAAATGCGTAAAATTCGCAACTGATGTAAAAAATTAGTTATAATAAGTTATACCATTGTGGTGCGAAGAATATTATTAGCGAAACTACATGTATTTATCCGTTATAATGCTAACTCAAGTCTTATTAGTTTAAACCAAAATGTAAAACATTCTATATTGCGAATTCAAAAATGTCTCGTGTCACACTCTCCCTATTGGACGTTGACACTCGGGGGGGAGTGTGTGGGGATTCTGCAGGATCAGAGCTTTTAGATTTAAGTAGTAGGCAGCCCTGTTTCCCCCTCTTAGCTAGCGATCGCAGAGAGACTTGTTCGTACAAGTACGTTACGTTGCTGAGACACGAGCAGTACAGAGAAGCCAGTATTCAGTCATATTAATTAAAGAATATTGAATTACAATCAGTGTGTGCAATCCTTAATTTACTCAAATAACCTCTGGCGGTAGTGTGGGTCCGTGCAGAGATTGAAACGACCATTATCAAGGAGACGGTAGAAAGTCATTTCCCGCGGAGAGACCATTGGTCATCCCCACACGCGCGACCCCCGCGAAGTGACACCTGCGAGGGCTCGCGACCGACTGACCCCGCGCTTTCCCCCTCCATGCCCTCACGAGCGAATATAAGTATTAGAACAAAATACCCTTTGTCCCGCCTGCACCCCTCACCTACACTTTTAAGGTATAAAAGGGCCCAAATTTTAGCAACAATTCACTTCCGTTCCTCTTGCCAGAGTGAGAACTATCATAGAAGCGCTATCCAAAGCGATCATGGAGGGATCACAAAGGTAAGAATTCCAATACCATTATTTCCTTCTAATCATTATTTTTCTGCGCGCTACCCAAGGCGTCTCGCGGAAAAATCCTTCCCTCGAAAGCGCGTTAACCAAAGCGAAGCATCGAGTCTCTCTTCCTATTCCGCTCCCCTGCCAACGGAGCAAACCTATCCTCGTTCCTGCGCGTCTACTCCAGGCGTTAAGCGGAACAATCCTACCCCAAGCCCTGCACGCTCCGTAGAGCGAAACGCGGGTACTCTTCCTAGAAAATTCCGAATCGCGACTAACGAATTATTGTAATATTTAAATCCGAACGAATTTAACACGATTATAAATCCCAAGCAAATTTATCGCGATTATTTAAAACCGATTCTCCGATTGTAAAATCCAAGCGAATCTATCGCGATTATTTAAAACCGATTCTCCGATTGTAAAATCCAAGCGAATCCATCGCGATTATTTAAAAACCGATTCTTTAATTGTAAATCCGAACAAATTCAACGCGATTGTAAAACCCAAGCAAATTCATTGCGATTATAAAACCCGAGCGAATTCAACGCAATTGTAAAACCCAAGCGAATTTAACGCAATTGTAAAACACGAGCGAATCCGACACGATTATTAAATGCCGATAATATAAAATCACTATTGTAATTTCAATTCACAAATTTCAATATTGTATTTTAATTAATTAGTAGTGAAAAGGGGCGGACGTCAGGCTTTTTTTAAAAAATTACGCAGAAATTTCGAGGAAACGGGAATATTCGACCCCCGGGCGGCCGGAATTGAGGACCTTCCGAAACCCAAACCAACTCCCAGGATCTTCGGTATAGAGCCGCTCCCGCTAAAAATCGTAGTGAAAGAAGGGAAGCCGCCGGCACGGACTCCGAAGAAACCACCTCCTCCTCCGTCTCCAACTAAAAGAAAGCCAAAGCCTCCGTTGCAGACTAAAATAACTACTCACGAAAATTCAAAACCTCCTCCACCACCAAAGAATCTAGTTGGAGTAACAAAGCAGAGATCAGATATTCATTACCACCAAAAATCCCAATAGCTCCTAAATTTGTAAAATTTAATTTAACATCTTAAATAAATACTGAATATATTTTTATTTTGACTTAAAATCCATTTTTTTTATTCCATCCTCAATCAATCGAAAGAAAAATACTCGGACGTAACAATATTTACAATCTGTTTATTTTACCCTATCCCGCGGAACCTCAAAGAACGGACCCCGTGCACCGGCTGCGATGTAACATATGTTATGTTTATATGTTATGTATTATGTTATGTTTGCTGTTTACGGTTATATAAAAAAGAGAAATGTATAGGAAGTTTATGAAGAAACAAAATTCCCGGTGTACCTCTTATAAGAAATAAACACCTTTTATTAAATAAATAAAATATTATAATTAAAGTTAATAACTAATAACGATTAGAAAAAATATTACGGCTAGATGTGTGACTTTACGCAAAATAAAAATAAAAATTAAAGCCAAATGTATGATTTTAAGCAAAATAAAGACAAAAATTAAAGCAAAATTATTTAGCTTCATCAGATGTGCATTGATCATAATTTAAATTTTGTGCATTATGCAGTTCTAAATGCCTACTATCAATTTCAAAATTTATGCAATTAGTACCTTCCGCTTGAAAACTTGACCGAACAACACAAAGAGCGGAAAGAATACCATTTGCTAACCGATTTCGGTTTTTAAATTTAATGTCGCTAACCATACAAAAAATTCGTTTGGCCTTGACATTAGAATAAGGAAAAAAAAGAACTATTTTTACTAACTGCTTTAAATTTAGAAAAATCTTTTCTTCGTTAAAATCTGTATGTATTAATATTTTATTCTTTATTATATCTAATTTTAAAGATTCTAATTCTCGTTTTTCTTCGATATCAAAAATGGAAAGTAGAATTCTCCATTCAAAAGCTAATTTTGTGACATCAATCAAGAGGCACGGTAGTGCCTCGCGCCAAGTATAGGCGCAGTGAGGCACTGCCGTGCCTTTTATACGCGAGACGACGTTTTGAAAAATCCGTAGATTACCGGATCTCAATAACGGCTCAATCAATCGCTTTCTTAATAGGCTTATTGTATAGATTAGGGTCGACTTATATAATAAAAGTGTTTTTATTATTTCGCTGCGTTGTCTATAAATAAAAATATCGCGATGTTAATTTTGGTTACAAAAGTAAAATTATTTAAGAATCTCCGTCGTCATTTTTACGTCTCGAAAAATGTTCCTTTCGTTTTCGCGTCGCTTGATGGCGCAGATAGATTTATCGACTATATTATTATCGACTCTGGTGATAGTTATGACATATATATTAACCTAAAATATTATGTCATTTCAAAAAGGGAGGCGTGTGGTGTGTTATTATTTTCGCACCGCTAGATGATATTTGATTTATCGACTGTATAGATATCGATCTTTGCAAAAAAATTTGTTTAAACAATTAAAATTACTTCTTTCCGGTTAAATATTACAACTACAAAATAAATAAAATCCCCTCAAGATTACCTTTTTTTAAGAAAAAAGTATAAAAAAGCGCCAAGTATAAGCGCGAGAAATTAAAATAACTACAAAATGAATAAAATTACCCTCAAAATTAGATCCCCCCAAAAAAACAAAATGTTTACTGTAACATTGAATACTCTCTATTAAAGTTATGAGATCAAATAATTGCGCCAAGAACCTAAAGAATCTAGAAAATTTTAAACAATACAAACCAAATGTAAAGCCGTACAAAAATAGACCTTTTGTCCCGATGATATAACGTGGTAATGTAAAGAAAGAAAAAACAAAAAATCTTGGCGCTGCAAAATCAAATCTGATGCGTAGTGTTACGTCTGGAGTCGTTTCTTGTATGGTCGTTCTTTCAGTAAGCACAGTTTTAATAACTCTGACCGGAAGCTAAGGTCCACGTGCACGGAAACGATTAGTCAGCGAAGGCGTCAGCAATCAAAAAATTGGGGGAAAAAAATGTATTCCCATACCCCGTGAGATAACCCGTACGGTAGCCGGAAACGTACAGCTTATTTCGACTAATAATACAGTCGTAAAACCTAAATTGGTCTTACCATGATATCGCTTTGAATAGTACGGTTTTGACTAATCAACGAAAAGTCGTAAAACAAGACAAAAGCTCCCGCAGCCGTTGACACTTAGAAAAGCCCCACTGGATAGTAAGGATACGAACACTATGACCTCCGTTTTCAATTTTATTACCTAGATAAAATAGAGACGCCGACTCTATAATAGGAAATATTAAGATGTACGATGGGCAGATGCGCCGAAACAAACAAGCGTTTCGCAACGATCATCAAAGGAAATAATATGTATAATCGTGCCTGGCAACAGCTAAGGAGCTTCAAGGCAATCGGTGTAATAAAAACTCCGAAGGATGACTCAGAATTGGAGCATAATCAGGAAATAGGGAGATGAGACAATACTCCCACCCTTCAACTTTCCTGCTATATAAGGCCCGCGATTTTAGGGCGAAGACACTACCGAATTAAGACCCAACGTATACATATCGTTACCCTGCCCGATTTCCTCGCAAACAAACAAGTGGCCCATGCAGAACGTCTAGATCAAAGACTCGACGCCCTCACCAACCTATTCAAACCGAAAATACGAAGCCATTGTCAAGCCTACGCCGCTCACTCCAGAGGAAGCCGCAACAAAGACCGCTAGACTGCAACTTGCAACCAGCAGAAGTGAGTTGAAGATTAGATCATAAAAATCGGAACATTTAACAAACCGTAAATTATAGTGCCGTATCCCATGAATCTGACGCGACAGCAAACCGCTGAGATCCTGCGACCTCCTCCATCCGGGACATCAGCACATCTTAATTCAACCCCTTCGCGTCTATTAACAAATTCTATCACTTATACAACACCAGATATTACTCAATCGGCATCCCAATGTAAATCTGTTCCCCTACTTTCTTAATCTAGCGAAAGAACGCTAATTTATCCTCAGTTTGAAATAGATTCGCATCTATTCCCTTCGAAATCCCAACCTCCTTCAAAGCCCGAAACATACCATCCGTTCTCCGATTTAGATTTTCCTACTTCAATATCCCGTCCACGTACCGTTATTTCTTACCCTGAAGAAAACTCCACTTCCTACCCTCCGGACAATAATCCACCTACTTCCCGTTTTTGCAAATCTGAAAACTACCAATATCCCTCCCACCGAAAATTTTACAATTGCGAATATCATTTACCACGCTGTGGCTATCACATGTGTGGTTATCAAAGCGCAAGGGATTCCAAATTTCGTCCATCAATTCCTTGCTCGCCATGCTCATTTTCAATCGAGCAGCCTGAAAAAAATTGTCTTTGGCCAGGCTCTTACCATTTTCATTATAACAGAGCAGAGATAACCAATTGTCCCTTCAGGTCAACGCATCCTCCGCCCTTCTTTCCTAGAACTTCCCATTATTCCCATTTTACCCCGCCCTGTCGACGCTCTCGCGCACACTGCCATTCACACATTCATCAAGAGAACCATATGTAAAGATACTCATATACCGAAAAATTGTACACCCGCGAACATTCACAATCACTTGCAATAATTAATTTAAAACAAAGGACGAATTTAATTGTAACAATTATCTAAACAATAGTTACCGTGAAATTGTAAAACCGTTTTAATAAACCAATATTATTTTTTCAACACCATCATGCTCTGGTTTTTATTCGCTTAAGACTAGCGCGGCCCTGTCCCTATAAATAAGATTAAATTCTTTTATTAAAAAGGGGCCATAGGCCGCACGCGTTTCGAAAGGAGTGTCATAGCGCCTATTAAAGGCGTTGACCCCCGACTCGAAACCTCAGCTCGTGCGCCTCCGCCGCAGCGGTACCGTCCCTTTTTTTAGCAGCGAATAAAAGATTTTGCCCCGTTGCATTGTTAGCTTTCCGATTTCCAGCTTTCGGACGTAACAGTAGCATAACGCAAAAAACAAAATTATAATTTGAGATTTTAAAGATTTTGATAAAGAGGTTGATCGGGAAAGTCTATTTCTGGGAGAGTGATGGATTCATCCTCGCCCAGAGAATCGGTTTCCTCGGATTCAAAAGGAAAAGGAAGCGGTGTGAGAGGAGAGAAACAAGCGCGAAATTTACCTCCGGCAAACCGTGATTCGGAGATGAGGGACGAATCTGGGGAGTAAGACGGAGGGGGCGTATATATATAATTCCGTAATAATTCCGTGGGGCGGAATTGTTTCGTTCTCGGCTCCGTGGACTGACTCGAGATATCCAAGATGTTGTCGGAATTTTGTCGGATGTTATCTATGCAGTCGTTGGAAGATTCCTCTGGAGGGAAATAGCCGAATAGCGGCTCCGGGTCTCCATGGATGGGCGGCGGTGGCGGAGCGCCCGGACGTGGGGACCACGGTCTCTCCTCGTGACGTGGAGAAGTCACGAATACCTCCTCGCTTGGCACCGCCGCGACCAAGTATTGCAAGAAGAAACGATGTACGAGCTCCCTCAAGTTTTTTATTTGCTTATTTCGCCGCGCCCGGCTCTTCTTTAAAATTTTCTTGTTAGATGATTCCACTAAAAATTTATAATTTAATTTTAATTTTTATTGAACAAGATTTTGAGAATTTAACAAAGAAAGGGTCGAACGAGACTCGTCACCGACGATTTCCAAAGCTTTCGACTCGCCCATTAATGAATCTCCGCGGTTCATCTTAGGCGAAGGTTGCTTACCTTTTTCTTAAGCCGTAGATAGTCGCCAAACTTCCAGCAACATTTCGCTGCGTGAACCACAGTAAGTCGCTGGTTATTCGACGGCGTATTTCGGCCGATATTCGGAAGCAGTTTTCCTCACACATTAGATTTACCACGAAGTCCAAAGGACAGAAACAAATTTCTGAAACTCCGACTCGGACATTCCCTTCCCTCTTTAATTGAAATTATAAAAAGAACACTTGAATTAAATAAAACATTTAATGGAATCGATTTTCGCGGGAATACATAGTTGATCGTGGAGACTTACTTTTTCGGAGATCTTCTAGATGCTTCTTGTCTGCGTCTTCAACAATCTTGCACAAACAGGCACTCGCGATAATTTTAACGTAACGTATGCGGTGGATATCTGGTAGGCAAGAGAGCGTGCTCCGCCGAAACACAAGATTTTATAAGCTCGGAAAAGGGAAGGACTATTGCCGAATTTTCACTTTTCCGAAATTCAAAACTTTTATTTGCTGAGCTTGTTCCTCCACTTTTCCTATCTTACAATTATTGGGTATTCGCACCCCATCCCTTCTCTATTTTCTTAAACTTCTGAGTTTTCGCCCTTAGTTTCTAGATTTTGGTGAGGAGTTCCCAAGATCCATTGGTTTTTAGGAATAAGATGTCTACAAAATACCCCCGCCTCAAAGAGTTATCCTTTCCGAGCCTTCCAGAATTTTATTATCATTTTTAAAGAGAGATGGTGGGGAAACTTCTACCATCCGTACGACGCATTGTGTTACCTGATTTTATTGCTTTTGTCTGCACCACATACTCCGGTAATCATGGGCCTCTCGCGCCCTTAGTTTTTCTAAGGCTCAGGATTTATGTGCAATTACATTTTAAGAAAAAGTTATTTTTTTTTTTCAACGATGGACAGTTTAATCAGAGTTGAAATATTTATGAGCCTTTAGGTTTTGTCGCATACATCAAAGCTTAAAAATCGTTCGCGTCGTGCACGACCGTCTATTATGTATGCATACATGTATATACGCTATGTTTTGAGACAAACGCGTAAATCGGAACTCACGATCTAGAGGACATGCCGCTTTAAGGAAACGCACTCCTATGAAGCATTGCGGCATCTGAAAGATTGCGCTGCATCCATTAAGATAATTCTTATCGCGATTAAGAAGCAAACGGCTTAGCGACTTTGTGATTTGCCGAGCCAATCACTAAAAGATCACGATATATTTTGTATCCAATGAAATTCTAAGACTAAAATTCACGAATCTATAAAGCTTGACTAAAATCTTGGCAGAGACAGAGTCTGTCCGCAGATACGTTGAGAGTAGCATCTCTTATAAACCGCAGAGTTTCGATTAACACGTTGTTCAAATTTCACCACGACCCAGGGAATCTTCCCCAAGGCGAAGTCGTCGGTACGCCCCGCGACTCAGGCTCTATAGATCCCTAAGCGTTGTCGCGAGTCGCGTTGTATACGTAAGAAAAATTAGACATTTCGCGTTACAGTGTTGTGTAACAATTATACGAACTCCTAATAAACAATAATTTTTATAATAATTAACCAGAACACGAATAGTAAATTATTGGTGTTCATATCCTACAAAACATTTTGGTGCCTTCTGCGAGGTCACGGCCTCTGATCTGTGTGAACAAGAAAGTTTCAAGTGACGGATCATTGATTCGATAGAAGGACGATTTGGATCGCCTACAGATCGAATAAGACATTCATGACGAGTGGATCATCTTAGCAGCTTCGAGTCTACATCATATTGGGAATAGCAGGGCAGTACTTATATTCTTATATAACATCTATTTAAAAAAAAAATTTTCTAACAATGGCCGAAAGACAGAAATTTATTATTCAAAAACGAGTATCGTTAAAGTCTCAGATTACGAATCTTACTAATCTTTTTGAAGGTAAAAAATTAGACAAAACCGGGTTAAAATTACGTTTGGCGCGATTAACAACGCTCTTTAACGCATTTGAAGAACTTAACGACGAGCTCTTATTACTAGATTCCGACGACGCTCATTCCCATGAGTTTACACAAATACAAGATCGTTTTTATTCACTTGCTGGAAAAATTGAAGACCATTTAAACCCGAGTTTAACGAGCGCTAGCACTAGTGTCGCAAGCAACGAATCGCGTATAGAAAACGAATCGCAAACTGTTATCAAACGTAAGGTTAAATTACCAGACGCATTTCTCCCGACGTTTGACGGACAGTATGAAAATTGGCTTACCTTTAAAAACAATTTTCAGAATATGATTGGTTCACGTTCAGATTTATCTGATTTAGATAAATTATATTATTTAAAATCAGCGTTGAAGGATGAGGCCGCGAGTAAAATAAGCGTACTATCTTCAGACGGCATTAACTACGCTAAGGCATGGATGTTATTAGAAAAGGCGTATGAAGTTAAGAGAATTTTAATTTCCCGTCATCTCTCGTTAATTTTAAGTTTACCCGCCTTAGACAAAGAAACTACGCACGGGTTATCTAAACTCGCCGACGACACGCAGCAACACCTCGCGTCGCTTAATACACTCGGTGTCTCGGTCGGACAGGAAATGATCGTCCACATTCTTGAAAATAAAATACCGAAAACGACTTTAAACAGATGGGAGACAACTCTTGATCGGGACAAAGTTCCGACAATTGATAAATTATGTTACACCGCGAGGGTGCCGTGGGGTTCGTTCTCCGGAGAAAATTGTAGTCGAAGGAAAAATAAAGTCGTCTTCTTAGTTATACTGTTTGAATTCCCCTTTTTCTTTTTATTCCCTTCTTGTTACAGATTCACACTTGCACTTATTATTCGATTATACATTCCACGCGTGATACTTGGTAGCGACTCACTGTCCGGGCCGCGGCTGCCCCTATATATCTCCTACTGTTGCTATGCCAAAATTCATAGCAATCAGCGGAATCGCGGGTGGCAACCGCGACTGTCCTCGGACTTCGCGTCCCGGCCGGAAATGCCGGGTTACCTTGATCGGCGGTATTCTGCCGATCAAGCTAAACGGTCGCGCGCGTGCGACATTCCGGCGTTATTCCCGAGCCTCTGTTGCTAAGGACTCGGGATATAACAATTATATGAATTTTTATACAAATCCGCGGTATGCGCGTCGAAACGAGAACGTTCAAAAACGACAGAAACCGAACATAATAAAGTCAAACCACCATTCAAACGCAGAAAGATTCATCAGGTAAATCAAACATTCATTGTGAACGCTACGCGGAATTGCCCGGTTTATAAAACGAAGAAACATCCGCTTTACTTATGTGACGTGTTCAAGGCAATGTCGGTTCAAAAACGCATAGAGATAATAAAGACAGCGAAGCTCTGTTACAACTGTCTACGCTCCCACCGCAATAGTCCGTGCAAATTCTCGAATTGTACGTTGTGCCAGAAAAAACACAACACATTGTTACATCTCGACGGTTTCGCGTCCGATAGAAAGTCTGATGCGCCGAAATCCAATATTATACAAAAAGATTGACTGACGAATCCGGCCGACGGAATTATAATGAATTCTTTTGCAGTTAAGTACAGTTTTTCGCCACAACTATTAACAAGCGCGATGGTTCACGTATATAGCAATAATCACGAAAAATCTATAAAATGCCGCGCGTTGTTAGACACGTGTGCTACGGCAAATTTCATAACAGAGTCTTTAATAAAACGTTTAGGAATGCGTGCTCATGAACATTCTCTACCGATAAATACGATCAATTCAACGTATACAATCTCTAAAGGCATCGTAGAAATAAATATTCAATCTACTTACGATAAATTTTCTAGAAAATTAACATGCCTCACAATTTCTAACATTTCGAACTGTATTCCATCGGAAATTTGTCCACGTGATTCTATGAAAATTCCATCAAACATTAAACTGGCGGATCCAGATTTTAATTTACCTCGACCGGTAGATTTGTTAATCGGATCCGGTGCAACACTTGCAATGTTCTCCGTCGGTCAGATCGATTTATCACAAAACGGTCGTGAGTTATTTTTGCAAAAAACGCGGTTAGGTTGGGTGATTGCCGGAGATGCGTCAATATCAACAAAATTTAAAAAAAAATTGTCGTCATGTTACTCAATTAGCTTAGAAGATCAAATAACTAAATTTTGGACGGTAGAAGAAGTTTATACAAATGTCCCACGCTCAAGAGAGGAAACCGATTGCGAAGATTTTTTTATTAAAACAGTATCACGTTTACAAGACGAACGTTATTCAGTGCGCCTTCCTTTTCGTAATCTAAACAAACGTATCGGTGAATCACGATCTATTGGCTTAAAACGGTTCTCAGCTGTAGAACGTAAATTAAATACTAATCCGACTCTAATGCATGAATACAAAAGAATAATAAATGAATATAAGGTTTTAGGACATATGTCGGAAATAAAAACTATTGATGACGATGGCTTTTACATGCCACATCATGCAGTATTTAAAGAAACCAGCAATACTACTAAAGTCCGGATAGTTTTTGATGCGTCGGCAAAATCTCAGAACGGCATCTCGCTCAATGATATGTTAATGGTCGGACCAACTATCCAAAACAAATTATTTTCTCATTTAATCCGTTTCCGAACGTATAATTATGTAATATCGGCCGACATAGAAAAAATGTATCGGCAAATCCTGATACATGAAAACGATCGACATTATCAACGCATACTTTGGCGCGAGAACGGCGAGATTAAAACATTTCAATTAAATACGCTTACCTTCGGTGTCTCCTCGTCGCCATTCCTTGCAATCCGTACGATGCAAAAATTAGCTGACGACGAATATCAAACCTTTCCAAACGCGGCTGTAGTTATTAAAAATCATATGTACGTGGATGACTTACTATCGGGAGCGGACACTGTTGAGAATGCACGTATACTTAAAAACGAAGTAATCACATTATTACAACGAGGCGGATTTACCATTAGACAATGGGCATCCAACGATTTACGCGTGATAAGTGATTTGTCTGTCGAAGCTTTACATAAGAATTTAATATTAGATTCCGATCAGTCATTAAAAACGCTAGGCGTTTCATGGAACACGCACAACGATAAAATATATTATACCGCTCATCCCATTGAAAATATCGGGTCGGTTACAAAAAGAAGAATCTTATCGGAAATAGCCAAGATATTTGATCCAATCGGATTGATGGGTCCAATAGTGTTGTATGCGAAATGCTTAATGCAAAACGTCTGGAAGACTGGAATACAATGGGATGAATCAGTCCCTCAAACTATTCACACAAAATGGTTAGAATTTATCGATCAATTGAGAAGGATGGATTGTGTTACTTTCGACCGCCGGATAATAATTAAAGATCATCGTAATATTCAGATACACGGGTTTTGCGACGCTAGTAATGTTGCATATGGTGCATGTTTATATTTGCGTTCAATAGGAAGGAATGGAAAGATTATTAGCAAATTAATAAGTTCAAAATCTCGCGTCGATCCATTGAAACCCGCAACCATTCCACGATTAGAATTATGTGGCGCATTATTACTCTCGAAATTGTATTCCGAGATCATTAAAGTCATCGATGTTGTTCCAAATAAAATTATCTTTTGGTCTGATTCTACTATTGTATTGCATTGGTTGAAGACAGCCACACTTACTTAAAACATACGTAGCGAACCGTGTGTCTGAAATTTCTGAATTAACTCGTGGTATAGAATGGCAGCATATCCGATCGGAACACAATTCAGCCGACGCGGTTTCGCGAGGACAATTGCCCGACGCGTTTTTAAAAAATAAATCATGGCGCGAAGGACCAGCATGGTTATTAAGGAACGAAGATAACTGGCATGGTGAAATTTTACCGAAGATTACAATACCCGAATTAAAAACGAATACTTGTTTAATTATTACTCACAATGAGCCCGAAATATTCAAAAGATATTCTAAGTTTTCTAAATTATGTCGTGTCATCGCGTATTGTCGACGATTTAAAACTAAAGGCAAATATTCCGGATTACTATGCGCACAAGAATTAAATGAAGCTGAAGAACAAATTTTGAAAATTGTGCAAGCTTTCCATTTTCATAACGATATTAAGGGTCTTAAAGATGCACGTACTCTTTACGCTGGGAAACTTATGTACTTTAACCCATTTCTGGATGAAAGAGGGCTGTTGCGTGTCGGCGGTCGATTGCAAACGTCAAATTTATCATTTTCGCAAAAGCATCCTATTTTACTTCCTAGCCACCATCAATTAAAAGACAAAATAATTCGCGAAACACATGAAAATCATTACCACACTGGAATACAAACGACACTGTACATGCTGCGACGTAGGTACTGGCTCCTTGACGGTCGTAATCAAGTAAGAAAAATAATACGATCTTGTGTACGCTGTTATTGCTTCGTTGCAAAAACTGTAACATATAAGATGGGAAATCTTCCGTCGGCCCGTGTACGCGAAACAATACCCTTCTCTAATACTGGCGTAGATTTCTGCGGACCATTTTATATTAAAGAGAAAAAGTTCCGAAATCGACGACTGCAACAATAAAATAATTTTTTAATACATCCCAATTTTCTAAAATTCGCGCAACACATTTTTGCAAAATTATCTGGTATTATATAATTTCAATTATGCTATCCGGTCTCTTCCGGATGGATATACTATGTAGTTATGCTTTCTGCATCAGATTCTAAACAGTACTTCAAATTAAAAAAGCGCGAATTTCCCGCGCTTTTGTAAGTGTGGCGCTTCTCGCGGCCGCGTGTTTCCGGCCGGCGCCACGTGGCGTCATTGTGTTTTCTGTTCTCACAGAAGTAACAGTGCTTTGTTCGTACGTAATTGTTTATCAAGTTACATCATGGAAAAACATTGAAAGGACCGATCACCTCGAACCTCTAAAAAATCTCACTTGAGACGTCGGGAGAGGGCTTCTCAAAGTCGCTCGCGGACGCAATCTCGCTCACGATCGAGATCTAACCTCGAGAGTCGTTCACCGAGGGAAGGACCGGCAACGAGTTTCCCGCGCGAACAACTGCTGAGAGCCCTCGGAAATTTTTTAGATAATTTCCTCGTCCGTCACACGCCTCCGGCACTCAGCGAGGTGTCCGAAAGCCGGGAGGAACCTGCGAGTTTTATCCCCTCGCTCGTTAAGCACTCATCATTTTGGGAGGAGTCCGGCGAGGCCCCTCGTCACTATGTGTAATCAATCACGTGGTGGAAGAGGACGTCCCAGTGGATTCCGCGAACGTCGACACGAAGAACCAGGTAACTTTCGCGGTACCTGAAGCTACTCCTCTGGAAGAGGATCAGCCTGAGCCGAGTGCCGCAAACGCCCTCGCTCAAGAGCTTTTCGGGCAAGAAATTTCTCCTCCCGCTGTTTCTCCGTGGCCTGATGTCATGTTGGAGTCAACAAAATCTGTTATCCGTGGCGGTCTCAACAAAGAACTTCACAAATCGCTCCTCGACAAATATCAACCAAAAGGCTTGGATTTCCTTAACCCACCACAGCTAAACAAAGAAATAATTCCCAACCTGGGGGAAACAACTATCGTTTGTGACAGACATCACGTCAAGCTACAAGCTCAGGTGGGATCGTATCTTTTCGCCCTCGGATCTGGCATTTCCGATATCTCCGCTCTTGCCTGCCAATCAGCGGAGCTAAAGACGGTCACGATAAAAATAGCAGACGGCATTTGCCTCTTGTCTGACTATCACTACCGTTTATCCCAAGCTAGACGAGCTTTTATAGTGCCTTCTCTAAATTTTCTGGGAAAAACTGTGTCGGAATCTGCGCCTATCGACGACAGCTTTTTTGGTAGTAAATTTGCGGACGACGTAAGTACCGTTCAATCCATCGAAAAGGTGGCAAGAAAGATGGCCAAAAACCCGCCGCCGACAGCAGTCTCTCAAACGTGTCGTCCAGCTGCCCAGCTACCTAAGTCTCGACCAGCTCCATATCAAGAGAATACTCGAAACCAGGGAAACGCTAGGCCCCCCCTACACAAGACTGGAGCGACTCAATCTCAGAGGAGGGGGGGATTATGCCAAACGAGTCGCACCAGACGCTCATCCTCCCGGTCTCGTCGGAGCCATCAGTGAATCTGGCAGGTCGTCTGGCGCATTGCGCTGATCGTTGGCAAGCGATCATCGCTGACCCTCAGGTAATATCCGCCATTCAAGGTTACAAATTCCCTTTTACATCTCAGGCCCCTTCCCGTCCTTTTCTGAGGAAGCCTCTCTTATCACCTCAAGAGGCTAGGGTCTGTAAACAAGAAATCACCCGTTTGCTTCATTTAGGTGTAGTAACAATAGTGAGATCTTCTGAGGACCAATTCTTGTCTTCCTTTTTCCTTATCAAGAAATCCTCCAGTGCTATGCGCTTTATTCTAAATTTAAAAGATTTAAATGTCTACATCGTTTCCCCCCATTTTAAAATGGAAGACTGGCGTACAGTAATACGCCTCATGACCCCGGAATCCAGATTTGCTACTGTTGACCTCGAGGATGCCTACTTGACCGTGCCAATTCATCCCTCACATAGAAAATGTCTACGTGTTCAGTGGCTAAGAGTTTGCTACGAGTTTGCAGTTCTACCTTTTGGCTTATCTACCGCTCCATACATCTTTACGAAGATTATTCGTCCCGTGGTCAAAACCTTGAGAGCCTGTAGTCTACCTTGACGATTTTCTTCTTCTAGGAGATTCAGACGAAGATTGCCAAAGGAATGTCAATGCTGCCTTAGATCTCCTTTCCTCGCTGGGATTCTCCATTAATCTTAAGAAATCTCAGCTTACCCCTTCTCCTGTCTGTCAATTTCTTGGTTTTATATTTAATTCTTTTCAGCAATCAATTTCCATTCTTCCAGACCGCAGACAAAAATTGCTCACTTTGATGCAAAACATGTCTCGATGAAACCATTGTCAGATTAGAGACTTCGCGAGTATGATTGGTTCTCTTGTCTCTGTCTGCCCGACAGTACCATATGGTTTATTATATAACAAAAATTTTTAACGCGAAAAATTTGTGGCCCTTGACAGACACGACGGTGATTTCAATGCTACTATGCATCTTTCTAGTTATCTGTCTGAAAACTTTAATTAGTGGTTACGCATTTTTTCAGATTCTCAGCAGGCTAATTTTATTCAGTCTGGCGTATACGCTTTGGAAATTTTCTCTGATGCGTCGTTAACAGGCTGGGGCGTCTCCTGCGGAAATGAGAAGACCCATAGTTGGTGGCTTCCGGAAGACAAAACCTTACACATAAATGCTCTCGAATTAAAGGCAGCTTTTATCGCTCTTCAGTGTTTTGCTTCTCATCTCAGTAACTGTCATATCCTCAGGATCGACAACACCACTGCCATTTTATACATCAATAGATTTGGATCGATCCAGTATCCTGTTTTATCTAAAATATCCAGGGAAATTTGGAGAAGGTGCGAGACTCGTAGTATTTTTATTTTCGCCTCTTATGTTGCCTCTGCTGACAACGTTATTGCCGATTCGGAATCCCGCATCGTAGACGTGAACACCGAATGGTCTTTATCGGATCAGGCTTTCCGAACAGTGGAAGATGTCTTTGGGCCCTTTGACATCAATCTATTCGCTTCATCCATTAATGCTAAACTTAAACTTTATATTTCTTGGTTCTCAGATCCAGGCTCCTGGACGATCGACGCATTTCTTTACCATGGCACCAATTTAATTTCTACGCCTTTCCCCCGTTTTGTCTCATCTCACGCGTCTTGCGTAAAATTTTAGACGATCGAGCCACGGGCACGCTAATAATTCCCTGGTGGCCTTCTCAAGCACGATTCCTGTTATTTTCTAGATTACTAATTGCGGCCCCCTTGCATCTACCTCCTTCACCTTTCTTATTAACTTCTTCTTTCAGGAATCAATACCCGAACTGGCAGTCTCTTTCCCTGGCGGCAGGCAAATTATCAGGGAAGCCTTCCAGTTCCAGGAAGTACCGCCGTCAGATCTAGACACCATCGTCGCTTCGTTGGCACACTTCACGGTTAAGCAGTATGAGCGCCCATTAAGAGATTGGTGGAATTTTTGTAAGACGCACAGAGTGTCCCCTTTTCTGCCGAAGGTGGAACATGTCCTACGGTTCCTGTCTCAAGAGCTCCAGCGCGTCGGAACCTATTCCTCGCTTAACACTATTTGCTCTGCGATATCTTTTATTTCTTCTTCGGGCATCGGCAGTAATATTTTAGTTAAGCGTTTTTGTAAAGGTGCTAGCGTAATTAAACCGCAAACACCTCGCTACGATTTCGTATGGGATCCGGAATCTGTATTAGATAAGCTAGTATCTTTTTTCCCTCACGACAATTTATCTTTATCTATTGTTTCTAAAAAACTTATATTACTCTTAGCTTTAGGTTCGGGACACCGTGCCCAGACACTTGCGTCGATAAAATTGTCTTAAATAGTTTTTTCCAGCAATAAAATTATTATTCGTATTATAGACCGTCTTAAAACGTCTGCTCCTAACCGCGCTCAACCGCTTCTTTCTTTTGCCTATTTTGCAATTCCAGCGCTTTGTATCCCTTCGTTGTTAATTCATTATATTGAACGGACCAAAGAATTGCGTGTAAGAAATTGCGATTCGCTATTTATTTCCGATGTTAAACAGTATAAATCGGTTGGCGTACAGTCGCTATGTCTTTAGATACGCTCAGGACTTAGCGATTGCGGAATTCGTTCGGATTTTTTCTCCGCGCATAGTACTCGCCACGCATCCACCTCTCTAGCGGCTCAGAGAGGCGTCGCCCTTGACGTTATCAAGCGAGCGGCGGGTTGAACATGCAAGTCCAGGATATTTGCCGAATTTTACAATCGGCCGATTATTAATCCAAACAAGTTTGCTAATGCGGTTCTTCAATCTTAAATTTTTGTTTTAAAATTTTGCTTTGCTTAGACATCTTTTTGTTTTTCTGTCTATTTTTAGTTTGGATGTCTCTAAGCCAATCTTTTCTTTTTTTTGGTTTTTCATCGTTAAGTTATATTGCTTTATATAGCGGCTGTGATAATTATTCTTTATTGTATTTCTATAGGCCGTCTTGTGATTTTTTGTTGTGTAGAATGTATTACTAATAATAACATTCTTTTTTGTACAAATTGCGCTTTGAACATTGTTGTAACCCGCCAGCGCACGCTGGTCATTGTCCACCGCGTGCGCTACATTTTTATACACTACTCAGCAGATTGCCAAACCGTTGGAATTTGTTGAGCCTATGAAGCAGTCTTGTCAGCTTTTCGTCATCGCGCGCTATCAGCAGAAGGCAGTAGGACACGCGGCCACTTCCTTCTGCTATTTCGCTGACAAGACCAAAAATAATAATATAAAATGCACGAGCTCCGAAGCTCGTGCAAGTCAGTACGAGAGTACGAGCTAGCGACTCGTAACTCAATCACCGATACACGAAGTCTTCAAGGAGAAATAAAGACAACACACAGTATTCAATTAAAAGGAAACGATAAGTAACTATATTTATTCCGCCACCATACATCTTGTACGTGTAATATTCGGAGTACGGACCCCGTGCACCGCTCCGGTGCAACAAATTGGTGGCAACGGTGGGATCCGCCCCCCAAAGAAGAGGTACCGTGCAGTCGCTCTTACACCGACCGGTGTTGCTGGTAGAAGACGGCTGAAACAAAAAATAATAACGGTGAGGACAACGTCAACGATAAAGACAGCCAAGCAGCTCACGTTGCAGTACCCGCCAAAGCACAAGCCTAAGCAGAAAGCAACATGCATTATTTGCTATTTATGTAAGTGAACGAAACTTTACTTACAAAAAAACTCGGTACGACTGACTTCCTGCTTTAGGGCAGACGCTATAGAAAAAACGCGACCTCGTATAACGCAAAATACAAATTTTTGAAATTTAAAATGTCGCGAAAACACGACTCTGCGAAACCTACTGCCACATGGCATGCGGACGTTTTTAATGACTCAAGCGATGAATGTGATGATGAACCGACAGAAGCAACGTACGAAAATATCGAGAGACCTGACAGACGAACGCGTCCCTCCGCACAAACAACTATTCACACAGCTAACGGAAAAAATTTCATGCTGACAATTACTGACCAAGGACACGATACTGAAAATCCTGTACCTTCGGGTAGTGCAAATCCTCCGCAGGAGAATAGAGAGGAAGAACAGCAGTCCGAACACGCTCATTCCTCGCCTATCGCGAAACCGAAACCTGAGACCTCGCAAAACGATACTACTCTTATGCTATTAGAAGCCATGCAAGAATTGAATAAAAGAATGGATCGCATAGAATCCGATTGTAACACGTCAAGAGACCGACTACAACTTACGCGAATAACCGATCAGATACCGCAAGAGGACAACGAGGAGGACGCCAGATTTACTCTCAATCATTTGGAAGAATATATATCTTTAAAAGAGGCGGTAAAAATAGTTCCGACCTTTTACGGAGATGCTAGAGACGTCCGCGATTTTACAAAATCATGCGAGTTCGCCGCACGAAGAGTCAAACCAGCTTTTGAAAAATTATTGTTGGCCGAAATTTTATATACGAAACTAAGGGGACGCGCCCTATCGCGTTTTGAAACCAAGAGAATAACGAATTTCAGGCAGTTCATAAAAGAAATTGAAGAAGCATACATGTAAAAGCAAGGTATTATACATTTACAAGTAGATTTCCTCAAATTAAAGCAACGAGCGGGCGAAAGCATTTAAGCTTTCGGAGCAAAAGCAGATCGTCTAACTACGGATTTATACGACGCGTTAAGCGATGATTCCGCATATTCGCACGAGCAAAAGTTAGGAATCTGGAACTCTTTGCAAAAGCAGTTGCTGCTCACATATCAGAACGGGCTACATCCTTATCTTCAAACAATTATACGCTCCCGAAATTATACGATTCTCTCTGAAGCAGTCGCAGGAGCTACCATTAAAGAGAGGCAACGCGGCACCCCCGCACGGGTTTATACAGAACACGAAAAATCGTACCCGTCATATAATTCGCGCAATAATACAAATTGTCAAAAATGCGGAAAAATAGGACACACGGAACTCGAATGTAAAAATAGCCGTTACGCAAACCGATTCTCCTTACCGCGAGCCGATGCAAACGAAAAAGTAAATGCGACCGCAAAATATTGCCCGCACTGCAAGATTAACGGGCACATACGTGAGGATTGCTGGCAGCACCACGGACGACCAACGGCCTCACGAAACCCGACTCGCGCCACGCGCAAAGCATCAAATAGCCGAAGGAAACGTGAAATTAACAACACGACCCAAGCATATACAAAAGATGCCGATAGCAGCGATGCAGATAATTACTCATCAAAATGGGTGTTGCACCGCAGGGGTGCTGTGGGGTCCGTTCTCCGGAAATTGTAGACGAGTTACCGAAGAATAAAATCGTATCTCGTAAAGTTGCTGTATTTCTTTATTTTTCCTTGTTTAGTTTTACAGCCTTCGACGCCACGCGTATATTCTAACTCGATTCTTAATTGCGACTGCCCGTCCGGGCCGCGGCTGCCTCTATATATCTCCTGCTGTTGCTATGTCAAAATTCATAGCAATCAGCAGAATCGCGGGTGGCAACCGCGACTGTCCTCGAACGTCGCGTCCCGGCTGGAAATGCCGGGTTACCTTGATCGGCGGTATTCTGTCGATCAAGCTAAACGGTCGCGCGCGTGCGACATTCTAGCGTTATTCCCGAGCTTCTGTTGCCAAGGGCTCGGGATATAACATTCCTCCCCCCTAGGGAAAAGAAAAAGGGTTGAGGGTTTTAATTTACTCAAGCCTTTTGCTTTTACAAAACCCCTCTCGCGCTACCCTCGCGAAGAGACAACGTCCCCCAGTAGATAGGGACAGAACATGTCCTATTTGTTTAACGTGTAGTACCTGCTCCGAGAGCCTGACCCACACGGCCCCCTTGGGCAAAGAGAACTGGGATACGCCCGAGTTAGCGCGTGCTCGCCCTGAGGTCTGCACTACCAGTGTTTCCTCCGGATCATAGGCTCGTTCGGCCCTCACTGGTGGAGAGAAGCGACTATCCAACGCTCTTCCGGCTAAGGAGGCCGGCGCCCGAGCCGTTAACCGCCGCTCACACGTCGGGGCTAAGATAAAAGCCCCTAGCCAGCATGCGGCTCTCAACCACTGCCCCCGCGATTGCACCACCTTCCGTGGGCCGACCCTACCGGGACGGAACTGAGTTCCATGGGCTCCCGGTCCCGCGGTACCGGCTTAGATCACCGGTGGGATCTTTCGTGACTTACGCCACTACCAGTACGGAGCCCCATGTGTCCAGGCACTGGTGAGCCTACCCCCCATCCCCAGGTTTATCGCTCATTCGTTCTAATCCTTCTTCTCTCGAACACTCTTTTCGCATACTCACTGATTCGTTCGTACCATTCTCTCCTGTCCAGAACGTGGCTCACATCCACGCGTCCATCATCATTCATTTCTATTCCCCATTCTCGCAGATCTCTTTCTCTCAGGTCTTCATATAACATGCACTCTATCATTACATGTTCCCAGTTCTCTTTCGCAGCTCCACAATCACACATCTCATTTTCTGCCAATTCTCGTGCACTTAGGAAAGCATTCATGCTGCCATGCCCTGTGAGTAGGAAGCCCAAACTCAGGCATGGCTCAAAGTATGCGGTCTTTTCCGCATATCGCACATCCTTTATAAACTCATATGTGATCCTCTTTTTCACACATGTATTCCACCTGTTTTGCCAGGCTTCATACATCCTTTCTCTCGCTATTACTATGCACTCTTTTATATCTTTTCCTCTCACTTCGTCATCATTCATAGGATCATCCTCATCCATTCTCAAGCCATGCTTGATTCTGTACCTGACTGAGAGAAATAAAAAAAAAATATAAGTTAGATTGATACGATAAAATTTATTTATGCAAAACTTGTACAGGTCGTGGATAAGACATTATTTCATACACATTTTCTCATTACGATTAATTGAAGAGTTAAACTGGCGCGATACCTAGAAAGTCGTCGGGTAAAATTCTTAATTAGATTAATTACCTCCCACCCCTCGAAAGTTAGAATGATTAATGACGCTTTCTTTAGTTTCGAATTATATGGAGTTATCTTGCTCGGTGACTAACGCGAGAGTTATCGGGGATAACGATTGGTATTCCTAGACAGAATCGCGGAGTTAAATTTGAAGTTTCGACGCTCGGCATGATGCGATTAACAATATGCGGATTACTAGGGATTGCATTGTCGTTCGTATAATTCTCGTCGTTAGCTCGGGCACACATTCTATCCGCCGCAACGAATGTGCTTTTTGCTCGGTGATACGGCAGCCGTTTAATTACACCGCCACCCCTTTCCCGTGTAACGAGGGATCAATCATTTTAATTTCCGCCCGCGCGTCACGAATATTTGTCCCGCGGGATTAACTCGGCGACGGTACTGTCTCAACCGTAACTTCGTTTACTTTTAAGAAACCGACTACACGTGCGATCAGTATCAGCCGTACATGCACTTAAGTTTTACGTTAGCAGCGCCGTGCAACTTAATCGTATGCTTCTCATGCGGAATATGCGCGGGGCAATTTACTTTTTCTCACTCGTCGCTTCAACTTACCGGTACCGCTGCTCGCCGCGGTGGAGGTATTCATGCCGGAGTTCTTCAGTATCTCGATAAGCTCGCAGCGAAATGCACTGATGTCCTGCTTGATTTCGTTCACGTCGTCTTCCGTGACACCCTCGCCTTCGGCCTTACGTTGCTCAACGGTAACGTATCGTCTTACCAAATTTCTCATGATACTTTGATACCTGAAGTCCTGCTCGGAAGCCTGCTTCACTTTTCGCTGTAACAAGAATCAGAGATCGAGACCCTTTAAAAGTTTACGTTGGAAAGTGCAGGCCAAAACGCGCTTTATATATCACGCTCCAGATTCGTCGGGCACATTGCGTCGCGTATTCGCGTACCAGATTCTTCAAGTGGTAACAAATATCGAAACGCCGGAATTTATGCCCAATGTCAAGCATTATCGTATTCATAAATTTATAAATGAGCATGATCGAGAATAATTGCCGAGAAATATTTTTGCATTCAAAAGCGAAGACCAGAAGAAGCCCCAGAGAAATTTGCAGGAAGCATCCATCACGATAGAATAAATATTTCAATATCCTCCGGCATTCTCGAATCCCCTGTGACATGTTAGCATTGACATTTTATTCTACAGTTCTCGCTTCGCGTTTGCGCGGCCAATAAAAATTTGAGAGGTACGAAAATTGAAGAGCGTACACAGAAAAAAAAATTTCTATGATCAAGTAATATTCACTTCTGTAAAGTAAATAAATTACTTCAATAGTCCTTAGTAAATTTTTTCTTATTATTAATATAATATTTTACTAAAAGCAAAGAAATATAATAAGTAAATAAGAATAAAATTATTTTTAGTAAGCGTAAATTACTTTGTAATAAAAAAATAAAATCTTAAAGTAAATTACTGTTAACAAAATTTGAAAAAATATTTACAGGTTTTTAGTAATCGCTTATTTTCTTGAAGTAATTTTATTCTAGTTATAGGTAAAATTTACTTACAATAAGAAAATATTTTACTGATGTTAAACATTTTTTTCTTGTATTAAGTTATTTGTATGTTATTGTAAAAGAATATTTTTTTACAATAACATACGAATAACTTAATACAAGATAAAAATGTTTAACATCAGTAAAATATTTTCTTATTGTAAGTAAATATTACCTATAACTAGAATAAAATTACTTCAAGAAAATAAGCGATTACTAAAAACCTGTAAATATTTTTTCAAATTTTGTTAACAGTAATTTACTTATATAAGGTGTTTATTTTCTCCTCAGAGGTACACCGGGACTTTCGCTTCCCCAATTTTCTGCTTACAGTTTCATAAAATACATCTTCAAACTTCATTCTTATCTCTAAACTATTTCTACTTTTATAATCTTCTTTCTTCTTACAGCCGTTTCCTGAAAGTAAAAACTTATATCTACGCCTTTTTCCTATTCTATTATCTACGCGTCGAGAGAGAGAGAGATCACACCTCCATTCATTCTTTACATTGTTTTGCCTTAATTCTACCTTAAATTCTATCTTTGGACCCCCGCTTCCGACGCTTTTTCTTTCATACTTTCAATCACTCCTATTTTTTTCCCTTGTTCTTTCCAAATTTTCCAACCAATCAATCCCCCTTCCTTCCCCTCCCAGAATTTCCTCCACCATTTCCTCCCAACTATTCTCGTTTCCCCAATCTATACATTCCTCCCATATATGTTCCCACGTTTCTTCCTTCTCCAAACATATTCTACATTTTCTTTTCTCCTCTTCCTCCCAATATTGATTTCCTCTCATTTCCTCCCCTAATCTAAATTTTGCCATTCTTTGCCATTTTTCTTCTTTCAACCCCAATTTCAAATATCCTGGTATCCCTTCCTCTTTCACTTTTTTATAATACTTATTAAATCTTGACTCTCTTATTTTTTTCCATCTTTCCTCTCTTTGCCATTCTTTATCCTTTTCCACCAAATATTCCCCCCTTATTTCCCCTCTTTCTCTTAGATCTTCCACCTCTTTTCCCGACCACCCAAATTTTTCAAAAAATTCCTGTCTTTCTTTTTTCCATTTTCCTTTGCTTCTTCCCTCCCTTGCTCTTCCCTTCATTTCTTCTCAGCACCATTTTGCTAGAACCCCTCCTTTCCCTTCTTCTAACCGTTTTTCATATTTCCATGCTCTCATCCTTGCTCTACCTTTCAATTTATCCCTCTGTAGTTCTTCTCTCACCATATATCCTGGTACATATCTTCTTACTCCCAGCACCCATCTCAAGTATTTTTCCTGTAATATCTCCACCTCTTCTCTTTCCTTTCATCCCCATATTTCCACGCCGTAATTAATAACCGACCATACCAGTTTATCAAATAGCCATATTCTTTTACTCCAGTCTTTTCCGAATTTTCTTTTACCTATACTCCACACCTGCCCCATTATTCTTGCCGCTCTTTTTACTCTGTCCTTTACATGCTCTTTCTGCTCTCCATTTCTCATAATTATGTATCCCAAATACTTGAAACTTTTTACTTCCTCTATTTCTTCCCCTTTCCATACCCATTTAGTTTTTTTCCATCTTCCTCCCCACTTTCTACACCTCATTATCTTTGTTTTCTTTACATTCACTTCCAATCCCTTTTCCGTTACATATTCTTCCATGCTTTTAATCATTCCTTTCATGCCTGCCTCATTTTCTGCCAGTAGCGCAATGTCATCCGCGTACGCCAGCGAGTAAACTTTCCTGTCTTTTATTCTTATACCCCCCCATCCTCCTTTTTCTACTTCTTCATCTATGTCTGCCAACAGGAGCGTGAACAGGCTAGGACTAAGCGGACAACCCTGTCTTACTCCTTTTGTCGTCCAGAAACTTTTCCCTTCTTTATCCTTCACCTTTACTTTATTCACCGTTTCCTCTAATATTTCTTTACACCTTCTTATCAATCCCTCCCTTACCCCTCTTTTCTTCATTGTTTCCACCAATTTTCTTCTGTCTACAGAGTCAAACGCCGCTCTCATATCTATAAACACAATTACCATTTTTCCTTCCTTTTCTTCTATCTTCTTATTTAGCAAATAATTTAACACATATATTTGATCCACTGTCCCCATGTCTCTTCTAAAACCGGCTTGACTCTGCGGTAATATTCCTTTTTCTTCAATTTCCTTTCTTAATCTTTCTGCTAACACAGATGCATACACTTTGTACGCAGTCTGTGTCAGCGTTATCCCTCTATACTCTTCTACTTTTTTACCTTTTCCTCTTTTTAACACCGGAACTATCACACCTTCTCTCCATTCCTCCGGCATCCCCTCCCCCCTCCATACCCTTTTGCACATTTCCCATAATTTCTCTTTTACTTCCCCCCCTCCCCATTTCCATATTTCATTTTCTAAACCATCACTTCCTGCTGCTTTTCCTTTTTTCAGCTTTCTTATTACATTTTCAAATTCTTCTCTATTTATATCTTCCTCATTGTCTTCTATTCTTTCTCCTCCTATTTCTTCTCTTACTCTCCATTCCACTCCTCCTAACATTTCCTTAAAATATCCATCTCATTCTTCAATTTTTATTTTTTCCTCCACTTCCTTCCTTTTCTTTCTTCCCTTGTTTACTACTTTCCATACTTCTCCCTCTGTTCTAATCTTTTCTATTTCTTTCTCCCATCTCACCTTTTCTTGCAATTTTTTCTCCTCACATATCTTTTTATATTCTCTTCTTTTCTTTTTGTAATTCTCCTCACTCCCTTCCCCCTTCCTCCATTTTAACATTTCTTCTTTTACTTCACCTTTTTTCCTTTTACAATCCTCATTCCACCATCTTTCTTTTGGTTTTTCCCCCTCCTCTTTTTTCATTTCCTTTTTAACTACTTTCTTTGTTTTCTCCAGTTCCTTACTAAAACTTCTCCAATTTTCCTCCGTATTGTTTTCTTTCTCTCTTTTTTCTTTATATTTTTCCCTGAACATTTTCCTCTCCTTCTCACTCCAAGCCAGTCTCGTGCTCTTTTTTATACCATATTTACATCTTCTCCTCTTTTCTCTTTCCCTTTTTATCGTCACTATTAAAGGTAAGTGGTCTGAGTCCACTTTTTCCCCCACCTTTATTTCTACTATTTCTCCTTTTGATTCCACATTACTGATCACATAATCTATCACTGTTTTTCCTCTTCCCCCTACATATGTCCATTCACCCTCTTCATCTCCTCTTGTACAACCGTTAACTATTCCCCATCCTGCTTCTTCCAAAGCTTTACAAAATTTTTTTCCTTTTCCTGTAATTTTTTTATCCTTTGTTTTCCTTTTTCTCTCTTCCTTGTCTTCTTCTTCTTTTTCCTCATCCCATAGCCCGCCCTCTTCTCCCGTCCTCACATTAAAGTTTCCTCCTATCAGATATCTCGCTCCTTCCTCTTTTTCATCCATCCAATTTCTCATGTTCTCTGTTATGTCTTCTAAATCCTCATTTACATATACCCCTGCTATTTTCCACCATACCTTTCCACTTTTTATCTTTATTCCTATCATTCCTTTCCTATCTTTAAATTCTAATTCTTCCTCTCCTTCCAATTCCTCCCTCCATCCCATCACCATTCCCCATTGCCCTCCCCTTTTATTTTTCTTTTCTGCCCCCTTATTTATCCATTTATAGCACTTTGGCAGTTTACTTCTTAACCCCTTCCATTTTTTTTCTTCCAACCAAGTTTCACACATATATATCACCTCCCATTTCTCCATGTTCTTCCAAAAATCTTCATCCTTGTTTTCTATTCCTGCCACATTCCAAAAAACTATTCTCACGTTTCTGTCTTTTATCTCCGCCTTTTCCTTTCCTCTCTCCTTTTTCTCCTTTTCTTTTTCTTTTTGTCTTTTATCTTTCCTTTTTCATTTTTTTCTTCATCCTTTTCTTTTTCTCCTTCCTCCTCTTTTCTCTCCACTTTTTCCAGCTCATTTCGTTCTCTTCTTCCGCCTCTTTTCAAAAACTTGCATTTAGTCTATCTGCTATCACCTTCTTCCTTTTATTTCCTTCTTTTTCAAACTCTTTTGCACCATCCCATTTTCTCAATTCTTCCTTCAGATCATCCTATATCCACATTTCTTTATTTACCCATATCTTCTTGTATCCTATTTTCACCTGTTTTCCTTCTCTTTTCAATCTATCCGCTTCTCTCTTTATGAGCCATTCCACTTTCCTTTCGTATTCTGTCAGATCGTCTCCTATCCATTCCGTCCTGTCCTTTAATTTTCCCTTGCATCTTAATATTTCCAATTTTTCTTTAAAATTTTCCATCTTTACCCACACCATACCATAACCTCCTTTATTTACTCCTCCTATCTTATTTACATCCTCTATCTTTGCTTTCATTCCTGTTGCTTCTATTATTTCTCCCACTTGTTCTTTCAGCGTCTTTTTTTCCTCACTCTTTATCTTTATACCTCTTATTATTAAATTGTTTTTTCTCCATTCTTTCTTTTCTCTTTCTTTTGCCATTTCCAACATTCTCGTTCTTTCTTCTAAACTCAAAACCTTTCCCTGTATCTCTTCTGGTATTTCCAGTTTACCTCCCTCATATTTTTTTTCCCTTTTTTTTTTTCCATCCCGTCTATTCTTTTCTCTAAATCTATCTTCTCTTTTTTCCATATTTTCTTCAAATCTTCTATTTCTTTTCTTATTTGTACCTTTATTTCCCTTACTTCCTCCATTTGCGCTTGAATCCTTGCGAATCCACTTCTCATTTTCTTTATCACCTCTTCAAAACCTTCCTTACTTATTCCCCCTTCACCTTTCTCTCCTGTTGCTTTCACCGGTGATCTGTACACTTTTACACTTTTCCTAAATCCTTCCAAACCCTCTATTTCGCCTTTTTCTTCCTGCCTTTCCTTCCATTTCTCCTCTTGCTTCCACGCTTTTAAAATTGGCAAGCTGTTGGCCCTTTCCCTTCTTAGCAGCTCTACCTTTGCAGGTCTTCCCATTTTCTTTTTTATTTTCTTTTCTCCTTTTTCCTCTTTTCTTTCCTCATTTCCACTCTCCACAATTTCTTTTTCCTGTTCACTCATTTTCCAATCTTCCTTATCTCTTTTCCCTTTGTCTTTGATACCTCTAACTCTCTCCTTTACCCCCTTGCCTTCCTCCTTTCCTTTGTCTCACCCACGGTTTTTTCCCGTCACCGCCAACCTAACCTCAAAGTGAACTCCTCTTTATACCTTCCCCGATTTTTCCCTTTATTCTTACCTTTACTCTTTACCCTCACTTGCCCTCCTTAAAAACCCTTCCCTCTTTTCCTCAAACCAACCCTTTACCTTTGAAAAACTATTTTACTCCCACAAAACCTTTTTCTACATGCACTCGCTCAGACACACAACCGTTCGCTCTGCAATCGGAAACGAAAGTCCAACAGTAATTTACTTTAAGATTTTATTTTTTTATATTAAGTTAGCAGTGATAGACTTTGAAATGTTACTTTTTTATATTAAGATAACAGTAACTCTCTTTAAGACTTAATTTTTTTATAGTAAATAAATAGTAGTTAACTTTAAGATTTTATTTTTTTATATTAAGATAACAGTAATTCACTTTAAGGTTTAATTGTTTTATATTAAATTAATAGTAATTACCTTTGAGATTTTACTTTTTTATATTAAGATAACAGCAATTAACTTTGAGACTTTATTTTTTTATTACAAAGTAATTTACGGTTACTTTAAATAATTTTACTACTTTTGTTAAATATAACATTATTTGGATTGCAGTAAAATATTTTTTTAATAAGAAAAAATTTACTAACAAGTATGTAGGATTTACTAAGGAGTTCATTTACTTGCCGGAAGTAATTAAAATTATTTTTAATATATTATAATTTTAATTTATTTAATCACTTTAAGCAATTATACAAAACATTGTTATTATTAATAATAAAATATACTTATATATTTTACATATACATATAAACTTTATATAAACTTATAATACTAATCAATAATTTTAATTAGAACTATTTTATATTAATAACTATAATTTAATAATTATACAAAACGTAATACCTTTTATCCGATATAATTTTCACAACACAAGTTTCAAAATGTGTAATATCTTTTTGACATATAAAAGATAAACTTAAAGTTTCTACAACTTCTATGGCACTTAAGTGTTCAGAAAAAATAATATTCTTTAATCCAATATATAAAAAAAATACTGCGTTTGTCTCTGCATTAATTAAAATATACTTAATTTTTCCATATAAAATAGAAGAAATATTAACGGTGCTGCTTATCACTAAAAAATCCCCAATGTTATAATATGTTCCATTGACTTCCACTGACTTTACACAATCGAAATTAGAAATATCATAAGGTACATCTTTCTTTAATTGTTCGTAATTTGATAAAAAAGGAACTTTACAAATTATATTTAAAAAAAAAACTCGATTTTCAAATCCTTTTTTACATACGAATCTATAGCAAAGACGTAACTGTTCTCTAAAAGCTAACGTAAATGAACTATTCTGACGAGAACTCGTAATTTTTGCATTAAATTTAGCAATTTTATGTTTTGCTTCAAAGCGGATACACGATAAATTTCGTAAAGGTCCATATTTTTTTATTATACGAGGATAGTGTAACAAATTATGATGTTTTACTTTAAGCGTTGTATGAAACAATTTTAAATAATTTTGAAGATATTCTGTAATTAAATTTTTTAAAGTATCTACTCTTTCCAAAGTCATAAACCGAAACATGATAATGCAAATAATTTTACGTACTGTTAAAAATAATTTCCATATTTTATTATTGTTCGGAATAAGATCTCCAATAAAAAAAGGAAAGTTATAAACCAAATATTTCATTTCAGATGCACTTAAAATGATTAATTCGTTCTTTATGGATTCTGGCTGTATGCGGAAATTAATGGTTTTGCTGGATATGCAGTCAAAATTTCTAATACGTTCATTTAATATACTTAAAGAGAACAGTTTTTCTTCATAAATAAAGTTTTTTAATATCTTAGCTATATTGTAACGACAAATACCTTCATATAAATCGTGCATAGGATCAACTGAACAATTATTAATTACGTGAAAGTTGGGAATGACATTAAAAATACAATTCTCTTGAACACCAAAATTTCGTTCAGTTACATGAATATTATAATTGTCTATTGTTCTGAGTAGTTCTATGTTTTCATTTACTTGAGTTTTAGATTCTGTTTTTGAAATAGTACACATTCTACAACAATGAGAACTGTTAAAGCTTTTTGAAAACCCTAAAATAGTATTTAATCCAAGATTGTCACCAGCTATGTAACACAAAGAAAAAAATATTAATTTTTTTTCTTTGTTTACTTCAACAACAATTCCATTATTACAGAGAAATAATATTTCATCAATAATAAGAGAAAATATTTTTTTGTTGCCTAGTTTTTTGTGATCTTCATATTTGTGAAATTGAAATAAAAAAATATTTTCTAATAGACTGGCATATTCTTCAGGTATGCAAGCTAAAGAACAATAGACTGCTCCTAATTTGTTAAAATTCTTATGTGTACCAAGTGGATTATTAATTTCCACGTCGTCAAAAAATAATACTAACGGAAGAATAATTTTATCGTTATATATATTTATGCTTGCATCCCAGATTTTACCAGTATAAATTGATATTAAATCAAAATTATTGATCATGTTTTGTACATTTAAAGTAATTGAATCATAGACTTTAGGAAGTTCTAGAAACTGTTTAAATACTTGTTTCATAGGTATAACAGACAATTTTCCGCGATAAATTTTTAACTTTTTTACATTTTTAATGTTTTCCAACTTAATATATGTATCCACAGTTGTTTGAAGTGGCATTATTAAATAATTATTCTTTTGAAAATATTCTAGTGTCATATATTCAGATTTAAAATTATCAAACACGTGCTCAACTATTTGAAACATGTTAGTAATTTCTGAGTTGGTACATTTTTTACGTAATGCTTCAAAACAAATAGTATTATAAAAACTTTTTATGTTATTAATGAATTTAATAATTAATTTTCGACTCATATTACTAGTAGCATATAATTTAGCAATAAGTAAAACAGCACCATGTTCAACTAAACTTTTAAATTTCTCTAGTGTAAATTTATCCTCAGGAATTGGTTGTAGGTACGAAGCACACATAGATAACATATTGTGGACATTTAAAGATTTATCCACAATATTTTCCAATACGTCGATTTGTTTTGTAGCATTACATGTAGAATTTTTTAACGGAAAACTTAAATCTAAATTTAAATGTTTTAACTTTATATGTCTTATTAACGCATGAACATTATGAAAACTTTTTTTGCAATTTTTGAAATTGCAAGTTACTTCACTATTTAAAAGAATTTTATGTTTAATTTTTAAATGATACATTAATTTTTGTATCGTATAATAGGAAGTAGAACAAAAAAAACAGGAAAACATTTTTAATATTTTAAAGAAAACGTTAATATTTAAAATGTAACTTTAAACAACTTTATCCTATATAATATATTTTTACTTAAAGATATAAATTTTGAATTTAAAGTGTCGCTTTTTCTTCTAATTTTTTAATTACATGTTCAATATTCGGAAACACAGTGTCCCATTTCGTAGTAAAATTATAGATACCTCGTTGAATAATAATCCATAAATGTTCACTAAAAATCGGGTAGTTCATATGAAAAACTTGGAAAACCTTGAAGCAAAGGTCAACAGCTTCTAATGTAAAGTTGACAGAATACAACACATCATCAATAGATATGAAATGGTTGCGAATGTCATCCAACGTTGTTCCAACAATTAATATATATGGCTGCACCGTAATATTAAGCTCTTCTGCTTTTTTTTTCAATGATTCCTGATTTATTGTTACATCTCCACAAGTCTAAAAAAAAACATATTAAAATTAAAAAAATATTTCAATTATTGTTAAAATCATTGTAAAAAATATTAAAATCATTATTAGTTAAAATTTACTCTAAAAATTATTAATAATTATTGTTAGTATACTAACATGTATGCGTTTAATAATACTTTCTTTCGCATCAGCAATAGATGGTTTATAAAATTGTTTATTATGTCTTATTATTTTTTTGGATGGAAATAAATGAGCAAGTAACATCAAACTTGCTGCAACTTTAGTATCTAAAATTTTAAGATTTTAACTATAAAATATAAAATACAATAAATAAAATATATATATATATATATATATATATAAAATTATTAACAAATAAATACCCTTACTACTGTTCGAGTTATATTGTTCAATTAAAATAGTAGCAGTATTATCTTTTTTATTAATTGCAGTATGTTCTAAAATATGTTCAATAAATTGTTTCCAAATTTCAATATTTAAAGATTGTTTTGTTAAATTCATTTTATTGAAATCAAATTCAATGAGCTCATGTCCTAATGGGTGTTTAAAAAGCTGCCATTTTTCAAATATATTGCTTAGAATTTTGTCTTTGCATTGTTGCAAATCAGAACGACGTATATCATATGTTATATTCCAATGTATTAAAACTGTTTCCCATGGAGCTTGGTGTTTTCCTAGCCATTCTAAACTATCCCGGACAGTATGGTCAAAATTATCACTTTCAGATTCTATTATACAAAATTAAAATAACATTAATTTTTTAATAATTATTTGAGATTTTCAATTATACATATATTTATAAATAAAAAAATGTACCAATAATGTTGTCGGTTTCATCTACATCTTGTAATCTATATTTTTTTATATTATAATCGCGGTTTCGCCATAAATTTACTAATTTCCCACGTGCTGGAATAGGTTTCTTATTAGGAGCACTTTTTTTCTTTACTGGTGAAACATAGTATGTCTTTAAATGTTCGTTAGGAAAAGCTTCTACGATTTTATTAGCAATTTCTCTAATCGTGTCGTTATTTCTTCTGTAAATTAAAAAAGTACATGTAGATAGTTATACATTTAATATAAAGTTGATTTTAACTAATTGTAAGTATAAAATAATTTACTTCATTTTATTATCTTGTAAATATGTAATTATAATATCACAAAGTTTGCTTCTGCAACTGCAACTCAGTTCTGATTTGCTCTCATATTGTTTGATAATTAACTCTCCAACTGCGGTATTTTTTAAAATATCTCTTATGGATGACATTGTTTGTAAATTCGGTACATTTGAAGAAAATGTGTTTACTCTAAGATTATCTTTTTTATCAAACGTTAAAATATTCGAATTGTCCGTTTCCTATTCCGTGTAAAATTTTATTAGATATTAATATAAATGAAATCATACGTAAATAAAATAAATATTTTAAGTAGAATTAAAATTGCTAAAAAAAACAGATTACTTTTTCTGACATTTCAGATTCATTATCTTTTGACCATCCTTCTGAAGAGTTAGAAGCATTTGAGCTACAATACTTATTTCTCCAGTAATTTAAAAAAATTACTCTGTGTCCTATTAACGGTATTAAATCCTTAATATTATCCTCGGTCATATATTTTAATAAATCAATAGTAACTTGGTGATCTATAAAATCAATATAAATAGAATTTAATATTTAAAATTACTAATAATTTATCCAATACACTTACTTTCGAAAATTACGATGTATTTTTCCAAACCCAGGTTTTTTAATAAATCTGCAATTTCTTGAGACATCTTTTTATCATAATCATAACGCGTCTAGCGCGCTATACGTACTTCACGCCGATCACGTATCTCGTATAGAAAGTTTGTTGATCCTAAAACAAAAGGAAAAAAAACATTTTTTTTATGTCCGTACATATCGAAGATAGCCTTGTACGTTATTTGGCGGCAGCAGCCACGCGGCTCTTGACAGAGATACGCATGCATATGCAAGCATTGTCTGTGAGCGTTTTACGCGTGACGAACAGAACGAACAAATAAGACTTGAACATGTATGTGTACCCACACCAAGAAGCGAGTAGCTGCTGCCGCCAAATAACGCACAAGGCTGTCTCCGACATACATGGGCATCGAAGAAATAATTGATATATCACCATTTTTTAACACTCACTGTTTCTAGTTCAAGAAGCACGGTCAAATACACCACAAAAATGTGACGAGCGTGTCGTCGCACCGTCGCGTCCACGAAAGTATCACGAACAACTGAATCGTACTAATCGCAGCGTGCCTAGCGCGCCACCACCATCTACATTTCGCGTCGATCACGTGTCACGTTGATCACGTGTCTTGTATAGAAAGCTCGTTAAGCCTACAACAAAATAAAAAAAATCCTTATTTCTTCGATGTCCGTACATGTTGAAGACAGCCTTGTGCGTTATTTGGCGGCAGCAGCCACTCGGATCTTGGCAAAAACACGCATGCACGTGCAAGAATTGTCCATGAGCATTCCGCGCGAAACGAATACAGCACATGGATAAGACTTGCACATGTGTGTGTACTCACATCAAGAGGCGAGTGGCTGTTGCCGCCAAATAACGCACAAAACTCTTCGATATGTATACAGAAAAAAAATTACATAAATCAAGTAAATTTTTTTACTTATTCACAAATGTTTTAGTTCAAATAATTTTTTTCTTTATTTTAAAATACTGTTATTATTTTAAGTAAATATTTTTTTATAATCTTATTTCTAAAATATTTACTTCAAATAAGAAAAGTCATTTCTAATTTGAAAAGATTATTTACTAAATTTGTGTAATTTATTTTTGTTATAGAGAAAGCATAGTTTCTTAAATTTAAATTTGTCTTTTTAGTAAATATTTTTTAAATATTGAAGTACACATATCTTACTTGTAGTAATTTTTTTTTTAATATAATAACAATTTAATTCCAAAACCAATTTCTAACTTGAAACAATAATTTACTGAATTTTAATCCATATTTACTAACATAAAGAATATTAAAATATACATCTTAAGAAATATATTTACTACAAACTACTAAAGACAAATTTTAAGTTAAGAAACTGTGCTTTGTCTACAGCAAAAATAAATTACACAAATCTAGTAATTACCTCTTTTGAATTGGAAGTTGTTTTTCTTACCTAAAGTAAATAGTTTTGAAATAAAATATTACAGTGTTTGTAAATAAATATTCTTTACAACACTGTAATATTTTATTTCATAACTATTTACTTTAGGTAAGAAAAGCAACTTCTAATTCAAAAGAGGTAATTACTAGATTTGTGTAATTTATTTTTGCTGTAGACAAAGCACAGTTTCTTAACTTAAAATTTGTCTTTAGTAGTTTGTAGTAAATATATTTCTTAAGATGTATATTTTAATATTCTTTATGTTAGTAAATATGGATTAAAATTCAGTAAATTATTGTTTCAAGTTAGAAATTGGTTTTGGAATTAAATTGTTATTATATTAAAAAAAAAATTACTACAAGTAAGATATGTGTACTTCAATATTTAAAAAATATTTACTAAAAAGACAAATTTAAATTTAAGAAACTATGCTTTCTCTATAACAAAAATAAATTACACAAATTTAGTAAATAATCTTTTCAAATTAGAAATGACTTTTCTTATTTGAAGTAAATATTTTAGAAATAAGATTATAAAAAAATATTTACTTAAAATAATAACAGTATTTTAAAATAAAGAAAAAAATTATTTGAACTAAAACATTTGTGAATAAGTAAAAAAATTTACTTGATTTATGTAATTTTTTTTTTCTGTGTACGACCCCGCCGGGGACTTTTTCTATAAAAGTACCGGCGGCCCGTGCCATTTTGGCTCCGCGAAAACGTACGCGGGCTGTCTTTCTTACCCTGATTGTTCGCATGTGCTCCTCCTTGGCCGCCCTGCTGTGTCCGCAGAGCTTCCGATACACCCATCGTGCGACGTACCAGGCGCTTTTCGGGGTCGGTATGATGTTGAACGGCGGCGGAGCGGTGCCGCCCTCCTCGAAATAGCTGATCTAGAGTTTGCTCCTCGCGAACTTCCACTCGATGTCGGCGCGTTCCTAATTACGAGCACCAAGAGTTACCTCGCTAATTAGTTTCGACTAATTATAGATGCGAAAAGTACGGCGAGGTACGATCCGCCGCCGTATTTTCCGTATGACGTCGCTCCGGTGTTTCAAGATATCTCGCGCGTACTTTTGTTAATTATCGCGGAGAATGAACGTCGCCTTTATCTCGCGATTAATCCATTTAATGCGACATTTAACGCAAGTAATGTTTATTTTATCGTTTTCTTCGCTTTAAGTTAAATTAGTCAACGATCTCGCGTACACGACGGTACGCGTAGTTTTTTTTTTCTTTTTTTTTTCGCTAAAGATACGGCACTTACCGAGATTAGTTGATAGGAATGATTCATCATAGCGATCAGGAGATTTAGAAGAACGACGATGTTAATAACCGAGTAAGTACCGAACATCAGCATGCCCCAGAATCTGGTGAACACCTTGATGCCGTCCAGTTCGAAACTGTCGAGGTCCACCAGGCCGAAAACCGCCCAGAAGAGCGTTTGTATAGTCTCGAACAAACTGCTCACAAAATTTACATTGTTACATTGTCGAAAATAAATAACGCGGAGTAACAAATTCTGAATAATTATCAAATGTAAAATTTTAACATTTAAAATAGAACATGTATCTTTAAAAACATCGTTTCTAAAACAATAGAAATTTTAATATTCTCTCCTTTTACTTCGACAGATTTTTGAATTAATTCGTCCTATGTATTTTTGTTTTATAAAATGACAATATTTATGTAACGAGACAGGAATTGCGTACTTTGCGAATCGCCGCCAAACGGTGCACGCATTCGGGTCAGCATTAGTGGTGCTAACATTGGCCGAAAACGGCATCGCCGATGGACATTGCTTTTTCTCCATGTCCGCGTAATACCAGAGAAGTTGGTTGAGTCCTGTAAGAAAAATTAATTTTTTTTCTTTTACATTAATTTTTATCCCCGCGCGGTACATTGTATTGCGCGACGTTTATTTCATTTACCGCACGAGAAGGCGAAGAGTACCAGCACGTAGAGGAAGAAGAATTTCATAATGTCCATGACCATCCTCGACAGGGAAACTTGCAGCGGGCCGAGATGAGGATTCACCGAGAATATGTAGACGAGCTTTAGCGAACTGTAACGCAATATTATTCCCCGCTTTTAATCCGGATGATACCTAAGTGTTAGTAATTTCCTATGTTAACTTTGCCGAGGTGGCTTTTACGTTTTGTACCGCTCGGCTGCATCGGCTCACGGTAATCAAAGATTCATTTGCACTTTAAGCGACGCCCTGGCCATTCACATTCAAAGCTGACGCCAATGGTAATCCCAGAGTACGGATTGTAGTGGATTTTCGGAAATTAAATGAGATCGCGATTGGAGACTTATTTCCGATTCCTAATATTACGGATGTCCTAGACCAAATAGTATTCGTACGGAGATTACGTACAAGAGCTCCGGGAACGACTACGGGCATCAAATTTCTTAGCGTGAGAACACGCCAAGGAAGAAAAATTAAAAGCGAAAATAAATTTCGACACACAAGCAAATCCTAAATCGTTTAAAGTCGAAGACTCCGTACTATTACACGACAAATCTGTACGGCGAGGGCGATCAAAGAAACTCGACGCGCAATGGGTAGGACCATATATAATAATAGAAAGACACGGCGAGGTAAACTATACAATAAAAAAGGGAAGAAAAACAACTCGCGTTCACGCAAATCGATTTAAATTATTCATTGAGCATTAATAAGGAAGAAAGATGGTAATGGTGAGTCGGTAAAACAGGCAGAGAGAGAGTATGCAAAAGAAGAATCATGCCAAAGAACAAAACAGAAAATTGACACCGAGAAGCATTGGTTGAAGGGACGACGGATCAGCAGCCTAAAGGAACGGAGTTCGAAGCTCAAAGCAGCAAGTAAGAATAAAAAGTTACTCACCAGACTGCAGGACATCTACAGAGCGGGAGTCGTCATCAGCGAGCCGCACACAAAGATCCCGGTTCTCCACCCGGGTGATGACTTCCCATAGGCCGTACTCCGACGCCGTCGAGGGTCCCAGATCCTAGGCCGCAGACACCCCCGAGCGATAAGCCACTGGAGAATATGGTGGCGGAGGCGATTCGGAGAGCGGCGAACGATAAGGAGGATCCAAGGACGGAGGATTCGTATCCGGCGTCATAGGCTCCACCGGCGAAAAAGCTCGTGAAAATGCCCTCGGTGATGACAGGGGGCTGGATGTAGAATTTGCCGGGGAGAAGGGAAGAAGATGCGAAAATTCGGGGATCTCTTCCACTAATACCTCCCCGGTAAAAAGCCCCCTGCAGACCATCGGGGGAAAGTTGCCGATAAACGGGAAGTACAGGGGGGGCGACAACCCCGCAGATTTTCCCCCGGCCGATGTTGAAGGGCCCGCTAAGTCTTCCGGCACCGTTGTCGCCGCGGAACTAGGCGACAACGTTGCCGCAGAACAAGGCCTGCAGTAGCGCGGGCTATAGATGCTTCGGCACCGCGGGCAAAAATGCAGACGCGCCATGCTGTGCCCCAAACACAAGGGGGCAAAGCGCGGCTTGTCGCATCGATAGCAACCAGAAGACACGTTTTCACTCACTAGAAACAAGAGGAAAAAATTAAAAACACCGACCACCATTTATCACATCACATAGTTGTAATTAAAAAAAAAAAAAAAAGAACACAATAAATAAAAAATTTTTTTTTATTTGATATTAACGGTACGCTCGTAAAGACTGCACGAAACAGACTAAAGAGCTCTGAAGTTAGAAGGCAGCAGTAAAGAAAAAAAGAACTTGAGCCGTGTAAAAAAAAAAAAAAAAGTTTAGATAAGTGAAATTTTAATCGGAATATGCACTCACCTCATCAAAAAAGACGTTCGCACTGTAGACGTTGGGCACCACAACACTGACAGACATTTCCACATAAAAATACGAAATCCAAAGTACTAACACACAAACTAAAAAGGCTACTCATTTTTCAGACTTGCGTTCACGGTAACGCAAGCCAGGAGCATAGGCGAAAACACGGATACACATACACCACCGTATTCGATCACCCGGTTTATACATACACCCGGATTATATTATGAGAGTCAGGGATTTCTACAAATGGCAACGTCTACATGGAAGTTCGTAATTATAACAGATGTCTCAACCATCGAAGAACGATACAGGAAGATACAACATTATACAGAAAAGGCAGAAAAACTCTGCGATTATTTCCATGAGGCACACGAAGAAAACATAGGTGGAAAGTGCAACAAGCTATTATATACGGCGCTCGCTGAAAACGATAAATTAACAGCCGCAATAAATCGGTTACAAGTCATATATGGGTCCTCAACACAGAAAAGAGGATTAATTGATTTTGTCGGGAAAGCAGGGAAAGCACTATTTGGTCTGATGGACGTAGACGATGAAAGCAAATCGCGGAACAACTAGAAATACTACACTCGCAACAGCAAACTCTGCAACATATCGCAAAAAATCAAATAAAAATTCTGAACACAACAATAGGTCACATCAGAGAGACAGAAAATAAGATGGACCAACATATTAAAAATCTAGCAAACGCGACAGCGGCAGTGAGCTGGAAACGTGACCAGATAACACGCCGACTGTACGCATTAGATTTTGTGTCCATAGTGAGAACGTTAATCACTGACACGTTAAATGATGTACATGACATCACGGATTTCCTGACACATTCGAAGTTAGACATGCTGAATCTACGGTTATTTCCGTTAGAAAAAATACTAGCGGAATTAAAAGAAGCCGCCGGAAAATTAAGAAGGGGAAATCACTTCCCATTTCGTATCAACGAACAAAGTTGGTACAATATTCACGAATACACTGAAATCAGCGCATATTATAAAGAGAATGCGATAATAACAATTATAAAATTCCCGATAGTGGGATATGAAATCTTTGAAATAATGCGAGTCACGGCAATACCCGTCTATAGTGGCGAAAACATATTTAATGTCGTAAATAACGATAATGAAATAATCGCCTTTGACTGTTACGTCAAGAATGGAAATATTTTTTAAGAAGGAGATTACCGCTTCTCGGTAGCTAAGGAAATGGCTCAAGAGCAGGAAAGAAGGAGGAAAAGATTTTGGAAAAAGACGCATCTACCGATCCTTGCGTGACGCGTGCGATACGTCACGCGTATATAGCGCTAGGAATAAGTTTAAGCAACAAAAGATTTGAGTTAGCGCGATTTTTGGTTCTTTTAAGGGAAGGAATTTTAATTCTTGTTCTCAGGGAAAGAACCGGAGGTGGTTTCGCAACAAATGGGTTCCAGAATTAATTTTTCAAGGAAAATAAAGAAAATGATAATTTTTTAAAGAAAATAGATAAAACAATTTAATTGATTAGACAAATTCTTACAAAAAATTAACAAATAGATTTCTTTAATTTTCATCGTAATTAAACAATTTTTGGTTACGACTATATATGTATATATACAGTGACTGGACTATTTGATCAAATGTTTGATTATTGATCAAAATCGCATCAAATTTTTTAAAATAAACAGTGAAGAAAGAAAACTGTTAATTTTTTATTAAAATTAGTTAGTTTTATACAAAATTAAACGGATGAAATTAAAAAATAATGGTTCCATTTGTACTGCATCCTAAAAGAATGAAAAATGGCATTTGATCAAATAGTTCACTTTAAATAGTTTACTTAAACTAAAGCCATTTTTTTCTTACATTTTAATATTTGGTGTAGCTTCCTTTTGCATTAATAACTGCTTTAATTCTACGAGGCATTGATTGTATCAAATTGATACAAGTGGACGCTGGAATTGAATTCCACGCAGCAACTACACAACGACGTTATCTTTCAACACGATAACGATCCGAAACACACTGCTCGGATCACCACCCAATGGCTCCAAAGTCAACGATTCCTAGTGTTGGGTTGGCCTCCACAGTCTCCAGATCTGAACCCGATTGAACATCTCTGGGGTGAGCTCAAGAAATCTTTGACTTTGGAGCCTCGTTGTACGACGTTGGACGAACTATGGAATCGCACAAAAGCTGCGTGGAATTCAATTCCAGCGTCCACTTGTATCAATTTGATACAATCAATGCCTCGTAGAATTAAAGCAGTTATTAATGCAAAAGGAAGCTACACCAAATATTAAAATGTAAGAAAAAAATGGCTTTAGTTTAAGGAAACTATTTAAAGTGAACTATTTGATCAAATGCCATTTTTCATTCTTTTAGGATGCAGTACAAATGGAACCATTATTTTTTAATTTCATCCGTTTAATTTTGTATAAAACTAACTAATTTTAATAAAAAATTAACAGTTTTCTTTCTTCACTGTTTATTTTAAAAAATTTGATGCGATTTTGATCAATAATCAAACATTTGATCAAATAGTTCAGTCACTGTATATATATATATATATATATATATATATATATATATATATATATATATGTATATATATATATATATATACATACAGAGAAATGAACAAACTAAAAATAAAAGGAAAAGAATTAAAAATATATGTATGAAATGATAGCCTAAAAAGAAAATAAAAAATGTAAGTTCTTAGAACTAAGTATGGAACTACGAAAAAAAGAGAAATCCTTATTCTATGCAAATGTTGTGAATTAAAGCCCCAACATTTGTCTAAATCGGGGGGTGTTACGTCTCCGATTTCGCGTCTCTTTTTTTCGACGTATATTAAAATTTTAGTTAAGGGGAAGGTAGACCGTGGTCCATTGTAACATAAAAAAAAGGAACTTCAGAACCTTTCAGAAGAAAATTCAACAGACGTCAACATATTCCGGGACAATTTGTTGCGTGAAAGCATAAAAAACATGCAACAAATTGCAAACGGGCGCCAACGAACGTCAGACAAAGAATTTGTCTAGACATAACACAAAAAATCAAAATTTAAGAGCTCATAAATATTTCAACTTTGATAACCTGTCTGTCACAGGAAAAGGAAAAATAACTTTTTTCTTAAAAATGTAATTGCGAACAGATCCTGAGCTTTAGAAAAACCAAGGGCGCGAGAGGCCCGAAATTACCGGAGTATGTGGCGCAGGCAAAGGCAATAAAGCCAGGTAACCATATGTCGTATGGAAAGTAAAAGTACCCTACCATCTCTCGATGGAAATGATAGAAAAATTCTGGAAGGCTCGGAAGGGGTAACTCGTTGAAGCGGGGGTGCCTCGTAGGCATATTACTTCCTTAAAACCAATGGATTTCGGGAACTCCTCACCAAAATTTAGAAACTAAGGGCGAAAACTTAAAAGTTTAAGAAATAGAGAAGGGATGAAGTGCGAATGCCCAATAATTTTGAGATAGGAAAAGTGGAGGAATAAGCTCTGCAAATGAGAGATTAGAATTTCAGAAAAATGAAAATTCGGGAAGAGTCCTCCCCTTTTCCGAGCTTATAAAATCTTGTGCTCAGGCTGAGCACGCTCTCTTGCATCTCAGCTACAAACCGAATTAGTTTGCTTAAAACCTAACGTGAGTGTTTTGAGTGTGCAAGTCGATCCAGAAGCTATCGAAGAAGCCGATTGAAGATCTCCTACAAAGTAAGTTCCAACGTTTTAATATGTATCCCTGCGAAAACACGATTCCACTAAATATATTTCTCAATTAATTGTTTCCAAAGTGTTATCTAAGAGAGAAAGAAATGTCCGAGTCGAGGTTCCGCGGTTTTGATTCTGTTCTGATTGTTCCCGTGATCCGTTAAATGTGTGAGAATACCTGCTTCCGAACATCGGTCGGGACATGCTGTCGAATAACTAGCGATTTTCTGTGGTTAACGCCGCGAAATATTGCTGGAACTTTGGCGACTGTCCACGGCTAAAGAATCGGCAAGCGATTCTCGCCAAAGACAGATTACGCGGAATCTCTCATGGGCGGGTCGAGGCCTTCGGAATTCGTCGGTGACGAATCTCCTTCACTCCATTGTTATTAAACTTCCCAAAATTCTGTTCAAATTAAATTAAAATCAATTAATAATTTTAGTAGAATCTCTAAATAAGAAAACCCTGAAGAAAAGTCGGGCGCGACGGAATAAGCAAATCAAAAACTTGAGGGAGCTGGTCCGCCGCTTCTTCATTCAATACCTGCTCGCGGCGGCACCGAGCGAAGAGGTATTCGTCTCTCCCGCGCGCCACGAAGAGAGACTTTGGTCTCCTCGTCCGGGCCCTCCGCCACCATCACCTATCCACGGCGATCCGGAGCCGTTACACGGATATTTCCCGGAAGAAGAGGAGAGCCCGAACAATTCCATTGCAAATCCTACCAGTGAAGTCAATTTTTCAAGCCAGTCCGCGGAGCCGGGATCGGAACAATTCCGCCCCACGACTCCTTCTTATACCCCGAATTCTTCCCTCATCTCCGAGCCACGGTTTCCCGGAGGTGAGCCAAGAGCCTGCTCCTCTCCTCTCTCACCACCTCCTTTTCCTTTCGAACCTGAGGAAGCCGACTCTCTGGGCGAAGATGAATCTATCTCTCTCCCAGGAGTAGACTTCCCCGATCAACCTCCATCTCCGGTCCCGAGTATAGAGATCCTCGAGGAGCGTCCAGAACCAAGAGACGTTATAGATCCTCTCCTGGAGCTCCTCCCCAGGGCCTGTACTCCGTGGACAGATCCTGTCCCGGAAAGGGCCTTCTCTATCGGCCCTGACCATTTTGAACCAGAGGAGATCAGGATTCAGGCAGCTCGGTCTGATCCTGATTCTCACTTTTTCATCTATTATCCCGGGGTGGAATTTCCTTTCCTGGCCCCGATGCGACTGATAGATTTGGTCTTCCCGAGATCCACAGCTAGGGTGGTGGAGATCGAGGAAGTCACATTGGACTAATTATTAAAACAGATACACACACACACACACACACACTCATGTATATAATGTAAATACTCAACTCCGTTATGTGTAATTTATATTTGTTCATTCGCCTTCAACCTTTTTCTTATTATTTAATTTTTTCCGTAAAAACTTTCGTATTATTCTTATATCTCAGACGAACTGATTGAATTTTTCTAAATTGTTTATTTGTCATTCTATGGATCATTTTATTTGTAATTAGAGTCATCTATTTAGTATTAAATTGTTAATTTTGCGTTATTCAAATCGTGACTTAATTATTTTATTATTACCCTAAATTATCCTGCCTAAGCGAACAATCACGCCTGGTTCTATCCCAGAGAATAAGGATTTATTTCCTTTCTCTAAAAAGAACCATTTACGCGCTCAATTGAAATCCGAAAATAATCTGCGCGTAAAATTGTGTAGATTCAAATTTCGAATCACACATAAATTCGGTGGTACGTCACTTTTCTACCCTACCGGCAAAGTCCATTCCAAAGAATTCCTTCCAACTAATTAATTAAACAAAATTAACTTTCCTGACGTAACATTACGTTATTAACAAAAAAATATTGTAAAAGCGAAAAATCCGCTCTTCCGCCACGGGTTCTAAAACCTACAATCTAATACTCCAACGATAAAATTGGGTTACAATAATTAATGTAAAAGAAAAAAGAAATGAGCTGTAAAAATCAACTCAATCTTTTTTTTCCTCTAGGGGGGAAGGATGTTGTAACCCAAGCCTGCACACAGACGATTGACACACCATGTGCAATAAAAATTATTATAAAGACTCAGCAGATTACCTAACCATTGGAATCTGTTAAGCCTACGATACAGTTCGTCAACAATAACAAAAAGACTCAGCAGATTACCTAACCATTGGAATCTGCTGAGCCTACGATACAGTTCGTCAACAATAACAATTACACTCAGCAGATTACCTTGTAACGACCCTGCTTTCGCGTATACCGAATCGTCGGCTCGATACGGGACGCGCCCGTGCGCTCGTCGGTATTCCGGAATTCGTATAGATAGGGTCCGTAAATGCAGCGAGACTGGAACATAACGCGTATTTACAATATGTACACGAAGCGTGAAACGGCCGCGCGAGCGGCGATCAAGGTTCGACAATAGCGAGCGAAGCACGCGGTGTCGGCGTGTCCGCGACGCGCGAAAGTCCTACGGCCACGTGCCGTTCGGCGGCACGTGCGAATGCGGTATGCTGACGCGGGAATAGATCGCAGGTGTTCGCGCGTTTTCGCCGAAATCCTTAGCTATTTTGCGGTATCGCTGGCGGTTCGCGGAGACAGGAGGTGAAGCACCGGCTTGGTGTCGCGTACCCGAGAGCACTCGAGCGAGACAGAGATCTCTCTACCCCGTGGTCGGCGACGGTGCGATAGGAAATGTTAATTCGTGTGTTCGATGATTCCACGCGCCCGGTGGTCGAGGTCCGAGATGACTCGGAGGAGGCAGAGTTCGCTCTACCCCTCGAGCTGACCGTGCCGGTGCGTTGGAAGTCGTGAACACAAGATTAGGAACGAACCCCAGGATCACCTGGTGGAGACAGAGAGCGCTCTACCCCCGGATCGGCTCTAGGTGGTCGGAGATGCTGCTCGCAAGCGAGCGGATCGAGGACGGTCCCGCTGAGCTCCGTCATCGCGGTTTTATACAAAAAAAACGAGGGCGCCGGGCTTGCGGGGCTCAGCGGGGTTACGGATGATCCTGCCGTGGCGCCGAGAATCTTGTTACGGCGCGATCGCGAAACGGCGGTCCTTGCCGTCGTTGGCGCGTTCGGTGGCGTTCGGCGGAATTCGGCTAAGCCCGTGCGGGGACTTAGCCGCGAGACGATAGCGTAGCGCGTGCTATCGCCTATTCGACGTATATATAATATAAGTTTGGGGCGCACCGCGCCCCGGGTCCCCGCCAGCGGAGTTTTGCCGACGCCCGGCCGTTGTTCTGGCCGGAACGGTGCATTTCCTGGGTGCACCGTTACAACCTAACCATTGGAATCTGCTGAGCCTACGATACAGTTCATCAACAATAACAGTAGGGAATAAACACGGGTTCTAATCCAGGAGCGTTGAGGGAGGCGAGGGGACGGGGAAAAAAATCCACGATGAGAGGAGCGCGGGGAGAGGTAGCCGTAGGTGGGAAGAGAGACCAGGGGGGTATCCGTCACCCATTCAACCCTCCCCCCCGGTCTCTTCCCACCTACGGCTACCTCTCCCCGCGCTCCTCTCATGGATTTCCCCCTCCCTCGCCTCCTCAACGCTCGTGTTCTTCCCCCATCTAACACCCCGCGCTAGCAGCCACCGTCAATATATATATTATAAATAAATAAATAAATAAAACTTACGTTTTAATTTGAATGAAATTTTTTGACAGCCGGCAATTCGCTGTCCACGAAAGCGAATCGTTTCCCGTGGGTGCACAAGTTTATTCGCTTATCAATTACGTATCCACACTCGTCACCCACGGGATTTTCAAGAACTGAACGAGGAGTTCTATCAAATGTCAATGTTTCTTCTTGTTCGCACTCATCGCGAATATGATTGTCAAAATATAAGCTCAATTGAGCTGTACAGTTTTTTCGGTGTGTGCCACACCACACACCGCCTGCACTAAACGGGGTGCGATCCCCCAACTCGCGACGCGCAAGAATATGTAGTAGCGACGAACACTTTTTTTTATCCATTAAGAAGGCTCTTAATTAGACGTGTTACACTTGAAAAAATCAGCATACGACTGGCAGGCGACAGCTACGAGCTCACTGCAGACAGTCAGAAAGTAAAAACGAAAGCATTTTTTTATCAACAGCAGTCCCGAAGGTGTGACATATACTCATGAGAATCTTTTTACAGCGTTTAGCACGTTTGAAACTTAAGATGCATTCTATCACGCAATGAGAGATTAAGAAATTATTTCATTTAAAAGATGTATCCCGAAAATGTGACATATACTTACGCAAATCTTTTTACATTTAATTCTGAGTTTTTTAAAGAAATATGTATGAGATCAATCAGTAGTTCATGGATATTGGGGAAAAAAAATGCAACAATAAAAAATTTTTTAATATAAACATTTAAATTATATATATTTATTATAAAATATAACATTATTTGTATATTTTGATGGCAATAAAAAAATGTTTTTAATATAATATAATACAATATAATATAATATAATATAATATAATATAATATAATATAATATAATATTACTTTCGCGCTCCGAATACTAGAGCTAGCAGCTCACAATCAATAATTTGATTCCCATCATAGCAATCGCTAGCATGTATCGCGCTTACAACCTCGTCACGAGTTTTAGCAGTGGAAGCGATGCTAGCAAATCGTACAAATTTCGAATCAATTATTTTAAGAAAAGATGTTAATTTATTAAATGCTAATGTAATACACTCATCAAGATCAATCATTTTAAGAAATGTTGATTCCATCATCATTAAGCATTTGCCAGCTGATTCAAACCGCAGGACATCCATGCCATTAAAGTTGCGTAGTCTGGCTGTCAACGCACCGAGGTACACGAAGTCTTGAAGATTTTTAAAATCATTGTGGAGCAAACTTAAAATGTTTGCGCGATACTCGCAGAGTGATTTCCAAACCTCGAGAGATAGCAACATTTCCAATCCTCGATTATCGCCAATAATAATTTCCACAAAACTAGGTGTTCCAACATTAACACCAATTTCTAAATATTTATAACTCGTGGCTGTCAATACATATCGCTTACATAGAATACGGATTGCATGATCTTTAGATGAGCTAGTGTAAAAACAAAAAAAATGACCATATAAAGTTTTTATTAAAAAAATTTTTTAGTTAGAAAAAAAATTAATACTCACTCATTATTCACACACGATGTGCTAGATGCATTAGCTGGCGTGTAATAATTCATATTACTCGCATATGATGTATTAGCTGGCACATTAAATTCCATATTTGTATCAGTTGGCACGTAAAAATCCATCACATTAAGAACGGTAATAACAGATCAGTTTGATGCGCGTGTTACATTTAATGTGATATAATTGTTCCGAGATTTTTTTTATATATATATCCCCACCACTAATAAGAAATGCATCAATTAAGTGGGGGGATTAAATCTTCAAATTGTGTAAGTTTTATTCCTAGGCAACACACACAGGACACATGTTGCATGGAATTATCATATACATTGGAAGTCCACAATTACCACATGATCTACCACATAATGCGTTTTGACTATCAATTTCATGTTTGCGAATGGCAATCATTGGCCCACCCACATCAGCTAAATTAATCATACATGGTGCACATACTGCAATAGCTTCACTAGGTGTGCAATAATAAAAAGACAACATACAATGTTTAGTACGTCCATTAAGCGCGAAAAGTTGTGGTGAATCTATTTTTCGAGAAATACAATCTTCAAGATCTTCACTTTGATAACTCATATAATCACTATCGTTGGGCAATCCAATATCGTCCTCATCAGATAAATCCATTAATTCTCCATTGTCATTTACAGCATTTAAATCAGCCATATTCTCTTAACACAAAATATAAATTTAGTGAACTGTCACCCGATGGTATATATATAGATCACATTTGTAGGTAATAGTGGGGATCACAAGCATTAGTCTTAAAATAAAAAATGATATCATAAAGATTGCATCAGAAATGTAAGATTTGCGGGCACCACACGTGCTACCGCACTGCATTGAAAATGCAAGATTTGCAGACGCCGCACGTGCCAGTTATCTCAGGCAATGGTGTGGATTACAAGCGTTTAGTCTTAAATGAAAAAAACAGTGATTTTATATAGGCGATAATGTTATGAAGATTGCATCAGAAGCGCAAATTTGTAGGCGCCGCTATTAAAATGTAATAAAAATAATATCATATAAAGATTGCAAGATTTGCGGACACCACACGTGCTACCGCACTGCATTAGAAATGCAAGATTTGCAGACGCCACACGTGCCAGTTATCTCAGGCAATGGTGTGGATTACAAGCGTTTAGTCTAAAATGAAAAAAACAGTGATTTTATATAGGCGATAATGTTATGAAGATTGCATCAGAAGCGCAAATTTGTAGGCGCCGCTATTAAAATGTAATAAAAATAATATCATATAAAGATTGCAAGATTTGCGGACACCACACGTGCTACCGCACTGCATTAGAAATGCAAGATTTGCAGACGCCACACGTGCCAGTTATCTCAGGCAATGGTGTGGATTACAAGCGTTTAGTCTAAAATGAAAAAAACAGTGATTTTATATAGGCGATAATGTTATGAAGATTGCATCAGAAGCGCAAATTTGTAGGCGCAGCTATACACATGTGCTGAAAAAAATACTAAGCAAAAATTTGTAGACGCCACATGTATGTCACTTATCACAATATGCACGTGCAAAACTGCTAACATTAAAAAAATATAAAATTATCAGGCGGCTTCCAGTGTTTCATCTGTTCTCCATCGTTATGAAGGTTAATACTTAAAATGCTGACATAATCGCTATGAATTCATTGAACTTACTTAAAAATGTAAACGTAGCAGTTTGTCATATACCACATATAAAACTGTGGAGCATACATCACATTTTATCATTTAACATATTGAAATCTCGAGAATAAAATGGATCGACGAGAGCAACAGTTGACAGCGCAAGCAGATCGATTGACTTTAGAAGAATTTAATGCATGGAATCAGCAATGTGAAGAATATATCGAATTATTGGAGGACCAGGGGCGAAATAAACGTGCAAGATTATCAATCGGTGCGAAGCAATCACTAGTTGCATGTATTGCACGTATCGAAAGTTTAAGAGATTTAACAAAACAACGTTTCATTCATGTGGGTGCTGGACATAATACAAAAAATAAAGGACTTCGATGGCGTGAAATTGACACAGCTTTTGAAAGCCGCATATTAACTGGTGTGGTAATTAATTCAAACTATATCGAGCCTCGCAAATTTCTGGAAGATGCGCAAGACATTGTATTAAAACATGTGCAAAATGTTATGCATAAACATAACAATATAAAAATTAATGTTGTATTTAATGGTGAATTTGTAGCTAACAATAAAACTGCAAATAAAAGTGTGTGCACAAAAAACTGTGAACTCTTTCGTTCAAGTGATCTACAAGAGTGGTACGAGTCACGCATTATCGAGCCTATTCTCACATCCTTGGATGAATTTCAAGAACGTGACAGCGGGTGGGCACTGTCGCGTATACATAATTTGATGATAAATGTAAATAAACACAATCCATTACATGCTGGGTGCCATGTGATATTACCACAGGAAATTAAAATGAAAAGAGCTGTGATAAATATACAATCTGCTGACAATGCATGTTTCGCATGGTCAGTGGTAGCCGCTCTATACCCAGCCGAGAAACATGTGGATCGAATATCATATCCACATTATGCAACAGTGTTAAATCTTGAAGGTATTGAGTTTCCAATAACTATGAAACATGTTAAAAAATTTGAAAATCTTAATAATATTTCCATCAACATATATACGATTGAGAAGAAAAAAATTCTACCAATACAACTCACAGATAAAGTACGAGAGAGACACATTCATTTGTTGTACACACAGCGAGATAATGATGTTGGACATTTTTCATTGATAAAAAATTTATCACGTCTTATAAGTTCACAGCTTAGTAAAACAAAGAGTAAGAAATATTTTTGTGATCGGTAAGTATAAAATGTAAGTAAAAAATGTTTTTTTCTTTTATACAATAAAAAATTTTTAATGCATTTATATTCTTTATTCCAGATGCTTACATTACTTTAGTTCAAGTGAAAGATTAATGGTACACAGCGTAGATTGTGGAAAAATTAATGAGTGCGCAATTATATTACCATGTGATGAAAAAAATGGTTAAGTTTTGACAACTATACTAGAAAGGAACGAGTTCCATTTGTGGTATATGCCGATTTGGAATGTACCCTAGAAAAAACGAATGCTGACTCTACCACATCTACATGCGCACACCAACATCATAAGGTTTTTAGCATAGGGTATTATGTATGCTGTTCATACAACAAGTCGCTATCAATGTATCGGTTTCATCGCGGTAATAACTGTGTCGCATGGTTCGCCGAGGAACTTAAAAATTTAGCGCATAATGTAAAAACAATTTTATCAGCTAATGTACCCATGGCTGATTTTACACGAGACGAGTTGGAAAATTTTAACAAAGCTACACATTGTCACATATGTGAAAAACCATTTGTATCAGATGACATACGAGTCCGCGATCACTGTCACTTAACCGGTCGATATAGAGGACCAGCACATTCAAATTGTAATATAAATTATATGGATTCGAATTGTATTCCCATAGTTTTTCATAATTTATCGGGTTACGATGCACATTTTATTATCAAAGAAATTGCAACTGCCTATGAAGGAACTATAGAACTGCTTCCCATAACGAAAGAGAAATATATATCATTTACAAAAAATGTTAAAAGCACCACCGATAATAGAAATAATTGTATAAAATTAAGGTTTATTGATTCATTTAAATTTCTAAATACAAGTCTTGAGAAGTTAGCATCATTTCTAAGTAAAGATAAATTGCGAGTGTCGCGATATGAATTTTCTAATCTAACTAATGAAAATTTTGATTTATTAACACGTAAAGGAGTCTTTCCATATGAATATGTTGACAGTATTGAAAAATTGGAAGATGTATGTTTGCCTCCACGTGAATCATTTTACAGCTCATTGACTGATGATACAGTATCCGAAAATGATTATGCACACGCTATAGATATCTGGCAACGATTCTCAATTCAAACGCTCGGAGAATACAGTGATCTGTATTTAAAAACTGATGTCTTGTTATTAGCTGACATATTTGAAAACTTTAGAGACAGCTGTATAGTGAGTTACAAACTTGATCCCGCATATTATTACACCTTACCAGGTTTTACGTGGGACGCGATGTTAAAACACACGGGTGTAAAATTTGAACTTCTTACTGACATTGATATGGTTATGTTTATTGAACGTGGTATACGCGGCGGTTTAAGTCAATGCTCAAGCAGATATGCATGTGCCAATAATAAATATATGCAGTCATATGATTCATCAAAATCATCAACATATTTAATGTATTTTGATGTTAATAATTTGTATGGATGGGCGATGTGTCAACCGCTACCATATGCCGATTTTCAATGGGTTGACAATGTTTCTAATTTCGATGTGATGAGTGTGCCACTAGACTCACCCAATGGTTATATTTTCGAGGTTGATTTAGAGTATTCACAACGTTTACATGATGCGCATGCCGACCTGCCATTCTGTCCAACGCGCGATAAGCCACCCGGTAAGCGGCAGGACAAGCTTCTCGCAACCTTATATGATAAGAAGCGTTACATCATTCATTATCGCAATTTACAGCAATGTATTAATCATGGACTGCATCTTACAAAAATACATCGCATATTACAATTTAAACAATCCCCATGGCTACGTGTTTATATAGAACTTAATACTAAATTTAGAACGCTTGCAAAAAATGATTTTGAAAAAAACTTGTATAAATTAATGAATAATGCAGTATTTGGAAAAACTATGGAGAACGTGCGTAATCATGTTGATGTAAGGCTCGTAACACATTGGGAGGGCAGATTTGGTGCTGAGGCATTGATCTCGAAACCGAATTTTCATAGTCGTAGCATTTTCGCCGAAAATCTGGTAGCGATTGAAATGCGTAAACTTGAAGTGAAATTTAATAAACCGATCTATGTTGGAATGTGCATTCTGGACATATCTAAAACATGTTTATATGAATTTCATCATGAGTACATGCAACCTCTTTATCAAAATAAATGTAAAATTATGTATACTGACACAGACAGTCTTATATATCATATAGAGTGCGAAGACGTTTATGAGATTATGAAACGTGATATTAATAGATTTGATACAAGTGATTACGCTTGTGACAATGTGTATGGTATTCCACAAGTCAATAAAAAAGTACCAGGTTTGATGAAAGATGAAAACAATGGAGCGATCATGACTGAATTTATTGGACTTCGAGCAAAAATGTATGCATTACGAGTAGATGGTAAAAAGATACAAAAAGATTAAAGGTGTTAAGAGTAATGTTGTCGCCAAGAAGATAACGTTTGATGATTACACACGATGCTTGAAGGAGGAAATAGAAATGACGCGTCAGCAAACATGTATAAGATCTAAGCTGCACGAAGTGTATACTATACGTGAGGAAAAAACTGCTTTAAGTCCATATGATGATAAACGATATATTATACAGGATTCTATTGAAACATTACCATGGGGGCATTATAAAATACCGTTGTAAAAAATTTTTATATATATTATACATTATACATTATACATTATACATTATATATTGTAAATAAAAAAATTTTTTTAATTATATAAAATTCTTATAAAACGTTATTCTTGCATATCCATGAGTTATGTGAATTATTAAATCCCAGCCACTTTACATAAACATTATTTCCTTGTTTTCGTAACACTTTTTCAACAAGATATACATCAGGATTATTTACGTGAAGCAATTCCTGTTCATAGAATCCTCCAGCGATAGGTTTTCCACAAGAATCCTCCAACAAGTATGTCACAGGATTAGTTTTTTGCACTTTGACGATTGTAAATACTTCCGTAGTCCAATTTGGTGTATAGCCTTTTTCAAATATTGTTTTGAATTTGCTAACACGTACTGAATCACCAGTTTTAAACCGTGCTGGAGCAGCAATCTTTATGCGGCTGTAGACCGTTGCCAAGAGTTTGCCTGCGTTTGCAGGGGTAACATCGACAGGTCGCATACCAATAGTTCGATGTTTTCGCATATTATAATCCAAAACGAGCTGCTGCAGTGAATCAAGCCATTTATAATTTCCATTGAGTGTAAACATTTTCCACATAGCGTTTTTAAGCGTTCGATTAAATCGTTCGACAACTGACGCTTTCATTACAGTGTATGTAGAATAATGGTTAATATTATGTTTTTTTAAGAGTTTTTGTACGTTTGCGTTGTAAAATTCTTTTCCTTTATCAGTTTGAAGATTATTCGGACATCTTTTATTATTGCGAAAGATCTTTGCAATCGCTGTTGCAACTTCGATACCGCTTTTTGTCTTTAATGGTACAGCCCATGCATGCTTGCTCAGCACATCGATAACGGTGAATATGTAGTGGTAACCTTGGTTGACACGTGTGTATGGGCGCATCTCGACTACATCAGCTTGCCACAAGTCATCATACCCGCGCACTATGACACGCCTTCGAGAAAAATTTCTTCTCGCCGGTGTATGCAATTCGTTTACCAATTGTAGTTTTTCTGAGCTTATTTTCTTTGACATTTTTAAAGCTATGAGATTTACCGCACTATTAAAAATTTTTTTTCATAAATATGAACAATAGCAACACCGAAAACGATAACAAAACGGTATTAACAATAGAAACAGCAACGGCAACGGCAACGGCAGCGGCAACGGCAACGGCAACGGGAACAGCAAACGGCAACGGCAGCTGTTTAATTCTGTTCACCGCGAATAAATTTATTGCGAAGCGTGTTTACCACAACCTGTAGACTACTCTGTAGTATTTCCATTTTCTTATTCAGTTCATTTAGTTGATCTTTTAAATTCTGCACATTCTGTTGAACATTATTATTAAGTTCCACAATTTCATTCTTTAAAATCTGTAAATTTTGTTGAACATATTGTTTGTTGACAGCATCATCATCGTCCAAAGGTTCAGCTACATGCTTAATTTTGCGTGATCGCGCGTCGTAATCGGTGGATGTTACACAAAGAGCGTTATCGCGCACGTAATTTCTAACTAACGCATTATATCGATAATGTTGATTAGTATTACTTCCTCCACCATCTTTAAGCAATGTTCCAAACTTGTTAATCGGCATTTCGATATCAAATGATTAAATTGTGTATGCATACTTCAATTTATAATAAGCCCCACTTCGCGAAGTTCCTCAATAATTGATAAAATCTCATTGTCGTGAGCGTTATGACCTGCATAGCGTGAGGCTTCGAGCAATCGAAGACGATCTACGAGCTCGTTTGGATCATCCCAATGAACATAATCGATTTTATTATTGTTTAATGTTACAGCGTATGGTATACCTTGTCCAATTTTTTTACTCAGCACAGGAGCGATTATATTCTTATATTTGTGACCTTTGTTACTCTTTACTTGATTTTGAGAATTGTAGTCACGTTTATGTGCATTCGTTGCCATGAGTATACTTTTATAATTTTCTTTATCGGTATCAGTATAACTGCTCTCATCGGGAAATCTCATAAAAATCAATTCGTAAAGTCCCACTGTTCCAGGATACTTTTTACCATCTATCAATATATTATCATTTTTATCTAAATCAACACGCTTGTTGCCAATCATCGTTCCATTGTCGTTGAAATAAACTCCGTAAACGCTATCGATGTTAATAGATTTTTTCCGCTCAAAACAGCGCCTAGATACTTTTGTCCCAACGGTCCATAATGAGTTTGAAGAGTCTTCCAACCTTCTGATGTTTGCAACTTTTGTCGAATAGATGTTACCAGCGGTTCGTCTGCGGTATCGAAAACGTCTTCAATGGAATGTGAGTGTGAACGTTCCCTTGATAAAAAATTTCGTTGTTGCACGAACTTAGGCGTCTCGTTTAATGTGGACGGTATGGTGTGTGATCGTTTTAACGCTGATTTAATTGGAGTCGATGTTGTTATCGGTGACGTTGCATTTGATCGTTTCCGTTTTGGTGTCAATCTACTTTCATCTTTTCTTCCCAATAAAGATATCAACGATGTATTTATTAATCGATTCCGTTTTGGTGTCGATCTACTTTCTTCTTTTTCTTCAGGTAATGATATTGGAGATGCTGTAATTAATCGTTTTTGTTTTGGCGTTAACACATCTTTTTTCCGGAAAATACGATTCGTTCTTTGATATGGCTGATTCAACTTCGTTGTTTCCAACGGTGTTTTCTACAATCTGTTTAAGAGGCTCAACGATGGGTTTAAAATGTCGCTCCAACGCGATATCTTCTTCCATTTTTCCCGTCTTCATAGCATGATACTTTTTGCGAATCGAATCGCTCGTTTGAGCAATTTTCTTCGCAATTATCTCTCGATTTTTAAGTTCACTGTTGTTATTCATATTGAGCTTGACAGTTATCAATCGGTGTATCGACAACAACTGATCACATTATGATACCACGAAGTCGTTAAATCCCTTTCTATAGCGACCGTTTGAAATAGCACTGTCCTTATCAATCACCACAAATCCATACTTTTGTTGCCAACATATTCGACACAATTTATCAAAATCTTCGAATGACATATCAGTGTTAACATGATCATTATATATATGTTTCATATTTGTAACATCCTGTTTAAATAGAATTAAAAAATTCGTATTGTCACGTATAAGATGCTTCGGTATTTTCGCATACGTTTGACAAAGATAAAAACTGTCAACGTTCGCGTGTCGCCCCATTGCAAAGTATTCTCTTACCGCATCCTGCTTATCACATGCTATGTCATCAAAAATAAATATAGAATTCGGAAGTGCTTCGCTCGGTGGAACAACATCAATATTATTTGAAAATGTGAAATAATTAATTTCTTCTATTGGTGCCAATATCTTTTTCAAATACTGATATTTTGGTTGTTGCAACGATTTCGAGTATACATAAACGTTTTCAAATCGTATACCATGCGGACTTTCCAACAGACTTATTAATACATTAGTTTTGCCGCAATTTGATGGACCACAAATGATAGCGCGAATAGAACTCGGTAACATGTTTCCATGTCTATGTAACACACACTCGGATAATAACTTGTCATCGAAATTCACCACCTTGATTGGTGGCGCTTGCTGTATGAACCGCATTCTACCTTCTAAATGAGATCAATATCATCCATGCTGATATATTTATAGTTGTGTGCATAAAAATTAAACGCTCAGTATTCAATATGTTTTTGTTGCTGTCGGACGATTGTAATATTTGTGATTTAACCGCTAAACAACTACAACATATTCCAAAAATATTCTTATTGCAACGATTATCGCAACATATTGACTATTTGTGGAATAAGCTTCCTGAACACTTAAAGGCTGATTTAGATGTTCAGCAATACCGTCGATGTTTAAAACATTATAATTTATTGAGTTATGAAACACATGTTGACGGTGCGCCATCCTGCGCCATTAATAAAAAACTATTGAATGTCTGAGAAAATTGGGCGAGGCTTGTTAAACAGAGCGATTAACGCACTTTCGTTTGAATTGCACATACCCGGGTACCAGTTTTGTGGCCCAGAGACTCGATTAAACGAACGATTTGCCAGAGGAGATCGTGGAATTAATCCGTTAGATGCGGCTTGTCGTGATCACGATATAGCTTACTTACGTAGCAACAATCTCGCAGAGCGCCACGTGGCTGACAATATTCTCGCCAATAAAGCGCTGCAACGTATTAACGCAGAAGATTCAAGTTTTGGTGAAAAGCCGCAGCCACAACCGTATGGGCAGCTATGAAAGCAAAAACGAAACTTGGTATGGGCTTATGTGCAGCGAGGAAGAATACGCTGAAGAAGAAAACGGTGAAGAAACGAACACTTCCGATAGCAAAACGTGGTGGCGTTATACCGCTTCTGCCCTTACTGGGTGCTATCGGTTCGCTCGCTGGTGGAGCCGCAGGAATCGCAAAAGCTGTAAATGATAAAAAAGCCTCACAACGCCAACTTGAAGAAATGAAACGTCACAATTACGCCATGGAAGGTCGCGGTGTTTATCTCGCTCCATACAAACGTGGTGGTGGAGTTCGAAAAATAATGGAAATAAGAAAGGAAAAAAACGCCGATGAGACGTTGAAACTTCCCAAAGGTGCTACTACCGATATACAGTTGCGACAATTAGCGAAACACATGCGCATTCCATATTTTAGAGGCGTTTTTATGCGTGACACTTTACCGATTGGGGGAATACATCAAAACGAGAGCGGTATTGTGAATTTAGATAAAGTTGAAGGATTAGGTACCCACTGGGTGGCATATGCGAAAAGAGGAAATCGCGCTATGTATTTTGATAGTTTCGGTAATCTTCGACCGCCACAAGAACTTGCTCGATATCTGGGGAATGATGCAACACGAATTGAATATAATCGCTTACCATATCAACGATATAATCAAAACAACTGTGGGCAATTGTGTCTACAGTTTCTACAGACGATTGATACACAATTTAAGAACAAACATTATGCGCTGTAAACTCAGTATCAAACATGTCGCTGACGCTCACGTTATCGGGCAAAAGTAGTATCCTCGCGGTGAGCTACTTTCCCGCTATAGATTTAAGCGATGGAGAATATGAACTCGGGCTGGCTGATTTTGAAACGTATTTTACAATTCCTAATGTAAACTCATCAAATAATACATTCTATTTCGATAATGCTGATGATGATGATGATGATGATGATGATGATGATGATGATGATGACCATTCCCGACGGCTCGTATGAACTGTGCGATATTGCCGAATATCTAAAACGTACGCTCGACGAGCTTCATATCAATGATGTTACAAAGAACATGATTTCATATGGCGATGATGAAAAAGATTATCCTTTAACGATTAGAGCTAATAACAATACGATGAAAAGCAAGATTAAGTGTATTTATCAAATAAATTTCACCAAACCATGCAACATTGAATCGTTGTTAGGATTTTCATCAGATCGCATACTCGAGCCGTTACGTTGGCATGAATCGGATGCACCGATACAAATTATCAATGTAAATGTTATTCGCATTGAATGCAGTGTAACGGGGGGTGCATACAGTAATGGAAAACGTGTACATACAATACATGAATTTTCACCTAAGGTTCCACCTGGATATAAGATATCTGAAACTCCAACACAGATCATTTACCTTCCAGTCGTCGTACGAAGCGTTACTGATTTGACGATTCGCATTGTAGATCAGAACGGACGATTGCTTGATTTTCGTGGCGAAGAAATTACCGTGAGACTGCATGTGCGGAGACGACTTTAGTGTGAGATGCTCGTTTTGAATAAAACGTCGAACGTGAGACAAACTAAATACACAGCTTCCACCAAAGGGGTTCAATTATTGAAGAAAAAACTTACTACATCAAACGTAAAATTTTTTAAATCACTGGGTTTCATTGTGTGTAACATCTAAAAATGGCTGATATATTGATTATTGATGATAAGCCGATCTTTGATAATAGTATTGTTAAAATTGAAACTCATACGTACAACCCATATGCTAACACAACGTTTGGATATAGTGATGAAATACGGATACCAATACAACAACAGGATTTGTATACGTTGCCATGTGACAGTTTTCTCCATATTGAGGGAAAATAAAAATAAAAAAACTGACGATAAGTTAACAGCTGCGCTAGGAAATAATTGTGTAGCGTTTATGTTCGATGAAATCCGTTATGAACTTAATGGTGTAGAAATTGATAGCAACAGAAACGTTGAAATAACTAGCACTCTTAAAAATTATATATCGCTAACATCTGATAATGCTGTGATGCTGCAAAATGCTGGATGGAGTGAAACATCAACTACGTCAGAAGGATTCTTTAATTTTTGTGTACCCCTCAGTATATTGTTAGGTTTCTGTGAAGATTATAAACGAGTGGTTGTCAACGCTCGCCATGAATTAATTTTAATACGCGCTCGCAATGATAATAATTCCATTATAGGAGATTCGAAATTAGAGCCAGAAATTGAATTGCATAAAATACAGTGGCGAATGTCTCATGTCATATTAAATGAGGTCAATAAATTATCCATGCTGCGAACTTTGGATAGTGGGCGATATTTAAGCATGACTTTTCGCTCATGGGATTTGTATGAATATCCTCTTTTGCAAAGTACTACAAAACATTCTTGGGCCGTCAAGGCTGCAACGCAACTTGAAAAACCTCGATACGTTATCTTTGCTCTGCAAACCGATCGCAAAAACGTTATGTCTAAAAAATCAACCATTTTTGATGATTGTAAATTAACGAATGTGAAACTTTTTCTCAACTCTGAATATTATCCATATGATGATCTGAATTTAGATTTTGACAAAAAAAGATACGCCATTCTTTATGATATGTATATACGTTTTCGTAAAGCTTATTATGGCAACAGTTCTTATGAGGCTTTTTGCAATGTAGCAGCATTTCTATCATATGGACCATTTGTTGTTATCGATTGCTCTCGACAGAACGAGTCAATCAAAAGCGCCACTGTAGACGTGCGATTAGAATTTGATTGCAAGGAAAATGTTCCTGCAAATACAACCGCATATTGTCTTATTTTACACGATCGCATAGTTGAATATAGTCCACTGTCTAACGTTGTGCGCAAGGTCTTATAAAAATTGCTATATCAGCAGTTTTTATCATATATAAAGAAACAATTTTATCTACACATCATTATTGTTTCAAACACGCGTTCATCATGATTGTGCCAACGTTTGTTGATCTTCAAGGTTTTAATATTGGGCGACGATTTATTGTAAAAGAAGTTGCAGTGCTAAGAAAGGGTACTGTTCTAACTCATTACATCTTTAAAAATCCAGTGCCATGGAATTTTTTGACACAATCTGAAAAATCATGCATTTCTTGGACAATAAAATATCATCACGCATTGTCATGGGAAGAAGGAACTGTGCCATACAACATGGCAAAACAATTAATTACAACAGCTGTAACAGGTGTAGACGGTGATGAAGTGTCACGTCTTATATACGTCAAAGGATATGAGAAATGTGCATGGTTGGCTGATATGCTCGACGATGATGTTAGAGAAGATTACACCATTGAAACCTTAGACGCTGATTATGAAGATATTGAATCTTTAAATATTTTAGATACTATTAATACCATGCGATGCGGAAATTATCTTACGCATTGCGCTTTACAGAATGTATTTAAAATATTCAACTGGTGGTCGCAGCGCCAAAAGGAATTATAAAGATAAAAATTATGTTAACGAGGATGGCGATGAAGTGTAGCATCTTATATCAAAGGATACGAGAAACGTACATGGCTGATATGCTCGACGGCGATGTTAGAGAAGACCACATCATTGAAACCTTAGACGCAGATAATGAAGATGCCGAATCTTACAAAATATTTTAGATCCTATTAATAATCATCTTATGCATTGCGCTTTACAAAATGTATTTAAAAATATTTAACTGGAGCATCAAAAGTTGTAAAAAAATTTTTAATAAAAAATTTATGTTAGCGGATGGTGATGAAGTGTAGCACCTTAAAATATTTAATTAGTGGTTGTGTCAGGAAGAGTTATAAAAATTAAAATAAAAATTATTTTTTATGTAAAATTATGTTTTTATTTTTAACAAATATATAAAATATATAAAATATAATTATTAAAATATATATTTTAATCTAAATCTAAATCTTAATCTAAATCTTAATCTTAATCTTAATCTTAATCTTAATTAAAATCAGGTTTTTTTTTGGCGGCTGAAAAAATATATATAATTATAAATTAAAAAATACAATTATAATATATTAAAAATACAATATATATTAAAGAATATATATTAAAGAATATATATTTATTTTTACCTAACTCCAACTTTCCGGCGCAAAGGCGATGTCCTCCTCCATATCAAATAAGCGGCGCAGCCCGAAGACATCGCCACCTTCATGAGGGCCCATCCATATATATATATATTATATTGTCTATCACGATAGCGTTCATTTTTAATTGAGTATTTTTTTTTATATTTATAAATCCTTTTATATGTATTTCTTCTGGATCAATCCATTCCTAAAAATTAAAAAAATTAAATTATTTTTATTTCTATATTCTTTTATTATTCAAATATATTTTTGTGTAAAGATGACTTATGGGCTGTATGCGTGGAATTTTTATTTTTACAACATGTCTTATTTGCACCTCGTCAAATGGCTCGCTGTCTATGTATATGCGCTGAAAAAAAGTATTATAATACATTTTTTTTTCATTAAAATAATTTGTATTTTTTACGTGATAATACTTACCCCAATGGCTGGATATACCACATTAATATGATTCTCTATACAATCATTGTAAAATGAGTCACTCATTTTTTCTTTTTTAACAAAAAAAAATCTTTACAGTTAAATGCTTCTCAAAACTACGATGTTGCACAACTAGATAGATTTTCATCTCACGGCCTCTCTTTATATATACATTTTTGCATATTGATGCATTTTTTAACACGTGTCGATTTGACAGCATTTTTTTCTTAAAGTGATTCGCAGGGGTATATGTCACACACCTTAGGATAGTAGATGATAAAAAAAATTTCAAAAGAAAGATTCGCATGAGTATATGTTTTAAATGTTTATAATATATTTCAAATGTTTATATTAAATATATTGTTTATAAGAAAAAAAAATATTTGCAAATTTATATTTTTAATATAAAATAATTTCACATTATGTGCAAGAATGCATCTTGAGTTTCAAACGTGTAGCTATAAGAAAAAATTTGCATAAGTATATGTCGCATTTTTTTTCGAGATACATCTTTTCAAATGAAATAATTTCTTAATCTCTTATTGCATGATAAAAATGCATCTTAAGTTTCAAACGTGCTAAACGCTGTAAAAAGATTCGCATGAGTATATGTCACACCTTCGGGACTGCTGTTGATAAAAAAATGCTTTCGTTTTACTTTCTGACTATCTGCAGTGAGTTCACAGCTGTAGCCTGTCAGTCGTATGCTGATTTTTTCAAGTGTAACGTCTAATTTCTCTCAAATGGAAAAGTGTTCGTCGCTACTGCATATTCTTGCGCGTCGTGAGTGGGGGATCGTACCCCATTCAGTACAGGCGGTGTGTGGTGTGGTACACACCAAAAAAACAGTATAGCTCAATTTAGCATATATATGGACAATCGTTTACGTGGTGAAATCGAACGTGGTGAAACATTAACAGTTGTTAGAACATCTCGTTCTATTCCCAAAAATCCCGTGGGTAACGATTGTGAATACATTATAGACAAGCGAATGAACTTGTGCACCCACGGGAAACGATTCGTCTTCATAAACAGCGAATTGCCGCCGGTGAAAAAAATGCGGCAAAATTAAAAAACGTAAGTTTTTATTTTATTTGTAATATATATATATATATTAACGGTGGTTGCTAGCGCGGGGTGTTGTAAGGGGGAATAAACACGGGTTCTAACTCAGGAGCGTTGAGGGAGGCGAGGGGACGGGGAAAAAACCGCGATGAGAGGAGCGCGGGGAGAGGTAGCCGTAGGTGGGAAGAACGAGACGGGGTATGAATGGGTGACGGATCCCCCACCCCCGGTCTCTCTTCTCACCTACGGCTACCTCTCCCCGCGCTCCCTCATCGGTTTCCTCGTAACACTAATAACAATTACACTCAGCAGATTACCTAACCATTAGAATCTGCTGAGCCTACGATACAATTTCGACAGCAGTTACATAAGATATCAACAAAGGCAGTGAGGCACACGGTCACCTCTTTCTGCTGACAAGACGATAAGTAATTGTTGGAGATATAAGTAAACGCGACACAGGCGTATGAAATTATAACTAGTGAACGTGCCATCCTTCAAGTGTGCCGTCTATATATGTGGATGTATACATAATCTATGGAATAAAAAGCCGGTTACCGAAGTCGCGAATATAGCGGTTCGCAGAACGTACTAAGCCTAGCAAAGTGAAAGCAACCGCGTCGTTATTCAATAACCTACCCAAAAGCGCATTTTTATCAGTAATATTATATAAAAAGCCCGAGCCCCGAACCTCGGACAAGTCAGTTCGGTACGAGCTAGCAACTCGTACCGTTACAAGTATTCTACTGTGTAAAACGAAGGGAAGAGAATAAAGAATAGAACGTTATTGTTATAAATGGTTTATTTATTGCTCTACTCATCTACCGCTAAGCAACGGTCCCGGAGGACGGATTCCTTGCACCGCTCGGGTACAACAAAATGAAAGAAGAAGTTTAACGATTGAATCAGAGTCTTTATTGAGAACTCCCGTACACCTCTGCGGATTTAATCTACAGTCCGGGAGGACGGACCCCTTGCACCGACCACGGTGCAACAAATGGATACGTGTGAAGCCCGAGGATTCGAGACCGCGTACACATTCGCGTACCGTGGCGAGACCAAGAGAAAGGAAATAAAAGTAAATTTATACTAGGATAGAAACAAAATACGTCGATAAACAGTTCTAAGAATAATATTAAGAGTACGTGACTTTAGTTTAATTAGATAAGAATGTTCTAGAAGAAAGATAAGGCCTTGGTAAAGTCCCTACGTAGTCCCAATAAGATCAGAACAATTGAACGAGTTAATTGCTCCTGAGTCGCGTCCGAATGCAGACATGATCTGCTTGCTTTAAGTCGTATTGAATAAATTGATTTTGTAATTATATTTGTGTGGTGTAATATGTAATAAATAATAAAGATTCAGTGATTCTATGTGTAATAAAGGAATACTTTAATCAACGCACCTTTATTTTAACACATATTTATACAAAAAAAAATGTGGACGTTATTTTTATAATTATGTATTTGTAGACTAGGTAATAAATTTTATATCTTTCACATTTTGTTAAAAAAAAAATTAACGCATTATTATTTCACTTACTCAAAAACCCGCTCGGCATATATCTAACAAGTTAAATTTACAAAAAAAAAAACCCACGACGTAACAATATTTTGATAGGCCTCCTAATACCCCTGCTTAGGCCAAAACCGACTCAATATTACTTCTAATCTTTAAACAAAAGATTCTACTTGTTTTGGTTAAATTTTGAGAGGAGGGGGCAAAAACAATCTTCATTAACTCTCTTTCTTTTTTGTAAATGTACCCTTGCATAAATGTTAAAGGTTTTTAATTATACAATCTTACAGATCATGCAATTTATATTCCAAATATTAAAAAAACCATTAAAAATTTCTGGGCTTGGACTATTTTATTTTGGTTTTAAATTTCTCTTTGAGGTTTGTACTTACTTTCTGATACATATTAAATAAAAAAAAAAATTTAATTTTATTTTAATTTGTACATATCAAAAGTGACACTTTTTATTAAATAAATATACTTTACAATTGGAAAATAAAAAGTGAAACTTTTCTATTACATAGAAATATAATACTATTGAAATATAGAAATATAAAACTAAAATTATAAATTTTTCAGTGTGTAAACTATATTGCAATGATTGTAGTATTTGTGATACAATCACCTCCAAAAAAAAGCATTTTTATAGGTTATGAGGCATAATTACACTTGTAAATATTGTTTTTCTTAACTAATTAAACATTTATTAACTTTAGTTTTTGGTCAGATTTTAAATTAATACTGATTATGCATGTATATCTTATATGTAATTCAATAATAATTTTTAATGTATGGTATTGGGAGTACAAATTAGTTCGGACCGTTTTTTTGTGGTAAAAATGCATTTATTTCAAAACTTTCAGAATAGATCAGATTAATCAAAGTATTGTCCATCATTGTATACTACTTTTTCCTATCTCTCAGGTAATTTTCGAATCCATCGTAATAAAATTTCTCTTTTTTTGAGGCGATCCAAGTTAAAAGCTAATGTTAAATTTCTTCGAAAGAAGTGAATCGGTGGCGAGCCAAATCATGTTGCATCCTTCGGAACAACCAGTAATCAGAAGGAGCGATGTCTGGAGAATACAGCGGGTGCGTTAAAATATCCCACTTGAGCGTTTCTAAATATCTTTTTACACTTTTTGCGACATGAGGCCAATCGTTGTCATGCAAAAAAATAATCTTGTCATGTTGTTGCTCGTATTCCGGCCGTTTTTCTCGCAGTGCACGGCTCAAACGAATTAATTGTAGTCTATACCGATCGCCCGTAATGGAATTCCACAATCATTCAATGCGCTTTCGCTGCACTTTTTTTCCAATTAAAGCAGAAAACTAAAATTTCCCGCAAATGCTGCTTAGTTAGTACAAAATTCGCCATGTTTAATAGAGTAAGAAACAAGGTTTTTGACGGAAACTCTAAGCGAACTGTATTGAACATTGTTGACAGATGTCTAATCTCTCTGAAGTTTACCGAAATTAGCTGTTACTATATTCATTCGTAACAGCCAGGGTCGTCTAGTAAAACGAACCGAATTAATTTGTACTCTCAATATAATATTTTAATTTTAATTAATATTTATCCGTCGATTACAGACTCGTAATACATTAAAGTAAATATTCGATATAATATTTAGTATAATATTGTTACGCCTGCTTCAAAATTCGGCGCGTACGGAATCGTCGTTCGGCGCAAAGTGCGTTGCGCCTGCAAAAGAAGATTTTACACGTTGTTTCTCTCGATCCCTGTTGTCATGGGGAATTATAATATTGATTTGACATGTTCAGTTAGTTTTCTTCAATACTTCTGACTGGAACTAACGTGCCGAGGTTATTGTTACAAATAAAGTTTTTTGGTTTTTTTATAACAACTGAGTTGGTTTCTTTGGCAGCATGAAAGAGTGTCGAAAATGTGTTAGAGTGTGTGAAGCAGCACGAGGGTGACGGGACGTTCGCTTTTAAACCGATCCGGCGTAACATTTTGGGGGCTCGTCCGGGATGTCATCGCAACGTAGAAAGCGGACGCGTCAGGGAAATTCTTTGGAGGAAAGGACTCAGTGGGAAGTTGTTCTGCAGGAGATTCGATAGCTGCGGGTAAAGCAGGTCCAAAGGAAGAAAGGCCTGAGGAAGGAGATAAGCTTTCGAGATGATGCATTGCATCGGATGCAACAACAGATATCGCAGCTAAGTGCTTAAAATTGTTTTGGTTCTCGTGGGACGGCGAATGGAAACGCGGTTTTAAGCATTGCGACGAGCGTTCAAGGCGAGGTTCGTGTACAGCCTGGGCCGGTTTTGTATAATTTTGAGGATGTCTAGGAAGACAGAGCCGTACTGAGAGAGAAGGTTTCGTTCGCGGGGCTAGGATATAAATTCAAGCCCGATACTTATGATTGAGTTGCTCGACTTAAGGAGTTTCTGGCTCAGTTTGAGCTAATTTCGCGCGCGAACGGTTGGGGAGATTCTGTGAAATCTCTTGTGCTCGCGTCATGCCTCTGCAGAAAAGCACGAGCCGTGTTGGAGTCTCTTCTAGATCTTTCAAATTTTAATTTTGAGGATCTGAAGAGTAAGCTTGAGTGGCGTTTTGAGGAAAGTCGTTTCTCTCAAAATTCTTACGCGGTTTTCACTAATCAGAAACAAAAGTATGGAAAGAATTTTGCTTCGCTAGACGCTGATTTAAAAAAGATAACTCGTCGTATTTATTTCGAGGGCTCTGAGGAAATTCGTGATAAGTTCGTTTGTTCGCAGTACGTCGCGACAATCATAGATGTTAGGGTTAAAAGAGTTCTGCAGATAGAAGCGGTAGATTGTTTAAAAGACGCAGTAGAGAGAGCTAGGTGTCGAGGCCTCTCGTTAGTTTCCGACGGTAGGATATATTTCTCCGGATGGTGTTGGAATGAATAAAGAGTGGCACTCGAAAGTATATTAAAGTATAATATTGTAACGGTAGCGACTTTCCCGCGTCGCGTAGTCCTTGCCGGATTAAGGCTCGCCGGAGCCAGGGTTCGCGCGGATTCGATTGACCGCGATAGGTCGGGCTTAGATGCGGCCTAGGCCGACGGAAGCGCCCGTCAGGGAAGCCGAGGTTGCTCGGGATAACCCGAGGAGCAGCGGTCGGAAGCGCCCAACAGCGGCGATGCCGGCGACTAGCTGTCGCGCGGCGGACCCGGTGCCGGACGGGAGCGCCCGTCCGGAGGATCGTGTGAGCACGAAATACCCTGGATGTCTGCGGCCGTCGAGAACGCCCGACTGCGGCGGTGTCGTCGGCTGACAGCCGTACGATAGATCTAAAGCCTAGACGGGAGCGCCCGTCTAGGGGATCTCGGTAGCCCGGAGTATCCGGGGGCGCCGGCGGTATCTGGTCGCCTTGGTGGTGGAGCCTCGGAAGCGTCCGAGGTTTCCAGGAACCTGAATTTATACTCTGCCTTGGGAGCACCCAAGGCAGCGGAAACTCTCACCGGGAGCGCCCAGGTTCGACTCGGGAGTGCCTGAGTCGGAGAGTATGCGAGAGGCTTCGGGAGCGCCCGAAGCCTTAGGGTCTGGAGGCTGTGCTCTGGTCAAGGATCGGAACTGGAGAGGTGCCTGCTCTGCCGCGAGCTCGGCTTATATAACCGCATAGATGAGAGTGGGAAAACTCCCACTCTCAACTCGGCGGAGCGCGCCGTCGTCGGACCGATGGTTGTCCGACGAACCTCGTGTAGCGCGTCCGGCGTTGTCCGGGCCGGTGTTCGTCCGGATCTCCTCAGAGACGGCGTCGGCCGTCGAGGGCGGATGTTTGCCCTTTAGTGGCGAGGTTGTAAGCCTCGCCACAATATAAGATTATTTTTCTTTTCAAATACAAGAAATCAATGCGAGTCCCGGAACGGACAATTCGCTGGTTGAAACTTACAACTTCGGAAATTGACGATGGTCGGCGCTCGTCATGAGATTTTTTGTGACTCTCTTTTGCGAGATTAAAAGTTTCCTTTTTATACGGGTCGAGAAAAAGAAAATTGCTACTAACCTTGCCGCTTAGATAAACCGTATCGTTCATTAAAACACCGTTCGAATTTTTATTTAACATTTAATATTTTTATTATCTCATTGTTCTCGCAATGTAACGTCTTCATTGTTTATACCCGCGTTCTACAGGGTGTCCCATCGTAAAGTATCGTGATTGCAAGAGTAGGTAGGGCTTGTCAAGACAAATTGAAAAGTCTTATACCATTTTGTAAAATTCTCAATCGTTATTGAGAAAAAAATTAATTTGTCTAGCGCAAGAGCAACAAGGAAGCTACGCGTGAATGAGCGCGACAAGCGACGGCACCATTTTTAGCTACTCGTCTGAATCAGAATTAGAGCAGAATGCGAAAATCAGAATATGAGACAATACCCCCTCCCTTTTATTTTTTTGACTATATAAGCCTCAAGCTTTTAGGCCGAAAGCACTACCGAATTTAGAAGCACAGTATTAACATCGTCATTCTGCCTGATTTCCTCGCAAACGAACAAGTGGAAGGAAGAAATTTCATAGAAGAACTCCATGCAACATCTGTGGATCAGAGATTCAACGCCTTCACCAACGTACTTAAACAGAACATACGAAACTATCGTCTAGCCTACCCTGCTCACCCCTGAGGAAGCAGTAACAAAGGCCACCAGAATCCAAGCCGCAACCAGCAGAAGTGTGTTAGAACATAAATCTCGATTATTCTTTTTAAAAAAAGAACGAAGACATCACAACATTTAATAAAACCCCCTGAAAATTATAGTGTCATATCCCATAATATTAACGTGTCAACAACCTACCGAGAATTTGCGACCTGTTCCATCTGGACCATCAACACATCTTAATTTAACTAATTCGACCCTTTCGCGCTTATTAACGAATACAATTACTTATACTACACCGGATATCACTCAAACAGCGCCGCGCTGTGAATCTATTCCTACGGTTGCTCAATCTAATGACAGAAGTTTAATTTATCCCCCATTCGATATTGATTCGCACCTATTCCCTTCTAATTCTCAACTTTCTTCAAAATCTGAAAATTATCACCCTGTTACACCGCAAGGGTGCCGTGGGGTTCGTTCTTCGGAGGAAATTGTAGTCTTTTGGGAATAAAGTCGTCTTCTTCGTTATATTGATTAATTTCTTTTATTTCCTTCTTCTTTTTACAGACTTACACTTGCACTAAATATTCGATATTAAATATTCCACGCGAGATACTTGTTAGCGACTAACTGTCCGGGCCGCGGCTGCCCCTATATATCTCCTACTGTTGCTATGCCAAAATTCATAGCAATCAGCGGAATCGCGGGTGGCAACCGCGACTGTCCTCGGACTTCGCGTCCCGGCTGGAAATGCTGGGTTACCTTGATCGGCGGTATTCTGCCGATCAAGCTAAACGGTCGCGCGCGTGCGACATTCCGGCGTTATTCCCGAGCCTCTGTTGCTAAGGGCTCGGGATATAACATCCCTCCCCTCTAGGGAGAAGAAAAAGGGTTGAGTGTTTAATTTTTTGTTCAAGCCTTTTTCTTTTACAAGTTCCCTTTCTCTCGGGGAAAAAAAAGAAAGACGTTGAGTTTGTGATACGTCTTTCTTTTTTTTTGTGGTTAGTTATGGTTTATTTTTATTAAAATATTTTTTTCTTATTATAGTAATAGTTATAATAATGACCGTAAGTACGGTTAATGTTGTACTTAATCCTACGGAATGTTATTATTGTTTTTGTTCTGGACGCAACATTATTATTATCTAGTTCGGAACGCAGTTTGTTTAAATCTAAGCTTAGTTGTAGTAGTTCATTTTTATTTCGTACAATCGGTTCCCTTTGTATATTTTTTAATTGTGACGTAATTTTAGCAATGTTGGTTCTATCTTTAATTGGTATCATAGTAATATTATACGTTGGTATATAAATATTGATGTCGCTTTCTCCTAGGAGGGTTTTCGATTGTATCGTGAGGTCGTTCGTACTTAATTGGCACGCGTCTCTTAGTATTATTTTACCTGATCTGATTATATTTATTTTTTTACTTGGCTTACGTTTACATCGTAGTTCAATGGTCTGTGACGCGGTCGAGTATAGCCACGCTTGGGGCTCGTTTAGTGCCGTCCATATGCTAACATTGGATATGATATGGCGGGTTTCGCATTTCTCGGGTTGATGTCCCGGCTCGGCGAGTGCTAAGACTTCGCAAGGTGCGTTATCTGATATGTGGTACGTCGCGAAATTGTTTTCGCATATAAGTTTTTTATTTCCGCAGATACAATTATTAATTTTATCGCGGGTTAAGGTTATGTATTTGTTGTTTTCTTTGTCTAACGCGATATATTCGTGCGCGGTTTCAATTGTTTTGAAAATGTTAGCATGGTCATACACGGGGAACGGTATGACCGCTTTTAATTCGTATGTTGTATCGGTGACGACTGGAAATTTAATAATTATCATAAGAGCATTGTGATCGCGGTAATGCGCTGTAATCGATATATATTTTTCGATTTGATTCCAGTTCTTAGGATTGGCATAGAACGGGAATTGTGACCCTTCGGGTAATTGAATCGTTGCATGTAGTAGCTCTGTTATGATCTTGTCAATCGGTAATAGCCGTGTGTTAATGATACCTTTTTTAGTCCAGGAGATAAAGTCGATGGTGTCTTGTATGTCAGTCAGTAGGTCAGTCACGAGTATTCTTAGTATGTTAAGATGTTCCGTCATCTCCATTTGCCGCGTTACTCTATCTATCTGCTGACTTAGGAGGATGGTCGCGTTCGTTAAGACGCGGTCGTGTTGCTTGAGTTTAATCTCTAATTCTTGTATATGGCTTAGTGTACCGTTTAATATTTTAAGTTGATTTTTCGCTACGTGTTGAGTCGTTTGCTGGCTTGCAATTAGCAGTTGTAACTGCTCTTGAATAATTTTTTCGTCATTGGCGTCCATTATGCCGAATAAAGTTTTCCCTACTGTGCCTACTAAGTCTATGAGACCTCTTTTAACGTGTTGAATTTCATAGGTCGCGGTTAACCTGTCTAATGCGGTTATTAGTTTATTATTTTGCATTGTAACCAACATTGCTAAATTATGACATTTATCTTTTAATAATTCGCCGTTATATGCTTCATGTAGTTTATTACAGGCATTTTCCGCGTCGTCGACTTGGTTTTGTAATTTCTTAAATCTAATTTCAAAATCGGCGATGTTTATTATTAATACTAATTTCCATGTAGTGTCGGATAGATGGAGAAGTCCGTGGTCTTCATAATATAATCCGGGTTCGTGGGTGAACTGTGTAATTGTGTAAGGTGCGGTTTCGATTGCGCCCTTCGCGGTGGTGAACGTTAATCTGAAATGTTCACTGGTTAAGTATGTGTGTGTAAAGGTGTTAGCATATCGTGCTGGATAGGTGTGTGAGTTTCGCGGGTCGTCTTCATCGTGGGAATGAAGATGCAGCGTCGGCTAAAGGTACGTACTTTTTATCTTTGGTATAGAATTCTATGCGCGGATAACAATTACTTTCTTGGAGCTTTGGTTTATCAAAATTCGCTCTCGGCTTTAGCGTCAAAGTTTTTTCGCTCGTCTCATTAGTAAGCCTTTGACACTTGCCAGAGCTACGTCGAGGTTATAATTTTGAGGAAAGAAAAAAAGGAAAAAGAAAACGAAAAAGTAATTGTTAATTTGTACGCGAAATATGAATATGTTATGTGTGTGTTCGTGTGATTTATTTATTTTTTGTGTTTTTCAGTGGAGTCTCAGTCCTTTTACTATGTGTGTGAAGAGTGCTACCTGGCCTTTCGGCCAAGGGTTTGTTCGGAGTGCGTGGGGTTGCGGGTCCGTCACAGGGTCCGTTACCTGTGGCACAAATTGGAGCCGCGTCTAGCCATAAGGACGACGCGGGACTTGGAACAGCGTCAGGTGGCTATCGTCCCTGGGGCTTATATTGGTAAGTAGAAGTATATATACATTTTTTTTTTTTTGCTTATTGTCTAATTTGTTGTTTTTTTTTTTTTTTTGCTTATGCTATTTGCATGTACTTTTATTATTTTTTATTTGCTTTGCTATTTGCATGTACTTTTATTATTTTTCTACCTTTTCTTATGCTAAAGTTAACATCGCTGTGCTTTTGTACTACTATGTACGGTCCTATCCACAGCGCATCTAATTTCTTGGACCGGCCGCGTCGAACCGTTTCGTCGTAAAGAAGAACGGAATCTCCGACTCTGAACTCGCGTTTTCGGGAATCTTTGTCGTAATTTTCTTTCGCCTTTTCTTTTTCGGTTTTCGCGTGATCGTGTGCGAGAGAGTTGGAGGCCCGTAATCGTTCGCGTAATTCATTCGCATAGTCGTCATATGAATACGTTTCTTTCGGCGCGGTCTTCAGTGCTGTCGGTAATGTAGCACGATGTCCGTAGATAAGTTCGAAGGGGGTTAATCCGGTTGCCGTATGCGGGGTTGTGTTATATGTAAACATTGCATATGGCAACCATTCATCCCAATCGGATTGATCTTCGTCGATGTAATGTCGTAGGTACTCGGCCAGTGTTCGATGCGATCGTTCGAGTGCGCCGTTAGTTTGCGGATGATATGCAGTTGTTTGTATTTTTTCCATCCGTAGTAGTTTACAAATGTTTTTGAAAATGTTGCTCGTAAAATTCGTTCCTTGATCGGAAAGAACGTATTCCGGTATCCCGTGTTCGAAAATTATTTGAGTCACGAACGCTTTCGCTACGGTCGCGGCTTCTTGGTTCGGCATAGGAATCGCTTTACTAAATTTCGTGAGATTGTCTTGAAACGTTAGAATGTATTTATTATTTTTGTTCTTTATCGGTAGCGGTCCTACTATGTCTAGGGCGCATTTTTCGAACGGTCTAGTCGGCGTGTCTGTGATTATTAGCGGCATTTTTGTCTTCCTTGATAACTTATTTTTCTGGCACTGTTCGCATTTCTTTATGTATTCCTCTATGTCTCTTCGCATGCCTGGCCACTCATGCTGTAATCTGATGCGGTGTAGTGTACGTGTGATGCCTTGGTGTCCGTCTATTGGTGTGTCGTGGTATTCATGTAAGAGCTTCGCTTTTTCTTCTGTTGAATATGTGTTCTTTTCTTTTAGTACGTATATTGGGAGCTTTTCTTCTTGCTGCGGGGGGTTTCTGCTAAGCGCGTCCGCGTTCGTGTTCTTTTTTCCGTCTTTATGGACTATTTTGTAATTATACTCTTCGAGTTTCAATCTCCACCTTATCAGGCGGGACCCAGGATCATTTACGTTGAACAGCCAGATCAATGGTTTGTGGTCTGTTACAATCGTAAATGTTGTTCCATAGATATAGGGTCGGAAATGTTTCACCGCCCATACTATGGCGAGTAGCTCCTTCTCTGTCGTGCTGTAATTTCTTTCGGCCTTGTTTAATATACGGCTTGCATATGCAATCGGATGATCCCTTCCTATCTCCCCTTGCGAGAGGATGGCTCCGATTGCATGATCCGAGGCGTCCGTTGTGACGATAAACGGGCGCGTGAAATCGGGGTATTTAAGTATCGGTGCGGTGGTTAAATTCTCTTTTAATATTTCGAACGCGTTCTGTTGGTCCATTTCCCATTGAAATTTTTCGTCCTTTTTCGTGAGCGTTGTTAAGGGTTTCGCGATTTTTGAGAAGTCTTTTATAAATTTTCGATAGTATCCGGCTAGTCCGATAAATGATTGTACGTCTTTTAACTTCTTTGGTACCGGAAAATTTTTTACCGCGAAAATTTTGGAAGGATCGGGTCGAATTCCATTTTCGGTTATCAGATGTCCGAGATATAGTACTTCTTTTCGTAAAAACTCGCACTTGTCCGGTTGCAATTTTAAATTATTTTCTCGTAAACGTTTGAAGACGGCTTCGAGTCTCTTATTGTTTTCCTTTAGCGTTGATCCGTAGATGACTATATCGTCTAGATACACGAGACACTTGATACCGTGTAGGCCCGATAAGACCGAGTTCATCATGCGCTGAAATGTTGCCGGTGCATTTTTAAGTCCGAAAGGCATCCTGTTAAATTCATAATGTCCCTCGGGTGTAGAAAACGCGGTTTTCTGTTTATGCTCTTCCTTCATCTGGATTTGGTGATATCCTGATGCCAAATCCAGGGTCGTAAAGTACTTCGCGTGCCCGAGTTGATCGAGTATATCGGTCATATTTAGAATAGGGAAAGAATCGCCTATTGTAATATCGTTTAGTTTTCTAAAATCGACGACTATTCTTAGTTTTGATTTTCCGGATGCGTCGGCTTTTTGGGGGACAACTAGTATGGGTGCGTTTCATTGGCTGGCGCTGGTTCTTATAATTCCTTCGTCGAGCATCTTCTTTACCTGCTCCCTTACTTCTACCTTGTGTTTCTCGGGCAGTCGGTAAGGGCGGCAGCTAATTGGCCTACTTTCCTTTTCCGTGACAATTTCGTGCGCGACAGAGTCAGTAAAGGAAAGCGGGTCGCCTTGCAACTGGAAAATGTCGCAAAAGCTTTCGCAGATTTTTGTCAATTCACTTTTTTCCTCTTTATTTAAGTGGTCGATTATAAGCTGCTTCTTAACGTGTTCTCTTCGCTGCTGCACTGCGGCTATATTTGGCTTATCTTGTAACGCGAGCGCGCTGACCGTGCACAATTGTGGCTCCGCTTCTATGTGTACTGCGGGTGTAAGGAATGGCACGGCTGTGTCTCGTGTGTTTAATACGCTTATGGCACAAGTATTATTTTCAGGAGCAACTAGACAATTGCCTATGAACACGCCGGGTTTAAGTTCATCGGCATATATTATTCCGATTTGGTTGCTATCGGTGACGGCTTGTATTATCGTTTCGCTTCTCGGTGGTAGCGTCGTGCGTACGTATGGTTGTAACGGGATCGCGGCGCGATTAATTATCAAAAGTCTGTTCTCGACGTCGTATACGGTGCGTTGCGCTTTAAGAAAATCCATCCCGAGTATCCCGTCGTACGCAATGGGAAATTCGTCGGGCACTACGTGCATAATGTGCGAGATCGTACTGTCTCGCAAGTAAATTAACACGCGCGTTGTCCCTATCGTTTGCGCCTTATGTCCGGTCACGCCAGTTAGGGCCATCGATTCAGTGTAAATCGGCGTATCGCCCTTCAGCTTCCTTACCTTAACGAGGGTGATAGCTGCTCCGGTGTCCAGCAAGAACGTCATTTTCCCGCCCGTGGCTTGTAATACGGGCAGGGTGACTAGATCCAAGTGACGATTCTTGTTGTCGTCCGAGATGTGTGACACCTGATAATCTCGCGCGGGCCGTGTCTCGTAACGGCGTGCTTCGTTATCTCCGCGCGTGTCGTCGTGTGTCGGGTGTCTCGTTGGCGCTCTCGCTCTCTCTTCCGGTAAGGTTGAATGCACCGTGGTCGTACGTCGGGGTGTTCGCGGGGGAACTCGGTTATCGCGTCGTGCTCCTTGCGGTGTCTCGCTGTCCCTTTTTAACTTACGGCATTCTTCGCGCGTATGATAAGGCTTGTTGCAGTAATTGCAAAATTTGTCCGTAGTACTAACGCGCGGTATAATTTCGGCTCTGGGCAAGCCGTACCTGGGCGCGTATCTGCCGGTGCGGCACAGAAATCCCGGGTGCCCCTGTCTCCCGCATCTATTGCATGTTGGCACGGGGGGGCGGTTTGCCGGGGTGCGCGGGAAGTTTCGCTCGATGTACGCTCGCTCGTTGTATGTGCGTACGGGTGCGCTACGCTGTCTTTCTTCCGCTGCAGCTCCTACTACCGCTTCTTGTAATGTCCTGTAGTTCCGCGACCGGACGATTGTCTGTAGATGCGGCAACAGACCCGTCTGATAATTATTCAATACTTGTTTCTGGAGCGAGTTCCATATCCCGCGTTTCTCGTCCGCCGAGTAGTTGGAGTCTTCGCTCAACGCGTCATATAGCTCGGTTACTAACGTGTCGGCTCGGGTTCCATATGTTTGCGCGCTTTCTCCCGTGCGCTGACGTAGCTGGTTGAATTCCAGCTGGAGGTGTGCTGTACCTCGTCGCTGCACGTAGCTTTCTTCGATTTCGCGTATGAATTGCGCGAAGTTTAGAATTTGTTTTGATTCAAATCGCGAGAGTGCTCGTCCCGTGAGTTTTGTGTAGAGTATAGCCGCCAGTAACTCATCCACGTCTTCCGGGTCTACTTTTCGCGCTGCATATTCGCATGCTTTAACGAACTTTTTTACGTTGTTTTCGCTCCCGTCGAATGTGGGTATAAATCCGATTGCGTTTTGCAGCGTTAAGTATTGCCGCGGGTTGTTGAGAGAATGTCGTACATCTCTTTGGGGCCGTCGCGGGGGTGGCACGGGGTGTTGCAAAGAGTCCGCCGTTCTGTTGAGCCTGCTGCCGTATCTTTGCGCGAGGTATTCGTTCTCTAATCTTTCTACTCTCGTTGCGGTAAGTGATATCGCATCGAGTATCGTCAGCATCGCGTCGTCGCGCGTCGTGCCGGCTGGTCGCGAGATCGGTGAGGAGTGTCGACACTGCGGTTGTGTTGTATTTGTGTTAGCGCCGGGTTCCGTGTTGCCGATAGAGTTTTCGCCGTGTGAGGTTTGCGCTCTCGCGCCTTCCCCGCCTGTAAGCGAGGGCTCGTTCTTTTCGCCGTTGTCGGTCATCATGAATACAAATCGTTGGTCTTCGGGTGCAAATATTTCGCTCACTATCGATCCTATTGACGATCGGCAACTTTGATTACCGGGTTCTTCAACTTCCCGGTGATTCACGAAACTCGCGTTACCCGAATACATGGGTACAGGGAGGGAGATTCCGTTCGTAAATTCGTGTATCGCGCTATCGCGGTCCAAGATTTCGTCGTCTACCGTTATTTTGCGGATAAAACTTCGCGTTTGATTCGTTAGCCTGTACGGAATTCTTTTAAAGATAGGTTGTAGGTTTTCGGGCTCGGTAATGCCGTTCAACCACGATAGGCGCGACGTGTGGCAGTGTAGTAGGAATTCGCCGCGGTACATATAATCTTATTCGCTTTTTCGCCCTGTATGTATATATATAACAAACTTATAATAGCGCCGGTAACAGCATACTGCTTAATAGCTGATGAGTCGCGATGTTCTCAGCTTGGCTGCTCGTACGCTTCTCTATCTCGTATTCGGTCTGCTTGGCTGCTTATCTGCGTGGCTGCTGCTTTGTAGTTACGCTGGTCAGGGGATGCTCAGGTTTCACGTCCGGCTCTCCCTTGCTTATGGTATTCTTCTATCTTCTCATTCATAAATGAGTTCTCACAAATTATTTATTTGTTTGTTGCAGAGATCCCGCACTATCAGTCGGACGCCCAGGAGGAGGAAGAGCGACGACACAAGGGCGACTAAACTCCGGGGGGCGAATCCCACCGTTGCCACCAGTGTTACACCGCAAGGGTGCCGTGAGGTTCGTTCTCCGGAGGAAATTGTAGTCTTTTGGGATGTTGTAACCCAAACCCCGTTACAACACGATACATGACGCAGGGCATTTCGGAATAAGTCTCTCGTAATTAAATAACCTCGGAGGATGCAAGATCAGCAACCTCCTTAAGAAATTAAATAATAAAAGAAACACGTGCGAGAACTTATTGCCGAAATCGCTGAGGTTGCATTCGCCGAACTACCGAAGTTCGGCATTGCAACCCGAGGAGGCCAAGGCCCTGCGTCACTATTAAATAACCGCGGCCCGTCACGGACGGGCAGTCGCATTATAGTCCGTACCGTAAACTGAGAGCGGTGATAACGAAAGTTCGGTCGCGTGCCTAGTAATAAGAAACCTCGCGGAGACGAGAACGCGTGACAACGCGAGGACGTGTGCCGAACCGACAAAGGGAGAACATAGGAAGATAAAATAGAAACAGTGTAACTAAATAAAAATCTAATCTTTTATTACAATATATTAATTATTCGCCCTCATCTCTCGCGGATCCCGAAGGACGGACCCCGTGCACCGGCCCCGGTGCAACAAAAGTGGTGGCAACGGTGGGATCCGCCCTCCGGGAGGCGCAGTCGCCTACTCTGCGACGGCGAGGACGATTTCTGGAACAAAGATAAAATCAAAGATTAGTACAAAAAATTATTGACGAGACAAGACGGACACAACAGTGAAAAAAGTATTGAGTCAGCAGTAGACTCAGTACCTGAAACCGTGATAAAAGAAAGGAAGGAAGAAGCGGCCAGGCAGTGCGACGAAGAAAGCAGCATAGCGGCCAAGCAGTGCGACGAAGAAAGCAGCATAGCGGCCAAGCAGTGCGACGAGGAAAGCAACATAGCGGCCAAGCAGTGCAACGAGGAAAACTACATAGCGGCCAAGCAGTGCGACGAGGAAGCAACATAGCGGCCAAGCAGTACAACGAGGAAAGCAACATCGCAGCCAAGCAGTGCGACAAGGAGAGCAGTATAGCAGCCAGCAGCAAAGCAGATCAAGCATGCGAATCACAGCGTTAATGTAAGTCCGAAAAATTTTGTAACCGACCGACCCATGTCGGATAGCGAATTAGAATTACAACGCCGCGTTGCAAACAATTCGTGGCTACACAGCCAAGCGGCTAGACGAGCGTTACAGCCGACACCGGTGCGACCATTGCGAGTCGCCATAAACGCATTAAACGACATTAGAAACAGGGTACGCCGCGTGTTAGAATACGAAGACGATCCCGCAACAGAAAGCGAGGAATCCGTGAATGTTATCACGCCGCGCGAATTTGATTTTGGCGAAATAGACGACGCGTTATTAAACCGCGGAGACGGAAATATTGCGCGCCGTACACATAATCAAATACTCGCAGACACCCCGAGCGACATTACCGGTATTTCGGACAGGGGAGAATTCTCGTTAACGTCATACGATAGTAGCGTGTTTGATCCCGCGGAAATTTTCGCAAACAATTTAAACACTACCCGCGAAAAAATGACACATAATTACTCATTGCTGGACGGAGCGGTTGGGGGAGTACCGGAGATACTCATCGACAGAGAGGTAAACGCGTTGCGAGAGTTACATACCGCGACGCCACACCCGACACAACGACAAGAACGATTATTAGAACAAGTACTCGAAAACCTGCGGGAAATGAATTCCCGAATTGTTCGCCTCGAACGTCGACCAAACGAAAACCGAGAAACGCGGGGAAATCAAGAACTCATCGAAGGCAACGAACGCCCGCACGGAGAAGTACAAAATAGACCGACAGATCCGATATCTACATTTAAACTTAAGGACGCACGAGCAATGATTCCGACGGTAGACGGAACAAATCATGCTCAAACGAAAGAATTTTTAAAGGCATGCGCGTACGCCGCGAGACATGTCGCACGCGAAGATACCGAAACGCTGTTAGAAGCAGTACTCTGCACGAAATTGAAAGGCGCCGCGCTATTAGATTTCGACGCAAGAGACATCACGACGTTTGACCAATTCCTAAAAGAATTCGAAAAAACATATTTGAGGAAAAAGGGAACTTCGCGTTTACAAACAGAAATGAGCTCGTTGAAACAAAAATACGGAGAAAGCGCGACTACATACGGACTACGCGTACAAAAAACCGCGATGGAATTATACGAAGCGATGACGGATGAAGAAGAAATGAACAGCGAACAGAAACGGACGGTTTTAAAATTAATACAGCGACAAGCGTTACATTATTTCCACATGGGACTAACAGACGACATTAAAACAATGGTCCGCTCGCAACATTTCGAGACGTTAAAAGACGCGATAGAAGGCGCAGTGGAAGAAGAAAAAATAAGGATAACGAAATATAAAGGCACGTATGAGAAAACGCGAACAAACGAAACGCACGAAAAACCGCGATCGTCAAGCATTACATGCAACAAATGCGGGAAAGCAGGGCATATAGCACGCGAATGCCGAAGCAGCAAACACATAAACGGATTCAACTTGCCGCGAGCCGAAACACGTGCGAGAATTAATAACACAGAGAAATTCTGCACACACTGCAGAAAGCCAGGACACACTCGAGACGAATGCTGGTCAATGAACGGACGGCCAGACACGCGATGGCAAAGAAAAGACAACAGACAAACAATACGCACAAGACAATCACCCGCGATAAACATAGCTCGCACAAGTAGGAATAGAAAAGAAACCAGCCGAAGCAAGGAAAGCGGAAGCGAGAGCGAAGAAGAAAGACAGAGACCAAGAGTGATAAGAGCGGCAAGAGAGTATCAAGTTGCGAACATAGCGACGAAAGAAGTGAGCAACGGATTAAAACTCATCACGCTAGACGTCGAACAAGCAAAAAAGGGAAGATTAAATTTATTGGTAGATTCAGGAGCAACAATCACACTAATAAAAGTAGGAAATTTAAAGGAAGACACACCGATAATAGAAGAAAAAATGGCATTAACGGGTGTCACAGGACATAAAATCAATACGATAGGAAAAATAAGAGCAACAATTAAAATAGGCAGGAAAAATATAAAACAGAAAATGTACGTAGTAAGAGACGATTTCCCGATCGAGTACGAAGGAATACTAGGGATAGATTTTCTGACAAAACAACGAGCATCTTGCTTGCACGGAAAGGAGCAGATAGTAATAGACGGAGTAAAATTTAAATTACATCCGTACGAAAAATATATACTACCCCCGCGCAGCGAAACAATACTCCGGGCAATTACAAGTCAGAATCAAGTAGGAGTAATTAATGCGGAAGAAACAAAACCAGGAGTATTCATAGGAAACTGCCTGGTAGCACCAAAAGATAACGAGTGCCCAGTAAGTGTGCTCAACATGACAGAGGAACCGATGGAAATACATACACCGCAAGTGGAGATAGAAGAACTGAGAACCATCAACTCCGCAAAAGTGCTGACGCTGAATAAAAGAACCGACAACGAAACGATACAGGAGCGCAGCGAAAAACTAATGAGGCAGCTAAGAACGAATCATCTAAACAAAGAAGAAAAAAGGGAACTCGAAAAAATATGCCTACACTACTGTGACATATTTTATTTAGAAGGGGACGCACTAACATACACAGCAGCTGTCAAACACGAGGTAAATACACCAAACGAAAATCCGCCAATAAATAGTCGCCCGTATAGACTACCAGAAAAACATAAAGAAGAAGTAAATAGACAAATAGACAAAATGTTGAAAGAAGACATAATTCGCCAGAGTAGCAGCCAATGGAACGCGCCTATACTGGTAGTACCTAAGAAAGTAGACGCGTCAGGAAAAGCGAAATTGAGAATAGTGGTAGATTTCCGAAAAATCAACGAAATTACAATAGGTGATTCATTTCCAATACCAAATATCACCGAAATACTAGATCAGCTAGGAAACGCGAAATATTTTACCACATTAGACCTTGCATCTGGGTATCACCAAATACAAATGAAAGAAGAACATAAATGCAAAACAGCATTCTCAACACCACATGGGCATTACGAATTTAATAGAATGCCGTTCGGGCTAAAAAACGCCCCCGCAACGTTCCAAAGACTAATGAACTCAGTACTAGCAGGATTACAAGGTATCAAGTGTCTAGTTTATCTGGACGACGTAGTGATATACGGACCGACACTTGAAGAACATAACAAAAGGCTGACGAGCGTATTTAGCAGACTAAGAGAAAATAATCTGAAACTCCAACCAGACAAGTGCGAATTCCTACGGAAGGAAGTATTATTCCTAGGACACATAATTACAGAAAACGGAATACAACCAGATCCAGCAAAAATAAACGCAGTAAAAAACTACCCGACGCCGAAAAAAGTGAAAGACATACAAGCGTTTATAGGTCTGGCAGGATATTACCGGAAATTCATAGAAAATTTTTCGAAAATCGCGAAACCACTAACAAAACTGACAAAAAAGGGAGAAAAATTCGAATGGGGAATAGAACAGCAGAACGCATTCGAAATATTAAAAGACAAGCTAACGACAGCTCCAGTGTTAAGTTACCCGGACTTCACGAGACAGTTCCTGGTAACAACGGATGCCTCAGATTATGCAATCGGAGCAATACTATCACAGGGAACGGTCGGAGAAGACAAGCCGATCGCTTATGCCAGCAGAATTCTAAATAAAGCAGAACGAAATTATAGCACAACGGAAAAAGAACTGCTAGCAATAGTATGGGCGGTAAAACATTTCCGACCATACGTATACGGAACAAAATTCATGATAATAACGGATCACAAACCATTAACATGGTTATTCAACGTAAATGATCCAGGCTCAAGACTGATACGCTGGAGATTAAAATTAGAAGAATACACATATCAGATAGTGCACAAAGATGGAAAGAAAAATACAAACGCGGATGCACTAAGTAGAAACCCGATCGAAGAAACCGAAATAAATAAAATAGAAAACGAAACAAAGAAATATTCTGAAGAAGAAAAAATGGAAATATTAAAAGAATATCATGACTGTCCATTGGGAGGACACCAGGGTGTGAAACGCACAATAAATAGAATAAAACTCAACCATAATTGGCCAGGCATGAACAAAGAAGTGGAAGAATACATCAGCAAATGCGAAAAATGCCAAAAGAACAAACTAAGCAGAAAAACGAAAATGCCGATGGTAATAACCGACACGCCGGAAAAGCCATTCGAAAAATGCGCACTCGACATCGTAGGACCATTAACAGTAACAAACGCAGGAAATAAATACATCCTAACATTTCAAGATGCCTTAACGAAATTTAGCAAGGCAATACCAGTACCAAATCAAGAAGCAGCAACCGTGGCGAAAGCATTCGCAACAAAAATAATTTTTGAAAATGGAATCCCAGAAAAAATACTAACAGATCAAGGAACAAACTTTGTAAGCGAAATGTTCAAAAACATATGTAAACTATTGAAAATCGAAAAAATACAGACAACGGCGTATCACCCGGAAAGCAATGGGGCACTAGAGAGATCACATCGAACTCTAGCGGAATACCTAAGACATTATATAAACGGGGACCAAACAGATTGGGACGAGTGGGTACCGTATGCGATGTTTGCATATAATACAACACCGCACACAGCAACAGGGTACACACCGTTTGAATTAGTGTACGGGCACCAAGCCACACTGCCGACGGCACTGGCAACGGCACCAAGGAAAACGTACACATACGACGACTACGCGCAAGAACTAAGGGAACGATTGCGCGCATCAAATACAATCGCGAAGGAACATTTAAAAGGAGAAAAAGAAAAATCGAAAACAAACTTCGATAAGAAAACAAGAGAAAGAAAATTTAAATTAGGAGACCAAGTTTTACTACACGATGAAACAGTGAGAAGAGGAAGATCAAAGAAATTAGAAGCACAATGGATAGGGCCATACACAGTAATAGAAAAGTGCGGAGAAGTAAATTACAAAATAAAAGGAGGCAGAAGAAGCATAAGAGTGCATGCAAATAGGCTAAAAGCATTTGTAGAGCATTAACAAAAAAAAAAAAAAAAAAAAAAAAAATTTTGTACTCACCAGAGTGCATAGGATAGACGGCACGGGTTTCGCCGTCCGGACGATCCTCCACAACCACCAACAAATTCGGCACGGGGGTAAGCCGGAAAACCCGTGACCGAATAGGAGGAATGGAATTCAACCTACACTCGAAGCACTGGAGTGCCATATACTCCCGCTGACAGGTGGTACATCGCACCCACCGACGGGAGGACTCAGCAGGATCAAAAACGATATCCACAGACGAACTAGATAAAAGAAAAAACAAATAACAAAAATACAAAAACAACGCCGGTAAAAAAAAAAAAAAAAAAAAAATTAAATTAAAACCGACACTTACGACATTATAAAAATGTATAAAGTATAGGGCACAGTAAGAAAGTTACTGACAGACTGACAGAACGGACAACGAGACTAAGAGACAAATCCGACGCGATATAAAAATGCACATAAAAATTTCGAGAAGTGCAACGCGAAACCGCACGAACACAGCAGAGAAAAGTTATAAAGACTTACCTCGTATCATAATACACAGTCACTCCCACGAAGAACACACACACATAACGGATAACACACACGAAAAGAAATAAAAAATTAAAACCGCGAAAAAAGTCAATCTGAAAGAAAATCATCTTTCAGAACAATAATCACCGTGACGCTGGGCGCAAGCGACAAACCGCCGGAGATAAGCTCACCGTACACGGTAACGCAGTTCGTACATGAACCCGGACTATACTACGAGAACGTGGGACAATTGCAGCTATCAGACGCGTCGTGGAAATTAGTAATAATAACAAAAACGCAGGAATTAAAAGCGCAATACGAAAAACTACAAGAACGGGTAAAAGACGGAGAAAAAGCGTGCGAAACATATAGCGGAGAATTACTTAAGGATAAATGTAAATACTTAGCAGAAACAGTACGATCCCAAAACGAAAAATTAATAACAGCAATAGAATTATTAACGACATACGAAGCACAAAAAACAAAACGAGGATTAGTAGACGTAATAGGTACGATAAGTAAAAAACTATTCGGAACAATGGACGCGGACGACGAAAAAGTAATAAGCGAACAGCTAGAAATACTAACGAGAAGACAACAAACATTACAACATGTAGCAAAGAATCAACTAAAAGTAATAAACAGTTCGATTGGTCACATACAGGAATTAGAGGAAACAATAAAATACCATGAAAAAGTTATAACAAACGCGACGAAGCTATTAAGCAAAAAAGTAGACGGGGTAACGGGACAAGTAGAAATGACGGAACATTTCTACATATTAAGAATGCTAATAACAGATTTACTAACAAACGTGCAAGAAACGATGGAATTCATAGCACAAACGAAATTAGGGATAAAAAACACGCGAATGTTACCGGTTAATAAAATAATAGAAGAATTGAAAGAAGCAACCGCGCACCTCGAAGAAGGGACGTATTTCCCCTTCAGAATAAATACAAAAAATTGGAACGCGATAGAACAATACGCGGAAATAAGCGCATATAGTGACGAGCAGATGATAGTCACGATAATAAGATTCCCGATAGTAGACGACGCAAGATATGAATTAAAAAGAGTAACACCGTTTCCTGTATTGGACAAATCGAACGAAAACATATTTAAAATAATAGAAATAGAAAATGAATACGTAGCAGTAGATAGAGAAAATAATAATTACCTAACATTAAAAAGAGAAGATATCAAGCAATGTGTAAACAACGATAATACATATATATGCGAACAAAGCATCCCGGTATACCATACCAGGGCAAGCGCACCGTGCGAGGTAAGAGCGATTACCGAGCCAGCAAAAAAGCCGGACACGTGCGTAACGCGAGAAGTTGCATCAAGAGCAACAGTATGGATAGCAGTAAGCGAACCACAAGAGTGGATATACTCCACAACAAAGGAGCAAACTATAGAAATTCAATGTAGACATAGACCGAGTAAAAAATTAGAAATAAATAGAACAGGAATAGTAAAATTAAGAACAGCCTGTAAACTCACAACAACAGAAATGACAATAAAAACAAAAAACACGATAGGAGAAAGTAAAATAGAACGACACGTACCGACGTATAATTTAACAAACATAGAAACAGAACAGGGCGAAAAAACCGACCCAATAATAAAGAAAATAGAAGAAATAAGCCGCGACAAGGTAATAAAAAACCCGAACGAATTAAATAAATTAGGGGTAGAATCAAGTAAAATGGACAAACAACTAGACGGAAATGTAATATTAACAAATAGAATAATCATGTATACAACGGGCACAAGCGCCACAATAATAGCTATAATAGCGACCATAGTACTAGCAATAGTAATAGTAAAATTGTACAAAAAGAAAAAGAATAAAGTAACCGAACAAATAATCCTACCCAACGAAATAAAAAGAAGAAAAAAGAAAGAAACGCCGAGTGTAAAAACACCACGACCGACGGTGATACAATTGTAAGTAGAATAAGAAAACATATTGTAAGGAAGAAAAGATTGAGGTGTATAAACACACTCAACCTTTTCTTCCCCTAGGGGAGGGATGTTGTAACCCAAACCCCGTTACAACACGATACATGACGCAGGGCATTTCGGAATAAGTCTCTCGTAATTAAATAACCTCGGAGGATGCAAGATCAGCAACCTCCTTAAGAAATTAAATAATAAAAGAAACACGTGCGAGAACTTATTGCCGAAATCGCTGAGGTTGCATTCGCCGAACTACCGAAGTTCGGCATTGCAACCCGAGGAGGCCAAGGCCCTGCGTCACTATTAAATAACCGCGGCCCGTCACGGACGGGCAGTCGCATTATAGTCCGTACCGTAAACTGAGAGCGGTGATAACGAAAGTTCGGTCGCGTGCCTAGTAATAAGAAACCTCGCGGAGACGAGAACGCGTGACAACGCGAGGACGTGTGCCGAACCGACAAAGGGAGAACATAGGGAGATAAAATAGAAACAGTGTAACTAAATAAAAACCTAATCTTTTATTACAATATATTAATTATTCGCCCTCATCTCTCGCGGATCCCGAAGGACGGACCCCGTGCACCGGCCCCGGTGCAACAGGGAATAAAGTCGTCTTCTTCGTTATATTGATTAATTTCTTTTATTTCCTTCTTCTTTTTACAGACTTACACTTGCACTAAATATTCGATATTAAATATTCCACGCGAGATACTTGTTAGCGACTAACTGTCCGGGCCGCGGCTGCCCCTATATATCTCCTACTGTTGCTATGCCAAAATTCATAGCAATCAGCGGAATCGCGGGTGGCAACCGCGACTGTCCTCGGACTTCGCGTCCCGGCTGGAAATGCTGGGTTACCTTGATCGGCGGTATTCTGCCGATCAAGCTAAACGGTCGCGCGCGTGCGACATTCCGGCGTTATTCCCGAGCCTCTGTTGCTAAGGGCTCGGGATATAACAACCCGTTTACAGATTTAGATTTCCCTACCTCAATATCCCGTCAACCTACCGTTGTTCCTCATCCCGAAGAGAACTCCTTTACCTACGTTCCCAATAATAATCCACCGCATTCCCGTTTTTGTAAATTATTCTCGAGTTTCTTTTAAGCCGAGAATTATCAATATCCTCCTAACCGAAAACCCTCAGGATGTTGCAATTGCGAATCTCAATTTCCACGCTGTGTCCTTCATATGTGTGGTTATCAAAGCGGAAGGAATTCCGAATTTCGTACACCGTTTCTTTGCTCGTCATGCTCATTTTCATACAAACAGCCTGAAAGAAATTGTATTTAGACAGGCTCTCACCATATTCATTATAACAACCAAGCAGAGATAAGCAATTGTCCCTTCGGGTCAACCTATCCTCCATCCTTTTTTCTTAGAACTTCTCATTTTCCTCATTTACCCCCGCCCTGCCGACACTCTCACGCACACTGCCATTCACACATTCATCAAGAAAACCATATATAAAGTCACTCATACCGAAAAATTGTACACTCGCAAACATACACAAACATCTACTATAATATTTTTATTTAAAGCAAGAGACAAATATAATTGTAAATCATATTCATCTATTAAAACAATAGTCTACCGTGAAAGTGTAAAACTTTTTCAATTTAAATAAAATCATTTATCATTCATTCATAAACTGGCTCTGGTTTTTATTTGCTCAAGACTTGCGCGGCCTTATCCCAATAAACAAGATTAAATTCTTTTTTTAAAAAAAGGCTATAGGCCGCACGCGTTTCGGAAAAGGCGTCAAAGCGCCTATTAAGGCGTTGACCCAAGATTCGAAACCTTGGCACGAGCGCCTTTGCCGCAACGATACGGACCCTTCTTTTGTATCAGCGGCAATAAAAGTTTTTGCCCTGTTGCATCGGTAATCATCCGATTTTCCTGAATTTTTCCTGACTTCGAGCATCAGACGTAACACAATTTAAGTTTATAATTATTGCCTTAACACTAGAACTCTCAGTAAAATTTTCAAAGAAATTTCGGAAAGGATGGAAGTGAATTTAGACTTTAGAAGGAATTTTGCTTAAAATCAGCATACAGCACAATTTTCTAAGAGAGGAAGTGTGCAAGAGGGAAATAGAATCTCGATTTTCGGTCGAGGAAATTTTCTTAAAGGAAGGAAGCAAAATCGGAACGCTTTCTAAAAAAGGAAGGGAGGAAACGCGAGCAAAAGAAATTGTTGGCTCTGCGGGAAAGCGGGGCATTACTGTAATGAGTGCCCGGTTAATAACGGAAACGTAATCTAGTCAATCTTTGCGGGGGAAAATCGGCTGAGACGACCCAAACCCCGGATTGCTTACAACTAAGGGGAATAGCAAATTTTCCGCGTAATTTTTATTTCGTCGAGAAAATAGATGGTAGGAAATGTAATTTTAGAATGAATATGGGCTTCGATGTTTCTGTTGTTAGTTTAGAGTTTCTCAGAAAAAAAATTTCGAATTTAGATTTTTTAGACGATGATTTTAAATTAAAATATCCCACCGGAAAGAATATCTCCGTAAAAGAGAAGGTTAATATTGTATTTGTCAAGGAGAAGCAGGTATAGATGTGATCTATGAGACTCGCAAACAACGACTGACTTTTATTCGCTTGCTTTGCAATGATTAACTACTGCTATTAACCATGCTACACATATACTATATCTAACTACTGCTATTAACCACATATTACAGGTTCTACATATACTACAGTTAACGTCCTTGTGGAGTTAGGGAAAGGACCCTGCACATATCTTATGGAAAATGGCTCTTGGTTAAATTCGCTCAAATTTTGCTATCTTCTCCCAATTTTTTTGTGGAGCGAAGTTTACAAAACCGAGAAAATTACATAAAGCCTTATCTTTGCGCTTGTTTGATCAACAAACTTAGAAAACCCATCCACACAATCCGCTTCGGCGATGGAGTATCTAAAGAGTAAACTCGCTAGCATGCCTCTTGCATCTACTAACACTCCAGTGGATCCTAAGGATCAGACAATTTCACGTGATTCACCATCCCTCTCTGACAATAAAGGCACACCAGAACATAGCTTTCAAGATCCGATCACATCTATCGCGAGACTGAATGCAATCTTCTCTGCTAGGTTGGTCTTTGTTGAGAAATAACTTTATATTAAAATAATCTCATTTTAATCGTGTGTGCTATACTGTAATTTAATATTGTAACACGGTAAATTCGGAGTCGGAAAGCTCGTCGGAATCCGGGGTACGAGTGAAAGGAACCGAGACGTGGTCAACGTAAAAATAAGTGATTTATTATGCTTGATTGAGAACAAAAGAAATAACGTAAAGAAAAAAATAATACAATAGCATAAAAGGAACTAAAAGTAAATGAAACATAACTTGTAACAACATCCGCCGGGAGCTGGATTGACGCGGGAAACAGTTCGGGCCGCTTAGGCCGTATTACACGTATCAATTCCGCGGTCACGGGATGGCCGTCCGGGCCGTATCGGTCGTACAATTTCCGCGGTCGCGAGTCGGCGGCGCAGGCTACAGAGTGGGCCGTCCAGGCCGTACCGTTCGTACAGTCTCCGCGGTCGGGAGTCGGCGTCGCAGCAGCGTAATTTGCCTGCGAAGCTGAATGCTAGGGCGGGGTCGGCGAGAGAGAGAGATCCGGGAGCGCCCGGTCAAGGAAGGCTCGGGAGCGCCCGAGTCTCGGAAGCGCGGCGTTGGAGGCCGGGAGAGCCCGGTCAAGGAAGGCTCGGGAGCGCCCGAGTCTGGGAGGTAGTGGTGCCGGAGGCCGAGAGCGCCCGGTCAAGGAAGGCTCGGGAGCGCCCGAGTCTTGGAAGCAGTGGTGTCGGAGGCCGGGAGCGCCCGGTCAAGGAAGGCTCGGGAGCGCCCGAGTCTTGGAAGCAGTGGTGTCGGAGGCCGGGAGAGCCCGGTCAAGGAAGGCTCGGGAGCTCCCGAGTCTCGAAAGCAGCGGTTATTTCTAGGGTCGGGTGAGCCCGGTCGAAGAAGGCTTAGGACCGCCCAAGACCTGGAGGGTCGTTTGCTGGAGTGCTCTCCAGCGAGGAAAAGGTATCTCTCCTGTATTTGGACCGGCTTATATACCCGTGGGCTCGAGAGTGGGGGTAACCCTCTCTCGAGCGGTCTGTGGCGGTGCGCGGTGCGGACGGCCGGTCGGCCCGTGTTACCAGCCGCGATGGTCCGCGCTACGCGCCGCGGGCGGGTGGTCGGCCCGCGTAGATTTCGCAAATGGACGGGACCGCGCGGACGTCGTGGGCGACTCGGTGGTGGTCGCGGCGCGGGGTCTAAGGTTATTGCCTGTTCGTGGCCTCAGGCCACAATATTAAGCAAATAAAACGTGCTTTATATATGAGAAAAGTAATATGCTCTCTATGGACCAAAGAAAGAGATTCGAATGAATCATATGCACGTGCGTCTAAGAAATTGTATCCTTAAATTAGAAACAAAGAATGATAGAGCCAGCGAACCACTAAATAAACGAGAGCATCGCAGATGCATTTAAAAAGCCATTCAGAGAACGTCGAGCGGTACGGTGAAGAAAAAAAAACTCAAACAGTGTATCTCTTTTGTTAACTTCTTTTATTATATTAAATAGTTAAACTGTTCCTTGTGCTCCGTTTTATTTATCCAACTCTACATGGTAGCAGAGCGTGGTTGGATAAAAAAGGAAGGGAAAGTGAATTGAGTGACCTCAAGAAAACTGAGTGGTAATAAGTGAAAGTGCAGAAAAATGTCATCAACAATGACCGACATTAAATTACCTGTATTCAATGGAGAAGACTACGGGAATTGGAAGAAACGAATCATGGCATTCTTAAAAATGAACAAGTGTGATATAGCTACACAGAGATACCGTACCGCACTGGATAAAGAACCGGAATAGGTCGAGCTAAATTTGAAGGCATTTAATTATATATATAGCTCCATAACAAATAAACAATTGAAATTCATAAGGGAATGCGAGACAGCATATGACATAATACAAAAATTTGATAAATTCTATTTGAAAGAATCTACTGCACTACAAATAGTGTATCAAAATCGATTGAAAAAATTAAAATTGGCTGACTTTACTAACACGGTTAATTTCTTTAATAACTTCGAAAAAGCTGTCAATGATTTAAAATCTGCTGGAGCTCTTGTAACGGAGCAAGAAAAACTAAATTACATGTTGAGAACGCTACCAGAATCTTTAAGTTACATTGGAGATTTAATTGATGTATTAGATCGAGATCAACAAACGGTTGAATATGTGAAAAGAAAAATTGCAATGATAGATATTAAAGGAAGAGAAGAAAATTGAGGAAAAATTAAGTTGAGTGCTTTTGCCACAAATACGGATAAAGGAAAACAATGTTTCCGCTGTGGCAAAGTGGGACATTTAATCAAAAATTGTACTTACAACAAGGAAGGTAGCCAAGAAGAAAATTTTTAATGGACCAGAAACAGAGGTTTTGGACAACAACATTAAAGCGCTTTTTGAAGAGGACGAGGAAGATATTGGCGAGGACAAGGAAGAAATTATCGCGGAGGCCGAATATTTAATTATGCCACCCATGGAAATGAAAACGAAGGAAACCATAGGAAAAATCAAGAGCGTCAATCAACATCGAGGAAAACGTTAGAAGTTCTTCAAAGTGGAGGCTATGCCTGTTTTATGATGAGTATAAATGAAAACATAACCGAGGTTAGGGATAGTACTGAAATAGTATGGATTATAGATTCAGGTTGCACCGGGCATATAATTAACAATGAAAATTATTTTAGAGAAAGCTAGGAAATCAACAACCCCGTGGATGTCATGCTAGGTGACAGTAGATCTTTACATGCATCTAAAGTAGGACAGGTGGATATAAATGTAAAAGTACATGACAGAATTGTACACATTAGATTAACTGATGTTCTTTTTTGTTAAAGATTTAAATGTAAATTTGATAAGTTTCGCACGTATTACAGAAAGAAATAAAATTGCAGCTCAAAAAGATACGTTAAAAATTTATAAATATACTGATGAACTGATTGCTGTAGCATTAAAACAAGATAATCTTTATTATTTACCCAGTATTTCAATCAGTTCTACTTCACAAGTAAATTTAACTCCTAGTTTAAGTAAAATAACTCAAAAAGAACAATGGCATAAAATTCTCGGCCATATAAATTTCAAATATTTGAATATTTTAAGTAAAAATAAATTGCTAAATAAATTTTCCAAAGATTTAGAAAAAGAATATATGAAATGTAGAATATGCATAGAAAATATGTGACACGGTAATTTCGTCGGGGAAAAGCTCGTCGGGATCCGGGGTACGAGTAGAAGAAAAACCGAGACGTGATCAAAATAAGTCAAGTAATTTATTACAAAATAATAGGAAAAAATAAAGTTCAAGAAATATTTACAGATGGCTAGAATAAAGATCTAATGGGATGATTTCTAAAGAGCCGGTTTACACAGAAATGTTTGATTTCTCGCAAACAGTACGCACTATACAGCCTGGGCCGACCAGGCCGCACCGGTGGATCGATTGTCTAACGCAGTGTACAGGCTGGGCCGTTCAGGCCGTGTTGAACGGACAGAGTTCAGCGGTCGCGGGTTGTCGACGCAGTGTACAGGTTGGGGCCGTTCAGGCCGTGTTGAACGGACAGAGTTCCGCGATATTTGGAGCCGGGAGGGCCCGGTCGGGGAGAGGCTCGGGAGCGCCCGAGTATTGGAAACGGTGGTGTCGAGAACCGGCTGAGCCCGGTCGAGAGAAGGCTCGGGAGCGCCCGAGTCTCGGCGGTGGCGATGTCGGTTACGACAGCCGGGTGAGCCCGGTCGAGGAAAGCTTGGGAGCGCCCAAGGCCTGGTGGAATGGTTGCTGGAGTGCTCTTCAGCGAGGAATAAGGTACTTCGCTCGCGCTCGAGGCGGCTTATATACCTAAGGGCTTGGGACCGCGAAAAACCCCCTCCCGAGCGGTCTATAGCGGCGCGCGGCACGGGCGGCTGGTCGACCCGTGTTACTTACTACGGTGGTCCGTGCTACACGCTGCGGGCGGATGATCGGCCCACGTTAGTTTAAAAAATTGACGATTCCGCGCAAACATTATAGGCAATCGGTGGTGGTCGCGGCGCGGGGTCTGGAATTTGAATTTATTGACTTTTGCCACAAAAAATGCACAACCTCCCTTTTGATAATATTCGCACTAGGGCAACAGAAATTTTAGAAATAGTTGATTGCGATGTTAATGGGCCCCATCGAATTCAAGGTTATTGCGGAGAAAAATATTTTGTGAGTTTTGTAGATGACTATAGTAAATTAGCAAAAACATATATTGTTAAATCAAAATCAGAAGTTAATAAATGCTTTGAAGAATATATTGTTACGCCCGGTATACGGAGCAGCATGAAGCTGCCGGCTCGCTTCGAGGTTTCGGTTCCCCGTTGCCAGGGGAACGAGGATTATTATTTATGGTTAAAAAATGACAGTTCTGCCCGTGTCTCGAATCGGTGCAGACGTTGTATCGCTTGCATGCTCTGTTATTAAATCGTTTTTGTTCATTTTTATAAAACGTCTTCCTTTCTTCCGCGGAGCTCAGGCGCCGCGAGTGTGAGTGTGTGAGTGTGAGAGACGCGAACGCGGAGACGTTCGCCGACCCGTTCCCGGCGTAACATTTTGGGGGCTCGTCCGGGATGGCTACGCATACGGCGAAGAGGAGGCGATCCCGTCAGGAGGATCCTGCTTCGTTGGAGGCGACGGCGTTTGAGTCGCTCCGTCAGGAGATGCGTCAGCTGCGGGTCGTACAGGAGCAGAGGGAGGAGAGTCTGCGGGCCGAGATTCGTCTGCGTGATGATGCAATCACAAGGATGCAGAGCCGAATCCTGCAGCTAAGTCCCTCCAATAATTTTTCGCGCGTCTCCGGTGTTCTTCCGGCGGAGGGGGGCGCGAGTTTCGTTCCGGATGTCCCTCCGGTTGAGGGTGACGCGTGTTCTGTGTCCGGGTTAAATTTAAATCTAGACACTTATGACGGTTCCGTTCCGTTGCGGGAGTTCTTTTCTCAGTTCGATTTGATCGCTCGGGCGAAGCAGTGGGGACAAGAGGCGAGAACTGTTGCCCTTGTTTCTTGCCTTCGGGGCAGAGCGCGTTCGGTTCTTTGTACTTTACAGGATTCCGAGGGCATGAGCTACGCGGAGCTTAGAGCAAAGCTCGAGTTGTGTTCCGGAGAACCGCGGTCTTCTCAAAATTACTATTCTCTTTTTACTAATCGGAGACAGAAGGAAGGGGAGGATTTTGCTTCTTTTGCGACGGAATTAGAGCGGTTATCTCAGTTAGCTTATCCTGAATGTCCCTATGAAGTACGGGATAAGATCGCTTGTGCACAGTTTATTTCTGCGTTGTTAGATGGCAGGGTTAGGAGAACGCTGCAACTAGAAGGGATTTCTTCACTTAAAAAGGCGATTGAGAGATCGAAAGTGATTAAAACGATTTTCGGGGAATCTTTCGATAGGAAAGCGCCAGGTTTTCAGGGGCGCGCGAGTTCTTTTAGAAATTTTAATTCCTTTCGTTCGGAAAAGTCCAGGGGGGACGTTAAGGAAAACGAAGGGGGGGGGGCTCGAGGAGAGTGTTGGCTTTGTGGGAAGCCAGGACACTTCCAGAATCAGTGCCCTACCCGTAAGGAAAACTCGGAATAGTCGACCTCTTCGGGGGTCGGCTAAAGAAAAGGGGGCCCCGAGGGAGTTATTTTCTAGGAGAATCGGCTATTCTTCACGTGATTTTTGTTTCGCAGGAAAGATTAGTGGTAGGAAATGTAATTTCAGGGTTGACACGGGCTCTGATATTACCATTTTGAGTTCTAGGTTTTTCGGAAAGGGGAATTCAGGTTTACAATCGCTTAGAGAGGGGCTAAGATTTCGATATCCTACAGGGAAAGATGTTTCTATTAGAGGAGAAGCTAAAGTTTCTATGGAGGTAGGGAAGTTTGCTCTTGAAATGAGCATGTTTGTAGCGGAGATTTCGGATGATTGCCTTCTCGGGGCAGATTTTCTGAGGAAGGTTGGTTTTTCCAAAATCTTTGATGAAGCTTTTAGTTCTTGTCGGAATTCTTTGAGGGTAGCCAGAATCAAACAGACTTCCGGGGTGAATTCTTCTTTTCCTCAGAAGCTTTTTGAAGAAAGCTTAAAAGAATTAAATGATGAGCAGAAGAAAGTGGCTTCTTTATTCTTTAGAGAATTCCAGGGGACATTTTCGGAGGAAATAGTTGCAGGGAATTGCGAATTAGTAAAACATAAGATTGATGTAGCGGACGCTCTTCCGATTAGACAGGTTCCTCGTCGGATTCCTTTTCGAATGAGGGATGAGGTTGACGGAATTATCGAAGATATGAAAAACCGTGGGGTAATTGAGGAGTCGCAAAGTCCTTGGGTTTCTCCAGCAGTTTTAGTCAAAAAGAAAGATGGGACAATTAGATTCTGCGTTGATTATAGAAAAGTTAATGCGGTTACAGTAAAAGATTCTTTTCCTCTTCCGAGGATAGATGATATTCTAGATCGTTTGGCTGGGAATTCCTGGTTTGCTACTCTTGATCTTAAGAGTGGGTATTGGCAAATCAGGATGGATCCAAGAGACAAGGAGAAAACGGCTTTTTCCATAGGAAAAGGACTTTGGCAATTCACTGTCATGCCTTTTGGTCTCACAAATGCTCCGGCAACTTTTGAACGGTTTATGGAAAGGGTTTTGGAAAGGCTTCTTTCTAAGAGTTGTTTTGTATATTTAGATGATGTAATAGTTTTTGGAAGGAGTTTCGAAGGACTTATGGAGAATCTTAATGAAGTGTTTCTTCGTTTAAGAAAATTTAATTTAAAAATTAATCCAGGGAAGTGTGTTCTTTTCAGTAGGAAAGTTAAGTACTTAGGTTATGTGGTTTCTTCAGAAGGGGTAGCTACTGATCAGGAGAAAGTAGCAGCAGTGATAGATTGGCCAGTTCCTCATACGAAGAAGCAATTGAGAAGCTTCTTAGGTTTTTGCTCATATTATCGGAGATTCGTGAAAGGTTTTTCTTCAATAGCAAAGCCACTTCATTATTTGACGGGAAATTTGGTGAAATTTTCTTGGACGGATGATTGTCAAAAGGCTTTTGAATCCTTGAAGCGGGCCTTAACTTCTTCTCCAGTGTTAGCGTTCCCGAAGGAGGAAGGTCAGTTTATTTTAGATACTGACGCTTCTGGAATAGGAATCGGGGCTGTTCTTTCACAGAAGCAAGGGGACGAGGAAAAAGTTATAGCGTATTTCAGTCAGGTTTTATCAAAGTCTGAAAGGAATTATTGTGTTACTCGACGCAAGCTTTTAGCCATCGTTGATGCAGTCAAATCTTTTCGTCATTTTCTTTTAGGAGGGAAATTTTTAATTCGTACGGATCATATTTCTTTAAGGTGGCTCTTGTCTTTTAAGAAACTCGAGGGTCAGTTAGCTCGCTGGGTAGAAAGGTTACAACAATTTCAGTTCAAAATTGCTTACAGGAAGGGGACTTCTCACGGGAATGCCGATGGTTTATCGAGACGGCTTTGTGAAGCGGAAAACTGTCGGTATTGTTTTAAGGTTGAGCAAAAAAGTCTTTCCGAGGGAGGTGAGACTGTGTCTCGAGCAGTTTTCTAAGTAGAAGAATTAGATCTTTGGAAAAAGGATCAGCGGGAAGATCCGAGTCTAAATGTTTTAATACAGGCGAAGGAGTCTGGGGAACGTCTTTCCCGTTCGGGATTTTTTTCTTTAAATACAACGGGAAGAGTTCTTAATTCATATTGGGATTCTCTTGTTTTAGAGAACGGAGTTCTTTATAAGAAGTGGATAGCTTCGAATTTGAGGAAGGTGCTGTTTCAGTTAGTGGTTCCTCGTAAACGGATTAAAGAGGTTCTGGCTGATGCCCATGATTCTCCTTCGGTTGGGCACTTTGGGATAAATAAGACTCTAGATAGAATTCGGAAGCGTTTTTATTGGGTTTCTTGTAAAACAAGATGTAACAAGATGTAGAAGATTGGTGTCGTTCGTGTTCGGTTTGTTGTTCAAAGAAGGGACCTTCCGACATAGGAAAATCTCCTTTGCAAATTTACAATGTTGGATCTCCGTTTCAGAGATTACAGATGGACGTTCTTGGTCCTTTTCCTATATCTTCTTCTGGAAATAGGTTTCTTTTGGTAATTGTTGATTGTTTTTCTAAATGGGTGGAAGCATTTCCGGTGAGGAATATTAGAGCAAGAACGGTAGCTGAGGTTTTTGTTAGAGAAATTATTTCGAGATTTAGAGTTCCTGAGGAAATACATACGGATCAGGGACGAAATTTTGAGTCCGGTCTTTTGAAAGAGTTGTTGAATCTTTTGGGGATTAGGAAAACTAGGACTACTGCTTTACATCCACAATCGGATGGGCAGGTGGAGCGACAGCATCGTACAGTTTTGGAATATCTTTCAAAATTTGTTTCAGAAAATTAAAAAGATTGGGATCGTTGGATTTCAATGTTTTTGTTAGCTTATAGGTCTTCGAAGCATGAGGTTACTGAGGTTTCTCCGGCGGAGCTTTGTTTTGGCAGGGATTTAAGGTTACCGTTAAATTTGACGCGGGGAATGCCTCCTCAATCTTATCAGTTTTCAGCTTCTTGAGGAGAGTTTGTTAGGGGTTTAAGACAAAGGCTTGATGAAATCCATTCTCAAGTCAGGAGAAAAATGGCGGTTAAGTCCTCTCGTGTAAAGGCATTTTATGACAAAAATGTTAGGGATATTTTATTCCGAGAGGGACAGAAGGTTTGGTTTTTTAATCCTTGTAGAGTTAGAGGTAAGGCTCCTAAATTACAAAGTAATTGGGAAGGACCTTACTTGATTTTGAAGAAGTTAGGGGAGGTGGTATTCTGTATTCAGAAGTCGCCTAAGCATAGGAAGAAAGTCGTTCATGCGGATAGGTTGGCTCCGTATTTTGAAAGGAAAAATTAAATGGATTTTGGGGACCGTGTTTGTTTCTTTTGGGGGAAAATTGATTTTTAGATACTGCTTTTCTTCTTTTTCTCTTTTGAGGAGGAGTTTAACTAGACGGGGAGGAAGGAGAATTTTCTTCAGGAGAGACGTGTTCCGCCCCATTTCGAGATGAAGGAAGACTTTCCGTTTAAGAAGACTGTTCTTCCCATGTTTTTGATCTGTGGTTTTCCATGGGACGAAGAGCTAATGCCGGAACAGAAACTTGGGGAGACCTTGAGTCGGAGGGTCCACAGAAAGTTATGCCCCCCCCCCCTTGTTTGAAGATTTTGATTTCGAGAAGAGGAGCAGCGGGAGCGAGCTGAGAGGCAAGGACGGAAGCATCTTCGCGCTGAGGGAGAATCTTCGCGTCGTTTCGTGGTGTTCGAGAACTTGGACAGGAGTCCAAGATCGAACAGGAAGCCACGGAAGCCCCCCCTGATTGTCGGGGCGACAATCTGGAGGGGGGGGGCAGTGTTACGCCCGGTATACGGAGCAGCATGAAGCTGCCGGCTCGCTCCGAGGTTTCGGTTCCCCGTTGCCAGGGGAACGAGGATTATTATTTATGGTTAAAAAATGACAGTTCGGCCCGTGTCTCGAATCGGTGCAGACGTTGTATCGCTTGCATGCTCTGTTATTAAATCGTTTTTGTTTATTTTTATAAAACGTCTTCCTTTCTTCCGCGGAGCTCAGGCGCCGCGAGTGTGAGTGTGTGAGTGTGAGAGACGCGAACGCGGAGACGTTCGCCGACCCGTTCCCGGCGTAACAATATTAATGTGATGGAAAATAAGACTGGAAAAAAGATTAAAACTCTCAGGTGTGATAACGGAAAGGAATACTTAAATCAGGAAATTTATAAATTATGTAGATTAAAAGGAATTATGATGAGCCTTTGCCCATCATATACGCATGAATTGAATGGAAGAGCCGAAAGATTCAATCGAACAATAATGGACATGAGTCGTTGTTTATTAGTCGAAGCTGAACTAAATACGAAATATTGGCCGAAAGCTATCTGTACCGCAACATATTTAAAGAATAAAACGTTAGCAAATACAATTAAATGCAAAACACCATTTGAAATATTTTTTGGAAAAAAACCGAGTGCAAAATATTTAAGACCCTTTGGAAGCAAAGTATTCGTTAAAATACCGGAACAAAAACGTGCGTCAAAATGAGATAGACAAGCAGATCCCGGAATTTTAATAGGATACGCTGATATTGGATATAGAGTATTATTCAATAACAAAGTCATTGTTACGCGTCATGTAGACATTATAGATGAGGATGTAAAGTGTATCAATTTAAAAGAATAAGTTGTAACGGTGCATCCGAAAATTGTACCGTTTTGGTCATAACAGCAACCGGACGCCGAGCAGAACACCGCCGGCGGGGACCCGGGGCGCGGTGCGCCCCAAACATTTATATTTTTCATAAGCGATAACGGACGATAGCAAGCGGGGTGTCGTTTTGCGGTTAAGTCCATGTACGGGCTTAGCCGAGGTACTCCGAGCGCCGCCGAACGCGCTGACGACGCCGAAGACCGCCGTTTCCCGACCGCGCCGCAACTAGATCTTTGACGCCACGGCAGAATCGTCCGTATCCCCGTTGAGCCTCGGAACTCTGGCGCCATCGCTTTATATCTTTAGTATAAAATGGCGATGCCGGAGCTCAGCAGGACCGTCCTCGATCCGCTCGCTTGCGAGCAGCATCTCCAGGAACCTAGAGCCGATCCGGGGGTAGAGAGATCTCTGTCTCCACCAGGTGATCCTAGGGCTCATTCCTTACTTAGCATTTAGAACTTCCGACGCATCGGCACGGTCAGCTCAAGGGGTAGAGTGAACTCTGCCTCTTCCGAGTCATCTCGGACCTCGGCCACCGGTCGTTAGTCGAGAATACTAACTGCCTTCCTATCGCACCGTCGCCGCCCACGGGGTAGAGTGATCTCTGTCTCGACCGAGTGATCTCGGTTACGCGACACCAAGCCGGTGCTTCTAATCCCGTCATCGCGGCCCACAACCGTAACGCGAACGTACGATTATTTTCGGCGAATCTTCTGTCGCGACCGCCAATACCTGTCTCGCGCCGATATCCCGCGATTCCGAATTTACCGCGATCGGACGTGCCGCCAAACAGCACGTGCCCGTATGATCCGTCAAGCATCGCAGACACGCCGTCATCGCGTGCCTAGATCGCGAGCATTGTTATCGCGAACCGCTCGCACCGCATACTCGTGTTGTATATAGGGTGAATTTTAATGGCTGTACCAGTACGAACTTTTACCGTACGAGCTAATTACCGACTAGAACTTTAATTACCGATCTCAATAGATCGCGGCGCTATAGAAATCGATCGCGCGTATAAGCAAGTTGTCGAACATTCGGCTGCCGCGTGCGGCCTCGCGTGAAAAGCGTTGACGAGCCGACGCGTGCTCGCTATTTTGGTCGCAAACAGCTGATCGCGACGCGCGGTCAGGCCCCTAGCGCGTGACACGGTGTGTCGGGCGTCACGGCGTATTATGATCCAACGGCGTGTTGCGCTGGATCGCTATCGCGCGATCGTTTTTCAGCCAATACCCGGGCTTAGCGATCGTTTTTGCCTTTTTTGGGCATTTCCGCGAATTCGCGAACGGTTTCTGGGAAGGAATGCCCGGGAACTCCAGTCGCGGAAAAGTCGGTGGAATAAGCGCGTCGGAACTGCGAGAGCTCCGAATTAAAACAAAGCGATCGAACATTGCGGCACCGTGCGAGTGCATAGCGAGACAGCGAAACGTTTAAACGCAGTTTTAGCCGTGCTGGCGAAATTGCAACCTTGTAAAAATTGTAAATAAAGTGTGGTTTTTTTTGTGTGTGTAAATTTGTCGGAATTATTAAATTCGCGCACCGTGCTCTCAAAACATTTTGGTCCTTCGAGCCGGATACTAGCCGTGGGCGATTTAAGTGCCATGGCGACGAAGGAAGACGGAAGTGCCACCCAGACGCCGGGGAAGCGGGCGGTCGTAGTGAGCCCGGAGTTGGAGGCTCTGCTGCGCGGGCAGCAAGAACTCCACGGCCGAATTGCGCGAGCCGTGGAAAACTTGAAGAAGATGGGAGCGAGCAAAATTACCGCGGGGGCTATCGACAGTAAGTTGAAGCTCCTCGATAATTACTGGGCGAAATTTGAGAGCGCTCATGAGGCCCTGAGAAATGACCACTGGCCGAGCATGATCGAATGCGATTACACTCGCAACGATTTTTTCGGGTTGGTCGAGGAGGCCTACGTGGATCAACGCGCCGCCCTGTTGGAGGCGCGTGAGGAAATCAGGCGGGATAACGAAAGGAGCGAGATGTCCTCGGTGGTACAGGGGTCCCAGAGCAAAAGGAAGCTGCCCCAACTGCAACTGCCGTCGTTCGCGGGCCGATTCGAGGACTGGCCTAATTTCAAGGACAGATTTGAGTCCGTCATCGCGCAGGATGCCTCACTGTCAAATGTTGACAAGCTTCATTACCTGCGGAGCTGCTTAAAGGGAGACGCTGAGCAACTCGTAAAAAACATCGCAACCACCGGAGAAAATTACAGCCGCGTCTGGAAATTGCTCTCCGACAACTACGCGAACAAACGGCTCCTGCTACGCTCTGTCCTCGCAAATTTTTTGGCGTTGCCGAAATTGAAGAACGAGTCGGCGGCAGATCTTCGGCGGCTGTACCACGGCATGCTGCAGACCGTGGGTTCACTGGAGGGCATCGGGCGACCCATCGCGGAGTGCGATTTATTTCTGCATATCGTGGTCGAGGCGCTCGACGTCAAATCGCGACGGGAATGGGAGACGGCGGAGGGCAACTCTGTGGAGCCGTCTTCTTACGAGAGACTAAAAGAATTTCTGGAGCGGCGATTGCGGGCCCTTGACGCGTTGCAGGTCAGCGGAGTGGAGCGCGGCAGTGCGGCGGGGAAGACAGGAGCGGGCGCGCGGGCCGCGCGTTCACTTCTCGTGTGCGACAAACCGCGCCCTTCGCACTGCTCCTTGTGTCAGGGCGCTCATTATGTTCTCTCGTGCAAGGAATTCCAGAAGAGAACGCCGCGAGAACGACGCGAATTGGCGCGAAAAAATGATTTGTGCACGAACTGCTTCGGGAAGCATCGACTGGACGCGTGTCCATCGACGAAGACGTGCGTGACGTGTCACCGGCGGCACCATAGCTCGATCCACGAGGTGTTTGCGGCGGAGGAGGCGAGAGGGAGTGAAGGAGCAAACGCCTTGCACCTTCAAGAGGAGCGTACGGAGAGACCCGTGGTGCTGCTAGCCACCGCTAGAATCATTGCCATGGACGTTCATGGCTCGCCGGTTGTGACGCGTGCCTTAATCGACCCGGGGTCAGAGATCTCGCTGATTTCTGAGTCTCTCGCGCAGCGGTTGAGACTGCCGCGGACGGCGGCTTCTACGGTCGTGTACGGAGTGGGCGGTCGAAGGTCGGGGGCCGCGCGCGGTCGGATTTCGGTGAGCATTGCCCCTCACTTCTCGCCCTCGGAACCGTTCCGGATTTCCGCGTTGATCTTGCCGCGAGTGTCGGGATCCGGCGGCGGTCTCGCGCGAGTCGCGGAGAATTGGCCTCACGTGCGCGGGCTGAGGCTGGCCGATCCAGACTTTCATGTGTGTCAGACGGTGGAGGTGCTACTGGGAGCGGAGGTCTACGCGAACATTGTGCGTGAGGGCCTACGGAGAGGAGGGCCGGACGTTCCAGTGGCAGTGAATACCACGCTAGGATGGATTCTGGCGGGGGCGGTGCGCGACTCGTCGAGCGGTTTCGGGGGCTCGGTGTTTACGTGCACGACGGACGACGACCTCGGATCGCTGGTCGCCCGATTCTGGCAGCAGGAGGAACCCGCGCGCGGTCCTCCCCCGATGTCGGCGGAAGAAAAGGAGTGCGAAGCGCATTTCGTGCGGACGCACTCGCGAACGGCCTCTGGACGGTACGTGGTGCGCCTTCCGGTACGTGAGCCGTTGCCGAATCTTGAGGATTCCGAGCGCGTAGCGCGACGAACACTCGCCGGAGTGGAGCGTCGCCTCGCCGGGAGTGAACGACTGTACGAGCTGTACTCAGACTTTATGAAGGAGTTTCTGACGCTGGGCCACATGGCGCCCGTGCCGAGTGCCGCCGGACAAAGCGGAGGAAGGGTGTGCTACCTGCCTCACCATGGAGTGATGAAGGGGGAAGGTCCAGCGGCTAAAATCCGAGTCGTCTTCAACGGCTCGGCTCGGATTTCCAATGGAGTAACACTGAATGAGTTGCTTCGATGTGGGCCGAATTTGCTACCGGCCCTCGCGGACATCCTGACGCGATGGAGACGGCATAAGTTTGCCGCAACTACGGACGTGGCTAAGATGTATCGGCAGGTGCTGATCCACGAGGATGACCACGATCTGCAGCGCGTGCTATGGAGGGGGAGCCCGGGTGAGCCGGTGCAGACGTTCCGACTCAGAACCGTTACTTACGGACTTGCCTGTGCCCCGTTCCTGGCCGTCCGGGCAATGAGGCAGTTGGCCATCGACGAAGGAGCACGTTTCCCGCAGGGCGCGGACGCTTTGTGTCGGGAGACGTATGTCGACGACGTCCTGACCGGGGCGGATAGCTTGGTTGCGGCGCGAGAGAAACTGCGTGAGCTCTCCGCGATTTGCGAGGCGGGCGGCTTCCCGCTTAGGAAATGGGCGGCGAGCGACGGGAGACTCCTGGAGACCATCCCGAGGGAGCATCGCCTGGATGGAGCTGTGGAGTGGAGCCCGGAGGATACGCTGTCGGCGCTGGGACTGCGCTGGCATCCGCTACGCGATGCCTTCCGATTTCGAGTGCCGAGTTCGGACACTCGACCTCCCACGAAGCGGCGGGTTCTCTCGGAATCCGCGCGGCTGTACGATCCGCTGGGATGGCTTGCTCCGGTGACTGTGAGTGCCAAGCTCATGATCCAGACTCTGTGGCTTCGAGGAGTGGCGTGGGATGACGCCTTGGATGCGGGGGATGCCGCCGCTTGGATGGCGTTTCGAGCTGAATTGCCGCTCTTGGAGGCGGTGGAGCTGCCTCGGTGGCTGCGAACGTCGGCCTCGCGTCCCTCGGTCCGGCTGCACGGATTCTCGGATGCGTCCGAGAGGGCTTATGCTGCGGTGGTCTACCTGCAGGTGGACGAGGAGGAGGAGAGTTCGGGCGGCCGAGTCACCCTGCTTGGTGCCAAGACTCGGGTGGCGCCGCTGCGCAGGGTGTCTCTCCCTCGCCTGGAGTTATGCGGGGCGGCCTTGCTGGTGGAGGTGGTGGAGCATTTCAGGGCTCTTCTTGACCTTCCGACGAGCGCCGTGCACCTCTGGACTGACTCGACGGTGGCCTTGGCGTGGATACGGGGACACCCCGCGAAATGGACCACTTATGTGGCGAACCGAGTCGCCGAAATTCAGCGCACTTTTCCTGGCGATCATTGGCGGCATCTTCGTGGTGTCGACAACCCGGCTGATTGCGCTTCTCGCGGAGTGCGGCCTCGAGAACTGGTGGAGCATCCGTTGTGGTGGACGGGCCCCCCTTGGTTGCGGGCTGGAGCACCCCGGGCGAGGGAAGCAGACGACAATGACGGGAATGGAGCTGGAGGAGGCGGCAAGAGAGCGGCGTGCGGGGACGGCGTTGACGGCGGCAGTAGTGGAGGAGAGCGAGATTCTCCTTCGTTTTTCGAGGCTCAACGATTTGCTTCGATTCACCGCTCGCTGTCTGCGTTGGCGACGCAGAGCGAGCGGTGGCATTGTGGTTCCAGGAACTCTGACGGCCGGGGAACTCGAGGAGGCTGAGACCCTGTGGACGCGAGCGGTTCAGGGCCTGTGGTTTGCGGAGGAGGTGGAGGACATCCGGACTGGCACTCCGTTGCCGCGGCGCAGTGACCTGCTTCGGCTGACGCCGTTCCTGGACGAGAAGGGCGTGCTGAGGGTCGGCGGGAGAGTGAGGCACGCGCTGGTGCCTCTGGACCAGCGGCACCCTGTCATCTTACCGCGGGACTCCGGCTGGACGAGACTCCTGGTGGATGCTTGCCACCGGCGCGTGTTGCACGGGGGGGTGCAACTCACCCTGGCCGTGCTGCGACAGCGCTACTGGGTGCTGTGCGGGCGCTCGGTGGTCAAGCGGTTGATACACGGCTGCGTGCGGTGTGCGAGATGGCGGGCGGCACACCCGCAGCCTCTCATGGGCGATCTTCCTCGGGAGAGAGTGCGTCCGTCGCGGCCCTTCCTTCACACGGGCATTGATTACGCGGGTCCCGTCTGGATGCGATGTTCGCGAGGGCGCGGCCAGAAATCATTCCGCGGGTTTCTGGCGATTTTTGTATGTTTCGCGACTAGAGCAGTACACCTGGAGGCCGTCTCCGATTATTCCGCCGACGCCTTCCTGGCAGCGTACCGACGTTTCGTATCTCGGCGCGGGTTGTGTGCCACGATGTGGAGCGATCGGGGCACCACTTTTGTCGGAGCGGACGCTCAGCTGCGCGCTTTTCTGCGGGGGATAGAACGCGAGAGCCCGTGGACGGACCGACTCGCGAATGACGGAGTGGCGTGGAGATTCAATCCGCCCGGAGCCCCTCACTTCGGTGGCCTGTGGGAAGCAGCGGTGCGCTCCACGAAGCATCACTTGAGGAGAGTGATTGGCGAGACTTCCCTCACGTTTGAGGAGCTTACCACTTTGCTCTCGGAGGTGGAGGCGTGTCTCAATTCACGCCCTTTGGCGCCGCTTTCGGACGACCCGGACGACGTTGAGGCATTGACGCCGGGACATTTTTTGATTGGAGCGGCTCTGAACTCCGTTCCCGAAGCTCGCCTGGACGGCATCCCGGAGGCCGACTTGACGAGATGGCGGGTGCTGCAGCGGATGCGAGATCATTTTTGGCGACGGTGGGCGGCGGAGGTCCTCCAAACCATGGCGGCGCGCCCCAAGTGGTTACGGCGGGCGGAGAACATTCGCGTGGGCACTCTGTGCCTCATCCGCGGAGAAAACACGCCACCGACGCGGTGGCCTCTCGCGCGCGTTGTAGATGTGCATCCCGGGGCGGACGGGCAGGTGCGCGTGGTGTCCGTGCGGACCGCGACATCGACGTTTAAACGCCCGGTCGTTAAAATCGTGCCGCTGTTCGCGACCAGTTGCGCGGGCGAGGCGGTGAAGGGCAGGGGGGCAACGCGCGAGGAAACGGATCCCGGGAAATTAGCATGCACTTAAATGTGCATCGAAATCAATCGGCAGAACGACTGCCGAGGCGGGCGGCATGTCGAACATTCGGCTGCCGCGTGCGGCCTCGCGTGAAAAGCGTTGACGAGCCGACGCGTGCTCGCTATTTTGGTCGCAAACAGCTGATCGCGACGCGCGGTCAGGCCCCTAGCGCGTGACACGGTGTGTCGGGCGTCACGGCGTATTATGATCCAACGGCGTGTTGCGCTGGATCGCTATCGCGCGATCGTTTTTCAGCCAATACCCGGGCTTAGCGATCGTTTTTGCCTTTTTTGGGCATTTCCGCGAATTCGCGAACGGTTTCTGGGAAGGAATGCCCGGGAACTCCAGTCGCGGAAAAGTCGGTGGAATAAGCGCGTCGGAACTGCGAGAGCTCCGAATTAAAACAAAGCGATCGAACATTGCGGCACCGTGCGAGTGCATAGCGAGACAGCGAAACGTTTAAACGCAGTTTTAGCCGTGCTGGCGAAATTGCAACCTTGTAAAAATTGTAAATAAAGTGTGGTTTTTTTTGTGTGTGTAAATTTGTCGGAATTATTAAATTCGCGCACCGTGCTCTCAAAACACAAGTTAAACATTTTTATTTAATATAAATATTGTAGAGTTGGATGAATAAAATAAAGAATATAAAAGATTTAACTGTTTGTAAAAGTATAGAATTAATATATGAGATACACTTGATCTTTACTTAGTGGCTGCTCGAATGCATCTAAAACGCTCCGGTTTATTTCGTGGCCCGTTGGCCCTCTCATTCCTTTGTCTTATAATCTATGCATACTATTCCTATCAAGCACGTACTAATGATTCATTTGTACGTATATCTTTTATCCTCACAGTTCATTATCCTCTTATTGACTCCGGAGCACGTTCTATTTACTTACTATCATATTACTATTTAGCATACTCATTTTGTCTCTTATTTTAGTATAAAGTTATTTCTCAACACTCCTTCTTAACTTCATGCTAAAATGTTACATACACAGTCTTAATGAATTTCTATGTTTTATAAACGTATTTTTACTAACACTTTTCGTTAATAGATCCGCAATATTGTTTTCTGAATTTATTTTTACAATTTCAATAATTTTCTTTTCGATATTTTCGTGAACATAATGATATTGAACTTCTATATGTTTGGAGTTTTTAGTCATATTTCCATATTTTGCTATAGCTATCGTACTTATGTTGTCTTCATAAATTGTAATAGGCTTATTTATTTTAACATTTAAAGTTTCATTTAACATATTCTTTAAAAATAATAATTCGGTTACTACCTCAGATAAAGCCACATATTCTGCAAAAGTTGATGACTTGGTTACTGTTTTTTGTTTTCTTGCTTTCCAATATATTACATTGTTAAATAAGCGAATTACATAACCAGTTGTAGATTTTCTATCTGTGGAATCTCCTGCCCAGTCGGCGTCCACCATACAATCTAAAATTACTTCATTATTAGATTTTTTATATGTTAATTTTAAATCTTTTGTTTTATACAGATATTTTAAAATTCTTAATGCATACTTAAAATGTGTGGCATTATAACAATTCTGGAATCTACTAAGGTAGTTTACACTGTATGAGATATCAGGCCGCGTGCCTATACTTATATACAGAAGTTCTCCTATTATATTTCGATATTTTATTTCACTTTGAATTTGAGTTGAAGGTTCCAAATTTAGGTTTGTTTCCATGGGGGTATCATAAAGTTTTGCATTCTTTAGATTATATTTTTCAGCCAGTGATTCTATATATTTTGTTTGTGATAATGTCATGAGTTGTTTCTTCTTATCAAACACTATATTTATACCCAGATAATTTTCTATTTTACCCATGTCTTTCATTCTGAAACGATTAGCTAGACTTCTTTTAATTTGATCTATTAGCATTTTATTTTTGCCACAAATTAATAGATCATCAACAAATATTAAAATATAAATTTGATCTTTTCCTTCATTATAATAATACATACAATAATCGTAGTTGCTTCTTTTGAAATTCAAAGTCAATAAAAAATTGTTAAAACACTCATACCAAGCTCGGGGGCTTTCTCTCAAACCATATAAAGATTTATACAATTTATATACTCTATTCGTATTATCCGTATATCCTTCAGGTTGGTTTACATAAACTTCTGAAATTATCTTACCATTTAGAAAAGCTGTTTCAACATCCATTTGTTCTATATATAATTGTTTTTGGCAGCAGATGGAAAGTAACATTTTTAACGTCTGTGTTTTAGCTACAGGTGAATAAATATCTTCAAGTACCTCCCTTTGTTGAAATCCCCGAACTACTAATCGTGCTTTAAATTTATTATTTTCTTTTCGTGTATATATCCATTTTACATCTAAAACCTTTTGTTGTTTCGGTCTCTCAGTCAAATTCCAGGTTTCGTTTTTATTTAAACATTCTAATTCATGCTCCATTGCTTCTTTCCATTTGCTGCTGTCCTTATCATTTATCGCCTCTGAATAATTTGTCGGACTGTTCGCATTTATAAAATTAATATATACTAAATTATTATATGTTTCACTTACTCCGTATCTCTCGGGTTGTTTCTTAGTTCTATTTGATCGTCTTATTAATGGAGATAAATCACACGAACTATCAATACTTTTAAATGATTCGTCTAGACTCTTATCACTTTTATTTGGACTTTCTAACTCTATATCCTCTATAGATTCGCTAAGATCTATTAAATTTTCCGAGTTATCTTCAGTTTTATTACTTTCTGTATCATTTACTTGTCCTTTTAAATCAATACATTTTACGTCCTCATCTATGATATCTATATGTCGTGTAACAATTACTTTATTATTTATTAATACTCGATATCCTACATCTGAGTATCCTACTAAAATTTCCGGATCTGCTTTTTTATCCCATTTAGATGTACGTTTTTGTTCCGGAATTCTAACAAATACTTTACTTCCAAATGGTCTTAAGTATTTTGCGCTAGGTCTTTTTCCAAAAAATATCTCAAAGGGTGTTTTACATTCTATTGTATTAGCTAATGTTCTATTCTTCAAATATGTTGCTGTGCACAATGCTTCCGGCCAATATTTCGTATTTAATTCTGCTTCAGCTAATAAACAACGACTCATATCCATAATGGTTCTATTAAATCTTTCAGCTGTTCCATTTAACTCGTGTGTATAAGACGGACAAAGATTCATCATAATCCCTTTTGATCTGCATAATTTATAAATTTCTTGATTTAGATATTCTTTTCCATTATCGCACCTAAGTGTTTTAATCCTTTTTCCTGTTTTATTTTCTACCATATTAATATATTCTTCAAAACAATGATTAACTTCAGATTTTGATTTTACAATATATGTTTTCGCTAGTTTACTATAGTCATCAATGAAGCTTACAAAATATTTTTCTCCATTATATCCTTGAATCCGATGGGGCCCATTTACATCTGAATGTATTATTTCTAAAATCTCTGTGGCTCTAGTGCGATTATTATCAAACGGAAGATTGTGCATTTTATTTTCTATACAAATTCTATATTTCATATATTCTGTTTCTAGGTTTTCAGGGAAATCATTTAGTAATTTATTTTTACTTAAAATATTCAAATATTTGAAATTTATATGGCCAAGAATTTTATGTCATTTTTCTTTTACTGTCATTTTACTTGAACTTGGAGTTAAATTTATTTGTGAAGTAGTGTTTGCTAAGGTACTGGGTAAATAATAAAGATTTTCTTGTTTATAGGCCACTGCAATTAATTCATTAGTGTATTTGTAAATTTTCAATGTATCCTGTTGAGCTATAATTGTATTTTTTTCTGTTATACGGGCAAAACTTATCAGATTTACATTTAAGTCTTTAACAAAGAGAACATCCGTTAATCTAATATGTACTATTCTGTCGTATACTTTTACGTTTATGTCTACCAGTCCTATCTTTGAAGCATTTAATGATCTACCGTCGCCTAGCATGACATCCACGGGATTGCTGATTTCCTGGCTTTCACTAAAATAATTTTCATCGTTAATAATATGCCCGGTGCATCCTGAGTCTATTATCCAAACTATCTCAGTATTGTCCCTAACCTCGGGTATGTTATCATTAATACTCATCATGAAGCTGGCATAGCCTCCGCTTTGAAGAGCTTCTATAGTTTTTCTTGATGTAGACGGACGTTCTTGAATTTCTCGATGGTTTCCTCCATTTCCATTGTCATGGGCGGTGTAGTTAGATGTTCTTCCTCCTCGATAGTTTCTTCCCTGTCCGCGCCAATATCTTCCTCGTCCTCTTCGGAAAGCACCTCGATGTTGTTGTCCAAAGCCTCTGTTTCCGATCCATTCAGAATTTTCTCCTTGAATCCCTTCCTTGTTGAAATTACAATTTTTAATAAAATGTCCCACTTTGCCACAGCGGAAACATTGTCTTCCTCTGTCCGTATTTGTAGTGAAGGCACTTGATTTTATTTTTCCTCGATTTTCTTCTTTTCCTTTTATATCAATCATGGCTATCTTTCCTTTTAGATATTCAACTGTTTGTTGATCTCGATCCAAAACGTCAATTAAGTCACCAATGTAACTTAATGACTCTGGTAGCGTTCTCAGCATATAGTTTAATTTTTCTTGTTCCGTTACACTAGCTCCGGCAGATTTCAAATCATTGACAGCCTTTTGAAAATCATTAAAGAAATCAGTCGTGTTAGTATATTCTGCTAATTTCAATTTTTCCAAACGATTACGGTACACTATTTGCAGTGCAGTGGATTCTTTTAGATAAAGTTTGTCAAATTTTTGGATTATATCAAACGCTGTCTCACATTCACTAACGAATTCCAGTTGTTTATTCGTTATGGAGCTGTAAATGTAATTAAGTGCCTTTAAGTTTAAATCAACCCACTCTGGTTCTTTATCAAGTGCAGTGCAGTATCTTTGTGCAGCCAATTCACACTTATTCATTTTTAAAAATGCCATAATTCTTTTCTTCCAATTCCCGTAGTCTTCTCCATTGAATACGGGTATCTTAATATCTGTCATTGTTGATGACATTTTTACACTTTCACCTTTTTTGCTACTCAATTTTATTTCAGTCACTTAATTCACTTCTTCTTATATTTCTTCTTGTCACGATTTTTAATTCAACCACGCTCTGCTACCATGTAGAGTTGGATGAATAAAATAAAGAATATAGAAGATTTAACTGTTTGTAAAAGTATATAATTAATATATGAGATACACTTGATCTTTACTTAGTGGCTGCTTGAATGCATCTAAAACGCTCCGGTTTATTTCGTGGCCCGTTGGCCCTCTCATTCCTTTGTCTTATAATCTATGCATACTATTCCTATCAAGCACGTACTAATGATTCATTTGTACGTATATCTTTTATCCTCACAGTTCATTATCCTCTTATTGACTCCGGAGCACGTTCTATTTGCTTACTATCATATTACTATTTAGCATACTCATTTTGTCTCTTATTTTAGTATAAAGTTATTTCTCAACAAATATTATTAATAATATTTGTGGCTTTAAAAGTGGACTTCCACATCACCTTTGAGGTGCCACTTTTGGCGCGTTAAGTTTTTTTAAAGTGGACTTTCGCCTGTGGCCATATCGTACCACATATTGTCCTATTTCCGACGGAAAAGCTAAACAGATATTTTGAGTCATATTGCGTAAAAGTACATGCGAATAAAAATTTTCATCGGCACGCAATCGTGCGTAACATGTCTGCAATATATTCGTTTAAAACTTTATTTAAGTAAATGCTCAAAATGAGCCCAGTCCATCCGCTCACAAAATACCGCCCTTTTCAATAATGCGCTACGTACCCGGCGTAGGATCTGCGGACTTATTGCGCGGCAAGCTCGCACAATCCTGTCTTTCAAATCATCTACGCTTGCAGGTCGCGTAGCGTAAACCTCTTGTTTAACGTGACTCCACAGAAAGAAGTCTAGCGGTGTGAGGTCTGGTGAACGCGGCGGCTATTCGTGAGGATCATGAAGACCGATCCAACGATTACCGAATTTTCTGTTCAACAAGGCTCTTGTTTTAATGGCCGTGTGCGCAGGATGGCCATCCTGTTGGAATCACATATTCATACGTGATTCTAAAGCACATCGTCCAATAAATTTCCAAGATCTTGTCTAAGAAATCTTCGGTATTGTTGGCCATCGATCTTCCCATCGATAAAATATGGTCCAACGATGTGGTCCCCAAGAATACCCGCCCAAACATTTACAGACTACCGGACTTGTGAATGCGCTTGCTGCATCCAATAGGGATTCTTGGTGACCCAATAATGTAAATTGTGGCGGTTAACCACATCATTATTATGAAAAATACATTCGTCCGAAAACAGAATGTATTTTGCAAAATAATAATTTTCTTCACTTGCATTAAGGAACCATCGACAATACCGCAATCTGCGAACGTCATCGTTAACATGGAGTTCTTGAGTAAGGCAGATTTTATAGGGATGGAAGTGACCCGATTTTAAAGCTTTACATACCGTCGCCTGACTCACTCCTTGGTTCCGAGCTACGGTCCTCGTACTGATGGTCGAATTATTCCGAACCATTTCTCAGATTTGAGCCGTGTTTATATGCCGTGTTCGGCCTATAAAAAATATGAAAATAATGTAAAGATATAAATTTATTTTAGCAAAAGTTTTGTAATTAAATATGTTATACCTGCAGGCTTAATAGGACGAAATTGTCCGTAACGTCGAAGCCTCGTTGCCAGCCTTGGAAAAATTTGTCGGTACGGCTGTTTGCGCTTCGAGTACCGCTGAGAATACATTCTCGCGGCTACATTCGGATTTTCGTGACACGGTTTAGTATGAACACTGAAAGCATGTCATACATCTCACTATTAGTAAAATTATGAGCCATGGTTATCTGATATGCTCAATATCGAAGCAAGGCAACGACTAAATAATAAAAAAATTATAGTTTGTTACTGTTTTACTTTCGCGTTTGTTTCTTAACGCGGGTGTCTCTTAAGAAACAAACGCGAAAGTAAAACAGTAACAAGCGTTTGCCGCGAACTTGCCGCGCAATAAGTCCGCAGATCCTACGCCGGGTACGTAGCGCATTATTGAAAAGGGCGGTATTTTGTGAGCGGATGGAGGGGGCTCATTTTGAGCATTTACTTAAATAAAGTTTTAAACAAATATATTGCAGACATGTTGCGCACGATTGCTTGCCGATAAAAATTTTCATTCGCATGTACTTTTACGCAATATGACTCAATATATCTGTTTAGCTTTTCCGTCGGAAATAGGACGATATGTGGTACGATATGGCTACAAGCAAAAGTCCACTTTAAAAAAAACTTATCGTGCCAAAAGTGGCACCTCAAAGGTGGTGTAAAAGTCCACTTTTAAAGCCACAAATATTATTAATAATATTTATATTAAATAAAAATGTTTAACTTGCTTATACGCGCGAACGATTTCTATAGCGCCGAGATCTATTGAGAAAATCGGTAATTAAAGTTCCAGTCGGTAATTAGCTCGTACGGTAAAAATTTGTACTGGTACAGCCATTAAAATTCACCCTGTATATGTGTGGGTGCAGATTTACCCGCACCCCGGCAGATGACGGGACCGGTATCACCTGCGACCGACCGTCGTCGCAAGCAACTGATAGTGCCGCGCACTATCTTCTTTACAGTCTCCCTTGCCTAGCAACAGCCCGGCTTAGCAACGGAAGCTTCTAGAAGCTTTTTCGTCAGCTTCCGCTGACGCAGCGTTGCATCATCTCCTGGATGATGCACCGGGAAATCCCGTCTTAAAGACAAAGGGCTGATAACGCGACAAAGAAACTTTCTTCGTACTTCTCTGCTGGCGACGCGTCAGAGCGTCAGTTCAGCACCAGAAATTGTCTCTCGCGCACGCGACTAGTTTGTATCGAGTTTCACCGTACTTTATTTTCTGTAATTTCTTGTATTTGAGTTTCAAATTATACTTCGTAATTTTTCTAATCCTTGGGTTATTCACTTTCTCTCCTGCGCGCTTCCTATCCCGCGAGTCTGTGAAAGCCTAAATTGGTGACTCCGACGTGATTTAAGTATTCCGTCGCCAAGTGACAAACTGTTTCAACTCTGAGCGACTTGTGCGCGAGTGTGTGATCATGGCCAACGTGCTCACCCCGTCGAAGGAGACGTCCTCCGCCGAGTCGGACCAGCCCGCGACAGGCGAGGCTGCCTTGGCCGATTATGTCAACCTGACTCGCAACGACGGACCAACGGCTTCCCCTCGTGCACCTCAGCCACCGCGCTTGCCTGGTGCTAACACGGAGAAAACCTCGGAGCTGGCAGCCAGCTGCCGACTTCCGGCCTTTTGGAAAGACAACCCGGAGTTGTGGTTCTTCCAGGTGGAAGCTACATTTCAAATCCATCGAATCACCTCTGACAGCAGCAAATTTAACATGGTGGTGGCCAAGCTCGACGTTGACAGCCTGCAAGAAGTGGCGGATATCATCAAGAAGCCTCGTGCCTCCGGCAAGTACAATCGCCTCAAGGCAACAATATTAGAACGGCTGAGCAATTCCGCAGATCACCAACTTAGAAAGCTTCTTACTCAGCTAGAGCTGGGTGACAGAAAGCCGTCCCAACTACTTCGCCACATGCGAACTCTGGCTGGTGACAGGGCTACCGAGGCTGTTCTGCGCGTCAAGTTGTTTGATTTGTTTTCGGCCAGCTCGCAAAAACTTCTGCGCATATTTCATGCTTCTACGCTTGACGAGCTCGCGACCGCGGCCGACGAAATGATGGATAGTGGCTCTCAAGTAATGGCCATTTCCCAGCCACCTAAAAAAATTATCAAAACCGAGACAACCGCGACACCCGCGTTTGCAGCTCCTGAAGCTACTTCGCCGCCATCTTCCGCCACCGATCTGGCCGACGCGATTTCCGCCTGTCGCGTCTCGCTTTCGAAGTTGATTTCATTGAATCAGAACATTTTTGACTTATTGAAGACCAATCCTTCCTCTGAACGTCGCTCTCTCTCGCACGAACGTCCGCGATCGCGTTCTTTGTCGACGCCTCCCAGCATGCGCTCGGACAAATTGTGTTATTATCATCGGCGTTGGGGAAAGTCCGCGAAAAATTGCCAGCAGCCACGCGACTTTCAGGCTGCCTCGTCTCCGATACCTTCGGGAAACTAAGTGTCTCAACGTCGCGGGCGGTCCACGTTGGCAAACCAAGTTCTGAAAACCGTTTTTATGTGTTTGATCGTCTCTCGCGTTTATACTTTCTGATGGATTTCGGTTCCGCCATCTCTCTCCTGCCGCGCTCATCTTGTGAAGATTCGCGCCCGTGCGGACTGAAACTTTTTGCAGCAAACGCGTCGCGAATTGACACCTTCGGCCAAAGACATTTGAACCTAAATCTCGGGCTTCGCCGCGATTTCGCGTGGGATTTCACAATAGCTGACATTTCAATGGCTATCCTGAGGGCAGATTTTCTCTCCCATTACGGTCTCATTGTGGATCTCAAGAAAGAACGTCTGCAAGATTCGCTGACTTCACTGTCAGTCGAAGGATCTTAACATTCGGTTTCATTCTTCAACATTTCGCCGATTTCTCGGGAACAGTTACCGACCGGCTCCATCGCGCGCGACTACGAGAAGCTCATCTCCGGATTTGCTGACCTAAGGGCGCCTTCCTCCGTCGTCTTCGTGGACAATAAAGAAGCGGTGCAGCATCACATCTGCACTCAGGGACCTCCGATTTCTGAGCGACCTCGCCGTCTGATCGGTGAGAAATTGGCTGCAGCTCGCAAGGAATCAACACTCTTTGCCAGGGGCATCATCCGTCCCTCGGCCAGCCCTTGGGCGAGCCCTCTGCACCTCGTGCCGAAAAAGTTAGGAGACTGGCGAGCAACGGGGGATTACCAAAAAATCAACTCCGTCACAATACCGGACAGCTATCCTCTGCCTATTATAGAAGACCTGTTACAGCAGTGTCACAACAGCACTGTCTTCTTTAAGGTAGATCTGCAACGGGCTTATTATCATGTGCCTGTGGCTTTGGAAGATATCCAAAAGATTGCGGTAACAACGCCTATTGCATTATTTGAATTTTTGGGCATGCCACTCGTTCTGCGGAATTCATCACAAACTTTCTAGCGTTTGATGAATCGGCTGCTGGATCACCTGCCTTTCGTCAAGGGTTACTTGGACGACGTTTTGGTCTTTTCCAAAACACACAAACAACATCTTTCCTACCTGAAAGACTTGTTCATGGTTCTCCACTCTGCCAAACTCTCAATTAATTTTGAGAAATGTCTCTTTGGAAGAAGCAAAATAGATTTTCTTGGTTTCACTATCTCCAGCAACGGTTACGAACCTTCGAAAGCTAAAATTCAGGCGATCAAGGATTTTCCACGGCCAGAATCGCTTGAGCAGCTGCGGAGATTTCTGGGAATTCTGAATTTCTACAGGAAATGTATTCCGCATGCAACAGATCAACAAGCGCCTCTCACTGAGCTTCTCAAAGGAGCTCCCAAAAAATGCAAGAAGCCTATCATCTAGTCTTCGGCTTTCGACAAGGTTTTTCAGAAATGCAAAGAGAGCATTTCTCGTGCGTGCAAGTCTTCATTTCTCAACCCAGATGCATTTCTTCGCCTCACGACTGATGCCTCAACAATGGCAATTAGATCTTCTCTGGAGCAATTTTCCAGCGGCGCCTGGACACCGCTAAAATTCTTCTCCAGAAAACTCAGCCCAACGAAACGCAACTATAGTACTTACTATCGTGAGCTTCTCTCGATCTTTGCTTCCATCAAATTTTTTCAACGCTTCCTGGAAGGACGGAAATTTGTAATCAGAACTGATCACAAGCATCTGGTGTACGCAACAGCGCAGCGTTCTGACAAGGCTTTGCCTCGGCAAATTAAGCAACTGAACTTCATACTTCAATTCAACGCGAAAATTTCGCACATTAAAGAAGAACTTATTTCTGTTGCTGACGCTCTGTCACAAACTTGCACCATCTCCGTGCTTACTCAACTTGATGCTGGTACCATTCAACGAGCTCAATTTTGCGACGACGAGTTGCCCACCATTGAAGAGACCACATCGCTGAAACTTCAGGATCTTACCGTCGACGGTCACAAGATAGCTTGTGACGTCTTCAACGGCATCGTTCGACCATACTTACCTGTGTTTTTACGAAGAACGGCATTTGATGTGCTGCACAACCCGACGCATCCGAGCATACGAGTTGCTACAAAATTGCTCGTATCAAAGTTTTGCTGGCCCAACATTAAGAGAGACGCCTCTCTCTGGGCGCGTTCCTGCGAGGCTTGTCAGCGAGCAAAAATCGGGAAGCACAACCGTGCTGCTCTTGAAGAGTTCGATTGCCCGGATAATCGATTCGATCATATGCACGTCGACCTCATCAAACTTTCTCTGTGCCAAGAATTTCAATACTGTCTTACCATTATAGATAGATTCACCAGATGGCCCATGGCTATTCCACTCAGGAATATGACAGCCGATACTGTCGCGGATGCCTTCTTCAATCATTGAATCTGTCAATTTGGAACTTCGCTGACTATTACCTCGGATCAAGGGATGCAGTTCGAGTCATTCCTATTCAGCTCTCTTGCTCGAATCATTGACTCCAAACGAATCAGGACAACGCCCTATCATTCGTAATCCAACGGGATGATTGAACACTTTTATCGGACCTTGAAGGCGGCCCTGATGTGCAACAATCAACGGCCTTGGTCAGAAGTTCTCTCAACAGTACTTTTTGGCCTACGGACTGCTATCAAGAGAGACTTACAAGCTTCTCTATTGGAGATGCTCTTCGGAACAACCTTACGATTACCAGAAGACTTTCACTTCTCGTTCTCTTACTGCTCATCACTCTTACTGCTATCTCAACAACTCGACCAAATAAAAAGATTAAATAAATGTAAACCACAAAAACAAAGAGTTGCGAGATCTTAATACCGAGAACAGTAATTTGCATGACCCAGTAACCGAGTAAAAAAAATGCAATCTGCTGACATTGTAAGAACAACACAGTTAAATACCCACGGAGCGGCAGCGACGGACAGTTGCTAATAACCTCACGCGCGTAACGTGAGATCTGTCGCGTGCCGTTACCAATCCGACACCGCGCGGAGACGAGCTCCGTGATAACTTAAAGAAGAGACTTAATTAAGTGAAGCTAAGACATCTGTGTAAAAAACAATAAAAAGAACAGGACTTTATTGATCACACCGCCTCCTGACTTGTCACATCCCGTTGGCTCCGAAGGACGGACCCCGTGCACCGGCTACGGTGCAACAAATGCAACAAGTCCGATTAATTATTCAAAATTTGTCAGTGATAAAGATAGCAGCAAATGGAAAGAAGCGATAAATCATGAATTAGAATGATTAAATAAAAATAAAATTTGGAGTTTAATTAAAAAACCAAAGCAACAAAAAATTTTATATGTAAAATGGATATATACGCGTAAAGAGAATAATAAATATAAAGCAAGATTAGTAGTCCGGGGATTTCAACAAAAGGAAGTACTTGAAGGCATTTATTCGCCTGTAACAAAAACACAAACATTAAAAATGTTACTTTCCATTTGCTGTCAAAAACAACTATTTATAGAACAAATAGATGTCGAAACGGCATTCTTAAATGGTAAAATAATTTCCAAAGTGTATGTAAATCAACCAGAAAGATACACAGATAATACTGATAGAGTTTCCAAATTATATAAATCTTTATAGGGTTTAAGAGAAAGCCCCCGAGCTTGGTACGAATGTTTTAACGATTTTTTATTAACTTTGAATTTTTAAAGAAGCAATTATGACTATTGCATGTATTATTATAATGAAGAAAAAGAATAGATTTATATTCTAATATTTATCGATGATTTATAAATTTGTGGTAAAAATAAAATGTTGATTGATCAAATCAAAAGAAATTTAGCTAATTGGTTTAGCATGAAAGACATGGGAAAGATCAAAAACTATTTGGGTAAAAATATAGTACATGATCAAAAAAAAAAAACAATTTATGACTTTATCTCAAACCAAATATATAGAGTCGTTAGCAAAAAAATACAATCTAAAAAATGCAAAACTTTATGATACTCCTATGGAAACAAACCTATGTTCAGAACCCTCAACTGAAACCCAAAGTGAAATAAAATCGAATTATATCAAAATATAATAGGAGAACTGCTTTATATTAGTATAGGTATGCGGCCTGATATCGCGTGTAGTGTAAACTATTTAAGTAGATTCCAGAGCTGCTATAATGCCACACATTACCAATATGCATTAAGAATCTTAAAATACATATATCAAACAAAAAATTTAAAGATAACATATGTGAAATCTAATAATAATGTAATATTGGACTGTATGGTTGATGCCGATTGGGCTAGAGACTCCACAGATAGAAAATCTACTACAGATTACGTAATACGTTTATTTAATAATGTAATTTATTGGAAAACAAGAAAACAAAAAACAGTTACTAAGTCTTCAACATTCGCACAATATGTGGCATTATCAGAAGTAGTGACGGAAATATTATTTTAAAAAAATATGTTAAGTGAAACTTTAAATGTTAAAATAAACAGACCAATTACCATTTATGAAGATAATATAAGTACGATAGCTATTGCTAAGTATGGAAAGATGACAAAAAATTTTTAATACATAGAAGTACAATATCATTATGTTCATGAAAATATTGAAAAAGGAAATATTGAGATTGTTAAGTTAAATTTAGAAAATAATATTGCGGATATATTAACCAAAAGCGTTAACAGAAATACCTTTTTCAAACATAGAAATTTATTAAGGCTTTATATGTAATATTTTAGTATAAAGTTAAGAAGGGGCGTTGAGAAATAATTTTACATTAAAATAATCTTATTTCAATCGTGTGTGCTATACTGTAATTTAATATTAAGCAAATAGAACGTACTTTATATATGAGAAAAGTTGCTCCCTATAAACCAAAGAAAAAGATTCAAATGAATCATATGCACGTGCATCTAAGAAATTGTATCCTTAGATTAGAAACAGAGGAACGATAGGGCCAGCGGACCACTAAACAAACGAGAGCATCGCAGATGCATTTGAAAAGCCACTCAGAGAACGTCGAGCGGTACGGTTAAGATCTTGCCTAACAAGAAGGAAAATAAACGAAATTTATTAAGAAACTAAGAGTTTTATTATACGACTCTCTTATAACCCTCCGGTATTCCCGGACGTACCAGGAGGACGGACCCTTTGCACCGACCCCGGTGCAACATTTTGGTGGCAACGGTGGGATCCGCCCCCCGGTGAAGCACCCGCTTTGGCGGCCAGTTCTTTACGGGACTTCTCGGCGAGCTCTGTACGAGATCTCTGAAAAATAAAACAAGAAATAAAGAATTCAATTCATTGATAACGCTAAGAGGGACGAGGACAACGCAAGCTAACGGATCACCCGACACCGCACGCGCTCGACACCGGAGACGCAACTCAGCTGGACACCAAGGACAAGCAACAACTGCCCAGCCGCAGCCGCTCAACGCAATAGTCAGCCAAGGATGAGAGCCGAAAAGTTAGAGGGTACAACATAGCCAGCAACCCGGAAACCAAGTCAGAGACATGCAGTATCTTGCGTTAATGTAAGTCCGAGACAATTTTTTCTGTAATTCTCGACCCGACTAGTCGATATCGGTCGAGGAATTCAATTTGGAATCACAGGTAGTGAACAATTCGTGGCTACACAGCGTATCGGGCCAAAGGGCATTGCGACCACCCCATGCAAACCCCCTGGGCATTGCAGCCGCCGCATTACGCGAAATCCGCGATAACGTACGCCGTGTATTAAACACGGAGAGCGATAGTGACAGCTTAGCCGAATTCGATCCGCGCGAAGAAACTGAGCCATGCAAAGATACCGACTTAATTTTAGAACAAAATACCGGCAAAACACAAATAAGCGAACGCAAAAGATTGTTAGAAGAAGTAAATAGCTACATAAGCAACATCTCGCAACGCGGAGAATTCTTTCTCAACTCATACGATAGCAGTATATTTGTCCCCGCGGCGAATTAAACATGCGCCGTAGCAACCGAAACTCAATCCAAGATAGCCAAAGAACCTCATCAAGGCTATACGAGATCAAATTTTTAACACAGACACCGACCAAAGAATTTTCATGCTTACGGATAACGACGACCACAACGAAACGGCGGACTCTCGAGGGGAGACCGCCGGCAGTACTCCCGCGACAGCATCCGAAACCGTGATAGAACGGCCTAGATCGGACCACCCCTCCCCGATTATACGGAAGCGCTCGCCAACATCCCGAGGCGACACCCTAGGCACTATTCTGGACGCGATTCAAGAAATTAATAAACGCCTAGACCGGGTCGAAGGCGATAGAAACACGTTGCAAGATCAGTTTTACTCCACGCGGTCGTCAGAACCGCTGGTAGTACTACGGGAACCCCTCTCTCGCTACCGCCACGACGTACGTTTTTCGCTGGATCACCCGCGGCAATACCTCTTGTTAAAACATGCAATCGAATTAGTTCCCTCTTTCGATGGGAACGATTCACACACCAAGCAATTTATTAAAGCTTGCGAATACGCCGCGCGTAAAATAAACCCAGCGGACGAGAACGAGCCGCAATATTATACACAAAATTAACGGGACGCGTGCAATCCTGCTTCGAAACAAAGAGAGTTGTCGGATTCACGCAATTTCTAAAGGAAATAGAGGAAACATATGTGCAACGGCGAGGCACCGCCCACTTGCAGATCGAGTATAATAATTGACGGCAACAACATGGCGAAAGCGCGCAAACCTATGGATTCCGAGCCGATACCCTCGCGACTGAGCTATACGACGCGCTAAGCGAAAACCCGAGTTATTCAGCCGACGAGAAGCGCGGAATTTGGAATTCAATACAAAAACAGGTGTTACAACATTATCAGGCCGGGCTCTTACCGTATACACAAACTATCGTGAGGTCATGAAATTATACGACGCTACAGCAAGCAATCGCAGGGGCGACCACCGAAAAGATGCAACGCGGTATTCCGACACGATCATTTCTAGACCGCGATCCTTTACCGCGACGTACTTCTCCGGCATGTCAAAAGTGCGGGAAGCAAGGGCACGCTGGATTCGTGTACCGTACGAACCGGTTCGCGCAGTGTTTCAACTTGCCGTGAGCCGACCGTCCATCTCGAGTGCATACGACGACGAAGCATTGTTCCTATTGCAATATACCGGGACATACGCGTGACGAATGTCGGCGCCTGAAACGGGATACGGGATATCGCGAAAATACGAGACGCGAATCTCGGCCTAACCCCCCACCAAAAAGAGCTACCGCGGTAAATGCCGCGTATTACGACAGACTAGAACGAGCGCAGACCGAAAGCACGGAAAGAAGCGACACAAGAAATAATAATCCGCCTCTTAGACAAGAAACCCGACTCGCGAAAGATTACAAGGTATCTCACCTGGCGGACGACACGAAAAATTGACAGCTCGACCTCGTCACATTGCCGATTTTACAAGCGAGCAGCGGAAAAGCGACTTTCCTAGTCGATTCGAGCACCGCGGTAACCCTTATTAAGATGGGCAGACTAAAGGGTACCACCACCATTTTTTCCGGCTCAACCGCGCTAACCGGAGTAACGGGGCATAAAGCAAAAACACTCGGAAAGTGTAATGCCACCATTCGTCTAAAAAATAATCTTGTGCGCCATAATATGCACGTCGTGTCGAATAATTTCCCCATCAACTACGAGGAAATTCTCGGCATGGATTTTCTAAAGACTCAGTGGACTATATACGACGTGGAAAACGGCCGACTAAGTATAAACCGAGTGACGTTCCCGCTTCACCCATATGCACGCATCGTGTTACCGCCGCGTAGTGAAACAATCGTTCGCGCAATCACGGATGAAAACCGGGTAGGAATAATTTATGCGCACGAGCCAGAACCCGGAATCTTTATCGGGAATTGTCTACTTGATCCGATAGACAACGCGTGCTCTATCAGCTTACTCAATACGACCGAAAGACCGATAATATTTTCAACGCCGCAACTGGTCGTTCACCGAGCGGAATTCGCTGACTCGGCACCCGTACTCGCGTTACGCGAGGCGCATAGCGACGGTAACGTACAGGCACGATTAGAAGCATTGCACAAACATTTGCAGACGTCACATTTAAATAAGGAAGAGGAGGCCAAGCTGCGTGAAATTTGCGCGAACTTTTGCGACACATTTTACCTTACCGGTGACGTTCTCTCTCACACTTCAGCTATCGCGCATAAAATAAACAACGATGTAAATATAAAACCTATAAACTGTCGACCCTACCGTTTGCCAGAACGTCACAAGGAAGAAGTAAACCGACAAATAAATAAGATGTTAAATGAAGGAATTATTCGCGAGAGCACGAGTCAATGGAACGCGCCTATTCTCTTAGTACCAAAGCGAGCCGACACATCGGGAAAACCGAAACTCCGGATAGTCGTCGATTTCCGGAAACTAAATGATGCTACTGTAGGAGACTCATTTCCTATACCTAACATCACAGATATCCTGGACCAACTGGGAAATGCAAAATACTTTACAACGTTAGATCTCGCATCAGGGTGTAACGATAGCGACTCTTGGCGTCGCGTAGGTCTTGCCAGATTAAAGCTTGCCGGAGCCAGGGTTCGGTAGAGCACAATAAGTCGGGCTTTTAGTTGCGGCCTGGGCCGACGGGAGCGCCCGTCGGAGAGACCGAGGTTGCTCGGGCTAATTCAAGGAGCAGCGGTCGGGAGCGCCCGACCGCGGCGGTGCCGGCGACTGGCTGGTCGCGCGGCGGATTCGTTGCCGGACGGGAGCGCCCGTCCAGGGGATCGTGTTTGGCACGAAGTGCCCTGGAAGCGGCGGCAGTCAGAAGCGCCCGACCGCGGCGGTGTCGACGGCGGCGTGCCGTGCGATAGATCCTGAACAGCTTAGACGGGAGCGCCCGTCTAGGGGATCTCGGTAGCCCGGACTAACCGGGGGCGCCGGCGGTATCCGGTCGCCTCGATGGTGGAGCCGCGGGAACGCCCGAGGTCTCCAAGAACCTGAGTTATACTCTGTCTTGGGAGCGCCCAAGACAGCGGAAGACTCACCGGGAGCGCCCGGGGACGACTCGAGAGCGCCCGAGTCGGAGAGTACACGAGAGGGCTTCGGGAGCGCCCGAAGCCTTTAGGAGCTGGAAGATGTGTTCGGTACCAGGATTAGGACCGGACAAGGTACTTGCTCTGCCGCGAGCTCGGCTTATATAGCCGCCGAGATGAGAGTGGGGGAGCTCCCACTCTTAACTCGGCGGCGCGCGCCATCGTCGGGCCGGTGGTCGTCCGACGAACTTCCCTGGCGCGTCCGGTGTTGCCTGGGCCGGTGCTCGCCCAGGACTTCGTCGGCGACGGCGTCGGCTGTCCAGGGGCTGGTGTTCGTCCTTTAGTGGCGAGGCCTAAGCTCTTGCTACAAGGGTATCATTAGATCCCCATGCACGAAGAGCATAAGAAGAAAACCGCGTTCTCAACGACATTAGGGCATTACGAGTTCAATCGAATGCCTTTCGGTCTAAAAAATGCGCCCGTTACTTTCCAACGGCTTATGAATTCGGTGCTATCGGGTCTGCAGGGAATAAAATGCCTTGTTTATCTCGACGACATCGCGATATACGGAGCCTCTTTAGACGAACATAATAAGCGACTTGTGGAAGTATTAAAAAGATTGCGTCAGCACAATTTAAAACTCCAACCTAAGAAGTGCGAATTTCTTAGGAAAGAAGTGTTATATTTAAGACACGTAATAACGGAAGGTGGAATACGACCTGATCCATCTAAAATAACTGCGATACAACAATAAATAGAATTAAATTACGCCATAATTGGCCCGGGATGAATAAAGACATCGAAAATTATATTTACAAATGTGAAAACTGCTAGAAAAATTAATTGAGCCAAAAAACAAAAATGCCTTTAATTTAACGGACATGCCAGAAAAACCATTTGAGAAATGCGCTTTGGACATCGTGGGACCACTTCCAATAACAAACGCAGGAAACAAGTATGTGCTGACGTTCCAGGATCACCTAACCAAGTTCAGCAAGGCTATCGCGTTACCGAACCATAAAGCGGCAACCGTAGTCAAACCGTTCGCGACGAAGATCATACTCGAGCACGGAATACCCGAGAATATTCTAACAATCCAGAAACTAACTTTTTAAGCGAAATTTTCAAACAGACATGTAAGCTATTGAAAATAAATAAAATTCAAACCACTGTGTATCACCCAGAAACGAACGGTGCGCTGGAAAGATCCCATAGAACATTAGCCGAATATCCACGGCACTCCTTAAACAAGGAACAAACCGACTGAGATGAGTGACTGCCCTACGCAATGTTCACTTACAATACGACGCCCCACACATCTACGGGATTTACTCCGTTCGAGCTTGTGTACGGGCACCAGACGATACTCCCGACGACACTGACAACGACGCCTAGACCAACGTATTCCTACGAAAACTACGCGCAAGAATTACGCGAGCGATTGCGCGTAGCCAACCAGATAGCTAGGGAAAACGCGAAATTAAAAAAGGAAAAAGCGAAAACTATTTTCGACCAAAAAATAAATCCACACGTTTTCAAAGTAGGCGACGCGGTATTGCTGCATGACGAGGCAGTACGAAGGGAACGATCGAAAAAACTAGACGCGAAATGGGTAGGACCGTATATTATTGTAGAACAAAACGGTGATGTTAACTATATACGTTAAGGAAGGGCCGAAAAACAATGCGAGTACACGCGAACCGACTAAAGGCCTTTATAGAACACTAATAAGAGGCGAGAAGAGATCGTGCGCAGCGAAGCGAGCAGGAGGAAATAAGCGATACAGATAAAGAATCAACAGCAGGGGGACCAGTGGCAGAAGCAATTGACACCAGCTTCAGAAACCAAAGATGCTGGGTTCAAACCAAGAAGCGGACAAGAAGAAGAAGAGAAGAAATCAAATATTACTTACAATTGTTCAGGGTCCAGATGACCCGCCCCACGGACGACACCCGGATTCGGAGATCTACGTCATGCCGGAGCTCCGCAACCCACTGCAGCCGGAAATCGTCCTGGTTCGGGGGAGGCGGTGGCGGCATCCTCGGGGTGCAGCACGGCTCACACATGCGGGGCTCGTATGGGTCGTTGCACCCTACACAAACGTACTCCCGCGCCCGCGCCAGAAAATGGTCCTGGCACAACACAATATAGCCGGGCGCGGGGCACCTGAAGCACCGCTCCCCCGACGCAAGGCAAAACTCTCTTGGGAAATCCACTGGAAACGAAAAAACCACAAATAAATACACCCCGAAACCGTAGATTGTAAGAAACACAAAAAAAAAATAAAAAATAAAAAATAAATAAATATAATTTTTTTAAATTTTATTTAAAACAAAAATTTATTTTTAATCAGCGAACGTTTAGCGACGTTTGGAAACAATTAACAAACGAATACTACCGTGACTGAGAGCGGACTGACGGGACGAGCGAAAAAACTCAAGGAATAGATTAAGCCCGACACCGTAATATTACACGAATGAAGTAGAATATATGCACTTACCTCAGCGATTGAATCCTTTTTTGTCCACACAGTAGCGAAACCTCAGACACGTGTGGACACTTCGCACACTCACAAAAAAAAAAACCAACGCGGTATCGCGTAAATATGAAACTGAAAAAGAATTTATCTTTCAGAATTATTCTCGCTACGACGCACGGCTCAGATGGAAGTACGGGGGGTGAGCAGTCACCACCGTACAGAATCAGCAGATTCGAGAACGATCCTGGACTGTATTTCGAGGGTCAGGGACAACTGCAGATAACCGAGTCCGTATGGAAATTCGTGATAATTACCGACACAGAAGCTATCAAAACGCGGTACAGAAACTTGCAGGGTTACGTTGTTAAAGCGGAAGAATTGTGCGAAAATTTTTATAAGTCAAAAGAGGATCAGATAGGCGCAAAGTGTAAGAAAATACTATATACTGCAGCAGCAGAAAATGACAAGCTGACAGTCGCGTTGAACCGACTACAGATTATATATGGGGTACCGGTCCAAAAAAGAGAGTTGATAGACATAGTAGGAAAAGTAGGAAAATCTTTCGCTTTGTTCGGACTGATGGACGCAGACGAAGAAGAACAGATAACATAGCAGCTCAAGATAATACACTCACGGCAGGAAGCGCTACAACATGTCGCAAGAACTCAGATTAAAATCTTAAATACAACAATAAGGCATTGTTAAAAGATTTGAATTTAGTAATTAATCATGTCACCGCCGCGGGGGCAGCACCTCGTGGCCGATCGCCGGCGACGGATGGATATCGATCCGTCGTTTGATAATTGCCTCCGATTCTCGAAAACTTTGCCGGCTCGAGGCTTATCAGTGTTCGTCTAGCTGTGCCAAGCATCACCTCGTGTGCAACAACGTGCAGTGTGCTTTTCTCACAATTCTTACTTATCGTGCTACTCATCGTGCTTCATCGTTCAACTCATCGTTCAACTCATCGCCTTGTCTCCAGTACAACTCATCCAGATCATCTTCGTCGTGTGCAACACGCCAAGAATCTTCTGGAACACATCACCCTGCAGCACGAAGCGTGTTGAACCTCGTGCTCAGTAGCTCATCAGATCTCGCAGCGTGTGATCTCACGATTAATATAATTGTAACTCATTGTTTAAACTCAGTGCGAGCTCTCAAGAACATTTAAACAGACAGATATCAATTTAAGGACTGTGCGCGATGAAAGTTTAATTTCAAAAAAAAAGCGCACTTGCTTCTTTCGCTGCGAGTGAAAACAGCTCAGCAATGAGCTCGACGCGGTGCTTCGCGGAACGGCGACAATCACGATAGAGAAAGACGTGGTAATAATCGTGGTGAGCCACAGCGACAATTAGAAATCAATATATTTACAAAAACCTCAAAAAAAACGGAGAGACAGAGATACAAAAAGATATATATATACAGTCAAGATTATGGAGCGCGAGAGCAAGGGTGACGACTGACGGAAAATCTTCGTGAGTCCGGCGTTCCCGGCGGAGATCTTCGTGAGCGGACTGTTACCCGCCCGATCGGCGGATATCTTGCACGCGAGCGTCGGAAATCTTGCACGCGTGCCGGATAAAGGCGCGATCGCGAACCCTGCTCTGCACTGTTGTCGGTGCACTAGTCGATGACAAGAAACCGAGCGTCGTTAAAATTGGTGATCGCGAGAGATCTTCTGATCGCCGAGGATCTATAGACCGCGTAAGATCGAGAATAATCGCAACGAGTGAGACGTTATTCCGACGATGAGAGCGTGAGAACCGCGGAATGACAAGTGAGCGGTTCGCGCGAAAACGGGTCGCTTTTCGGCCGAAATAATCCCTCGATCATCGGAATAGCGAGGATGAAAACAAAGCAGGTGGCGAAATAACCGGTGAAAACCGGATTAATCCAACGTTAGCGGATCTCACCTGTAGACGTAAACAACGAACGGAATGCGGCGACTGACGAACATAAGAAAATAGAGCGAAGACGACGGACGTACCGTTACCGCCGATACAATTATGGTCGATTTATAACGAAAATTTTAGACGCGCAAACATACCGCCCGCCTTGAAATTATGAATTTCAAAATTACAAAGAACGGAGAGGCGGTTGGGCGGGTAACGGAAATTGATTCATGCAACGCAATTTTATCAAGCCGCCCGCCAATGCAACGATGACGGGTTTCGTCGCTCACAACGAAACGGAGAAGTTAAAGAGAATCGCATACAACTAGAGAGAAAATCGCCAGTACAACGTAACGAAATCGCAAATACAAAATAAAGTAATCGCAGGTAAAAAAAAAAAAATGAATCGCAAGTACAACAAAAAAAAATAAGAATCGCAAGTACAAAAAAGTCGCAAGTACAAGAACGTGTGAGAATCGCATGGTCTTTCCAGCCCGCTGACTGGTGTACAAAAAAAAAAAACCTTAATCAAGGTATACGCGGAGACGCAGCGCAGGAGACAGTCACACGAATCGAACATGATCGCGACGCAACGAACCAGTATAAGGTGAGCGCGAGATTACGGAGTTGAGCAAGGATTGATGGGAGCCGGCGCTGGCGAATCAACGTCAACTGGCAAAACGCAGATTTTTGAGAGTGGCCGCTTGAGTTCGGAGGAAGCGGTCTTCACGGTGACGACGCGAATCAATCCATCAGCCCCGGGAAAACATTCTGTGATCCGACCGAGCTCCCACTTGCACGGGGGGAGAGAGGAATTCTTCAAAACAACTAATTGTCCAATTTTCAAAGTGGGCTGAGACCGTCGCCACTTAACGCGTTGTTGAAGGGTATTAACGTAATCCACGTACCACAGTGCCCACAACCGTTCCGTCATATGTCGGATTAATTGCCACCGACTTAAACGATTCTCCGAACAGTCGAGGGTAGACTCCTCCGGAGGAGCTGTAAGGGCGGACCCGATTAAAAAATGTCCTGGCGTTAGAACATCGTATGAATCGCACGAATCTGTCAACGGAGCGATCGGTCGAGAGTTGAGGCAGGCCTCGATTCGGCAGAGTAAGGTTGAGAACTCTTCGAAAGTGAGAGTATGTGCCCCGATGACTCGACGGAGGTGGAACTTTACACTTTTAACACCGGCTTCCCACATTCCGCCGAAGTGGGGAGCCGCGGGCGGAATAAAATGCCAGGAGATATTGTCGCTGGCAGATCGGTTGTGAAGTAACGGATTCCGAAGGCAGGCGCGATATGCATTCATTAATTCGCGCTCGGCACCGACAAATGTTGTTCCGTTGTCTGAATAGACGTGCGTTGGACAGCCGCGACGAGAGCAGAAACGAGAGAATGCATTAAGGAACGCGAGAGTGGAGTAATCCGGAACGAGCTCTAAATGAACTGCTCGAGTCGCCATGCACACAAAGACGGAAATGTAACATTTCGTAGCCTTAATGCCGCGACCTCCCGACGAGCGAACGAGAAATGGGCCGGCGTAGTCGAGTCCGCAATGCGTAAAACAACGAGTAGGGGCCGAGACGCGGTAGGCCGGTAAATCACCCATCAGCTGAGACGGAGCCGCGGCGCGTTCGCGAACACAAGTTACGCATTTGTGAATTACGGCTTTAGTTAAGGAGCGAGCGCGAAGGATCCAATACTCGCGTCGAAGCGTATTTAACGTGAGCTGCAAACCGCCGTGCATGGAGCGGAGATGCGCATGCGATATTAACAGAGTCACGAGCGGGTGAGCCGATAAAACAATCGGATGCCGGATAGTAAATGTGAGCGGGGCACGCCGTATTCGACCTCCAACACGAATGAGGCCGTCGCGATCGAGAAATACATTAAGCGGGCTCAACGGACTCTTTGACGAAACCGGTCGGCGAGCCGTAAGTGCTTGAAATTCACGAGCAAAAGTAGCTGCTTGGATGAATTTTAGCCAAAACAATTTTACCGGTGCACACTCGGATGCGGTCAACGCGCCAGGAACTGAGTCGCGTTGTCGATCATCGGGCCGTCGTCGGCACAGCGCGATGAAGCGAAACAAGTACGCGGTAACGCGAATTAATTTGGGCCACGATGAGAATCGATCGGACAGATCGAAAGGCTCGGCGGACATCACGTGCACGGTGAGATCCTTCGCCTCCAACGACGCGTCAGCAATGGTCACGAGAGAATTTGGCCACTGCGCGGAGGGACGACTCAGCCAGGGAGGCCCGTGCCACCAAAGCGAATGCGTTAACAACGCGGTTCCCGTGAGGCCACGCGACGCGCAATCGGCAGGATTATCCCCCGTGACAACGTGTCGCCAATCGACCCCCGGAATGCGCGCCTGGATATCCGCGACGCGATTCGCGACAAAAGTCTTCCAGTGCGATGGAGAATGTCGCAACCACGCAAGGACGATGGATGAGTCCGTCCAGCAAGTGCTCTTAACGGTGTAGTCGGTAAAAAGCGACGTAACGAACTCAAGCAATTTAGCGAGCAAGACCGCGGCACAAAGCTCCAGACGCGGAATGCTCAATAATTTAAGCGGGGCCACTTTAGATTTTCCCATAAGTAACGAGACGGTGATCTCCCCGGAAGTCGAAATTACGCGGGAGTAGACGACGGCGGCATAGGCCTCGCTAGACGCGTCCGCAAATCCGTGCAATTCGATGAAGTTAGACGCCGCGCTAAACCCGATCCACCGCGGAATTTGAAGAGAGTTTAAGCAGGAAAAACTTGAATATACCTTTTCCCACCGCGACATTATCAACGGGGGGACCGGATCGTCCCAGGAGATTTTTAATTTCCACAAGCGCTGAATAATGATCTTTGCGCAAATAATGGTAGGCGTCACCCAGCCGATCGGGTCGTACAATTTCGCGATTACGGATAAAATCGAGCGCTTCGTTCTTGGCAGCGTGTCGGAGACCGTGACTCGAAACCGAAACTCGTCGGCAAACGGCATCCAGTGAATCCCGAGGACTTTTAAATGTTCGTCAGCGACGGGAATTGGACTGCAGGCGAGACCGTGATCTTCGGGATCGATGTCGGATAGAAGGAGAGGCGAATTGCTGGCCCATTTGCGTAGAGTGAAACAGCCGCGACGTAATAGCGTTACGAGTTGATTTCGCTTTTCAACGAGCTGTTCGGTGTCGTCCGCGCCGAACAGCACGTCATCAACATAAATGTGGTGACTCAAAATATGCTGCGCGAGCGGAGAATCCCGGCCGTCTTCGTGAGATAGCTGCTTGAGAACTCTCAATGCCAAAAACGGAGCGCATGCCGTTCCGTATGTGACTGTCAATAATTGAAACTCGCGGATTTCGTCGGACGGATCCGGCTGCCACAAAATACGCTGAAAGTCGACATCACTTTCGTTGACCAAGATTTGGCGATACATTTTTGCGATGTCCGCGGTGCATACAAATCGGAAAATTCGCCATCGAAGAATGACCGTCGGCAGGTCACTTTGTAATTTCGGCCCGGCATACAGATGATCGTTGAGGCTGGATCCGTTCGACGTGCGACTCGAGGCGTTGAACACGACGCGAATTCGCGACGTGGCACTGTCGGGGCGGAACACGGGGTGATGTGGAATGAACACGGCCCGCGGATCAACCGATGGAGCAAGGCGCATATGACCAAGCGCTGTATACTCGCTCATGAACGCGCGATATGCGGCCGATTGCTCCGGAGTTGAGCGAAAACGACGCAGGAGCGAATTAATGCAATGCAGCGCCCTGGCTCGCGAAGTACCGATGTCGAGCGGCGGAGGATTCTTGAACGGAAGACGAACGACGAACCGACCGTCTGAATTACGCGAATATGTGTTGAGAAAATGTGACTCGCAGTGCTCGTCTTCGACAGACGTTGCGTGTCGCTCCGGGGGCTCCTCACATTTCCAGAAACGTTCGAGCGCGTCGGCAAGATCAATCGCGTCGTTATCTTGAGCGAATGCGTGATGAGCGGCGATACGGACGTGATGCGACGCGCAGCGCGCGTTGCTATCGCGAGATTCGATGGGACCCGACAAGATCCAGCCGAAAATGGAGTTTTGCGCAATGAGTTGTCCTGGCGCCCCCCTTTTTAATCCACTCAAAATGATCTCGTTATATACATCGGCGCCGAGTATTACATTTATCGGTTCTCCGCCGGTCGGATTTTCGTCGGCAAATTTAAGGCCGTGCAGGTGCGACAAGGAGGACAGATCCGTAGCGCAACGGGGAGAATATGACGTCAATTTCGGCAATATCAACGCGAGAACTTGAATTGAGACTGATTGAAGTCCGACGGGAGAGATTGATAAACTGCTCGCGAACTGGTAGGTGCCGGCGGACTGGCCACCAACAGCGGAGACAGTTACTGGACAACGAACGCGTTTCAAGCGCAATACATTTGTAATTGATTCCGAAACGAACGTCATTTCCGATCCCTGATCGATCAGCGCACGAACGCGCAACTCGCGCCCAGAGGGACCGATCACGGATATCCACGCGGTCGCAAGCAAGACGGGAGTCGCGCCACGGGGCGGAGATCGGGACGCAACCAGCGACGTAACCTCCGCGTGAGGCTCATCGGATTTCGCCGCGTCGCTCACGGCCGAGACCTGCGAAGAAGAAGAAGAACCTGAGCCCGCGGACGCACCATCGTGAAGCAACGTATGATGTCTTTGGTGACAATGGCGGCACGTATATTTGCTAGGACATTCGCGACTGGAATGATTGCCGCCGAGGCAATTGAAACACCGTTTGTGAGATTGCACGAAACTGCGGCGCTGGCTCAGGCTCCCCCTTACAAACGACGGACATGCGTTGAAATAATGCTTGGCCTGACAGATTGGGCAGCGGGAGCTGGGCCCGGCGTTTGATGACGCATGGAGAGAACTTGCAGGAGGTGCAACGGACGCGGCGGGGTGGCCGGAGCCGGACGCGGACGTCGAAGACGCCGTGGACGCACTTATCCGATGCGGCAACGCCTTTGCCGCTGAGACACGAGCTGGCGGAACACTTAAATCGTCTAGCGCACGACGACGATGCTGTAGGAATTCAAGTAATTCCGAAAACGAAGGGAGATCATCGGAATCACTTATCCGCATACTCCACGATTTTCGCGACGGCGCATCGAGGCGTTGAGAAACGATATACACGAGAATATCGTTCCACAAATCTTTAGGCCGACGATCTAATTTTTTGAGCGACGCAATTGTGGAATTGACTTTATCGATTAACGCTTGTAACTCTCCGGCAGATTCTTTCGAAACCGTGGGAAGATTAAGCAACGTAGACAAATGTGAGCGAACAAGCCGTCGTTTATTCTCGAAGCGCAGATTTAAAGCTTGCCAGGCACTTTCGAAATTATCGGCGGTGACGGCCAGATCGCGAACGCATTCTAACGCACTGCCTGTGAGACATGAGACGAGGTAATGCATCCGCGCAAAGTCTTTGAGATCTCGATTTTGGATTATGAGCGCATTAAAACGATCCCGAAAGTGCTCCCACGCATTTAAAGTGCCATCGAATGGCGGCAGAGAAATCGGAGGCAAATGTGACAACGAGAAATTTGACCGCGAGAACCCGGCGTCACTGCTTGTTTGATTCAAACTCACGGCCGGCGGCTCGAGCGTCTCCAGAGATTCATTCATATAATCCAGCGCAGACTGATAGGCGTCCTCCACCAAGTCGTAATGACCGTCTTTGAAGTAAGGAATGTTCTGCTGAACGTCCTCGCTCACTGACCTCAGCAGCTCAGAATGCCCACGAAAGAAGAGCGCCCAATTCTCTTTGATGGTGCTGATGCGAGAGCGAAGAATGGCTGGCGTGACGTTGGCGCGACCCAGCTTTTTGAGGTTGTCCACAGATCGCACGATGGACCGCTGCAATTGCCCTTGCGCGAGCAGCAGCTGTTTTGCGGTGTCAGACATGATGACAGACTTGAGTGCTCCCGAGAAACAAGACAGGAAACCCGCACACGCGTCGAATCCGGCTCGAAGGACCACTAATTTTATGTGCGCGATGAAAGTTTAATTTCAAAAAAAAAGCGCACTTGCTTCTTTCGCTGCGAGTGAAAACAGCTCAGCAATGAGCTCGACGCGGTGCTTCGCGGAACGGCGACAATCACGATAGAGAAAGACGTGGTAATAATCGTGGTGAGCCACAGCGACAATTAGAAATCAATATATTTACAAAAAAACCTCAAAAAAAAACGGAGAGACAGAGATACAAAAAGATATATATATACAGTCAAGATTATGGAGCGCGAGAGCAAGGGTGACGACTGACGGAAAATCTTCGTGAGTCCGGCGTTCCCGGCGGAGATCTTCGTGAGCGGACTGTTACCCGCCCGATCGGCGGATATCTTGCACGCGAGCGTCGGAAATCTTGCACGCGTGCCGGATAAAGGCGCGATCGCGAACCCTGCTCTGCACTGTTGTCGGTGCACTAGTCGATGACAAGAAACCGAGCGTCGTTAAAATTGGTGATCGCGAGAGATCTTCTGATCGCCGAGGATCTATAGACCGCGTAAGATCGAGAATAATCGCAACGAGTGAGACGTTATTCCGACGATGAGAGCGTGAGAACCGCGGAATGACAAGTGAGCGGTTCGCGCGAAAACGGGTCGCTTTTCGGCCGAAATAATCCCTCGATCATCGGAATAGCGAGGATGAAAACAAAGCAGGTGGCGAAATAACCGGTGAAAACCGGATTAATCCAACGTTAGCGGATCTCACCTGTAGACGTAAACAACGAACGGAATGCGGCGACTGACGAACATAAGAAAATAGAGCGAAGACGACGGACGTACCGTTACCGCCGATACAATTATGGTCGATTTATAACGAAAATTTTAGACGCGCAAAGTGTAAGAAAATACTATATACTGCAGCAGCAGAAAATGACAAGCTGACAGTCGCGTTGAACCGACTACAGATTATATATGGGGTACCGGTCCAAAAAAGAGAGTTGATAGACATAGTAGGAAAAGTAGGAAAATCTTTCGCTTTGTTCGGACTGATGGACGCAGACGAAGAAGAACAGATAACATAGCAGCTCAAGATAATACACTCACGGCAGGAAGCGCTACAACATGTCGCAAGAACTCAGATTAAAATCTTAAATACAACAATAAGGCATTGTTAAAAGATTTGAATTTAGTAATTAATCATGTCACCGCCGCGGGGGCAGCACCTCGTGGCCGATCGCCGGCGACGGATGGATATCGATCCGTCGTTTGATAATTGCCTCCGATTCTCGAAAACTTTGCCGGCTCGAGGCTTATCAGTGTTCGTCTAGCTGTGCCAAGCATCACCTCGTGTGCAACAACGTGCAGTGTGCTTTTCTCACAATTCTTACTTATCGTGCTACTCATCGTGCTTCATCGTTCAACTCATCGTTCAACTCATCGCCTTGTCTCCAGTACAACTCATCCAGATCATCTTCGTCGTGTGCAACACGCCAAGAATCTTCTGGAACACATCACCCTGCAGCACGAAGCGTGTTGAACCTCGTGCTCAGTAGCTCATCAGATCTCGCAGCGTGTGATCTCACGATTAATATAATTGTAACTCATTGTTTAAACTCAGTGCGAGCTCTCAAGAACATTTAAACAGACAGATATCAATTTAAGGACTAACTCAAGCATGAAACTCATTGTTAAATTCTGTGCGAATCTCATCTATCGGCCACGTGCTCAACGCGTGTCTCAGTGTAACTCGCATATTCGAAGGACTAACGCCCGCCTTTTCGCGATAATTAAACCGGCCACGACCGCGTACCACCCCCGCGGCGTTATTTGTAAATTCTCATCATTGTAATTACTCATTTTTATACAGGTGTTACGTCCGTAAACTGGAAATCGGAAAGCTAACGATGCAACGGGGCAAAATCTTTTATTCGCCGCTAAAAGAAGGGACGGTACCGCTGCGGCAGAGGCGCACGAGCTGAGGTTTCGAGTCGGGGGTCAACGCCTTTAATAGACGCTATGACACTCTTTTCGAAACGCGTGCGGCCTATGGCCCCTTTTTAATAAAAGAATCTAATCATATTTATAGGGACAGGGCCGCGCTAGTCTTAAGCAAATAAAAACCAGAGCATGATGATGTTGAAAAAAATGTTATTAGTTTATTCAAATGGTTTTCCAATTTTACGGTAACTATTGCTTAGACAATTGTTACAATTAAATTCATCTTTTGTTTTAAATTATTGCAAGTGTTTGTGAATGTTCGCGAGTGTACAATTTTTCGGTAGATGAGTATCTTTACATGTGGTTCTCTTGATGAATGTGTGGATGGCAGTGTGCGTGAGAGTGTCGGCAGGGCGGGGAAAAATGGGAATAATGAGAAGTTCTAGGAAAGAAGGGCGGAGGATGCGTTGACCCGAAGGAACAATTGGTTATCTCTGCTCGGTTATAATAAAAATGGTGAGAGCCTGGCCAAGGATAATTTCTTTCAGGCTGCTCGATTGAAAGTGAGCATGGCGAGCAAGGAATTGATGGACAAAATTCGGAATTCCTTGCGCTTTGATAACCACACATATGATAGCCACAGCGTGGTAAATGAGATTCGCAATTGTACAATTTTCGGTGGGAGGGATATGGGCAGGTTTTAGAGTCGCAAAAGCGGGAAGTTGGTGGATTGTTATCCTGAGGATAGGAAGTAGAATTTTCTTCTGGGTGAGGAATAACGGTAGGTGGACGGGCTATTGAAGTAGGAAAATCTAAATCGGAGAACGGATGGTATGTTTCAGGCTTGGAAGGAGGTTGGGAATTTGAAGGGAATAAATGCGAATCTATTTCAAACTGAGGATAAATTAGCGTTCTTTCGCTAGATTGAGAGGGTAGGGGAACAGATTCGCATCGGGATGCCGATTGAGTAATATCTGGTGTTGTATAAGTGATAGAATTTGTTAATAGACGCGAAGGGGTCGAATTAAGATGTGCTGATGTCTCGGATGGAGGAGGTCGCAGGATCTCAGCGGGTGGCTGTTGCGTCAGATTCATGGGATACGACACTATAATTTACGGTTTGTTTAACGTTCCGATCTTTATGATCTGATCTTTAACTCACTTCTGCTGGTTACAAGTTGTAGTCTAGCGGTCTTTGTTGCGGCCTCCTCTGGAGTGAGCGGCGTAGGTTTGACAATGGCTTCGTATTTTCGGTTTGAATAGGTTAGTGAGGGCGTCGAGTCCCTGATCCAGACGTTCTGCATAGGCCACTTGTTCGTTCGCGAGGAAATCGGGCAGGGTAACGATATGAATACGTTGGATCTTAATTCGGTAGTCGTCTTCGCCCTAAAATCGCGGGCCTTATATAGCAAAAAAATTGAAGAGTGGGAGTATTGTCTCATCTCCCTCTTTCTTGATTATGCTTCAATTCTGAGTCATCCTGCGGAGTTTTTATTACTCCGATTGCCTTAAAGCTCCTTAGCTGTTGCCAGGCGCGATTATACATATTATTTCCTTTGATGATCGTTGCGAAATGCTCATTGTTTCGGCGCATCTGCCTGTCGTATATGTTAATATTTCTTATTATAGAGTCGGCGTCTCTATTTTATCTAGGTAATAAAATTGAAAACGAAGGTCATAGGATTCGTATTCTTACTATCCGGGGGCGGGGGTTTTAAGTGCCAACGGCTGCGAGAGTCTTTGTCTTGTTTTACGACTTTCCGTTGATTAGTCAAAACCGTACTGCTCGAGGCGATATCATGGTAAGATCAATTTAGGTTTTACGACTGTATTATTGGCCAAAATGAGCTGTACGTTTCCGGCTACCGTACGGGTTATCTCATGGGGTATGGGAATAAATTTTTCTTCCCCCCAATTTTTTTATTGATGACGCCTTCGCTTGTCTAATCATCTTCGTGCACGTGGACCTCAGCTTCTGGTCAGAGTTATTAAAGCTGTGTTTACTGAGAGAGCGATCATACAAGAAACGGCTCCAGACGTAACACAGGCATATAAAAATGATGGAGGATAAAGTGAAGCACCACATCCAAATTTTAGCGAACGCGACAAATAACATAAGCTGGAAATTGGACCAGCTGACGCGAAGATTATATGCGATAGATAACTTATCCGAGTTAGAAGCGTTAATTAAAACTATGATAAGCGACGTGTACGACATCATTGACTTTTTAACCCACGCGAAAGCAGAAATCATAAACCTGCTGTTATATGCGTCATAAATTAGTCGATAGAAGTAAGATAAGCTGTTGTAACCCGCCAACGCACGCGGTCATTAACCGCCGCATGCGCTACATTTTTTATACAACTCAGCAGATTGCCAAACCGTTGGAATCTGCTGAGTCTAAGAAGCAGTCTTGTCAGCCTTTCGTCATCGCGCGTGGTCAGCAGAAGGCAGTAGGGCACGCGGCCAATTTCTTTTGCAATTTCGCTGACAAGACCGGAATTAATAATATAAAATGCACGAGCTCCGAAGCTCGTGCAAGTCAGTACGGGAGTACGAGGTAGCGACTCGTAACTCTTTCGCCGATACACAAAGGAAGAATAAAACGCAACACATATATTGAAACTAACGATTGAGATATATATTTATTCTACGCCGCCATCCTTATACACCATAACGTGCAATATTCGGAGGACGGACCCCGTGCACTGCTCCGGTGCAACAGAGCTGAGATGCGTCAGAGGATGCATCAAGATGCTCCCTATCATTTAAGATATTCATTACCTTCTTTGTCCTAACACAATTATCAAGACTAGCTTTAATAAAGACGAGCAGTAGCAAACTAGAAGCCTGCCAAGCACGTCGCTCTTTTATTTCTCCTTTCCTCCACGCATACACAATAGCTGGCGACGAGAATTTTTCTTGCATTAATAAATTTGGGAATTTATTACAAGTGAATAGTGAGTGTTCCACGACAAAATGCCACAGAAAGAAGAAAAAACACCAGGCAAACCGAAACTCCCGACGACTTCGGCACCTTCTACTTCTACGGCTACAGCCACGATCATGCCTATTGCCCAGCAACTTACGCAATTACAAGTACAACCGTTCGTGCCAGGCATATCAATTTGGGATCGTTGGACTCAACGTTTACAAGGATCTTTTATAATTACAAATATACATGGTGAAGATAGAGTGCCGTATCTCCTTCATTACGTGGGTGAAGAAGTGTTCAATAATTTGTGTGACCATTTTGGTGCAAAAGATCCCTACACCAAATCACACAGTGAGCTGACGAATAAACTAAAAGAACTTTATGCTTCGGCAAAACTTGAGATTTGCAGAAAATTTCAAATTTAACTGCCGAAAATAAAGAGCCGGAGAAGATATACAAACCTACGCTAATGCCATTACAAAATTAAGCCTAACTTGCAATTTTGGGGATTTTCAAAGAATGGTTTTGAGAAACCAATTTGTCTACAGCATAGAAAGCAAGCGCATACAAAGCAGACTTTTGGAAACCAAGGATTTAACCTTTGATAAAGCCGTTCAGACAGCGATTGCCATGGAACTTACAACCAAAGAAGCAACTGTCATGAGCCAAAATACAACAGCCGTCCAGTATCTACATGCGAAGAAAAATACAACTAAGAAGTCCATACAAAAAAAAAACCGTGGCTTACAAAGTCAAATTACGGTCCGTCTTCCTCTACGTCTTACAAAGGGAATTACGAAGCACGAAACAAAACATCGTGTTTCCGGTGTGGCGGAAATTATTTGGCCCCAAAGTGCTCTTTATCCAGTCGAATCAAATGCACATTTTGCAATACAACTGGACATATTGAACGTGTCTGTTTCAAGAAGAAAAACACACAACAGCGACTGGACCAGGTCACAGAGATTCAGGATGACGTCGTCCAGGAAATTCTACAACTTAACGAAGAAAAGGGGAGCCGTGAAAAATTTATCATGAAGTTGAAGGTCAACGGCAGCGAAATTACCTTCGAAGTCGACAGCGGTGCAGTGACCCTAATGCCGGAACGTCAGGCGAAACTACTTTTTCCAGGCAGAAGAATACAGCCCTCAGATTTGCGTCTCGTTACTTTTTGCGATACCGAAGTTAAGGTAATAGGTTACATAAAAGTTGCGAATGAATACAAGGTGTTGTAACCCGATACAACAATAGCCTTAAATAAGACTTAAGTAAGAACCAAATAATGCAATAATACGGAGTAAGATCTCGCAACAGATTTAAAAGAACACTATCTCAGCAACTCATCCAAATGAAAAGATTACATAAATATAAACCACGAAATAAAGAGTTGCGAGATGTTAATACCGAGAACAGCAGATTGCATGACCCAGTAACCGAGTAACGAAAATGCAATCTGCTGACATTGTAAAAACAACACAGTTAAATACCCGCGGATCGGCAGCGACGGGCAGTTGCTAATAACCTCACGCGTGTAACGTGAGACCTGTCGCGTGCCATAATCAACCAGACACCACGCGGAGTCGAGCTTCGCGATAACGTAATAGAAGGGACGTGAATAAGTGAATCGACGACCTCTGTGTATAAATCAATAAAAGGAAAGCTCTTTATTAAACAATAAAAAAACACCTCCCGACTCGACATAATCCCGTTAGCCCCGAAGGACGGACCCCGTGCACCGGCCACGGTGCAACAAAGGAAACTCCCTTTCAATTAAATCTATATGTTACAAACGTTAATCGAAAACCATTATTAGGTTGCGAATGGTTACATGAATTTCTAAAAATACAAAATGCAAATAATTCTCTTCTTTTCATATTACTTCTTAATACAACAACTACAAATTCTAATGAGAAAGAAAAATACTGTTGCACCGGGGCCGGTGCACGGGGTCCGTCCTTCGGGATCTGCGAGAGAGAGGGCGAATAATTGATATATTATAATAAAAGATTAGACTTTTTATTTGGTTACACTGTTTCTTTTCTATCTCCCTTTGTTCTCCCTTTGTCGGTTCGGCACACGTCCTCGCGTTGTCACGCGTTCTCGTCTCCGCGAGGTTTCTTCTTACTTGGCACGCGACCGAACTTTCGTTATCACCGCTCTCAGTTTACGGTACGGACTATAATGCGACTGCCCGTCCGTGACGGGCCGCGGTTATTTAATAGTGACGCAGGGCCTTGGCCTCCTCGGGTTGCAATGCCGAACTTCGGTAGTTCGGCGAATGCAACCTCAGCGATTTCGGCAATAAGTTCTCGCACGTGTTTCTTTTATTATTTAATTTCTTAAGGAGGTTGCTGATCTTGCATCCTCCGAGGTTATTTAATTACGAGAGACTTATTCCGAAATGCCCTGCGTCATGTATCGTGTTGTAACGGGGTTTGGGTTACAACATCCCTCCCCCCTAGGGGGAAGAAAAGGTTGAGTGTGTTTATACACCTCAATCTTTTCTTCCTTACAATATGTTTTCTTATTCTACTTACAATTGTATCACCGTCGGTCGTGGTGTTTTTACACTCGGCGTTTCTTTCTTTTTTCTTCTTTTTATTTCGTTGGGTAGGATTATTTGTTCGGTTACTTTATTCTTTTTCTTTTTGTACAATTTTACTATTACTATTGCTAGTACTATGGTCGCTATTATAGCTATTATTGTGGCGCTTGTGCCCGTTGTATACATGATTATTCTATTTGTTAATATTACATTTCCGTCTAGTTGTTTGTCCATTTTACTTGATTCTACCCCTAATTTATTTAATTCGTTCGGGTTTTTTATTACCTTGTCGCGGCTTATTTCTTCTATTTTCTTTATTATTGGGTCGGTTTTTTCGCCCTGTTCTGTTTCTATGTTTGTTAAATTATACGTCGGTACGTGTCGTTCTATTTTACTTTCTCCTATCGTGTTTTTTGTTTTTATTGTCATTTCTGTTGTTGTGAGTTTACAGGCTGTTCTTAATTTTACTATTCCTGTTCTATTTATTTCTAATTTTTTACTCGGTCTATGTCTACATTGAATTTCTATAGTTTGCTCCTTTGTCGTGGAGTATATCCACTCTTGTGGTTCGCTTACTGCTATCCATACTGTTGCTCTTGATGCAACTTCTCGCGTTACGCACGTGTCCGGCTTTTTTGCTGGCTCGGTAATCGCTCTTACCTCGCACGGTGCGCTTGCCCTGGTATGGTATACCGGGATGCTTTGTTCGCATATATATGTATTATCGTTATTTACACATTGCCTGATATCTTCTCTTTTTAATGTTAGGTAATTATTATTTTCTCTATCTACTGCTATGTATTCATTTTCTATTTCTATTATTTTAAATATGTTTTCGTTCGATTTGTCCAATACAGGAAACGGTGTTACTCTTTTTAATTCGTATCTTGCGTCGTCTACTATCGGGAATCTTATTATCGTGACTATCATCTGCTCGTCACTATATGCGCTTATTTCCGCATATTGTTCTATCGCGTTCCAATTTTTTGTATTTATTCTGAAGGGGAAATACGTCCCTTCTTCGAGGTGCGCGGTTGCTTCTTTCAATTCTTCTATTATTTTATTAACCGGTAACATTCGCGTGTTTTTTATCCCCAATTTCGTTTGTGCTATGAATTCCATCGTTTCTTGCACGTTTGTTAGTAAATCTGTTATTAGCATTCTTAGTATGTAGAAATGTTCCGTCATTTCTACTTGTCCCGTTACCCCGTCTACTTTTTTGCTTAATAGCTTCGTCGCGTTTGTTATAACTTTTTCATGGTATTTTATTGTTTCCTCTAATTCCTGTATGTGACCAATCGAACTGTTTATTACTTTTAATTGATTCTTTGCTACATGTTGTAATGTTTGTTGTCTTCTCGTTAGTATTTCTAGCTGTTCGCTTATTACTTTTTCGTCGTCCGCGTCCATTGTTCCGAATAGTTTTTTACTTATTGTTCCTATTACGTCTACTAATCCTCGCTTTGTTTTTTGTGCTTCGTATGTCGTTAATAATTCTATCGCTGTTATTAATTTTTCGTTTTGGGATCGTACTGTTTCTGCTAAGTATTTACATTTATCCTTAAGTAATTCTCCGCTATATGTTTCGCACGCTTTTTCTCCGTCTTTTACCCGTTCTTGTAGTTTTTCATATTGCGCTTTTAATTCCTGCGTTTTTGTTATTATTACTAATTTCCACGACGCGTCTGATAGCTGCAATTGTCCCACGTTCTCGTAGTATAGTCCGGGTTCATGTACGAACTGCGTTACCGTGTACGGTGAGCTTATCTCCGGCGGTTTGTCGCTTGCGCCCAGCGTCACGGTGATTATTGTTCTGAAAGATGATTTTCTTTCAGATTGACTTTTTCCCGGTTTTAATTTTTTATTTCTTTTCGTGTGTGTTATCCGTTATGTGTGTGTGTTCTTCGTGGGGTGACTGTGTATTATGATACGAGGTAAGTCTTTATAACTTTTCTCTGCTGTGTTCGTGCGGTTTCGCGTTGCACTTCTCGAAATTTTTATGTGCATTTTTATATCGCGTCGGATTTGTCTCTTAGTCTCGTTGTCCGTTCTGTCAGTCTGTCAGTAACTTTCTTACTGTGCTCTATACTTTATACATTTTTTATAATGTCGTAAGTGTCGGTTTTAATTCTAATTTTTTTTTTTTTTTTTACCGGCGTTGTTTTTTGTATTTTTGTTATTTGTTTTTTCTTTTATCTAGTTCGTCTGTGGATATCGTTTTTGATTCTGCGGAATCTTCCCGTCGGTGGGTGGCTTGTACCACCTGTCGGCGGGAATTCATGGCACTTCGGTGCCGAGATTGTTTGGTGCGGGAGGTTTCTCCCGTGCGGCCGCGGGCTTACCGTCCTGCTTTGGTGCCCAATCTTTTGATCGTTGTGGAGGATCGGCCGGACGGCGAGCATCGCGCTGTGTACCCGATGTTTTCTGGTGAGTACACTTTTTTTTTTTTTTTTTTTTTTTTTTTTTTATGCTCTACAAATGCTTTTAGCCTATTTGCATGCACTCTTATGCTTCTTCTGCCTCCTTTTATTTTGTAATTTACTTCTCCGCACTTTTCTATTACTGTGTATGGCCCTATCCATTGTGCTTCTAATTTCTTTGATCTTCCTCTTCTCACTGTTTCATCGTGTAGTAAAACTTGGTCTCCTATTTTAAATTTTCTTTCCCTTGTTCTCTTATCGAAGTTTGTTTTCGATTTTTCTTTTTCTCCTTTTAAATGTTCCTTCGCGATTGTATTTGATGCGCGTAATCGTTCCCTTAGTTCTTGCGCGTAGTCGTCGTATGTGTACGTTTTCCTTGGTGCCGTTGCCAGTGCCGTCGGCAGTGTGGCTTGGTGCCCGTACACTAATTCAAACGGTGTGTATCCTGTTGCTGTGTGCGGTGTCGTATTATATGCAAACATCGCATACGGTACCCACTCGTCCCAATCAGTTTGGTCTCCGTTTATATAATGTCTTAGGTATTCCGCTAGAGTTCGATGTGATCTCTCTAGCGCCCCATTGCTTTCCGGATGATACGCCGTTGTCTGTATTTTTTCGATTTTCAATAGTTTACATATGTTTTTGAACATTTCGCTTACAAAGTTTGTTCCTTGATCTGTTAGTATTTTTTCTGGGATTCCATTTTCAAAAATTATTTTTGTTGCGAATGCTTTCGCCACGGTTGCTGCTTCTTGATTTGGTACTGGTATTGCCTTGCTAAATTTCGTTAAGGCATCTTGAAATGTTAGGATGTATTTATTTCCTGCGTTTGTTACTGTTAATGGTCCTACGATGTCGAGTGCGCATTTTTCGAATGGCTTTTCCGGCGTGTCGGTTATTACCATCGGCATTTTTGTTTTTCTGCTTAGTTTGTTCTTTTGGCATTTTTCGCATTTGCTGATGTATTCTTCCACTTCTTTGTTCATGCCTGGCCAATTATGGTTGAGTTTTATTCTATTTATTGTGCGTTTCACACCCTGGTGTCCTCCCAATGGACAGTCATGATATTCTTTTAATATTTCCATTTTTTCTTCTTCAGAATATTTTTTTGTTTCGTTTTCTATTTTATTTATTTCGGTTTCTTCGATCGGGTTTCTACTTAGTGCATCCGCGTTTGTATTTTTCTTTCCGTCTTTGTGCACTATCTGATATGTGTATTCTTCTAATTTTAATCTCCAGCGTATCAGTCTTGAGCCTGGATCATTTACGTTGAATAACCATGTTAATGGTTTGTGATCCGTTATTATCATGAATTTTGTTCCGTATACGTATGGTCGGAAATGTTTTACCGCCCATACTATTGCTAGCAGTTCTTTTTCCGTTGTGCTATAATTTCGTTCCGCTTTATTTAGAATTCTGCTGGCATAAGCGATCGGCTTGTCTTCTCCGACCGTTCCCTGTGATAGTATTGCTCCGATTGCATAATCTGAGGCATCCGTTGTTACCAGGAACTGTCTCGTGAAGTCCGGGTAACTTAACACCGGAGCTGTCGTTAGCTTGTCTTTTAATATTTCGAATGCGTTCTGCTGTTCTATTCCCCATTCGAATTTTTCTCCCTTTTTTGTCAGTTTTGTTAGTGGTTTCGCGATTTTCGAGAAATTTTCTATGAATTTCCGGTAGTATCCTGCCAGACCTATAAACGCTTGTATATCTTTTACTTTTTTCGGCGTCGGGTAGTTTTTTACTGCGTTTATTTTTGCTGGATCTGGTTGTATTCCGTTTTCTGTAATTATGTGTCCTAGGAATAATACTTCCTTCCGTAGGAATTCGCACTTGTCTGGTTGGAGTTTCAGATTATTTTCTCTTAGTCTGCTAAATACGCTCGTCAGCCTTTTGTTATGTTCTTCAAGTGTCGGTCCGTATATCACTACGTCGTCCAGATATACTAGACACTTGATACCTTGTAATCCTGCTAGTACTGAGTTCATTAGTCTTTGGAACGTTGCGGGGGCGTTTTTTAGCCCGAAAGGCATTCTATTAAATTCGTAATGCCCATGTGGTGTTGAGAATGCTGTTTTGCATTTATGTTCTTCTTTCATTTGTATTTGGTGATACCCAGATGCAAGGTCTAATGTGGTAAAATATTTCGCGTTTCCTAGCTGATCTAGTATTTCGGTGATATTTGGTATTGGAAATGAATCACCTATTGTTATTTCGTTGATTTTTCGGAAATCTACCACTATTCTCAATTTCGCTTTTCCTGACGCGTCTACTTTCTTTGGTACTACCAGTATAGGCGCGTTCCATTGGCTGCTACTCTGGCGAATTATGTCTTCTTTCAACATTTTGTCTATTTGTCTATTTACTTCTTCTTTGTGTTTTTCTGGTAGTCTATACGGGCGACTATTTATTGGCGGATTTTCGTTTGGTGTATTTACCTCGTGTTTGACAGCTGCTGTGTATGTTAGTGCGTCCCCTTCTAAATAAAATATGTCACAGTAATGTAGGCATATTTTTCGAGTTCCCTTTTTCTTCTTTGTTTAGATGATTCGTTCTTAGCTGCTTCATTAGTTTTTCGCTGCGCTCCTGTATCGTTTCGTTGTCGGTTCTTTTATTCAGCGTCAGCACTTTTGCGGAGTTGATGGTTCTCAGTTCTTCTATCTCCACTTGCGGTGTATGTATTTCCATCGGTTCCTCTGTCATGTTGAGCACACTTACTGGGCACTCGTTATCTTTTGGTGCTACCAGGCAGTTTCCTATGAATACTCCTGGTTTTGTTTCTTCCGCATTAATTACTCCTACTTGATTCTGACTTGTAATTGCTCGGAGTATTGTTTCGCTGCGCGGGGGTAGTATATATTTTTCGTACGGATGTAATTTAAATTTTACTCCGTCTATTACTATCTGCTCCTTTCCGTGCAGGCAAGATGCTCGTTGTTTTGTCAGAAAATCTATCCCTAGTATTCCTTCGTACTCGATCGGGAAATCGTCTCTTACTACGTACATTTTTTGTTTTACATTTTTCCTGCCTATTTTAATTGTTGCTCTTATTTTCCCTATCGTATTGATTTTATGTCCTGTGACACCCGTTAATGCCATTTTTTCTTCTATTATCGGTGTGTCTTCCTTTAAATTTCCTACTTTTATTAGTGTGATTGTTGCTCCTGAATCCACCAATAAATTTAATCTTCCCTTTTTCGCTTGTTCGACGTCTAGCGTGATGAGTTTTAATCCGTTGCTCACTTCTTTCGTCGCTATATTCGCAACTTGATACTCTCTTGCCGCTCTTATCACTCTTGGTCTCTGTCTTTCTTCTTCGCTCTCGCTTCCGCTTTCCTTGCTTCGGCTGGTTTCTTTTCTATTCCTACTTGTGCGAGCTATGTTTATCGCGGGTGATTGTCTTGTGCGTATTGTTTGTCTGTTGTCTTTTCTTTGCCATCGCGTGTCTGGCCGTCCGTTCATTGACCAGCATTCGTCTCGAGTGTGTCCTGGCTTTCTGCAGTGTGTGCAGAATTTTTCTGTGTTATTAATCCTCGCACGTGTTTCGGCTCGCGGCAAGTTGAATCCGTTTATGTGCTTGCTGCTTCGGCATTCGCGTGCTATATGCCCTGCTTTCCCGCATTTGTTGCATGTGATGCTTGATGATCGCGGTTTTTCGTGCGTTTCGTTAGTTCGCGCTTTCTCATATGTGCCCTTGTATTTCGTTATCCTTATTTTTTCTTCTTCCACTGCGCCTTCTATCGCGTCTTTTAACGTCTCGAAATGTTGCGAGCGGACCATTGTTTTAATGTCGTCTGTTAGTCCCATGTGGAAATAATGTAACGCTTGTCGCTGTATTAATTTTAAAACCGTCCGTTTCTGTTCGCTGGTCATTTCTTCTTCATCCGTCATCGCTTCGTATAATTCCATCGCGGTTTTTTGTACGCGTAGTCCGTATGTAGTCGCACTTTCTCCGTATTTTTGTTTCAACGAGCTCATTTCTGTTTGTAAACGCGAAGTCCCCTTTTTCTCAAATATGTTTTTCGAATTCTTTTAGGAATTGGTCAAACGTCGTGATGTCTCTTGCGTCGAAATCTAATAGCGCGGCGCCTTTCAATTTCGTGCAGAGTACTGCTTCTAACAGCGTTTCGGTATCTTCGCGTGCGACATGTCTCGCGGCGTACGCGCATGCCTTTAAAAATTCTTTCGTTTGAGCATGATTTGTTCCGTCTACCGTCGGAATCATTGCTCGTGCGTCCTTAAGTTTAAACGTAGATATCGGATCTGTCGGTCTATTTTGTACTTCTCCGTGCGGGCGTTCGTTTCCTTCGATGAGTTCTTGATTTCCCCGCGTTTCTCGGTTTTCGTTTGGTCGACGTTCGAGGCGAACAATTCGGGAATTCATTTCCCGCAAGTTTTCGAGTACTTGTTCTAATAATCGTTCTTGTCGTTGTGTCGGGTGTGGCGTCGCGGTATGTAACTCTCGCAACGCGTTTACCTCTCTGTCGATGAGTATCTCCGGTACTCCCCAACCGCTCCGTCCAGCAATGAGTAATTATGTGTCATTTTTTCACGGGTAGTGTTTAAATTATTTGCGAAAATTTCCGCGGGATCAAACACGCTACTATCGTATGACGTTAAGGAGAACTCTCCCCTGTCCGAAATACCGCTAATGTCGCTCGGGGTGTCTGCGAGTATTTGATTATGTGTACGGCGCGCAATATTTCCGTCTCCGCGGTTTAATAACGCGTCGTCTATTTCGCCAAAATCAAATTCGCGCGGCGTGATAACATTCACGGATTCCTCGCTTTCTGTCGCGGGATCGTCTTCGTATTCTAACACGCGGCGTACCCTATTTCTAATGTCGTTTAATGCGTTTATGGCGACTCGCAATGGTCGCACAGGTGTCGGCTGTAACGCTCGTCTAGCCGCTTGGCTGTGTAGCCACGAATTGTTTGCAACGCGGCGTTGTAATTCTAATTCGCTATCCGACATGGGTCGGTCGGTTACAAAATATTTCGGACTTACATTAACGCTGTGATTCGCATGCTTGATCTGCTTTGCTGCTGGCTGCTATACTGCTCTCCTTGTCGTACTGCTTGGCTGCGATGTTGCTTTCCTCGTTGTACTGCTTGGCCGCTATGTTGCTTTCTCGTCGCACTGCTTGGCCGCTATGTAGTTTTCCTCGTTGCACTGCTTGGCCGCTATGTTGCTTTCCTCGTCGCACTGCTTGGTCGCTATGCTGCTTTCCTCGTCGCAATGCTTGGCCGCTATGCTGCTTTCCTCGTCGCACTGCTTGGCCGCTTCTTCCTTCCTTTCTTTTATCACGGTTTCAGGTACTGAGTCTACTGCTGACTCAATACTTTTTTCACTGTTGTGTCCGTCTCGCCTCGTAACTAAGTTTTGTACTAATCTTTGATTTTATCTTTGTTCCAGAAATCGTCCTCGCCGTCGCAGAGTAGGCGACTGCGCCTCCCGGAGGGCGGATCCCACCGTTGCCACCACTTTTGTTGCACCGGGGCCGGTGCACGGGGTCCGTCCTTCGGGATCCGCGAGAGAGAGGGCGAATAATTGATATATTATAATAAAAGATTAGACTTTTTATTTGGTTACACTGTTTCTTTTCTATCTCCCTTTGTTCTCCCTTTGTCGGTTCGGCACACGTCCTCGCGTTGTCACGCGTTCTCGTCTCCGCGAGGTTTCTTCTTACTTGGCACGCGACCGAACTTTCGTTATCACCGCTCTCAGTTTACGGTACGGACTATAATGCGACTGCCCGTCCGTGACGGGCCGCGGTTATTTAATAGTGACGCAGGGCCTTGGCCTCCTCGGGTTGCAATGCCGAACTTCGGTAGTTCGGCGAATGCAACCTCAGCGATTTCGGCAATAAGTCCTCGCACGTGTTTCTTTTATTATTTAATTTCTTAAGGAGGTTGCTGATCTTGCATCCTCCGAGGTTATTTAATTACGAGAGACTTATTCCGAAATGCCCTGCGTCATGTATCGTGTTGTAACGGGGTTTGGGTTACAACAATACATAAAAGCGTTACTAAACAAATACTAGACAAATCTTACAAAGATTAATAAACTTCAAGCGAAACTTATTTTAAAAACTGGGGCAAAACCTATCTTTTTAAAACCGCGCTCTCTTCTTTTCAAATTGATACCCTTAGTTGATCGCGAATTAGATTCTTTAGTTAAGCAAGGAATCTTAGAAAAAGTAACACCTTTGAATACGCTACACCTATTGTACCAATTTTAAAAAAAGACGGTAGCGTGCGCCTTTGCTGCGATTACAGTGTAACAATAAATTCGCAATTAGAAATAGACGAGCATCCAATGCTTAATACAGATGAATTATGCTCGGAAATGGCAGGTTGTTGCATTTTTGGACATATTGACTTAGTTAAAGCCTACTTGCAATTTGAAGTTGACGATGAGAGTGCCAAAATACTAACTTTAAATACACACCGCGGATTATACAAATGTAAACGTTTAATGTACGGAGTGGCCTCCGCTCCAGCAATTTGGCAAAGAACAATGGATAATTTATTACAAGGCATTCCAGGAGTTTAATCTTTACTGGATGATATTTGCATTGCAGCCAAAAATTTACAACAATTTATAGAACGTGCGGATACCGTTTTAAAAATTTTTAATGAATACAACATTAAAATACACATTGATAAAAGTTCTCTCTTTCAAGACCACATTAATTATTGCGGTTATGTATTAGATAAGAACGGAATTAGTAAAGACAAAAGAAAGCTACTTGTAATTACACAAATGCCGCGCCCCACAAATTTAACGAAACTACGTGCATTTATCGGCATGATAAATTATTACAATCGATTCATTAAAAACGCGAGTAGCATCCTCCAACCTTTGTACGAGTTATTACGTAGTAACACGAAATTCGTCTGGTCACAATCGCAAGAAGGTGCATTTCAAAAAGCAAAAAAAGAATTTACAAGCGATAAATGTTTAGCATTCTTCGATCCGAATTTACCTCTTATTCTTGCTACGGACGCCAGTCTTTATGGCGTTGGGGCAGTCTTATCACACCGCTATCCCGACGGAAGCGAAAAGGCTATCATGTACATTTCTCAAACATTGAATCAAACGCAAGCAAAATACAGCCAGATCGATAAAGAAGCGTATGCCATTGTGTTTGTAGTCAAGCGCTTATATCAGTACTTGTACGGTCATAAATTTACGCTTGTTACTGACCACCGTCCTTTAACACAAATTTTTTCTAAAAATAAAGGCTTACCGATTTACAGCGCTCTTAGAATGCAACATTATGCTATTTTCTTACGTGGATTTAATTATGATATTGAATACAAAAAATCTGAACACAATGGCAATGCGGGTTGTTTATCGAGATTACCTATTCCTGATCAAAACGAGAAAACAGATGTAGTCGATATATATTACGCAGAAACTCTAAATGTTTTACCTGTCACTGCATCAGAGATACGTAACGCACTTAATACGGACGATAATCTAAAGAATATCATATTAGCGATAACTACCGGGAAGAAGCTATCAAACAAAAATACTTGGGGCATAGATCCACGAGAATTTTCTGTGGAACAAAAAATTCTCGCGCGGACACCGCATTGTTATTCCTCAAACATTACATTAGCGAATATTAAATGAATTACACTGTTGTAACCTGAACCCCGTTACAACACATTGTATGACGTAAAGCATTTTGGCATAAGATCTCGTAATAGAATAACATCGGAAGATGCACCATCAGCAAGCCGCCTTAAGCAATTAAATAATATTAAATAAAAGAGAGAAACAATTGCGAGAACTTATTGCCGAAATCGCTAAGGTTGCATTTGCCGAACAACTGAAGTTCGGCATTGTAACCCGATGACGCCAAGGCCCAGCGTCACTATTAAATAACCGCGGACCGTCACGGGCGGGCAGTTACGTCTGAGTCAAAAGAGGAAGAGTCCGTGTCGGTAGAAAAGTGACACCGCGCGGTAATTAGAGTTCGGTCGCGTGCCGCGAAAAAAGAGACCTCGCGGAGCCGAGGTAGCGTGATAACGCCAGGACGCGTTCCGAAGGAAGCAAAGGGAGAACGGAAGAATTGGAAGAAATTGTAACACATATCTAATTAAAACAAAGTGTGTATTTTATTATACTATCATTTACCGCTCTCTCCTCACGGATCCCGAAGGACGGACCCCGCGCACCGGCTACGGTGCAACAACACGTCGAACATTTCGGCATAGTCAAAATAAAAAATTTGACTAGAGGATATTGCTGGTGGTCCAATATTACATCTGATATTGAAAAACTTGTTAAAAATTGCCTTAAATGTCAAAGTCAACGAAACAATCCGATCAAGGCCGAAACCCATATTTGGGAACCTCCTTCAGCCCCGTTTGAACGAGTACATATTGATTTTGCAAGCCCTTTTTTAGGCAAAATTATTTTTATTCTTGTTGACGCGTTTACAAAATGGCCCGAAGTACACTTCGTTCCAAATATGCTTAGTGAAACTACTATCGCTAAATGTAAAGAAATTTTCGCGCAATACGGTATTCCGCAGTTTATCGTCTCGGATAACGGCCGTACTTTTACGTCAACAATTTTTCAAAATTTCTTACAAGAAAACGGAATCATACATAAACTAACAGCCCCATTTCACCCAGCCACAAACAGGCAAGCCGAACGTTACGTACAAACTATTAAGAACGCATTATCTAAGATCAAAAACTTTGTTAATTTACAATCCGCGCCACAGGATATTCTATTACAATATCGAATAACACCACATTCAGGCACTGGCGTATCCCCAGCCGAACTCTTATTTAGCAGAAAAATTAGATGTAAGTTAGATCTTTTAAAACCTGTAAAACCGTTACCACATAAAGATTCCAATCAACAGAAAAATAGTATCACTTTCGCCCTTGGGAAAGAGGTTGCTGTCCGTAATTACGTTGGGAAAGAAAAATGGTTTTTCGGTACTATTTCCAAACAAATAGAGAAATTACATTACAGTATAAAACTAAAAGACGGCAGGATCTGGCGACGCCACGTAAATCAGATGCGAGCAATCGGTTATCATGCTATGGATTGCGATACTCATGCCCTTACAAATGATTACGCTGCTCCCGTACCGTCTCCTATCAAGAATAAAATTGTATCTCCGTTAAAGAACGGTAAGCCGAGCACTAGCCCTAAGATAATACATAAGATAGTCAGTCATGTAAGCGATAGCCCTAAGAAAAATGCTATGCGAATCTCACCAAGAAAAGAGTCAACATTTACAACTCCGAGAAGATCGACACGCAAGCGCCGTGAACCCGAACGTTACGGAAACTACGCCACATAGCAACATAATCTTAAAGAAACAGTAATTTATTTTCTTTTTACAAAGGGAAGTGTTATATGCGTCATAAATTAGTCGATAGAAGTAAGATAAACTGAGATGTGTCAGAGGATGCATCAAAATGCTCCCTATTATTTAAGATATTCATTACCTTCTTTGTCCTAACAATTATCAAGACTAGCTTTAATAAAGACGAGCAGTAGCAAACTAGAAGCCTGTCAAACACGTCGCTCTTTTATTTCTCCTTTTCTCCACGCATACACAATACTTGCGTATATTACCCTTAGAAAGATTAGTAACAGAATTAAGAGAGGCATCGAGACATTTAAAAGGAGGAAATCATTTTCCGTTCAAAGTAAACGAGCAAAGTTGGAACGATATACAGAAATACGCAGAATTTAGCGCGAAATATAAGAAAAACGCGATAGTTACAATCATTAAATTCCTCATCGTCAAATACGAATTATATGAGGTAATGAGAGTCGCGCCGATACCCGTCCTAGAGCGAGAAAATATATTTAAGGTTGTAAATATAAACAACGAGATAATCGCGTTCGACCGAGATAATGCTAATTATATTCTACTGACCGCGGACGAGTTAAAGAAATGCAAGCGTGGAAATAAAATTTACATATGCACGCAAAATTACCCGGTATACCTTGTAAAGGCGAATGCCCCGTGTGAGATACAAGCGCTCACGAGACCCGAACAACAGCCGACGCAATGTGAAATACGACACTTTACGTCGCGTGCCACGATTTGGATTACGCTAAACGAGCCACAGGCATGGCTATTTTCAACGATAAACGCACAGGAAATACATGTTCAATGCAAAAATTATCCTAGCAAAATACTGCATATCGAACGAACCGGAAAACTGACTATTTTTGGAGAATGTAAGATCACGACGACTGACATGACGATACGGACAAAGACCGTTTCTAACGAGACAGAAATAATTACTCATTTACCTGTGTATAACCTAAGCCTTACGCACGCGGATGCATTACCGGAAAAAGTGAACATAAAAGAAATACAGCGCGAAATATTTATTAAGAATCCGAAAGAGTTAGATAACCTAAGCGGAGAACTCAGCGAGCTAGATAGCACAATAAGCGAAACAGGAGGTGTCACCTCGCACGAGAGAATTGTATATACGTGCACCTCCGTAAGTGTGATAGCAATAATCGCGGTAATTGTAATACTAGTTATAAAAAGATATAACAAAAATAAAAAACCTCCTCCGCCTCCGCGCATGTTAAAACCGACCACGGCGCCAGCGCTCGCGCCCGTGTAGTAAATAAGCCAATAGATATAAGAGGGACTTGGAAAATAGAATTAAGCGCACAACAATATGTATCGCACAGCACAATGTAAAAGATAAGAATAGAGACATACTCTGTAAGAAAGAAAACGGCTATACTTCGCCAGAGACATAGCCCTTTTCTTCTCCCTAGGGGGGAGAGATCTTGTAACCCGACCCTGGCAACGAGAGGGCCGCGCCCGCGAAGGCGCAGGCCGAGTTAACAACTGGCGTCGATCGGATTTTCCGATCGTCGGAATCCGCTGATCGATTGACGCCTTGCAGTTTTCACGTAGGCAATGACCGAAACCGGTCATTTACCTACGTGACTAAAATCCGCTGACTGTTGCTTTTCCGTCTTAGCAACAGTCGCGTATAAAACCCGCGGCCGCCGAACATCCGCGGGTTATTCGTGAATTAGCTACGCACGCCGTTACGCTGCCCAACGCCTGTACGAACAAGAAGGAGAAATAAAGAAAGAGTTAACTGTAGGAATCTTAGTACTTTATTTAAATCTGGTACAAACTCTGCTAAGTAATATACTACTACTCCAGGAGGACGGACCCCTTGCACCGACCACGGTGCAAAACTCTGAATTAGATGAATCTCTGTACTTATTTCGATATTTTCTGCGATTCGCACGTGGCAACGTTCGAACACTACTCTGCAAAAAGTAAAATTTATAAATACTAAACAATAAACAAATATTTCTAGTAAAAATTTTTAACATATTTGTCCATTGACGAGCCGTGCAATTCATTATGATAAGAAAGTGTTAACGCTATCACAATGAGTCGACTAGCCGAAGAAAGCACATAGCAATCCAGGAAAAACAATTACAAATCGAGAACATCGTCGCAATAAACAATGTTCTCGATTTGCAATTTCTTCTTCGGCCAATCGACGCATTGTGATATCATGAACACTTATTAAGTACTTATCACAACTAATTACACGCAAGAGAATATACCGAAATATTAATTTTTTTTATTAAAAAACAAAATTATTTAATTAATTTTATTTTTATTTACAACAATATCCGAATCGACCGTGTCCCACGGTGATAACTATTTCAAGGTAAATTAATTACTATTATTATAACACCTGACGATAAATAAAAGTAATTGCAAGTAAACAATTGTTAATTAGTATTGAAAAAATTATTAGGTTCTTAAAACGTGCAAGAGAGTCAGGATATTTGGGCGTAAAAAGGAGAAATCGCTTGAAGTTAGATTACGGTGCACGTCAAAATGTATGCGTAGAAGAAACAATATTAGAAAATTTTGATGAAAATTCATCGAATAGCATACAAAGGGTATTGAGAATTTCGGGAGTTTTCCGCTCTCTAGTGCACCGCATCGTCAAGAAAGATGGGTGCAAACGTTTCATTAACAGCGGGTGCAACAGCGTCTTACGCAAGACGAACTACAGCGTGCAATTTTTTGTGAAAATTCGTATTTGTATTTTCTTCGCGCAATGCAGGAGAAATGTTCTATTTCCAAGTCAAATAATGTAAACCGATGAGGTCCTTTTTACGTCCAACGGCATCTTCAATTCCAAAAACTTTTTATTACGGGCCCACGAAAATCCACGAGGGGATGCGTCAAGGATCTTTTCAGTACCGCTGAAAGTTAAATGTATGGGCAGGCATTATTGGGGATAGGACTGTAATTATTTTTTAATGTAATTTTTTACGTAATAATTCGAGTAACATTAAAAAAAATTAGTAATATTTTTATTAACATTTTAGATTTGGCCGTATTTCTTTCTTGAGCGACTCAAAATATGATATTCAAGCAGGCTTCTTCGCACTTTTTGCGTCGCGCGCGGAACGTCTTACATACTAATTTCGCAGTGGATTAGGCCTATTGGTGAAACCACGTAAAAAAATGCGCTGAGCTATCTACCTCACCTCAAGGTGGTGTGAAAACGATAACGGTTCTAACAATACGAAAAAATTAAAAATATGTCAAACTCGAAGGAAGTTGATCTCGCTCGCGCGTAGTCACTTTAATTTGTTCGCCTGTTGTCGCCTCATTTAACTCGCACATTGCCGCCTCGCTTTGCTCGTGTATCGTCGCCTCGTCTCACTCGCGTATCGTCGCCTCGTTTCACTCTCCGCACGCTGACTCCGTTTATTCTCTTCAGAATACTCGCCGGTGCTTGTCTCTCGCTCGCACAGCTTGCAGTTTCCTTGTCCCTCTTACCTATTAATATTTTATTAATTTTTTCGGAAACAAATGAGAGTTTTACGAAGTGCTATTAAACTTTTCGATTTTTCTCAACGCATTCTACCTACCATTAAAAATAAAATACACTGGTCTGAGACACCCTAAGACCTCTAACAATTGATACATTTTTCAATGCACAATTATACAGCCAAGACACCTTGTCATCTTTAGTGAGAAAACATTCTTTTAATTTATCTCTTTGTGCAATAGACGCTCTAGAAGAATTATTTCCTCCTAGTCTTCTAACTCGTTGCAGTACACATTTGTGCATAGGTTGTGATCTCCACGCTCTATTTTGCAGTAGCTCGCCATTTAATCCTCTTCCGTCAAGGAGTCCTATCTTTTGATATACACGTGCATGAAGCGGTGTGTTAATTTTACTTTCCATAATAAAATTGTGAAGGCAAATAGTAGCCATAACTACAGACTTCGCGCTACTTAGCTTAAAACAGAGAGTACCTTTCAAAATTCCCCATTTGGAAATAAGAATGCCAAAGGCATTTTCAACGACTCTTTGAGCCCTGGAAAGTCCATAATTAAAGACTCTGTGCCAGAGGAACAGTTATAAATCCATATTTATCTGCATTATTTACGTTTTGGCATTTTCTTAATTTGGAATACGGTCTCATTAGATACGTTTTAAGCGAAAAAGCTTCATCGTCGACAAAGAAAAATGGAAACGGATAATTATGTATACCGGGCAAAGGTTCTAGAGGAGGCAATTCAATTAACTCTTGCTCCAAGCTAGAACCAAAGTCGTTGTGCATCCACACTGCATCGTCAGATGTTGAATCTGAAAATATTAGAACACATTTGTAACAAATTAGTTTAAATACTTTCTTATTTCAAATATAATAGTATAGTAAATACAGTACAAATGTATATTAAAATAAATTAAAATTTTTATTAATTTATCTGAACAATATCTATTGCGGTAAAATAATTTAGCTTAATAAAGCAGGCTGCTGTAACCTGAGCAGCATTCTGAAGAATGCGCTCTGGTTGCAAACCATTTCGGAAATCGCCCTGCACTTTCGCAATCAGGCAAAGATCTCGGGATTATCGCCCGATGTCGAAATAAGGCGATGAACCTGTATATAATAATTGTAAGAATAAGCCCGTGCGGTTGACGAACCTCTCCGATCAAACTCCGAAACTCGCTGAGTTTGCAACTCGGCGGAGTATATGAGCGACGGCTCGAAAGCTGTCGCGGGCATTCTTATCAGAAGTAACGCAACGCGTATCAGGTGTATCAACAAGAAAATAAAAAATGTTACACATTTGTAAAAGAAGATTTTATTCATCCACACCCGGCTCCTCTCTGGTGTGGCACACGTTTCGGCGAACGGACCCACAATCGCACCGTACCACAGTGTAAAAAATTTGGTGGCAACGGTGGAATCCGCCCTCCGGAACTCAGGCTCGCCCTCAGCCACTCTCTTGAACGGCCGGGAAGTGTGGAACGTCTGCAACAGAAAGCAACTGGATAAATTTATCCGCCACTGGTATCCGAAGCCATCTCCAAGCAGCCCGATCAGCGCGGCGAAGCAGCACCCAAGCAAGGACACCGGGAAAGCAAGTAACAACCTATCCTGCGAAAAACATGCGAATCCCCGCGATAGTGTAAGTTACACGACAAAGTATATGTAATTTATCCGCAATATAAATTGTATGTAAAAATATCCGTCTATGTCCGACGAAGACACTTATACGCGTCAAATTTTGTCTTGGCTCGCGTGGCTTCACAATCCAGAAATGTCTGAACCGATGCGTCCGATATTTACACGCCCCCCGCAATCCGCGGAAATAACACGAGAAATTTGCCGTAATAGGATGAGACGCGCTTACGGTAACGGCGACGCAAGCGACGAGGAACAATCCGAATTTTCTAACGGGGTCTCGCTACCCGTTAGGCCGAGGGACAAGGCGACGAGTTCTATCCGAGACGAGAACTTTCTCCTGCGTAGTCACCCGTCCTCTTTTAATTCGTTTGAGAGCGACTTTTTCGCAAATCAGAGAAACCATTGGTATATACTCTGACGAATAGTAGGGATAATACCGATGCGAATTTAACTGTCAATGGGACGCCCGACTCGTCAAATCCCCTAACTAACGCGACGTCAACCGAGCCGCTGACCTTCCGTGACGGTACCATGGGCGAACCCGGAACTTCGAACCGGGCACAGTCCTCGCCGATTACACGATCTCGAGGCCTGGCACCAAGGGACGAGGTTATCGAGACTCTACTGGACGCTATGCAATTAATGGTAACGCGTTTAGATCGGATTGAGAATAAGGGACTCGCGAAAAAATACGGCATCCGTTCGAATAGATCCCGCGACATATCTGTCCAAAAAACGAGGAACCGACGAAATGATGTCCAATTTTCGCTAAATCATCCGCTGCATTTCTTCACTCTGCAACACGCCATAAATTTCATTCCTCCGTTTGACGGAAACGAAAATAACGTCAAGAAATTTGTGAAAGTTTGCGAATACGTAGCAAAGAAAATCGACCCCAAAGAAAAGGACGAGCTATTAGCCGCCATTTTATAAACTAAATTAACGGGACGCGCACTGTTAAGATTCGAGTCTAAAAGAATCACCGATTTCGAGCAATTTATTAAAAAAATAGAAGCAAATTACGTACATCGACGCGGAATTTCGTACCTCCAGCTGGATTTCAACCAGCTGCGTCAGCGACCGGGCGAGAGCGCCCAAGCCTTCGGTACGCGCGCGGATCACCTAGCGTCCGAACTTTACGACGCACTTAGCGAAAACGCCCATTATTCTGCCGATCAAAAACAGGGCATATGGACATCACTGCAGAAGCAAGTCCTGCAGAATTTTCAAAACGGTCTATTTCCGCATATCTCAATTATTGTACGTTCCCGCAACTATACTTACCTGCAGGAAACCATAGATAAAGCCACGGCCGAAGAGAGACAAAGCGGCATGGTCCCCCACGGATTTATTGAAAGAAAGTTCGCGTATTCATCAAAACGTCCACCTGTGCCGTTGTGGGTGCAGATTTGCCTGCACCCCGGCACATGACGCGGCCGGTATCACCTGCGACCGGCCGTTGTCGCAAGCAATTGTTAGTGCCGCGCACTATCTTCTCCATAGTCTCCCTTGCCTAGCAACAGCCCGGCTTGGCAACGGGAGCTTCTAGAAGCTCTTTCGTCAGCTTCCGCTGACGCAGCGTTGCATCATCTCCTGGATGATGCACCGGGAAATCCCGTCTTAAAGACAAAGGGCTGATAAGCCACAAAGGAACTTCCTTCGTGTTTCTTTGCTGGCGACGCATTGAAGCGTAAGTTCAGCACCAGAAGTCGTACCTCGCGCACGCGACTAGTTTTATATCGAATCCTATCTTTCTTTATTACGTTGTCATTTTTTTATATTGAGTTTAAAATTATATTTGATTATTTGTATTCTTTGGGTATTTCATTGTGTTCCCTGCGCGCTTCCTAACCCGCGAACCTGTGAGATCCTAAACCGTCTTGCAAAAAATGCGGGAAACAAGGGCACCAAGGTTTCGAATGTCGATCGAGCCGTTTCGCTCAACGTTTCAGCCTGCCCCGCGCGGAACATTCCCCGTGATGCCATACGACAAATAAACACTGTTTGTACTGTGACAAGCCGGGCCATATTCGCGAGGAATGTCAAAAATTAAAACAAGACACCGAATCGCGTTCCGCAAACAGACACAACAGCCGGTCGGATTTCCGACAGTCACGATCGGCTCCGGTATTATACACTATTGCGGTAAATTACACGCGTTAAGACACGGTGAGCAACACGCGACACGAAAACGAAACACGCGTCCCGGAAATACGACCGGCTAGCGCGTATCAGATATCTCATTTGACAGGGGGAGACGCGAATCGACACCTCGATTTGGTCACTCTTAACGTGCAGGAATCACAAGACGGAAAATATACTTTCCTACTCGACACCAGGGCCGCCGTCACCCTCATTAAAGTCGGTAAATTAAGAGGAGACACCCCAATATACATGGAGTTTACGGCATTGACTGGTGTGACCGGCCACCAACTTCGCACCATAGGAATCGCGAAGTTGACGATTCGGTTACGGGACCGATACATCAATCATAACATGCACGTCGTGCCCGATGCATTCCCCATAAATTACGAAGGGATCTTAGGCATGGACTTCTTGAAAGCACATCCCACAGTATACGACGTAGAGAAGAGACAATTAATAATTTACAAAGTGCCGATCAAGTTACAGCCGTACACGCGAATCACGTTACCGCCACGAAGCGAAACTTTTGTACAAGCCGTTACGAGCCACAACCAAATAGGAATAGTCTACATAGAAGAACCAAAACCTGGAGTTTTTATCGGCAGCTGCCTCGTAAAACCGGAAGAAAATACTTACAAAATTAGCGTATTAAATATTACGGAGAAGCCGATAGAATTAAATACTCCACTCGTACAAATAGAAGCCGTGCCATCCGAATATTGGTCAGCACGCTCGCGATACCCGACACGTTGCGAACGGAGAACGTGCTGAGGCGACAGGAATGCGTACGCAAACAACTGCGAGTAGCGCATCTAAATAAAGAAGAGAAAGATAAGGTAACCGAAATATGCCAAGATTTTTGCGACATCTTCTATCTCGAGGGAGATCGTTTATCCTGTACGACCTCCGTATCGCATGAGATCGTAACAGAAGCAAACGCCCGACCAATCAATTGTCGTCCGTATAAATTACCGGAGAAACATAAGTCGGAAGTAAAGGAACAAGTAAAGAAGATGCTACAAAACAACGTTATACGACCAAGTTCCAGCCAATGGAATGCACCGATACTGGTAGTACCCAAGAAAATTGATGCTTCCAGAAAACAAAAACTACGAATCGTCGTTGATTTCAGGAAATTAAACGATATTACTATAGGTGACTCCTTTCCAATCTCAAATATGAACAAAATTCTTGACCAATTGGGCAACGCAAAGTATTTTACTACACTGGATCTAGCGTCCGGTTACCATCAGATCCCAATGCATAAAGATCATCGAGCGAAAACTGCATTTTCGACGCCTGAAGGCCACTACGAATTCAACCGTATGCCATTCGGACTAAAAAATGCACCGGCCACATTCCGGAGAATGATGAACTCGGTGCTATCGGGTTTACAAGGAATCAAATGTCTCGTATATTAAGACAACATCGTCGTGTTCGAGCCTACGTTGGACGAACATAATAAAAGATTGGAGGAAGTATTTAATAAATTACGTGAAAATAATCTTAAATTACAGTCGAACAAATGCGAGTTCCTGCGCAAGAAGGTACTATACTTGCCCCCTCAGGGGCCGCGGATCTGCTCCTCCCACCTCGGTGGGAGGGGTAGACCCGCGGTACGGGTGTCTGGCGACCCCGAGGTACCCGAGCCCGGCACGCACTTTGCCGAAAGGAGTGACTCGATCACTCCAAGGTGATAATGGGTAGGCGGCCCTGACTACAATCGCCCGGCCTGCTGGGGCCGTTAGGGGGACACTAGTCCTCCACCACGCAGGGGGGGGGGGACCTCAGGGGCCACGGGAGCCTCCCACTTTTTCCTGGGAGGAGTAGATCCGTGGTTCGGGGTGTGGCGACCCCGAGGGACCTGAGCCCGGTGCCCACTTCACCGTAGGGGTGGTTTTATTCCCCCCGATGTGGTAGGGGTTGGCGGCCCTGAATACAAACGCCCGGCTGGCTGGAGCCGTTAGGGGGACATTAGTCCCTCACCATGCCACGGGGGGGGTTGGGGTGGGGGTCCTCCCGTCGGCCTTGTGCTGACAGTGGGAGTAGATCTCATCGTCTCGGCATTGCACGCGGGTGTTTCCCGCCGCCGAGGGGATGAGATTACCTCTACCCGTTCCGGCACGTACGTGGTGCGTGTTCGGACGGGTATGAGAATACGCACCGGAGTCTGCACGCCAGGGGTGTGACCCCATGGTACTCCGGGGGCGTAGGGTGTTCCGGCCTGCGGGCCGGGCACCCCAGGGATATCGGCGCGCCTGTGTAGCGCCCCCGGCGTCTATCCGGGGTCGCAGCTTGGCGCGCCGCAACGAGGACCATCCGCTGGGGCCGCTCGGACGTATTCCGAGGCGGGGCCTGGCGGTTGGTCGGTCAGAGGGTGTTCCGGGCCGCTCAAAGGATCCGAGGCGGGGCCGGACACCCGGGGGCGTCTCGACCGCCACGGGGCCGCTCGGACGTATTCCGAGGCGGGGCTCGTGACGCGTCTATTTTTCTTGGGTGGAGGGCACGTGTGTTTGCGGCCCTCCACACATTCATGTATGAATGTGTGCGTGTGTATGTGTCCCCGGCCGGATTGCCGGTGGATATTTCCTGGAGACTAGCCAAGGGAAGAGTAGTAGCCCCCCGACCGTGGCCCACGGTGATGTCAGTACCTGACCTCTGTGGCGTACTACGCGGGTGCGTAAGTCCAGGCAGTGCCAATAAGTCCTGGCGAAAACCGCAGGAAACCACATGTTTCAACGTGGGAAGTACCGCTCTCGTTGGGCCGTTCGGAGCCAATCCAGGAGTTGAAGCCAGCACATCCGGGCGGGTGTGTGGAGGGGCGGCGGGCCACCGTCCCCTCATAGCCCCTGTTGGGGGGGGGTTTGTGTGTGTGCCCTAACAACCCGGCGCCGGTGGAGGGATGAGCGACGTTCGGATACGTAACGCGTCCACCACCGGGCTGGTGGGGGGAAAACCGGGGGAGCACGGATAGGGCAGGGTCGGCCTGACAAGCCGATTAGCGGTTTTCGTGCTCTTTTTAGGGCATTTTAACTGGGGAAAGGGGGCACCTGCGCTCTGCCCTGCCATGATGGCCGAACCCAGCATAAATACTACACACATATGGCTTTCAAAAATAAAATTCAAAAGGAAACTCAGGAGATGGAGGGCGATTCGTCGCCGGTGAGGAAGGGCGCCGCCTGCACAGCGGAAGCCCGTGACAAGAGCGCTAAAGACGCTCAAGAAATTGCGGCCGACACCCCTGAGAAGGGGATTGATGTGGGGCCATCATGCCTTACGAGCGATACGGACGGAGAGTTTTCAAACTCCCCGTGTCGTTTGCATGCGGGTGGTCAAACCCGCTGACAAGATGTCCCTTAAGGACAACACGAGGAGGAGACCTGGTCTGCGGATCAAGACGCACCAGGCTTCTAATAAGCCAATAGCGTTTGGGTCAATAAGACCCAACGCTGGCTCGCCACCTCCGCCGGAGTCCGAAATCGGAGCTCCCTCGTGCACGACCGAGGGAGACATCACGGCGCGGTCCGTGCAGGCATCTGATGGCTGCACGGATACCGCGCGGGACTCAGAACTCTCGGACGTTTCGCTTCGCTCCACGGCGTCCGGAGCTTTCAAGAGGAGCAAGAGAAGCGGAGAGCCGTCCTGCGCCAAATCTCGGCGCGGGCGGTCACCCTTCTCTGTCTCCTCTAGCGAGGTAGAGGATCCGGACATGGATCCTCCTCTCGAAAAGGAGAGGATTATAAAGAAAAGAGGCCGCCCGGTCGTCACTGACGAGGGAGTCGCGATTCTCGCAATCAAGGAGAAGAATCGCGAGCTGCGAGCCCTCCAGGACGACGTTGAAAAGATGAAAAGGATTGCCGAGGGAGGTTACGACCCCTCGGCATACAAAGGAAGGAGCCGGTCCAAAATGGCCGAAAGGCTGCAGGAGGAGTCTGCCGGACTCCCGATAGGAGCCCTCGCGGCGGACATTCTGCAAGCCGCCAAGAGGGTGGAAGAAATTGCCCTTAAGTCGGGCAATCTAAAGGGCGGCTTTGTCCGTATATTGAGGGAGGCTGCCCTTAAGATTGAGGTAAGCGCGGACGCGATGGCCCAAAAAGCGCTCCCGAGCGGCGACGCCCTCGCGCAAAAAATAGAGGCGCTGAAGGCGGAGGTGCGCGGCCTGCGCGAGGAACTGGCTCAAGTTAGAGCCAGGGAGGGCGCGCGCACGGCGCCTCTTCTTCCGGATGGGCCGGAAGAGGCTCCGCAACAAATGGAGGTAGAGGCTGACACCCCAAAGGTCACCCTACCTCCTAAAAAAGACTGGCCCGCCGCTGTCAGGCCCCCGCTCAAAGGGGTGAGTAAGATACTCAGTGACAGCGGCAGTGAAACGCTTCCACCTCCAAGGAGGAGGAAAGAAAATCGGCCCTCCCTCGTCGCAAGCGAGAAGAGGGAACAGCAAAGCGTCGAGAGCCTAATTAACAACAGGCTCTCGAGCTTTGCGGACACCATGAGGGAGGAGATACGGCGAGCGGTCTCCTCCCTGGCTCCACGACACGAGCCTAAATCCTCCCTCGACGGGGCCCGGTCATACGCTTCCGTGGCGTCCGTCCCGAAGGACGTCACCAAGAGGCGCCCGGTTCCCGAAGAGGGAGGCAAGGTGGAGAGAAAGCGGGGGGAGAGGGCGAAGGCTAAAGTAGCCAAGGCTTTTCCCCCTGCTACGCGGCTGTCTGCCCCAAAACAGGCAGCTGCGAGGAGGGCAGGCGAGCCTGAACCCTCCACTTCTCGGGAGCATAGGGCACCTGATCGCCCTCCCACACGCCCCACGGAGACATGGTCTCAAGTCGTGGGGCGTAGAGAGAAGAGAAAGGCGGGTCAGCCCCAGCCTGTTGCTCCTCCTTCCAAAAAGAAGGAAGAGGAGAAGAAAAAGGGTGGCAGGCCCATTGTCCAAACTGCCTCCCCCCCTACTACTAATCCCGCGGCCCAAACCAAGGGCCAAGGGAAGAAGAAGAGGAGAAGGGTCCCAAGGACCTCGGCCGTAGTTCTTTCTTCCCCCGGAGAAGACTACGATAAATTAATGGCCGAGGTCCGGGCCAAAGTAAAGCTGTCGGAGGTGGGCATTACCGACAAGGTTAAAATGCGCACAACAGTCACGGGGGCCATACTAATTGAGGTCCCCGGATCGGAGAGCGACTCTAAGGCGGATGCCCTGGCGGGCCTCATGAGAGAGGCACTAAAGGGGCGAGATGCGAAAATCTCTCGCCCCTCGATCTCCGCCGAGGTGAGAGTTTGGCCTCTTGAGCCTTCTCTCACCAAGGCGGAGGTAGTGGAGGCTGTGGCCGACAAATGCGCCTGCCTTCCCCGGGAGATCCAGGCCGGGGAGATAAGGCCATTTGCCGGCAAGATGGGCAGCCTTTGGCTGAAAATGCCATTGGCCATAGCCAAGAAGGCTGCGGAGGGCGGGGTCTTGGGAATTGGATGGACTAAGGTCAAGATAGTCCTCCTGGACCCCCGCCCTCTACGCTGCTTCAGATGCCTGGAGCGCGGCCACACCAGAGAGACCTGTCCGAGCACTACGGACAGGTCTGATAAATGCTATCGGTGTGGCGGCTCCGGGCATTTAGCAAAGGAATGCAAGGCCTCCCCCCGATGCTCGATTTGTACGGACATTGGGAGGAAGGCTGACCACGTTCTGGGTGGTAAAACATGCACCACCCAGAACAAAAAGGAGATCATGGCGGGCGGGAAGAAAGGAGGATCCCCCCCTCCTCCCGCCCTTGCCGCTGGAGTACCTATGGAGGTGGACACAGCACCGTCCACCTCCACAGGACCAGAGAGGAAGCCCCTGGAGGAGGGAAGTAACAAGGCCAAGTAATGGCCCTGAAACTCCTCCAGGGAAACTTATGCCGCTCCCGCCCAGCGCAGGACTTTTTCCTGCACACGCTGGCGGAGAGCGGCTATACGTTGGGTATCGCCTCCGAGCCCAATCACATTCCCCCGAACCACGCGTTGTGGACGGGTGACCTCTTGGGCTCGGTGGCGATAACATGGAGGTGGTGGCCCGGCGCACCTCCATGTGCATCGCTGGAGCGCGGCGAAAGGTTCGCCGCGGTCCGCTGGGGGCCCGTGGCGGTTATTGGTGTCTACCTGCCGCCACCGGGCTCCCCGGAGGAATACGGGAAGTGGCTGGAGAATATCGGTGCCTGTATCGACAGACTCCGGCCACTTCCCGTTCTGGTTGCCGGGGACTTCAACGCTTGGTCTACAGCGTGGGGTTCCCGGCAAACCAATGTAAGAGGACGTCTCCTAGGAGACTGGGCGGCCTGCAGGGACCTGGCGCTCCTTAACCAGGGCAGCGTGTCCACGTGTGTGAGGCCGCGGGGCGAGTCCATCGTTGACCTTACGTGGGCTACCCCTGCGGCCGCTAACATGGTTAGCAGCTGGAGGGTGGCGGCGGAGCTCGAGCATCTGTCAGACCACAGATATATATCTGTGGAGCTCGGGCCCCGCGCCACCCGAAATGGTACGGATCGTCCCATTGTGGAAAAGAGATGGGCCATCCGGAGCATAAGGGAGGATGTCTTCAAAGCCTCCCTTGAAGTCTCCGGATGGAACAGGGACGGTCGGCCTCCCGCACACTTACCAGTGCAAGGGGAGGTCGACCAGTTAATGGAAGAGGTCACCGCGGCCTGCGACGCCTCTATGAGGAGAGTGCGGCGCAGCCCGCGACGCTCCGCATACTGGTGGAGCGAGGAGATCGCGGAGCCGCGTCGAGAGGCGACTCGCAGGCGCAGAGTGGTGGCCCGGTCCCGGGACGATCCGACCAGGACACGTGCCCTGGGAGCCTATAAGGAGGCCAGGAAGGAGCTGCGGTCCACCATAGTTAAAGCTAAGGCGGAGGCGTGGGGGGAGCTCATCCAGAAATTGGATGAGGATCCGTGGGGGCTGGCCTACAAGATAGTCACCAAGAAGCTAAGGCCAGCAGCCCCCTCGGTGACGGAGACCCTGGATCCGGGGGTAGTGGGGGAGGTGATAAACACCCTCTTCCCCGACGCCCCCCCCTGGATCTGGGGATAGAAGAGCCTCCCCGCCTACTGCAGATACAGCGGGATATTCCTCCTCTGGAAGAGGAGGAATTCCTGGCTGCGGCGGGCCGCAGCTTCAGGGGTAATACGGCCCCAGGACCCGACGGGGTCCACAAGAAAGTGTGGACCCTGGCCTTGCAGGCCGTCCGAGAGGACTTAAGGCACCTGCTAGACAGGTGCCTCAGAGAAGGAGTTTTTCCTCAGCAGTGGAAGCAAGCCAAGCTGATACTGCTGAGGAAAAACAGGAGGGGACAGCCCCTCCTCTTTCCGCCCCATATGCCTGCTGGACGAGGCGGGAAGCTGCTCGAGAGAGTAATCGCCAACCGCCTCGTCCGGCATTTGAGTGAGTGGGGCCAAATTTAAGCCCCCAATTTGGCTTCCGGGAGGGACTCTCGACCATAGATGCCATTACGCATTTGAGGTCCCTCTCGGAAGAAGCAACGTCCCAGGAGGGGGGGGTCGCACTCGGCGTTTTGATAGATATATCAAACGCCTTTAATTCCTTCCCCTGGGATGCCATTTTGAGATCCCTCCGGCGGCATGGAATACCCGAGTACCTATGCGCCGCCGTGAGGGATTATTTTAGAGGCAGGTGCTGCGCCTACACAGACCGCGATGGGCGGCTGTGTAGGCGGCAGCTGCACTGCGGTGTGCCCCAGGGTTCCGTGCTAGGACCCCTCCTTTGGAACCTGGGGTACAACGCAGTGCTGAATACGGCCCTACCCCCCGGCTGTCAAATCATCTGCTATGCAGATGACACGATAATTTTGGCCGGGGGGGGGGGAATTGGAGGAAGGCCCAAGCCAGGGCCGAGGTGGCCGCCCAGGCGATCCTGGCGGCCATCAGGAGGATCGGGCTGAGGGCGGCCACCAATAAAACCGAGGCCATCTGGTTTTATGGCCGAGGCCAGGGCTTCCCTCCAAGAGACGCCATCAACATCGATGGCGTCCCGGTGATTCCCGGGCCCACCGTCAAATACCTAGGTTTGCACCTGGATGGACGGTGGGCCTTTACGGGACATTTTAGGGCGGTGGCCGAGCGCGTCACGAACTTGGCCACCGCCTTTAGAGGGATCCTCCCAAACCTGGGAGGACCCTCTAACGTAGCCCGAAGGCTGTATGCCAACATGGTGCGCGCCGTGGCCATGTACGGCGCGCCCGTGTGGGCCAATGATTTGGCGGCCAACAGGATGAGCCAAACCGCCCTGGAGAGGGCTTTTCATCCTGTGGCCGTCAGAGCAAGCAGGATGTACAGGACCGTGTCCCGCTCCGCGGCCACGGTCCTGGCAAAACTGCCGCCGTTGCAGCTAACGGCGGCGGAGCACTCGCGGGTGTACAAAAGCACCCGCGAGTATCAGCGGAGGCACGGGGTGCGGCCGACTCCGTACATTAAAAAGAGGATGAGGCTGCACCACCGTGCCTTAACAGTGGAGCAGTGGAGGGCGCGCTTGCGCGCCCAGATTGAGAAAGAGGGCGGGCGCGCATTGTGCGCCCTCGAGCCAGTCCTGATGGAATGGCTCGACCAAGTGGGAGGGACCTCCTTCCATGCGGCACAGGTAATTACAGGGCATGGCTGTTTTGCCAGCTACCTGTATCGCATTGGAAAGGAGGTCACAGAGGCATGTTTCCACTGCGGGGCACCTCGCGACGACGCCCAGCATACGCTGGAGAGGTGCCCCGCGTGGCAGGAAGAAAGGGATGAGATGGCCGAGAAGACAGGGCAAGACCTGTCTCTCTCGGCCATCATAAGGAAGTGTCTGGAAGACGAGGAGGGCTGGAAGGCCTTCCTCGTCTTCTGCAGCCGTGTTATGCGGCAGAAGGAAGACGCCGAGCGGGAGAGGAGGGGACAACCGGCAGCAAGGGCGCCGCCGGCGCCAGGTCCCCCCCCTCCTCCCGCACCAGCAGCAGCAGCAGCGAGGAGACCGCGCGGCGCGGTGCGGGGGAGGCGTTTACCTTCACCTTCTCCGCCGCCGAGCCGCGCGCATCAGCAAAGGGCCAAACAGGCCCCAACGGGCGCCACATGCCCGCGCCGGGTTGGAGGTAAGGGACGGGCGCAAGCCTCCCCCCTCCTTCCTGGCCCGGACACAGGCGCCCAGACGGTGCGAAGGAGTGCGCGACTTTTGGCGCGCGCGCCCCCAGCACCGTCTTGACAGCAAGGGGTGGGGGAGGGGGGGTCCCCGTCGCGCCAGGTCGGCGCGGCGGGGGCTTTCTCCGCTCCTCCCGCCCCACGAGGCACGGGGTCGGGTGCAGCAGGGGAGCTGCCCCGAACCCGACCCGAGAGTTATGTCGCTGCGGCGACACCAGAGAGGCCGGCCCGCCGATTAGTGCGGGCCCCGTCGCCCTAAGTTCCGTGGGCGGCGGCGCGGGGGACCCACCCAAGCCACCGGGTGGGTCGGTGCCGAGGGGGTTGAGATGTATACGACCGTGATTCCTAAACCCCCTCACCAGCCATAGGCACCAGAGCGGGCAAAAGTCAGGTTTTAGCCGTGTATGGGACGTTAGATAGTCCGAGTCCGACATAACCCGTACCCCTTCCCCCGGGGGTGCGGGTATCTGTAAAGAGGATTTCCTGACTTAAAAAAAAAAAAAAAAAAAAAAAAAAGGTACTATACTTGGGACATTTAATAACTAAGGATGGCGTCCGACCTGACACGACAAAAATTTCCGCCGTAAAAAATTTTTCAATTCTCAAAAAAGTAAAAGACGTACAGTCATTCATAGGGTTGGCCGGTTATTATCACAAATTTATTGAAAATTTTTCAAAAATTGCAAGACCGCTTTCCGCACTTACAAAAAAAGACGAAAAATTCAAATGGAATATCGAGCAACAAAACGCGTTCGAATTATTAAAAGAAAAGCTTACGACAGCACCAGTGTTCAGTTATCCGAACTTCACACAACCGTTCATTATCACGACGGACGCGTCAGATTACGCCATAGGAGCGATAATTTCACAAGGCGAAATAGGAAAAGATCATCCGATCGCGTTCGCAAGCCGTATATTAAATAAAGCGGAAAAAAATTATAGCACCACGGAAAAAAAATTATTGGCAATCGTCTGGGCCGTAAAACATTTCAAACCGTACGTTTTCGGCACATCATTCACGATCGTAACAGATCATAAGCCTCTAACGTGGTTGTTCAACGTCAACGACCGCGGATCAAGATTGATTAGATGGAGTCTACAACTCGAAGAACATGATTATAAAATTGTACATAAAGATGGGAAAAGTAATACCAACGCCGATGCTCTAAGCAGAAATCCACCGACTCAAGAATGCGAACGTCAAGTGAACACGTGCCAAGAAAGAAGAGGATATACAGAAGAAGAAAAGACAAACCTATTACGCGAATATCACGATATACCAACGGGCGGCCACCAAGGTGTCAATCGCACGTTGCAACGCATTAAATTACACTACGACTGGCCGGGATTGAACAAGGACGTGGAGAACTATATTAAGAAGTGCGAATATTGCCAGCGAAATAAATTAAGTAAAAAGACAAAAATGCCATTGGTAATCACCGACACTCCGAAAAAACCGTTCGAAAAATGTGCCCTAGACATAGTGGGTCCCCTGCCTCTGTCGTACAACGGGAATAAATATATATTAACTTTTCAAGACGGACTAACAAAATTTAGTAAAGCAATTCCCGTACCAAATTAGGAAGCAGTTGCAAAAGTATTCGTAACTAAAATCGTTCTAGAATACGGAATACCGGAGCGACTTCTTTCCAATCAAGGCACAAACTTCATGAGTGAAGTTTTTAAAAATATGTGCAAATTACTAAAAATTCATAAGATTCAAACAACGGCTTACCATCCAGAAACTAACGGAGCGTTAGAGCGTTCGCACCGAACATTAGCCGAATATTTGCGTCATTACATTGAACAAGATCAAATGGACTGGGACGAGTGGCTGCTGTACGCAATGTTCACGTACAACACCACGCCACATACAGCCACAGGATTCACACCCTTCGAGTTAGTATTCGGACATCTAGCAACAATACCTACAGCTCTAACCACCGCACCAAAAACTACCTACTCATACGAAGATTACGCGCAAGAACTTCGAGAGAGATTGCGGGCCACTAACCACCTAGCGCGCGAACATGCCAAGAGTGAAAAAATTAAAGCTAATATCACATACGACCGTAAATCCCGCGGACGCGAGTTTCAAGTAGGGGATTCAGTTCTTTTATATGACAAATCCGTTCGCCGTGGACGATCGAAAAAACTAGCCGCGTTATGGATAGGTCCGTATAAAATTACGGAAAAGCACAGCGACGTAAATTATAGTATTAAGAAAGAACGAAAAACACTTTAAGTCCATGCAAACCGCCTAAAAGCGTTTATAGAATATTAAAAAAAAAAAAAAAAAACAACAACAAAGCAAGCAAAGCCAAAAAAAAAAAAAAAAAAACTCACTGATGAACTTGTCAGAAACAATCTCGACACGTTGGAACACTAAATCCCGACTAGTCTGCATCCTCAGCTTCAGCTCGGTCCGCAGCCACAGCATCCTCCGGGACCTCAAAGCGCGCCTGGACGCGCACAAGCCGCAATTCTCCGGCCCATAACAAGCGGAACATTCGGCACAAAACATATCCACTAGAACATTAAAACACATAAGTAAACTTTAAGTAACACAAAAAAAACGACGAATATATAGCAATAGATAATGATAATAATAAGTACATAATATTAAGCGTAGAAGAACTTAAAACCTGCAAAAATAATCGCGATAATTTTGTATGCGAAAATAGCTACCCATCATATCAAGTATCACATAACGCACCATGCGAAATCACCACACTAATAGAACCAGAAATGCGACCAACGTCATGCGAAACGCGATATATATTATCAAACGTAAGCTTGTGGATAACATTGAATGAATCCCAAGCATGGATCTATTCCACAGTAGACACACAATTAATAGAAATACGCTGCAAAGATAGGCCAGTAAAAAGGGCAAAAATAAGCCACACAGGCATAATTAAAATAAACGGGGTGTGCAAGTTAATCACGCCAGACGTCACCATACAGACGCATTTCTCGATGGGGGGAAGGGAAATACGCACGCATATTCCCACCTACAATTTCACACACGCATCAACACGTACGAATAACACCGCAGCCATTACTAACGCACTTAGGCAGATTCAGCGTGAACCTGTCATAAGAAATCAGCGCGAATTGTTACAATTAAGCGTAGACTCAGACGAAATAAATAAAGACCTAGAAAATAATTACCACGTTGCGAATACGAAAATATTAATATATTATACAACAGGAGCAAGCGCAATAATAAATGTAATTACGAATAACTGTATTCGCCGTTGTATTAGTTTTAAGAAAATGTAAAAAACGCGAACTTCCGGCCGAGCTGCAACCATAAAAAGAAAGGAGTCGGGAAAAATATGAACTCCGACCCCTTTCTCCCCAAGGGGGGAGGAATGTTGTAACCTGAGCAGCATTCTGAAGAATGCGCTCTGGTTGCAAACCATTCCGGAAATCGCCCTGCACTTTCGCAATCGGGCAAGGACCTCGAAATTATCGCCTGATGTCGAAATAAGGCGATGAACCTGTATATAATAATTAAAATAAGCCCGTGCGGTTGACGAACCTCTTCGGTCAACCACCGCGGCCGAAACTCGCTGAGGTTGCAACTCAGTGGAGTATATAAGCGACGGCTCGGAAGCCGTCGCGGGCATTCTTATCAGAAGTAACGCGACGCGTATCAGGTGTATCAACAAAAAAATAAAAAGTGCTACACATTTGTAAAAGATTTTATTCATCCACACCCGGCTCCTCTCTGGTGTGGCACACGTTCCGGCGAACGGACCCACAACCGCACCGCACCACGGTGTAACAAGGCTTATATCATTATTTTACTACAAATAATACGCACCATAATCACCAATATCAACCCATTTGAAAACATAATTGGCATCACAGACTGTTATAAGAACGATTGAAAAGAATTTTTTGTAGTTATAAAACTGAGAGCCTGATTCTTTGGAGCTTGTATTATATATGTATTCTGATATGTTTTCCGTCTAGTGCACCTATACAATTTGGAAAGTTCCATTGTGTATAAAATCCATCAACTACATTATGCCAATCCTCTCTCGTCACAGGTGGTATGTATAGTGGTTGAAGAGCTGTTATAATTGGTTTACATGTTTCTGAAATAATTTGATATACTGTTGAGCGACCAATGCGAAAGGACCATTTCTTCGACCACACACTGTCACCATGACCAAGATATCTGAAATACAAAAACAGAATCAATATATGTTAGAGCCTCGGAAGAAAAACTATTGTAGCATGTTTAAATTTAAGCTAACTTACCCAAACATAAGATCAAGCTTTAATTCTGGTGGAAATGGACGTCTCCTGCTACGTTTTACTAAATATGGATAAGTTTGATCTAGTAACCAATTAAATTGTTCGGGAGTCATTCTGGTATAATTAAAGAATTCTTCGTCATCACTATTTTTCAGTTCTTGGAATAATTGGCTAAAGTCTCCAAGATGAATAAAATTATTATTTAGCGGTCGAGGTCACCATCTAAAGATAATATATTAATGATAAAATATGATTAGATTGCATTAAAAAATAAATAATGCTCAAATACAAATTTCTACTAACCTTCTTCCTTGATTATGTCGGGATTTCAAAATACAATACTATACACAGTAAAACTGATGTGGGACCAAAAAAACAACATTAATAACATAATTAATAAATCGTCCTCGATCATTTTTTTTTAATAATAATATATCGCGAATTTGTTCACGCACGTGCATTGTGCTAAATTTATTTAATTCATAACAAAAAAATTATAAAAATCAAAATCTACTTTACAAACAAAAAAAAAAAATTAAATTGAACGTTACCGAAGTCGGGGATGAACCCGCGACTCATACAAGGAACGCAATAACAAAAGAAAATTAAAGATAATTCCAGGACTGAAATGTACCTCGTGACTATACCAAAAATACAAAAGAATTTATCGATGGAAATCAAGAAATTTACCCCGGCTATAATTTAGCACAAAGTAATTTTTCCAAAACGGTATCAAACTGCAGCCGCCGCTGCCCGTTGGGTTACGATACGACGTTGTAAGAGCTACACGACGCAACGATATATCGAAATGAAGGCTCGCAATGCCTATTGCAACGCAAACTACGGAACGCAAAAACTACTGAACGCAAAGCTACGGAACGCAAAATCTACGAAACGCAAAGCTACGGAACGTAAAATTACTCAAAAGAACGCACGCAATCGGATCCACCGTAATACAATAATACAAGAAATAAACCTTGCGGCACGCCAATATAAAAACGTAAATTCCGAAATCTTCCGCACACGCGCGCGGAACGTGCCGTGGCACACACGAATTTCAGTCCGAAACACCTCCCTTTACCCCGAGGCTCCACACTACGCAAAGTTCGCAAATACTCGCCACACGCCTTCTTCTCGTGATGGCTGGCTGCGACGCGACGTCCCGCGACGTGGTGAACACGGCACTCTACCAACAGCAAACTCCCCCGGTGGCTGAACGCACCAGGATGCACCCGGTACAGTCCCACGGCGCGGCGATATCCGTCGTCGCCGTCCTCAAATTCTGTTTTGTCGCGGTGCTCGTGCCGGTACCCCGTGCTCGGCCTACCGGTCACGTGATCGCTACGTGCGGCCAACAGCTCCTCGCCGCTTTCCTCCACAAATACGGTCCGATACCTTGCCAGTCCCTGGCTGGAACCTGTTCGTAAAATATAATTAATTTTACTGTACCGAGACAACTCCTGGCCCTCCGTCACGAAACGGGCACTCACGGTACGGCACGTGATAGCCGCGTGAACGGCAGCTCGCCGGTCGCTCTCCCTTGTCGTCGTCGGTCCCGACGGGCGGAAAATTAATGCGAGACTTCGCTGGCGAAACCAAGTAAATCTTTCCTCGCGGGCGGAAAATCGATGTGAGGTCTTCCCTGTCGAGCGGCAGCTTCTGCACCCTCCTCGTCGTCGTTGGTCCCGTCGGGCGGAATTCGGTATCACACCTCGGTCTCTGTGCGACTGCCACGAGACCCGCAAACTGGCCCGTTACCAGGCCAGCCGCGCCGACGCGATAGCTCGTTACATGTCGGTACCGCCAAATTTTCGCGAGTCGGTACATAATGAGGTCGGTAATTCGACACCGAAATCGCAATATAAAACAGTTTACGTTACAGCATATATAAATACATCTGCAACGGCGCAATTTCGTTTGTGCCTTTAAATATACAGGGTGTCCCGCCACATGTTGACCATACAGCAGATTTAGAAAGACATTGAAAATATAGGTAAAAAAGTCTTATGCTATTTTGGAAAATTCTTAACCGTATTGAGAAAAAAATTAAAATCTATAAAGTGTATAGGCGTAAGAGCGACAAGAAAGCTGCGCGTGAGTGAGCGCGACAGGCGACGGCGCCATTCCTAACCATTCGCCTGTCGCTCACTCACGCGCAGCGCGCAGCTTCCTTGTCGCTCTTACGCCTATACATTGTAACGAGTGATAATCGCAATGCGGGTTACCGACTATCGGGTAGCGAATTACCGATTAGGGCGCAGTAGGGCGATCGTATTACCGACGATTTCTCGCGTCGGCGCAAAAGTGAATCGAGATTGATGCTAGGGAGGAAGCATACCGATGTGCTCTCTCGAGATTGTGCCGTTGAGTAAGACGTTTCGGGTAGAGAACTGTGATTGCGGAAGAATTGTGACGAGCGACGGGACGAGCGACGGGACGAACCACGACAAACGGCGGGACGAACCAGAAAGTGGTATCGTGACGTACCGTTCAAGTACGGGACCAGAATTTTCGAGCGTGTCGTGTTCCCGGCATTCACACCATGGAACCGCCGGCGTGCCGTATTCCCGGCCTCTCATCAGAGTCTACCGGCGTGCCGTGTTCCAGAGGAAGCTGGTGAAATCAACTTTTTGCTATCGTACGAGGTTCGAGATCCCAGATTCCAGCACGACGGCGGAGTTCATCACCCTGTATCCCTTTCAACGTAGGGAAGCTTCGCCGCCGTTGGACTCGAGGATATCACGTGAGCGTCACGTGATCAAAGACTTTGCGTCGGCCCGTTGCCACAGTATACTAAGAGACAGTAGGGACAGTAAGCGAAAATTTGTCAGCCGCGCAGTTTCGCTCGCGCATCTACGAGCGGCCATGTTTTTGGGCGCACCAATAGCGTTGACTGTAAATTAATTTGAAATTGCTTTAATTTCAATACAGTTTAATAACGTATTTATTATGTTTTAAAGGGGTTAGTAACTCTGAACTCATAATGAAACAAAAGAAAAGAAATATATTTATTTAATAAAAGCAGTTGACATGAGATGTAACTATGAGACGGACCAAGATTCTAGCAATTGATGGTCCCTAAAGCTCGGTGTACATACACGATGCAAGAAATTGAACAAAGTTTTAACACCAAGCTCAACACTAGCTTAAAAAGTAGTGTACATACACTAGCTTTATAAGTTAGTATTGGGCTTAGTGCTGTAACTTTGTTTAATTTCTTACAACGTGTACACTCGTGGTCAGAATGATTGCAACACATAAAGTTGCAACATAATTTTTAGAAACAGAAAATGCGAACCGCTAAATTCGTTTACGTGCAATATAATTGTAAACAAACCCACCCTTCCAATGTGCATATGCAAAATTAAAATAAAAACATTGTTTAATTTCTCGGGGCCCACGTACTATTTATACGGCATTTGCTGCCTAAAGACTTCAATTTCTCGAGGCCCACAAAATTATTCATACGGCATTTGCCGCCCAAAAACATGGCGCCGGGTCATGTGACCAGAAATATTTGGCTGAAAAAGATCAAAGGTACCGACGCTCACTGTCCCTACTGTCTCTTAGTATACTGTGCCGTTGCCGTGGACTGGAATGCGTGTGTGAACGTGCGAATCACGTGTTTGAAAGAAGCGTCGGCCGTTGCCGGGAATGTTAGAGTATATGCGTGCGAAACAGACACCTGTATACAGGGTGTCCCGAACAATGTGTCACTTCCAAAAACTATGGGTAGAAAATTGAAATCTAAGACAAAAAGTCAAATGCAATTTTTAAAAATTCTCAATAGTTTTCGAGAAAAAAATTAAAATATATAAAATGTATAGACGTAAGAGTGACAAGGAAGCTGCGCGTGAGTGAGCGCGACAGGCGAATGACTAGAAATGGCACCGTCGTTTGTCGCGCTCACTCACACGCAGCTTTCTTGTCACTCTTACGTCTATACATTTTAATATTTTAATTTTTTTCTCGAAAACTATTGAGAATTTTTAAAAATTGCATTTGACTTTTCGTCTTAGATTTCAATTTTCTACCCATAGTTTTTGGGAGTGACACATTGTTTGGGACACCCTGTATAGTGCTGGCCTGTTACTATTATTTAAGAGTGTGTGTGTGTCACGTGGGGTTGTGATAGCGTCGGCTCGCGCCGTCCGCGTTACTGCGTGCAAACATAGAGAACGGAATTTTCCGTATAAATGTAAAAATCTTTTCAGTTTCTTTTCTCCGTTGTATATTTCGCGAGTCTTATATAAAGTTTAGTCGAGGCTAACGGTATTTCTTTTGTACATTCTTTGAGTTATTATTTTGTAGTCTCCGAACAAACGTAATTATTATTTTGGTAGCCTTCGAGCAGATGTAAAACAATTTCAGTTAATTCTTTGTAGCCTCCGAGCAGTTATCGCGTTATCGTGGGTTTCATCCCAGAGGTAACTTCAATTTATTGATGAGGAAAACTTTCTTTTCTTTTGTATAAAATTTTGAGTTTTTTTTTGTGATTTACTGCACAACATTTTATAGATTTTTATTTTTTTCTCAATAACAGTTAAGAATTTTCCAAATTAGCATAGGACTTTTTTACCTATATTTCCAAATTTTTTCTAAATCCGCTGTATGGTCAACACGTGGCGGGACACCCTGTGTAACTAATAGTCTACAGTCTCTACCATGAAAATTTGCTCGTCTCTGATTAGCTAGATTCTTATGACTTACGTCTCATTGTAGAATCGCATTTTTCTTTATGATTTCCAATTTATGACTTATGACTTATGACTACCGACTTATGTCTTATTGTAGAATGGCCTTAAAACTAATTTTTAGAATTTCTGTTGGGTATTGAAATCTTTGTTTCTTTCTGCGTAAATACTTTTTTTTGTATTGTAAAATATTTATTTATTATTAAATATTACTTTACCGTACAACAACGTTATTAGTTCTTCTTTCTATTAAAATTACACTATTACGTGAAAAGGAGTTATTTTTCAAACTTTTGTATATTATTTCAGTATGAAACAAGTGCTTCTTGCTGTATAAATAAATAGTTACTTTTCTTTGTAGAACAGCCCTCAATAAAATTGCTATGTAGCGTACAATAAAAATAAAAAATATTGCTACGTGTTGAAAGTCAATAAATTATAAAGTTTACTGCATCGTATCTACAATATCATGCAATACGGTGTTCACTAAACATTTATTTTTAGAAAATTATATGGTTTATACTTCGTAATTCTTAAACTTTACCCCGCATGCTGTAAAAAAATTATTTTACCGACACGAAACATTATCACTTATTAAATTCTTACATGCACAATCAGTCATGTCTTACATACTTTATAATAATTTAATTTGTGTATAACATGTTATACAGAAAACCAGAAGAATATGTGTTCTGTAGTAACGCCCCTTTGCTATACCCTTGCATAATGCTGTATCAAAGACAACCATATATTATATAATGCCATACGAAGACGTATTCATTTCTTATATTATTGAGTTGCAATACGCTAACATTCATAACACATTGTCATGAGAAGAAAAGTGACACTGAAAGAGGTAATATCTGTCGTAAAATTAAGTATATTTCTAATTCAAGGTTGGCCATTGCCAAAAAATGCAACAAAATTGAGAGTGTGCTGTTTGAAATTATATTACTGTTTGTGTGTTATTACAATAATGTGTCTTTGCATATCGTTGATATATTCTGCTACAAATCATCTCGACAATCTTCTTTTCTTGACAAATCTAAGTGTTATGATAAGTGGCACGTTTCATGCTAATATAAATTTTATTTTTAATAATATTTATCGTCATTACATACAGGTACAGTTAATATTTATTAATAGCACTTATGTATTTTTTGTTTAATATTTAAAAAATTACATAATAATTTTTATTTATGTGAGAGTTATTTAAAGACACGTCATTGCTATTGTTTGCTAAATCAACAATAATAATTTGAAGTGATTATTTGTAGAAAGTAACTTTGGAACTAGTACATTTTACTAATTCGATGAAGCCACATGAAGAAATTATAATTCAGCGATACGTTGACAAATGTATCGTGTTCTACGGTGCATCTTTGTTTGTCTTCTACGGTTTCTTATTTGCGACAGTCACATTAATTCCTCCTCTGATGCACCAACCTTTTCCATCGTTAGCTGAATATCCATTTGATGTGTTTTATCAACCAGTAAAAACAATAATTTTTGCCAGCCAAGCTATAGCCGGATTAATGCTAACAGGACAACTATGTATGAACGTTTTTATGGCTTTATTGATATGGTTTGCATCAGCAAGATTTGAAATATTGAGTGAAGAGCTAAGAAAAGTTACAAAAACTTATCACTTGTTCGAATGTATAAAAAAACATCAAGAATTACTGAAGTATGTACGACATTATTTTAATACAAAAATAATTATATCTAGAAAAATCAATTTTTAAAACCCACAAGTTTGATTTTAATCTTAAAAAGTTACCATTACAGAATGTTGAATTTCTACAGAATGTCCCAAATAACATGTCGCTCCTAAAAACTGTGGGTAAGAAATTGAAATCAAAGACAAAAAGTCACATATAATTTTATAAAATTGTCGATTGTTATTGAGAAATAAATTAAACCGTCTATGAAACTAAGCACTAAAAAAGCAGCAAGCTTGGCGTGGTAGACGATAACAAGTATACTTGGTATAGTCTAGTATAGAAGTATAGAAGTATGAAGAATAGAAGGAATAAGCTGAGTCATCAAGCGATAAGTGAACATCAAGGTTTTTGCAGTAAAACGTTTTCACAGTAAAATATAGAACACTCTGTATATGTACTACAGAGTATTGGAAACAAAACTTTAAATCTAAAAATTGTAGGTAAGCAATAGAAATTTGAGACAAAAAATTGTATTATATTTTGTAAAGATTATCATCATTATTAAGTAATTGTATCTTGCGATGTCACTGTTTTAGTATTCACATCGGTTTTAATTTATTAAATAAAAATAAAGGTACACTAATGTTTTATCTATTTTAAACCACTCACGGTTTTTTTTGTAATTATTAATTTTCGCGCGCGACAACGCCTAGGGAAACTGCGTTTTCTGAGTCGCGGCAACTCGTATCACCGTCAAGGTGACGTCTTTTTGGATCGCAGGTTTACCCTGGAACTACGCTTAAAGAAGACTCTCTGTTTTATACAGGGTGTCCCGCCACGTGTTGACCATACAGCAGATTTAAGTAGATATAAGAAATATAAGTACAAAAGTCCTATACCGATTAGGTTAATTCGCGATATTAACATTAATAATAATTTTTTTCGGCGGATCGTACGTCGATACTAAGGTAGAGTATGCTGTTAGGCGTGGATCGCTTCTAAGAGCGCCCTCTTATTCGTCAAGTAAAAAAAAATTATTATTAATGTTAATATCGCAAATTGACCTAATCGATATAAGACTTTTGTACTTATATTTGTTATATCTACCTAGATCCGCTGTATGGTCAACACGTGGCGAAACACTCTGTATACAGGGTGTCTCATACTAAAGTATTGTAATTTTAGAAATAGGTAAGACTCGTCAAGACGAATAGAAAAGTCTTATACCATTTTGTAAAATTCTTAACCATTATTGAGAAAAAAATTAATTAGTCTAGCACAAAAGCGACAAGGAAGCTACGCGTGAGTGAGTGCGACAGACGACGGCACCATTCTTAGTTACTCGCCTGTCACACTCACTCACGCGTAGCTTCCTTGTCGCTCTTGTGCTAAACAAATTAATTTCTTTCTCAATAACCATTGAAAATTTTGCAAAACGGCAAAGGACTATTTTATTCGTCTTGACAAGCCCTAACTACTCCTGAAATTACGATACTTTAGTATGGGACACCCTGTATATACAGGGTGTCCCGATCATGTGTCAATGCTTCTAAAGATAAGTAGATATCTGGAATACAAATTAAAAAATCCAGTGCCATTTTGCAAAATTAGCACTAATAACCGAGATATAAATTTATAAAAATTTAAGTACGAGAGCGAATACGACCGCGCCGCTAGAACCGGGTGACGCCTGAGAAGTAAAGGCCCAACCCACTCGATTACGGATTGGAAAACACGCGAGCGACAAGATGTGACAAAACGCGAGCGACACGATGCGACAATACGTTAGGCGAGACGAGTGACCACGCGCGAGCGAGACGAGGAAAAATACGCGAGCGAGACGAGGCGACGACGCGCGAACGAGACAAAGTTCCAATTTTAAAATGAGTGAAAGCGCGATAGGCGACGGTGATCACTATCTAAAGGGAACAGACGGAGTTAGCGAAGACGCGCAGTGAGCAGGAAAATTTGTCATTGTCTATCGCGCTCACTCACCTACAATTTTCTTGTCGTCTTACGTTTGGACATTTTAATTCTTTTCTCAATAATAGTTGACAATTTTACAAATTGATATAAGATTTTGCTCTTTGTCTTAACAAGCTCTACCCATTTCCAAAGTTTTTATACACTAGTCAAAATCCTTTTACACCCTGTATACAAATCTATATTAAAAGAAAGTCTTTTTTTACAAAAATAATAGTTTAAAATAATTAAACTCATAAAAAAGTAATGTAAAAAATTGTTATTTGAATATATTTGTCAAATATTTGCAAAAAAAAATTTTGTTTAATAAACAAATAATAACCAAATCTTGATTGTAAATATAATAATAATATTAATGACCTCTAAATTAAAGAAAGTTGGAACACTCGAATTGTATTAAAACTCATTCGTAGCTATTTCTAGAGTATCGATCGCATCTATCGAAGCACTCTTATTCGGTGTGTTATACAAACTTTAAAAAACTCATATTTCCATTATTAACGCAAATAATGCAAAACTATAATGAGACATTTTGGTAAATATTCACTTTAGAGGAGGTAGCTTCGATGATCTTGACTTTGACATATGTTGTAAAGATCACTCAGGAGAGTGACCTTCATAAGGTCATAATCGGCACTCGTGCTTCGTTAAAAAGTTATAATCATAATAACATTTTTAAAAGCAGAGATATTTTGGTGTCGTTTGACGTGTAATATTAAGCCCATTTATAGTTGTAAGTTCATTATATTATACGTAGCTTTAACTTTCAATTTCTAAGTAGGTACTGTTGCTGTACGATTTAGTTCGAATAAGGTTCGTGGAACTCAGCTATGAGTTCGGCGCGAGAATCGATAAAGTAGAACTCAAAAGACGAGAAATTAATGATTGAAAGGCTGAAATTAATGAAACAGAATATATTAACAAATAATAAGTTAAAAATTACGATAAACTTGTGGAGATCAATGCAATCGAGACAGAAATTTTCAGGTCAACTTTTTTTTCGCGTCGGAAATTGCATTGCATTTGCAGATATTGCGTTGGCCGCATAAGCACAATGAACAATTAAACTTATTAGTTTACCACGCTTTGTTTCGCGCTCAAGAATTGCGAATAAATGTGATCAAGTCAGTCACACCTCTAACGTGTAACCCAACAGAAAATCAACGTCATTTTGTTTAAATATGCTGTTATGGGTCGATATTAAATAAAAATCACACAGTAAGAAGTTTCTTTTTATAATGTAATTTTTATTTTTGGAAAAAAGTAAAAAAAGACGTCAAGTATACAAACTATTTAAAAAAAAGTTAATTAAAAAAGACAAAAAACCTATCACAAAAAATAAAAAAAAAACCACAAGCTCCGACCCAAAATAGCTTATAAAAGAAAAAAACTTCGTAAAAAGATTTGATATCAGTAAAATAAACGTGAAGTAAAAAAATAAAATAAGAAATCAAAATTGAACCAAATTAAAAAAAAAATTTAATTTTAATTAAAAAAATTTTTTTTAAAGTTCGTACACTTGACGTTTTTTTTACTTTTTTTCTAAAAGTTAATTTTGTCAAAATATTACTTTTTTTTTATTATTGTGGGGAGAAATGTTTTTTACGTATACCTTGGATTCTGTTTCCAAGATAATGTGGGACTCGTCGATTTATCAAAAGAGACGAAAGTGCTTTCCGCCAATATAGATGCGGCGTATTACCGAGCCTCTCTGACGCGAGACGCCGTTTTAGAAATTCGTAGATTTTCATATCTCGATAACGATTGAACTGATTGTTTTGTAACTAGGTTCATCTTGTACTCTGAGGTTAATTTATATCATTAAAGTGTTTTTATATTTTTGCCACGTATTCTACGAACGGTGATATCGCGATGCAAACTTTTCTTTCAAAAATAAAATAAAATTAAGAAACGTTGTTATTATTATCATTGTCATTGTTGTTCAGTCAGATGTCGTTTTCGTTGTTTCACCAATAGGTTGTGCTCAAATTGCTCAAAGTTAACATATATAACCACAAACATATTGTTACGTCCAGGTTCGTCGTTCGGCACAAAGTTTGTTGCGCCTTAAGAGAGAAAGTTTATTTAGCGAAGTCAAAAAGTTGTTTTTTTTTGTTTTGTTTCATAAATCAATAGTTTTATTCTTCAAATATATGTTCCTAAAGTTATAGATTGAAATTCAAAGTTTAAACGGATCTGCAACTGGTTTTACAGTTGCGCGTCACGCAGATAAGTAGATATCCCGTTGCGCTTTAAGCCCGTTTTTCTCAAATTATATTTTCAACATTCACGTGCAAGATAACTCAATAAGTATACAACCGATTGACTTAATTTTTTTTTAATGTAAAGAACAAAATTGTTTATCAAATAAACCTTAATAATCAATAAAGAAGTTAAGTGCTAATATATAATTTGAAACAACCTCGCTGTCCGGCTAAACAAATATCAAATCGTGGCGAGTTATGTCCGGTATGCTCATCGGGATTCCGGGATTCGATTTCAGAGGAGGTCCGGTAATGTAGCGATTAGTTAACAAAATATACGTTAATTAATAATTAAACAAAACGAAATAAAGACGATTAGATATCATTGTATAACACGCGGATTGAATACGCGAACAAATTGAGCGCGAGATTTAACCACGCGGTTGCGGCGTGGTCGCGAAAGTCGGAATTCAATTCGTGCACGTGCGTTGAGGCGGGCACGTGCGGTCGTTGGTGACGCGATTTCGAGTTTAAAGACCGCGACGTTATATTCGGAGATAATAATATTGACGCTCCGTGGTATACGCTTTCGGATCCCAAAGTCAGAGATGAAAGCAGCTGCTTGGTGTCGCTTAGCCAAGATCCCTCAGCCGAGACCGAGGTAACTTCACCCCGTGGTCGGCAACAGTGCGAAAGAATGTTAATTAGTTTGAATAACAGATGCCGATAGCCAAAATCCGAGAGTTCTCGGAGGAGACGGAGTTTACTCCACCCCTCGAGCTGGTCGTGCCGACGGTTCTATAATTCGAAGTTCTGGTCGGAATGAGCCCCAGGATCTCCTGGTTGAGACAGAGTGCTCTACTCCAGTGTAGGTTCGAGGATCGGTTTCGAAGATGATGCTCTGAAGCGAGCGAATCAAGAATGGTCCTACCGAGCTCCGGCAACGCCTTTTTATACCTAAAAAGCGATAACGCCGGGCTTCCGGGGCTCAACGGAGATGGTGACAATCCTGACATGGCGCCAAGGTCCCGGTTGTGGGGTGGTCGGGAAACGACGGGCCTCGGCGTCATCGGCGACGTTCGGACGGATTTCGCTAAGCCCGCGCGTGGACTTAGCCACGGAACGGTGTTTGGTATCCCACCGTTATATTTCGCGTTAGTAAGCATAGTTTAATAAATGTGAAACGACCCGTTTATCGCGGAAACCGAATATCGCGTTAGCGAGCTAGCTCCGGAGCGCTCGTCGGGATTCCAGGATTCGGTTGGAAGGGTCGCTAGATACACTTGAGATTGAATCAAGAAATTAAACTAGATTTATTATAACTATTGAAATATGTACAATATGAAAACGGTTACGCTGCGATAATCGAGTATAATTTACAAGGCTCGGTGACGCGTTTGACGGATACGCGTTTACACATATTATTTACACGGCAACGAGCTGTCAGTCGCTCACCCCGCCGAGTGAGAGCGTCGTCGGCGCGAGCGGCGGGAGTGAGATGGAGCGCGGTGTTTATACGCAGAGCGTTACCCGAAATTTATAGCGGCGTCGCGGAACAATTTTTTGCCGGACGCGGAAGATTGAATCGGACGCAAACTCGTGATAACGATAGAAAGACTCCTGCCGAGGAGGGTAGCGCCTGTAAAGCGTCGATCCACCGAGATGGCTTGGTCGAGGCAGAGAGATCTCTACCCCGTTGTTCTCGACGGCGCGAAAGTAGCGTGAGGATGCCACACGATAATACGACTTCTCCCGGGACCGAGAGTACTCGGTGGAGGTGGAGTGATCTCTACCCCTTGAGCCGGAGAGTACGTAATTATGGTGTGGACTGGAGTGAGCACCAGGAGTGCCTGGTCGAGGCAGAGCTCGCTCTACCCCGCGATGGTTTCTGCTCGGAGTCGGAGTCGGTGTTCGCTCGGAAGTGAACGGACGGGAACGGTGCTCTACAGCCCCGACGTCGCCTTTTTATACGTAAAAAGGGTAGAAACCGGGGGTTCGCGGTAGGGTGCTTATCGCTCGCGGCGCTAGGTTTTTGTCGCGGCGCGGTCCGGAACGAAGAGCCGCAGTGCCGTCGGCTCACTCGGGTTTGTTCGGAATTGCTCAATTACGTCCGCGCGTGAAACTTAGTCGCGGAACGACTCGTTGAACTGTCGTTCGTTATATTCGAAAAATGTTAGAGCGCCCCGCGCCCTATAATCTTCACCGGACGGCTGGTCGGTTCGGCGGCATCGGCGGGTCGTCGGCCGGGAATAATGCACCGTCGGGGTGCATCGTTACAAATGTTTGGGGCGCAACGTGCCTCGGGTTTCCGCCGGACGGTCTTATGTCCGGCGTCCGACCGATGGTGTGGTCGAAACGGTGCATTGCTGGGTGCACCGTTACAAATTTGCAGGTCAAAGTTGAAAAAAATGGGTTTTTTTTTAAAAAGCTGCATAATTTCTGTAAAAAAATTATGATTAATATAAATTTAGATTTATTTGGTGCGCGGTACTATATATAAGGTGTTTATTTTCTCCTCAGAGGTACACCGGGACTTTCGCTTCCCTAATTTTCTGCTTACAGTTTCATAAAATATATCTTCAAACTTTATTCTTATCTCTAAACTATTTCTACTTTTGCAATCTTCTTTCTTCTTACAGCCGTTTCCTGAAAGTAAAAAACTTATATCCTACGCCTTTTTCCTTTTCTATTACCTACGCGTTGAGAGAGAGAGAGGTGTGATCCTCCATTCATTCTTTACATTATTTTGCCTTAATTCTACCTTAAATTCTATCTTTGGACCCCCGCTTCCGACGCTTTTTTCTTTCATACTTTCAATCACTCCTATTTTTTTCCCTTGTTCTTTTCAAATTTTCCAACCAATCAATCCCCCTTCCTTTCCCTCCCAGAATTTCCTCCACCACTTCTTCCCAACTATTCTCGTTTCCCCAATCTATACATTCCTCCCATATATGTTCCCACGTTTCTTCCTTCTCCAAACATATTCTACATTTTCTTTTCTCCTCTCCCTCCCAATATTTATTTCCTCTCATTTCCTCCCCTAATCTAAATTTTGCCATTCTTTGCCATTTTTCTTCTTTCCACCCCAATTTCAAATATCCTGGTATCCCTTCCTCTTTCACTTTTTTATAATACTTATTAAATCTTGACTCTCTTATTTTTTTCCATCTTTCCTCTCTTTGCCATTTTTTATCCTTTTTCACCAAATATTCCCTCCTTATTTCCCCTCTTTCTCTTAGATCTTCCACCTCTTTTCCCGACCACCCAAATTTTTCAAAAAATTCCTCTCTTTCTTTTTCCCATTTTCCTTTGCTTCTTCCCTCCCTTGCTCTTTCCTTCATTTCTTCCCAACACCATTTTGCTAGAACCCCTCCTTTCCCTTCTTCTAACCGTTTTTCATATTTCCATGCTCTCATCCCTGCTCTACCTTTCAATTTATCTCTCTGTAGTTCTTCTCTCACCATATAACCTGGTACATATCTTCTTACTCCCAGCACCCATCTCAAGTATTTTTCCTGTAATATTTCCACCTCTTCTCTTTCCTTCCATCCCCATACTTCCACGCCGTAATTAATAACCGACCATACCAGTTTATCAAATAGCCATATTCTTTTACTCCAGTCTTTTCCGAATTTTCTTTTACCTATACTCCACACCTGCCCCATTATTCTTGCCGCTCTTCTTACTCTGTCCTCTACATGCTCTTTCTGCTCTCCATTTGTCATAATTATGTATTCCAAATACTTGAAACTTTTTACTTCCTCTATTTCTTCCCCTTTCCATACCCATTTAGTTTTTTTCCATCTTCTACCCCCCTTTCTACACCTCATTATCTTTGTTTTCTTTACATTCACTTCCAATCCCTTTTCCTTTACATATTCTTCCATGCTTTTAATCATTCCTTTCATGCCTGCTTTATTTTCTGCCAGTAGCGCAATGTCATCCGCGTACGCCAGCGAGTAAACTCTCCTGTCTTTTATTCTTATACCCCCCCATCCTCCTTTTTCTAATTCTTCATCTATGTCAGCCAACAAGAGCGTGAACAGGCTAGGACTAAGCGGACAACCCTGTCTTACTCCTTTTGTCGTCCAGAAACTTTTCCCTTCTTTATCCTTCACCTTTACTTTATTCACCGTTTCCTCTAATATTTCTTCACACCTTCTTATCAATCCCTCCCTTACCCCTCTTTTCTTCATTGTTTCCACCAATTTTCTCTTGTCTACAAAGTCAAACGCCGCTCTCATATCTATAAACACAATTACCATTTTTCCTTCCTTTTTTTCTATTTTCTTATTTAGCAAATAATTTAACACATATATTTGATCCACTGTCCCCATGTCTCTTCTAAAACCGGCTTGACTCTGCGGTAATATTTCTTTTTCTTCTATTTCCTTTCTTAGTCTTTCTGCTAACACAGATGCATACACTTTGTACGCAGTCTGTGTCAGCGTTATCCCTCTATGCTCTTCTACTTTTCCCCTTTTCTCTTTTTAACACCGGAACTATCACACCTTCTCTCCATTCCTCCGGCACCCCCTCCCCCTCCATACCTTTTGCACGTTTCCCATAATTTCTCTTTACTTCCCCCACCCCATTTCCATATTTCATTTTCTAAACCATCACTTCCTGCAGCTTTTTCTTTTTTCAACTTTCTTATTACATTTTCAAATTCTTCTCTATTTATATCTTCCTCATTGTCTTCTATTCTCTTTCCTCCTAATTCTTCTCTTACTCTCCATTCCACTCCTCCTAACATTTCCTTAAAATATCCATCCCACTTTTCAATCTTTATTTTTTCCTCCACTTTCTTTCTTTTTTTTCTTCCCTTGTTTACTACTTTCCATACTTCTCCCTCTGTTCTAATCTTTTCTATTTCTTTCTCCCATCTCACCTTTTCTTGCAATTTTTTCTCCTCACATAGCTTTTTATATTCTCTTTTCTTCTTTTTGTAATTCTCCTCACTCCTTTCCTCCTTCCTCCAATTTAACATTTCTTCTTTTACTTCATCTTTTTTCTTTTTACAATCCTCATTCCACCATCTTTCTTTTGGTTTTTCCCCCTCCTCTTTTTTCATTTCCTTTTTAACTACTTTCTTTGTTTTCTCCGGTTCCTTACTAAAACTTCTCCAATTTTCCTCCATATTGTTTTCTTTCTCTCTTTTTTCTTTATATTTTTTCCTGAACATTTTCCTCTCCTTCTCACTCCAAGCCAGTCTCGTGCTCTTTTTTATACCATATTTACATCTTCTCCTCTTTTCTCCCTCCCTTTTTATCGTCACTATTAAGGGTAAGTGGTCTGAGTCCACTTCCTCCCCCACCTTCATTTCTACTATTTCTCCTTTTGATTCCACATTACTGATCACATAATCTATCACTGTTTTCTCTTTCCCCTACATATGTCCATTCACCCTCGTCATCTCTTCTTGTACAACCATTAACTATTCCCCATCCTGCTTCTTCCAAAGCTTTACAAAATTTTTTTCCTTTTCCTGTAATTTGTTTATCTTTTGTTTTCCTTTTTCTCTCTTCCTTGTCTTCTTCTTCTTTTTCCTCATCCCATAGCCCGCCCTCTTCTCCCGTCCTCACATTAAAGTCTCCTCCTATCAGATATCTCGTTCCTTCCTCTTTTTCATCCATCCAATTTCTCATGTTCTCTGTTATGTCTTCTAAATCCTCATTTACATATACCCCTGCTATTTTCCACCATACCTTTCCACTTTTTATCTTTATTCCTATTATTCCTTTCCTATCTTTAAATTCTAATTCTTCCTCTCCTTCCAATTCCTCCCTCCATCCCATCACCATTCCCCCCATTGCCCTCCCCTTCTTATTTTTCTTTTCTGCCCCCTTATTTATCCATTTATAGCCCTTTGGCAGTTTACTTCTTAACCCCTTCCATTTTTTTTCTTCCAACCAAGTTTCACACATATATATCACCTCCCATTTCTCCATGTTCTTCCAAAAATTTTCATCCTTGTTTTCTATTCCTGCCACATTCCAAAAAACTATTCTCACGTTTCTGTCTTTTACCTCCGCCTTTTCCTTTCCTTTCTCCTTTTTCTTCTTTTCTTTTTCTTTTTGCCTTTTATCTTTCCTTTTTCCATTTTTTTCTTTGTCTTTTTCTTTTCCTCCTTCCTCATCTTTTCTCTCCACTTTTTCCAACTCATTTCCTTCTCTTCTTCCGCCTCTTTCAAAAACTTGCATTTAATCTATCTGCTATCACCTTCTTCCTTTTATTTCCTTCTTTTTCAAACTCTTTTGCACCATCCCATTTTTTCAATTCTTTCTTCAAGTCATCCCATATCCACATTTCTTTATTTACCCATATCTTCTTGTATCCTATTTTTACCTGTTTTCCTTCTCTTTTCAATCTATCCGCTTCTCTCTTTATGAGCCATTCCACTTTTCTTTCGTAATCTGTCAGATCGTCTCCTATCCATTCCGTCCTGTCCTTTAATTTTCCCTTGCATCTTAATATTTCCAATTTTTCTTTAAAATTTTCCATCTTTACCCACACCATACCATAACCTCCTTTATTTACTCCTCCTATCTTATTTACATCCTCTATCTTTGCTTTCACTCCTGTTGCTTTTATTATTTCTCCCACTTGTTCTTTCAGTTCCTTTTTTTCCTCACTTTTTATCTTTATACCTCTTATTATTAGATTGTTTTTCCTCCATTCTTTCTTTTCTCTTTCTTTTGCCATTTCCAACATTCTCGTTCTTTCTTCTAAACTCAAAACCTTTCCCTGTAACTCTTCTGGTATTTCCAGTTTACCTCCCTCATATTTTTTTTCCCTTATTTTTTTTTCCATCCCGTCTATTCTTTTCTCTAAATCTATCTTCTCTTTTTTCCATATTTTCTTCAATTCTTCTATTTCTTTTCTTATTTGTACCTTTATTTCCCTTACTTCCTCCATCTGCGCTTGAATCCTTGCGAATCCACTTCTCATTTCCTTTATTACCTCTTCAAAATCTTCCTTGCTTATTCCCCCTTCATCTCCCTCTCCTGTTGCTTTCATCGGTGATCTGTACACTTTTACACTTTTCCTAAACCCTTCCAAACCCTCTATTTCGCCTTTTTCTTCCTGCTTTTCCTTCCTTTTCTCCCTTTGCTTCCACGCTTCCAAAATTGGCAAGCTGTTGGCCCTTTTCCTTCTTAGCAGCTCTATCTTTGCAGGTCTTCCCATTTTTTTTTTATTTTCTCTTCTCCTTTTTCCTTTTTTCTTTCCTCACTTCCACTTTCCACAATTTCTTTTTCCTGTTCACTCATTTTCCAATCTTCCTTATCTCTTTTCCCTTTGTCTTTGATACCTCTAACTCTTTCCTTTACCCCCTTGCCTTCCTCCTTTCCTTTGTCTTACCCACGGTTTTTTCCCGTCACCGCCAACCTAACCTCAAAATAAACTCCTCTTTATACCGTCCTCGATTTTTCCCTTTATTCTTACCTTTGCTCTTTACCCTCACTTGCCCTCTTTAAAAACCCTTCCCTCTTTCCCTCAAACCAACCTTTTACCTCTGAAAAACTATTTTACTCCCACAAAACCTTTTTTTACATGCACTCGCTCAGACACACAACCGTTCGCTCTGCAATCGGAAACGAAAGTCCTGGTGCGCGGTACTATTACCTACTAAAATCCGTTTTAATTTTGTTTTTTAATGACTACAGTAGGCGCTAGACTGCACGCCAACTAAAAGCGTCTTTATCGGAAGTACGCAAAACTCGCCTTGACATCCACTTAATGTTAAATAAAAATAATTTTTGTAAAGATAAAAAGTCACTTTTTCCGTAGAAAAAACGTTTTTGTTAATACGTGTTAGTATGCAGCAATATCAATTAAAAAGGATAGTATATATTATATTAGAAAAGATAGTACATATTATAAAGAGAATGATGAGCAAGTATAGATAGCAAATGCGGAAAAAGAGACAAAGGAAGAAGAAGACTTAAGGAGTAGTGAGCAGTGCCATTCTGACTCTCGAACAGAGAACATTGTATTAGCGTATCACAAATTAATACTATCAATATTTTTGTGAAATATTATTTATTTATTCTACAAAATCTCTCTCTACACCCAGATTCTAACAATACGAAAAATAGTTTCCTTAAAAAGAATTTTTTTAAATTACTCTTTTTTTTGGCTTTAAATGGGCTTTCCCCCTTAAGACGGCTGCTTGCGAGTAAAAATTTCGCGAGCTCTTTCACTCGATCCTCGTTTATGTTTATGTTCAGTAAGTCTGCCCCGATACTTTTGACAGTAACTGACGTGTCGTGGTTACTATTCTTCAATAAAGTTCTTTGTTTCTTTTTGTAATTTCCAAGTTGGTTTTCTTCACGGTGCGAGAGAATGATGCGAGTGTGAACGCGAGTGTGAAAGTAGTACCAGCGAGACAGAACGTCCGCTCAGCACCCGGACTAACGTAACAATTTTAAGAGCTCGTCTGGGATGACTTCACATTCGACAGAGAGGAAACGATCTCAGCAGGAAGATCCCGCTTTGACAGAGGTGTCTGCGCTGGAGTCCGTATTTCTTAAAGTGCGACGTATACAGGAGGAACAGGTGCAGAAAGAGGAGCGACTGCGAACGGAGCAGGTGCAGAGAGAGGAGGATTTGAAAGTGGAGATTCGTCTTCGCGATGATGCAATTTACCGGATGCAACAACAATTGACATAACTGAATGCTTCTAGTTTTATAGATTCTCGCGGAATAGTGAACGGGGACGTAGTTTCGAGTGGTTCTTGCGCGGACATGGGCGGCTCTTCGCGGCATTGTTAGCGCTCAAAAAGATGGAACCGCGTATAGAAGGGAAAGCTCGACTACAGGTCTCGAATTAAAGCTTAAACCTAATACTTATGATAGAACTGTTTCGCTTCCATTTCCGCTTTCAACTGTTTCATTTTTTAATTCTTGAAAAAAAAAATGGGAGTTCTGATAACCTTTCGCAAAGTTCTAAAGTTTCTGATAGTTTTTAGAAAGAGTTCTGCTTTTTAAACTAATTAAATAACAATTTGGAAAAAAGCGAAATCTTTATTTTTTCGAATTTTTAACTCCCGCCGAGGAACAGCCCTTCAAAAGTCATTGTTCAAAAATTTTCTAAATTTATTAAAATGAGAATGTTTGTTGAACAATAGTAGAATGTTAATAATTATAGTGCTTTTTTGTCTAATTATATACTGTTCGCGATTTAATGGGCCCGCTCGACAAGACCGCGCTTTTATTTAGTGTCGCGCGTAATTACGTGGTGGCACCACGTCACAGACCGATAATTTATCGATGATTCGCGCCACGTGCGGCGTTTGCCGGTTCTAATCCTTCTTCTTGTTCCGGACGTCAATGTGTACAGACAGCTTTAGAATTTCTCTTTGGTTTTTCGTTGGCTCTCTAGTTTAGCTCATTGTGAGTAACCGGTGGTCAAGCGGCTTTGCTCATATAAAAGTGCGGGAAGTAAGATCTATATCGATATCACAAGTCGGCTCACGATAAACGGATACAGCCTCACTGTCCGTGCACGTTGTGACAGTGTGCTCGTTCACGTGCTCACGGTATTCTCACATGCTCGCTCGATTATACGGAATACGCCTTATTTTTGTTTAACGGTTCGCTCGTTTTGTCTATCGTGACCAGGTTTTGCTCATTAATTTTGTTTCGTTTAGAGGACTGCTCATTTACTTGTAATTCTTCTCACGTGGACGCAATCATCCCAGTGACACGTGGCCTATTCCGGTCATTGGGTTGACTTAAGATTTTCGTCGGTACCGTGCTGCCCTTTCGATCAGGAGCTTAAAACATTGTTAGTGTAACGTTTTCTCTAACGTATACAATTTACTTTTTTTTTATAGTAAAAAAAAATGCGTTTATGCACGCTCAGGACGAGAATTTTCCGGGGAGTGTGGGACTCACCGGTTTAAGACCGGAATACCTCACTAAAAAAACTACTCTATTACTCATCGATTTGGGTTATTGCAAAGTTTGCTATTGAGAAACTGGTTTGCGTGATAAATTTGGGCGTTAATATTATAAAACAATTAGTTATAAAAATATAAATTATTAAGAAATTATTATATAAACTATTATAAATATCTCAAATTCTCCCTGCCAAATTTAATTAGCAGCATTTTTCTTGTATCGCGAGCATATTTATCGACCAATTCGTTTACCGCTCACGCGGCCTATGCGTGCCTGCTGTGTTGTCAAACAAAGTGATACGTTGTGTTCATCAGCCGGCTCAAGTATAGCTCTCGTCAAGATATTTATATGTGCGGTTAAAATTAACTGTCTCTTTTTGTTGTCAAAATTTGTTCTTGACCTATCTGAAATAATCCACAATGACATATTTCCTGTGCTCGGCTTCTCTCGATCCTTCGAGAAAAGGAGTAGAGTATATAAGGCGCCCATTCGACCGAATTGTCTTTTCCGTTCGCTTCTTCGACTGTACACAGTAAATAGCGAAACTGCTTGAGTTCTCGGAATAAGTCTCGCCTTTCCACAAAATTCGTCTATCTTTCTTGTAATTTAGACGCTTGTATGTTAATCGTTTTTCTGGCAACGAGTTCAACGTCTTATATATTGACTGTTTTTATAGTGACAAGTAAATATAACGTATCTGCTCTGTGTTGAGATCTTTCGCTCTTTATTTACGTTTAATTGCGTTTTCTCTATTACATTAAATTTTTTACATAACAATGAAGCGCGTAGCGCAGTAATATTTAATCAAATTTTAATAGTTTTCTTTTATTAAATTGCTCTTGTTAAATTTATTTTATATATTTTTAAAACTTTGATTAATTTTTTTTATTTTTTTCTTTAATTAATATGGAATTCTTTTAAACATTTTATTTTAATGTTTATTCTTTAACATAAAGTATTACGTGTGGCAGTACAACTTTATTTGCATCTGCAGTTTTTCGCTTTGATGATTTTATCATCGACTACTTCTTGCATTCTATTAAGCCCGTTTTTTAGAATTTCGTCAACTTTAGAATTACATGTTGGCAATGCTTCTTTCAAACTGTGGCTTTATTTTTCACAATTGTACTCACTATTGTAGCTTAGAATATTTTAAAACAGTTTTTTAATGAGATAGACAGCATTACAATTTGCATTAAACGAATGTGAGATGCGCGTTGTACGCGAGAATTGTTTCTTGAAAATTTTTGTTTCTGTCACATGCTGACAAATTTAATATTTTAATTATTAAACTGTGGGAATAGAAACTTTGGAATGCAATAAAATTTAAAACCAATTCTATTTAAAGAACAACAATAAGCGATTGTCACCGGGTGGGACTGAGCCGGGATAACTATATGAAACTATCGATTTTTTCCGGTACCATCGGGGACTGAGCTGAATAAGCTATATGATTTTATCGATCAAACAACGACGGGGAGAACAGTTACTAATTAGCTATATTTAATTATTGATCTTAAAAATACCCTTCCTCCTTGATTTTGAAAGAGGTGGTGAACCAAGTCTTTAGCGGGGACAAGGGGATCCACATCCTATAAAAGAACGTGCGAAGAAGCGCGAGCAATCAATTGTAAATCATTTTGGAGTAATCATTGTCATAGAGCATTAATCATTATCATTGTGAACGAAGCGCTTGATGGTCAAAAAGAGTTGTTTGATTCCGATTGAGTCTTGAAGAATAATTGAGCGAGAGAACTGAGGAAAATGAGCTAAGATTTTGAAAGATTAAGAGTTGAAGAACTATTAGAAAATTGTGAGAGATTTTATAATTTGATTGGGAATTTAAGGTAAATATTTTATATTAAATAAATTGTTATTCTTAATTTAATTTCAATATTTTATTTTGATTAAATTTGATTTTGGTGTCGAATTTTAAATTAAAGGAAGTTGAGTTAATTTGTTTATAGTCATTATTTATTGTGATACTCCTTGGAGGTGTTTCTGTAGAACCTCGCGGACGAAGAGTGTCGCGTTTGGTTTGGTTGCTTCTTTATGGAGCGCTCGCAGAAAGATTTCCGGAGATTTTCTGCTGCCGTCGCTAAGCAAAAGAGTTAAGATTTTGGACTTTTTTAATGAAGAAACGTGCCGGTAAACGAGTTCAAATAAAACGACTCCGATACCAAGTCAAAAGAGCCCTTGAAACAAAACAAAATCCTTTCTCCTTAATCCAGAAATTAAATCAAATAATTGAATTTATTAAACCGAAGTATAAATTAATCCCGATTGATTTCCAGATCAATGATCCGAATTTTAATAGTATTCCTAAAACAGATCCGCGTTTTGTGATTTATAGAAATCTCTATCTTTTCGGTCCAGACGATTAAAAAATAAAAAACACAATCCTTGTCCGGTCCCGGGTAAAGTTCTTAAATAAATTGACTCAAAAACGGACTAAATAATTACGTTTATCAGGACGTGACATTTCTGTTAAAATTGCGGCTTTCATACTATAATCACTTGCAGTAATTTTTCTTCGTTGTAAAATGTCCATTATAAATTTGGTAAATTTATTTTATGTATTATATGCCATAATTATTTCTATATTCTCGGAGCAGAACTTTCGATTGAGGATAAGGTACAGGTAACACGTGCATAGAGAACCGGAAAGAAAATGTGGACGATCTCATACGCAAATGATTTGGTGGTGTTGGCGGAAAAAGAAGAAAGTTTAAAAAGCATGATAAGAAGACTGAGACAGTTTTTTTGGATAGGAAAAGAATAATATTAAGTATCGATTGCAAATAGTAGTTTGTTGTAGCGCAGCCGGTGCACGGAGTCCGTTCTTCGGGATCCTCAGAGAAGGGGCGAAATAAAGGAACCTCTCAAAATATATTTAGTTTTATTCACATTGGTTTTACAGTTTTCTTTCACTTCCCAATTCCTTTCTTTCACAATACTCGGTACGCGACCCGACGCTATCACGCTACCTCGGCTCCGCGAGGTCTCTTTATTACGGCACGCGACCGAGCTCACATTGCATGAGATATCACTGATACGACGATACGACAGTCTTGTCTTTCACTTACTGACTGACTCCCTGTGGGTGACGACCCGCGAGTCTTTAACGATGACGTCGGGCCTTGGCGTCATCAGGTTGCATGGCCGTAACTCGGTTGCTCGGCCAATGCAACCTCAGTAATTTCGGCAATAAGGTCTCGCAACAGTTTCTCTCCTTTTATTTATTGTTATTTAATTTCTCTTTGTATTTTATCATTCCTTTGTTTCATCTATCTTTAACTCAAAGTGGGTTGCTGATCCAGCATCACCCGATTTCAATCTGTTGCGAGATCTCATGCCGAAATACTTTAAATAATATTACCTGTTATAACGGGGTTCGGGTTACAACAAGTTTTTGATATTGAAATGGAACAGAAAAAGAAAAAGGTTGTTAAAAGATAAGCAGATAGAAGAGAGAAAAAAGATAAAATACAAAAAATATATTTTACAGAAAAGAAGAGAGACAGAGAAACACATTTACCCATGTACAAAAAGATAACACACGTGTTCTATCATTAAGTTTTCATAAGTACAGTTAGAATCCCCAAAATTTGCCAATGGAATATCAACAGTATCTTATTGTGATGTAATATTTATAAAAAAAATAAAAATTTTGTTGATTTTAAATTTAATAACAAAATACGTGAAATAGAGTTGACGAAATAATAGCTCATTTTTACAATAAAATTTTCATTAGCAATGTGAGCTGCATACTTTATAATTTGGTTTTTATTTAAATTCTGATACATGGTAGTATTTATTCTACTGTTAACATATATTAAGTCAGATTTCTTGTTGTATCCAATGCCTATCCAGAGGTCCCAGAGTATCTTTTGTTCTTTTTACTATTTTTTTGTCCAGGGGTGTAGAAGAAAGGTTTAGGAAAGCGATGATTACTATAAAGAAGACATGGAATATTGGAGAGAAAATATTGAGAGAGAACTTTAAGAGACAGGTAAAGTTTGGTGCATTAATTTCTACTGTAGTACTATACGAAGTTGAAGTCTGGTGGTGGAATAACAAAGGAAAGCTGAACAGTATAAAGAGGAAGTATATAAAGTGGATTTTTGGGTTAGACAAAAATAAACTTGTAAAACATATGCGTTTTTATAGTTAATTATAAATTTATCTTTAAATAAGATTTAATCAATACACCAATAAACAGTTCCTCGTAGACAGGAAACGGTACGTGACTTTAGTTTAAAAAAATAATAAAGAGAATAAACCAGATGAAACAAAGAACCGGAAAGTCCCTTTATGATCTAACGTTAGAATTAATATAGGGAGTCAAGCAGTTGACAAAGAGTCGTCAACGGGTACGGACGTATAAAAAGTCACAGTTAAAATCCTTTTTAGTGCCGTTAAATATTTTTCCGTTGAATATTATAATTGGTTAAGAATTATAAAAGTGTGTATAAAATTAAGTAATAAATAACAGTGTTTGTAAAGAAATAAAACCTTTATTCTGAAAAATTATCCACGCACCTAATTAATTTTTCATGGTAGCAGAGCGTGGTTAATAAATAAAGTGTTTATACCACAGTGCAAGTGAATGCAAATTCGATTTGAAATTGACTGGAATGATATTAAAGCAATATCTGAAGAAGCTATTATAAAAATAGTTAAGATTAAAAAGAATATTCTACAAAAGTCAAACACTGAAAATATAATAAAAAAAGAACAAGAAGACGAAAAAATGGCTAATAAAATCAAGATACAACAATTTAATGGACAAGACTACAATTTGTGGAAAAAGCTGATACTACTCTTCCTAAAAATGAAAAAATGTGATGAGGTGGCAATCAGACTAATACTATCATCTGATAATACAACGACATGGGCCGAAAGCAACCTTAAGGCCATGAATTATATTTACTGTGGCATCTCAAATAAACAGCTCGAATTTATGAGCAACGAAGAATCAGCATATGACATTCTCAAAAAGTTTGATGAAATGTATTCCAGGGAATCCACTGCTATACAAATATGTGTAAGGAATAGACTGGAAAAAATAAAACTAAAAGATTACGATGACTCAAGTGCGTACTTTACAGACTTCGAAAAATTGATAAATGAATTAAAATCATCAGGTGCCACAGTAACGGAAAGAGAAAAACTAAACTACATGCTACGTACCTTACCCGAGTCATTAAGTTATATTGGAGATTTAATTGACGCCGTAAAAGAACAAGATTAGACGTGTGAATTTGTTAAAAATAAAATCAAGATGTGGGAAATAAGAGATAAAGCTGAACAAGGAAAAATATGACAAAATCAAGTGCTTTTAAAGGAGAATGGAAGAATTTAGAGAAGAGAACGTGCTACAAGTGTGGAAAACCCGGACATTTAAAAGCAAATTATCGTGCAACTGGTTTAAAAAAAAATTATAAAACACAAAATTCAACGGACCAAGTATATCCGCAAGGAGGGGGCAGTTTTCACCAAAGAGGAATCAACATCAACACCCAAAGATACATCCCAAGAGGAAGAAAAGGATATCTTAATTCGCGTCAAATCAACAACTCCAGAGGAAGAGAAATAATGCAAGCCATTTATAGATATAACCAGAACAGAAATTAAAATAGAGACAATAATTGCGAAATCAACACCCGCGACTCAAGTGTTTTCGACACAGAAATAAGTAAAGGTAGGAATAATATAGAAACTATGAATACAGAAGTTAATTTTTGCAATAAAAAAGAAATAAATTAAGTAATAGATAGTGGCTGCACTGACCACATTATAAATAATGATGCGTATTTTGATAAATTTATAACTTTGCAAAAGCCGGTAGATGTCAAAGTAGGCGACGGTAGATGTATTGAAGCAACAAAAATTGGAAATATAAATACGATCTTTGTAAATCATAAAACAACAGTTTCAATATTAATTACTAATGTATACTACGTAAAAGAAATGGATAAAAATTTATAAAGTGTAACAAAAATAACAAATAATTTTACAGTAATAGCAGCTGGAAATACTACAAAAATTTCTAATAAAAATCATAAATTGATTGCCGAAGCATATAAAAAAAGTGGACTGTATAAATTAAAAAGTTTTGTAATACATAATGAATCAAATATAACCTCAAGAGTAAATAATGTTATAACCCAAAAGGAAAGATTGATCGCGGTTAGATACGGAGTGATCTAGCGCGCGGGATGAAATTTCTCTGCGTCGGTGGATCGCGGAGGACGCGATGCGCTTGGGCAGGATGCACCTTGACCGGTGTCGCTAGCCAAGAGTTCTTGGCCGAGGCGGAGATCTCTTTACCCCGTGGATCACGACGGTGCGACGGGATCTTAAATGCGTTTCGAGTCTTTCCGTGCCGCAGACGTAGGATCGAGAGTCCTCGAAGGAGGCGGAGTGCGCTCCACCCCACGAGCTAGTCGTGCGTACGGTCAGAGTTCGGAACTAGAGGATCGTGAGCGCCAGGATCTCCTGGCCGAGACGAAGATCGCTTCACCCCGTGGTTTCGTGCTCTAGGATCGGATGTTCGCTCGAGAGCGAACGGATCAGGACGGTCCCGCTGAGTCCTGGCGTCGACTTTTTATACATAAAAAGTGACGGCGCAGGGTTGCCGGGGCTCAGCGGGGCTCGTGGCGTGTCCCGACGCGTGGCGCCGAGGCCCCGGGATGCGGCGCGCTCGGAAACGACGGGCCTCGACGTCGACGGCGCGGTTCGGCGGCGCTCGGGAACACTCGGCTAAGCCCGCAGATGGACTTAGCCGCGGAACGGCTACGCGCTGCCGTTCTATTCTGGCGGTATAAGATTATAAAGTTTGGGGCGCACCGCGCCCCGGGTCCCCGCCGGACGGTGTTGTGTCCGGCGGCCGGCCGTTGTTGTGGCCGGAACGGTGCATCGCCGGGTGCACCGTTACATGATTAACTGCACAAAACTCAAGAGAAGCAGACGGTTGTAAACAAGCAATGAACAAAGAAATAGAATGTTTAATAAAAAATAAAACATGGGAATTAGTTCCGTCACCAGCCAATAAAAAAATTTTTTATGTATAATGGATATTTACAAAGAAACCAAACAATTTAAAAAAGGCTAGGCTAGTAGTTGGAAGATTTGAACAAGAAGAAAGTTTAGAAGATATATATTTACCGGTAGCAAAGATGCAAACTCTAAAACTTTTATTAAGCTATTGTTGTTAAAATAAATTGTCTATATTTTAGATGGATGTTGAAACAGCATTTTTAAATGGTAAAATCAAATCCGAAGTATATATTAAGCAGCCACAAAGTCATAAAGATGGAACAATCAATGTTTGAAAATTAAATAAGGCTTTATATGGGTTAAGAGAAAGCCCAAGATTATGATATGAGTGTTTAAATAATTATTTAAGTAAATTAGGATTTAAAATAGCAACAATGATTACTGTCTTTGTTGTAATTCTATATACAATTAATCAGACCGCTCAATTTTTAAGTATTTTGTTTAATTCTTTGCGCACGCATCATCCGCCTTATTCGTCTTTTGTTTTCTATATACGCGTGGCTAACTCTCTCTATATTGTAACCTTCTATCACGCACGTGTCGCTATTCATACTAAGTATATATATACAGGGTGTCCCAGATCAGTGGACGATGCCGAAAATGATAGGTAGATTTAATCGAATTAAAACAAAAAGTTCTGTACCATTTTGAAAAATTCTCAATAGTTTTCAAGAAAAAAATTAATTTATGTACGCGTAAGAGCGACGAGGAAGCGTGGACTGAGTGAGCGCGACAGACGAAGGTGCCATTTCTAATCATTCGCCTGTCGCACTCACTCACGCGCAGCTTTCTTGTCGCTTTTACGTTTATACATTTTATATATTTTAATTTTTTTCTCGAAAACTATTGAGAATTTTTTAAAATGGTAAAAGACTTTTCGTTTTAATTCGATTACATCTACCTATCATTTACGGCATCATCCACTGATCTGGAACACCCTGTATAATTAAGATATCTTAATCATAAACAAGAAATTCAAGTGAGTTGTATTAATTATAATACCCGGCCTAATAAACAATAGTCTTTATATATTATATTGCGATAATGATAAGATATACTTAATAGCATTTGTTCACGCGCTTAGCATGATCTGAGCACGCCGGTACGGTCAGAAGTGGCTGTTCGCCAGGTAGACGGCTTCCACACGCACACTCACAAAGAATAAAAAACCAATAATGCTCGATTTTACAGTATTTTATTAAACACTACGGGCGAGAGCACAGTTATTTACAAAAATACGGGCCGCGGCTCTGCACGGCGCGGAGCGGGATAACAAGCCGAGAACGGATTGGAAATCTTGCGGAAACCTTTGACCCGCTGCATAAACGCCCGACGGAGATCTTGAGGAGCGCCGGTATTTGGAGCGCCCCGCCGGAGCGAAAATCTTGAGCGCGTTACGGAAAATCGCGTGCACCAGCAGTTCTCCGCGATCGCGGAAGCACGTGCGCGGGCCGTGCAGAATCGCTATACCGTGCGTACAAATAATTACAGATAATCACTGACGTTAATGAAAAAAATTACAAATTAATACAAAAATAGAATGTCGCGCACACTCTCCGAGCCAATCGGGGTCGGAGGTCGGCGTTCTTAATTACGCACCGGCCTTGTCGCGGTACAAAATTTGAGAGAGTATGAAACTGAGACAGAGCGTCTGTTCTAGTAAAGCGAGTTCGGAAGACTGACTTCGATGTCGTCAAGCAAGCAGCAGGTCCGGGATCACCCGCTTCACGCGCAAAACGCGTGCAGTATGCTTCGGCATAATCGCACACCTATCTTGCACGCCCGCAACTCGTGTAATCGCGAACAGCATTTGTGGATGTTTTATTAATATGCGGAAAAAATCTAATTAAAATAAATTAAATCAAAGAAAAATTATTTAATAAATTCCTGTTAAAAGATCTTGGTAAAATCAAAATGTATCTAGGAATAAATATTATATATGACTTAAATATCAGTAAAATGACTTTAGATCAATCAGATTATATCGAATCACTTGCCAAAAGATACAATATTATAAACTCAAAAACATTTCAAATTTTAATGGAACAGAATTTGAAGCTGAAACCAGCATAATCAGCAAACACAAATATTAAATTCAGAAATATAATCGGAGCATTACTTTATATAAGTACCGGAACAAGAGCTGATATAAGCTATAGTGTAAATTATCTTAGTCGTTTTCAGAATTTATATACAGATACACATTTTAAATACGCATTGAGAGTTTTAAAATATTTATACCACACACGAGATCTGAAATTAACATTTGAAAAGAATATAACATATGAACCTCTTGAACGCTTTGTTAATGCTGATTGGGCTGGAGATATAGTAGATAAAAAATCGACAACAGGATATGTAATTAAATTTTATGGTAATACAATATATTAGAAGTCTAGAACACAAGAAAGTGTAACAACATCATCCACAGCTGCTGAATATGTTGCTCTATCAGAAGTAATAAGCGAAGTAAAAATTATAATAAATCTACTTAGAAATTTGGGTGAGATTATAAATAAACCAGTAAAGATTTACGAAGACAATACGGGTGCAATTGCATTAGCTAAATATGGAAATTTAACCAAAAATTCTAAGTATATAGAAGTACACTCGCATTATATACATGAAAATTATAATCAAGGAATAATTTATATTATTAAGATAAATACAAATGATAATTTAGCTGATATATATACTAAATCTCTTGATAGTAATAAATTTAAGAAAGGATCCCGCACATGTCTTATGGAAAATGGCTCTCGGTTAAATTTGCTCAAATTTTGCTATCTTCTAGAATTTGTTATTCTGAACAAAAGCTTCCATGGCCGCAACAAGATCTGACGAGCCGTTTTTGTTCTATAAGGGTTCGAGTATCGGTAATAATAGTTTAATCGTATACGTATATGAGACTATTTTTACTATTCTTTTCGAATTACAGTACTTTTTGAGTTAATTATTAAAGTACAATGAAGTTCCCAGCTCTTAGCATTATCCAGGATCAACGACATGGACGTGGCGGGAATCTGATCCCTCATGTATTCATGTATATGCACATATAATACGCCTCGATCGTCATTATTATTATCCGCGTGTTATTCGAATTCACCCTCGCGGTCTTTAACTCGAAATCGCATCACCGACGATTATATCGTGATTTCACGCTTTCATGTCTTGTTTTCGCCGATTGCACGTGGCCGCCTCAACGTACGTGCACGATTAAATCCCGGCATTGCGGTGACGCCGTTACCATATTATTAAATCTCGCGCTCAAACTATTCGCGCATCCAATCCACGCTATATACATATATATTTTCTTATTTATTTCTTATTGTTTGATCGTCAATAAACGTCTATTTTATTATTAAATACCAGTCTCGCTATATAACTGGACCTTCTCTGATCAAATCACGAAATCCCGACGAGCACACCGGGCATAGCTCGCAACGAATTGACATTCGGTCGACCGAACAACGACGTCGTTTCAATTGTGTGAAAGAAACCAACTGATTACTGCCGAGAACCCTCTACCGCTTCACGTCTGACGGAGAGTCGCGCCTTTCCTGCCTACCAAGGGTATCCGACCGGTGAATAGCATAATTATTTAATTACATAACTCAAAAACGAAGCCTCAGACAAAATTTTTGAAAAGGAAAAATTGTCTTTGAATTTGTTCAACAAAACGTCCTTTCAATGACCAACTACTTATTTTGAATCACTCTGTATGTCAAAATCAATGCCTTTGGAGCAATTTCCTTTAAAGTGAATATTTACCAATTATTTTACTCATTTGCATAAATTCAATTTAGCCCTAAAATATTAGTTATTTGATTTGAAATACCTTGTACAATAATTTAAAAAAATGTCTTACTTTGCTTTTGCAATAATTTGTTTCAATGAGAAAAAAAAAATTGATGGTGTTGACATTAATTCAAAATCTTCTTAATTATTATGGCTTTCTGAACATTATTTCTTTCCGGAGTATTACATACTTACGTCTTATATGTACTAAAGTTGTTGGAAAAAAGCATAAAATTTTGGTTTAATATTTCTGGCGCCGTCGCGTTGCGCAGCCGATACGAAATATCCGGCGTGCAATTTCACTAACAATAAAATCGTCTCAAATTTTTACTGCGTGCCCTATCTTGGGTCTGGCGTTAACAAACACTTATGAAAATCGAGCCGTTGGGTTCTCCGAGCGACGGGAACCCCCGGAGATAATATTAAGAACAAAGGATCTCGCAGCAGATCCCTTCAATTTTTCCAAGCCAAAGTCAGTCTAACTGCGTTAGTTCGACGACTAGCATCGCAGGCGTAAATCTGCTTAAGCTTATCGCAACTGTATTCAATAAAAATAGCATCAAGGAGTGACAAAACAGTTTTCTTTATTTAGATCAAATTATATCCTAGCACTCGCGCTTTCGTGTTCGCAGTAACATTTTTGGTTCTTTGAACCGGATCGCTACGAATTATCGCGAAATTCGTGACGACTAAGGTTTTTAGTGATTGAGAGTGCTAGTGAAGTAGTAAACAATGTCTGAAGTGCATGAATCTTTAATTCGAGCGCAGCTCAAATTGTTCGGAAGGATTTCTCGTGCTGTCGAAAATCTCCGAAAGACTGGGGCTGCAAATATTATAACTGGAACTGTTGAGACTCGCCTTCAACTATTGGATAACACCTGGACCAAGTTTAAGGCTGTTTATGACCAACTGTGTTCCTCGCATTAGAAGGCGATTGCTGATCACGACTATATTCAAGATGATACGTATGGTTTAGCAGAAGAAGCTTACGTAACTCAGCGTGCTGCTTTTCTAGATTATTTAGAAAAGGAAAAGACCAACGCTGCAGAAAAAGAAGTGGCTGTGCAGGCTGTTTCAAGGAAACAACTGCCGCGTATTCAGTTGTCATCATTTACAGGAAAGTTTGAAGAATGGCCCGCTTTCAAAGATCTGTTACAATCAGTTATATCAAAGGATGCAATTCTTGGTGATGTGGAGAGATTGCATTATTTCAAGGGATGTCTAAAGGGGAAAGTTAAGCAAATGGTGCGAAATATCTCGTTGACATCCGAAAACTACGATCGTGTATGGAATTTACTAGAGGAACATTTTGCAAATAAAAGTCATGATGCGCGCGTGCTTTGCTTTGTTTACTGCTATTCCAAAGATGAAGTCGAAATCGGTTTCCGAACTACGGAAATTGTTCCATGCAATGTTGTATATCGTTGGAACGCTTGAGGGAATAAATCGACCAATTACGGATAGCAATGTATTTGTGTATATCGTAACGGAAATGCTAGACCCCCGCTCAAGGCGTGAGTGGGAAACATCAATTAGTGGTTCAAGTGATCCACCGACTTATGAGGAATTAAAGGTTTTCCTTGAAGGTCGTTTACGCACACTGGAACCTCTCCATCCAGCTACGGGAGACCAGAAGTGAACGCCTCCTAAGTCAGCTCTGACAACGCGGGGCTCGCGTTCATATGTAGGAAGCGCACCGACCATCGCTAAAAGAAAACCTCAAAGGTGTGTGCTATGTAATGGTGCTCATTACATTTTAATTTACCCTGAATTTCAAAAGAAAGGGCCCAATGCACGAAAAGATTTTGCTTCCGCTCGTCAACTGTGCTATAACTGTTTCGGACAGCACCGCATCTCCGTCTGCCCTTCAACAAGATTCTGTGCCGTGTGTCGAGAACGTCATCACAGCTCCATCCACGAAACCTGTGCCAGACCTGCCGCAGACGATCAGCGAGCAGCTACCTCAACCAAGTCGGCTACGCCAGCCACGCCGACGACATCGCTTGCCAAGTCTATTAATGCGGTCGTCTCAGCTCAACCCTCAGCTGCGAACGTTCTCCATTTGCGCAATCAATTAAGTTTGCATGTCACAATATTATTAGCCACCGCTCGTGTCTATGTTAAGAACAAATACGGCCAGGAATTCTTGTTTGCGCCTTAATTAATCCCGGTTTCGAAGTTTCTATAGTCTCAGAATCTTTGGCTCAAAAATTAAATTTGCCTCGTCGTCATGCTTCAACGGCCATTTACGGGATCAGTGGTAGTAAATCACGTCAGGCTCATGGCAGCCTGAATCTGAAATTAAAATCATGTACTCGAACACCTTATAAATTAAAGGTAGTGGCGTTAGTACTGCTTCGCGTCGCGTAAACGCTTAGCGTACGATTACATTAAAAAAAAACTTGGCCACATTTGCAGGGATTAGAGTTAGCTGACCCTGAATTTCAAGCTTAAGATCCCATCGAAATTATTCTTGGTGCCGCAGTGCATGCACTAATAATAGAGAATGGCTTACGAAAGAGCGATGCAAATTCGCCCATTGCTTTAAAAACAACCATAGGAAAAATTCTTTTGGGAATCGCCCCTGGCAATGCAACAGATTCCCTGGCCGTAGTTCATCATTGTAAAATAGATACCGACTTGTCTCTGTTAGTTTCTCAATTTTGGTAGCAAGAAGAAACAATAAAGGGACCGCTCCCTTTAACCGCTGACAAAGATAAATGCGAAGAATATTATGTACAAACTTTCACGCGCGATAAAAATGGTCGTTATATAGTCAGTTTGCCATTTAAAAATCGGGAACGCAAATTTCTTGGTTCACAAAAAGTTGCCATGCGTATGTTTGAACGCATGGAGCAAAAATTTGAGCGCCATCCCGAACTGCGGGCGGTCTACATTAACTTTATGGCCGAATACATTGACCTCGGCCACATGTCTCTTGTCCCTCCGGCGGACCCGTCAAATGAAAATATTTGTTATCTGCTGCATCACGGCGTTTTTAAGACAGTAGTAAATAACTCGGCAATTCAAGTAGTTTTTAATGCATCTGCGCAATTACCGTCGGAAGAGTTCTTAAATGATAAATTGTTAAATGGACCGAATTTGTTGGTTTCTTTATCTGATGTTTGATTAAATTGGCACCGCCATCGCTTGGCCTTAACTGGTGATATAGAAAAAATGTATCGGCAGATTTTATTAAATTCTCAAGATAGAGATTACCAAAGAATCTGATGGCGCAGTTTCCCTTCCGATCCCATCCGAGAATACCAGTTAAATACCGTTACATACAGAATAACTTCTGCCCCGTTTCTAGCAATTCGCACCTTGCAACAACTAGCCACCGACGAAAAAAATCAATACCCCATGGGAGCAGAAATATTATTGAAGGAAACTTACATGCATGACATTTTAACAGGCGCAGATACCATTCTTGAAGCTAAAGAAAAATTATCACAATTCACCGAAATCTGCACGGTGGGCGGTTTCGCGTTAAAAAAATGGTCAACTTGTTCTTTGAAACTTTCTAAACTATTTTCATTGGCACAAAAACAAGGAGAAATTAAGTAGATAGATATTTTATTGAATTCTTTTTCGGGTTACAATTTGTACACAACTTCCCTTCCTCTCATACACACATACACCGCTTCATTCTACACACTCATCCTTCCGCTCTTACAATTCTCACACTCATTCCTCGCTCTTTCACTCATCCATTTCCTGTCCTCCCCATCTCACACTCCCTTGTACCGTCACCCCACGCACAACGCCTTAAAGCTATGATTTCTTAATTTACCTCTCTCTCTCTCTCTCTCTCTCTCTCTCTCTCTCTCTCTCTCTCTCTCTCTCTCTCTCTCCCTCTCCCTCCCTCTCTCTCTCTCTCTCTCTCTCTCTCTCTCTCTCTCTCTCTCTCTCTCTCTCTCTCTCTCCTCTCCCTCTCCCTCTCCTCTCCCTCTCCTCTCCCTCTCCCTCTCTCCTCTCCCTCTCCCTCTCCCTCTCCCTCTCCCTCTCCCTCTCCCTCTCCTCTCCCTCTCCCTCTCCCTCTCCCTCTCCCTCTCCCTCTCCCTCTCCCTCTCCTCTCCCTCTCCCTCTCCCTCTCCCTCTCCCTCTCCCTCTCTCTCCCTCTCCCTCTCTCTCTCTCTCTCTCTCTCTCTCTCTCTCCGCTTCCGAAACACTCTCCTTTGAACATATTACTTCCAATCTATTCTCTCTCGTTATCAATCCATTCTCTACTCACACTTTCCCCCTTCTTCTTCCCCCCTCCAACCCCTCCCTCTAACTCCATCTCTTCCTCCCTCACCTCCTCCTCTCTTCCTTCCTCCATTATCTTCTCCTCTTCTATCACTTCCCACCTGAATTCTTGAATCCTTCTCAACCATAACTCGCCCTCCCCTTCTCCGTTTAGCACCCTTTCTACCCAATCCCTCCACGTTCCTTCTGCTCCCCAACTTCCACATTCTTCCCAAACATGCTCCCAAGACTCCTCAACCCTTCCGCACACCCTGCACGTCCTTCTCTTTTCCTTCTCCCAATATTTATTCCCCCTCATTTCTTTTCCCAACCTGAACCTCTTATCTTTCCATCCCCTTTTCAAATAGCCCGGTACTTCTTGTACTTTTACCATCCCATACCATTTATTATAATTGGATTTTTCTATTTTTTCCTCTCTTTCTCTTTTCTGTTCTTTCTTGTCCTTTTTTTCCATCTCCGATATCCAATCCGTTGTCTCTCCCAGCGTCTCCCCCCTTTAATATACTGCTCTTTATCATTTCTCTTTCTTCATAAAATGATCTTCTTTCTCTTTCCCATCCCGATTCCGTTTTCCCCTTTTCTTCTCTTTCTTTAATCTCCTCCCAACATTTTATTGCCAGACCACTTCCCCTCCTTTCCTCTAATCTCTTCTCAAACCCCCACGCTCTCCTTCTCATTTTCATTCTCAATTTTACTCCTTGTACCTCCTCCATCACCATGTTTCCCGGCGTGCTCCTTCCAACTCCTAACAGCCACCATTTTACATATCTTTTTTTAATTCTCTCCATTTTTTCCCTTTTTCTCCATCCGAATATTTCTACTCCATATGCCATTATCGTCCAAATTAATCTGTCAAAAATCCACATTCTCTTCTCCCAGTTCCCTCCAAACTTTCTCTTTCCCAACTCCCATACTCCTCCTAACGCCGCCGCCGCCTTCCTCGCTCTCTCCCTCACCTGCCCCTCCTGCCCTCCGTTCTTCATAATTATGTATCCCAAGTAGTTATACTCCTTTACTTCTTCTATTGGTTTCCCCTCCCCATCTCCAATTCACTCTTTTCTCTCTTCCTTCCCTTTTTCTGCACCTTATCACCTTCGACTTCTTTACGTTGAGCTCTAATCCTTTTCTTTTTAGATAGTCTTCCAATCTCGCTATCAAGCTCCTCATGTCGTCCTCCTCTTTCGCTAGCAACACTACGTCGTCTGCGTAGCTCAAGGAGTATATCTTTTCTCCTTTTATTTTCACCCCTTCCCACCCTCCCCTCTTCATCTCTTTTTCCAGATCCGCTATTAATATATTAAAAAGCAATGGGCTTAGTGGACATCCCTGTCTCACCCCCCTCCCCATCCAGAATTCTTCTTCCATCTCCCCCCTCACCCGCACTCTGCATTTCGTTTCCCTGTAAATTTCTTTACACCTTTTAATCATATCCTTGCTTATTCCCTCCTTCTCCATATGTTCCCACATTATCTCTCTATCCACTCCGTTGAAAGCTGTCTTCAGGTCTACGAAGAACAATATTATTTTTCCTCCTTTCTTGCTTAATTGCCTGTTAAATAAGTAATTTATTACATATATATTGTCCATCGTCCCACTCCCCTTTCTAAATCCCGCTTGTCCTTCCGCCAAGATCTTCTTTTCCTCTACTTCTTCCTTCAGCCTTTTTTCCAGCATCGTAGCATAGATTTTATATAGCGTCAACATAATCGTGACTCCCCTAAAATCCTCCACCTTGTCCCCTTTCCCTTTCTTTTTTACCGGCACTACCGTACCCTCTTCCCATTCTTCTATCCATTCCTTCCCTTTCCATATTTTGTTACACGTTTTCCATATTTAATCTATCTCCTTTTCTTCTCCGTATTTCCATACTTCTCCAGGAATTTCGTCACCTCCTTCCGCTTTCCCCTCCCTCACTTTCCTCAATGCACTTCTCACTTTATCTTTACTCAATTCATTCATCTCCCCATCCTTTATCTCTCCTCTCTCTCTCCTATCCTCACTCTATACTCCACTCCTCCCATTATATTGTTGAAATATTCTTCCCATTCTTTCATTTCTAAGTTCTCTCCCCTCCTCCTCTTTTTCTCCTTTCCTTTCCTATTATTTTTCATATTTGCTTTTCTGTCTTTACCCTCTTTACCTCCTCTATCCATCTCTCCACCTCCCTCCTCTTCTTATTCTCGCATAAATCTTTATATTCTTTCTTCCTTCTTCAATATTCCTCTCTTCTTTCCTCTCCTTTTCTCTAGTCTCTCAATGACCTTCTTACTTTTTTCTTCTCCACTCTACATTCTTCGTTTCACCATCCTCTCCTCTGTTCTTCCCCTTTCCTTTCTTGTCCTTTTTCCAAAATTCTGTTAATTTTCTCTTTTACCTTTTTCCATTCCGCTTTCTCTTCTTCCTCTCCCTATATTTCCTTCGCTTTCTCGTCAAATTCCTCCTTTCCTTCCTTGCTTTAACACCATCTCTTTCTCTTTCCTTTATTCCTTTCACCCCCTCCTTTTCCCTTAATCTTTACCACTACCGGAAAATGATCTGAGTCAATCCTGTCTGCTATCTCCATCCCTTCCATCTCGTTCCATGATTCTTCATTCCCTAACACATAATCTATAACCGACGTTCCTCTTGGTTCTTCATACGTCCACCTTCCCTCCTCATCTCCCTCTAATCCACCGTTTATTATAAACCACCCTGTCTCTTCTAAAATCTCGATCATTCTTCTTCCCGCCTTATTTATTTTTCCATCTAATGAGCTTCTTCTTTCCTCCTCCTCCTCCTCTTCATCTTCTTGTATCCTTTCTCCTTCTCTTCCTGTTTTTGCATTAAAATCTCCTCCAATTATTGTTTTCCCCATTTCTTCCTCTTTCTCCATCCAATTTTTTAAACAATACCATTTTTCCTCCTCCTCTTCGTTCATATATATGCCTATTATATTCCATATTCTCCTTTCCACTTTTATCTTTTTTATCATTATACCTTTTCTCTCACTCTTTCTATTCTCTCCGCCTGATCCTTCTATCTCTTTTCTTCTTCCTACTATCATTCCTCCTTTCGCTCTTTCTTTATTATTTCTTCTACTGGCCCATTGTTGTCTCCATACATATCCTTTTGGCAATCTCCACTCTATCCCCTTCCATTTCTTTTCTTCCACCCATGTCTCCAACAGGAATATAACATCTCAATTGTTCAGTCTCTCCCAGAAATCCTTGTCTTTATTTCCTAGTCCCGCCACATTCCAGAAGGCTATTTTTAATCTTTTATGGTTTTCCTTTTTCCACCTTTCTTCCTCTCTGTCCCCTGCTTCTCCTCCCTCTCTCTCCCTTTCCCTCACATTCCCTTACCTCTTCGCCTTCTCCATTATTGCTCTCCTTCTCTTTTTCTATGTTACTCTTCCTTCCTTCCTCTCCTCTTTTTCCCCCTGAACGTCCTTCTTCCTTCTATCCCCTCTTCCGTCCATCAAATCTTCCTTATACTGGTTCCACCACCACCACTTTCCGTCTTTGTTCATTTTTATTCCACTTACCCATACCTTCCTTCCCTTCTCTCTTTCCACTCTTGCTATCTCTCTCATATTTCTTTCTATTTTTCTTTCCTCCTAGGATCTATCCTTCTGTATCCAAATCTTTGTCCCTTTTAGTTTCTCCTTTTTTTTCATTGTTCTCTCTTTATCCTCTTCATTCCTCATTTTTAGTATAACTACTCCACCCTTCTCCCCTTTTCCCTCCTTTACCATCTTTATCTCCTCCGTCTCTATATCTAACTCCAATTTCCTTAATATTTCTTTTACCTCTCCTTTAATTTTCTTTTTATCTTCCGTATTTCTAATCCCTTATATAATTACATTTTTTTTCCTTTCTGTCTTATCCCTTTCTTTTATTATCTTCTCTAACTTTATCACCTTATTCTTTGTTTCCAAACACTCCTTTCTTCCTTCCTCCACTTTTATTTCCAATTCAATTAGTTTCTCTCTCATTATCTCCCTCTCCTTCCTCCACTCCTCTTCCTTCTCTCTCATTGTCTCCAGGTCCTTTTTCAAATTTCTATTATCACCTTTCAACTCTTCGATTCCCTTCTTCATCTCCTCTCTCATTTCTCTTATTAAGTTTAATATTTTACCCTCCATCTCTCCTTTTACCTCCGCCTCCTTTCTTACGTCTATTTTCTTTAGCTCTTTCCTTATCTGCGTTATCTCGCCCTCCTCTTCTCCTCCCTCCGCCACTCTTTTTCTCTTTAGGTACTCATCCATCCCTATCACACTCTCGCTTCTCCCTCTTCCCTCCTTCGTCCTTTCCTTTTGTTTCTTTTTCATATTTATCTTCTATCTCCTTGTATTCTTTTTCTCCTTGTTTCTCACCTTAATCCGATTCTCCTGTTCTATTCCGCGTTGTTTATCTCCCGGTGTTTTCTTCTATCCGCCTCTTCTTATTAATATCCTTCCTTTTCTCTTCTTTTCTCTCTCCTTCTCTTACTCCCTTTTCTCTCTTCTTTAACTTCTTTATCTTAATCTACCAGATTTTCTCGTCCCTCCTTTTATTTTCAACCCTTCCCCCTTATTTCCCTTTGTCCTTCCCTTCCTCCAACCGCCTCTCCCAGTTCCCCTTGCTTACCTTCTCTCTCTTTCACTCTCCTCCTTCTTATCTACCGTCTTTCTAACCTCAACTCCCTTTCCTTTTTATTTTTCTTCCCTTTATCCACTCCCTCCCACTGTCCACTCACTTCCCTCCAATCACCCCTCTTCCTCAGCCCTTTTCGCATCTTCCTCCTAACCTTTCTCTCCCCTAACCTTTCCGCGCTCTCCACAATCACCTCTTTAAACTCTTTCTATTCACTCTAACCACCGATACGCCGCGTTTTGGAAGCGAAAGTCCAGCAAGGAGAAATTTTAAACTGGCATCCCGCTGTAGACCATACAATTTTGGGCCTGCAATGGCTTCCTGTAACTGATTTCTTCTGCTTCAAGGTTCAATTGGCTAACAATACAACTTTTACTAAGCGTCAAATTCTTTCAGAAACCGCACGGTTATTTGACCCTTTAGGATGGCTAGCTCCTATTATTATTCGAGCAAAGACATTACTTCAATCATTTTGGCTGCGAAAACTTGATTGGGATCAACCGTTACCCGCAGAGGCTCAAGAAACTTGGAAAACATTTCGGATTGAGTTTCCAGAGATCGAAAAATTTACCATCCCGCGATGGATAAATACACCGGCAATTAATTAGAGAATAGAGCTCCACGGATTTTCTGACGCTTCTCAGAAGGCCTACGCCGCTGTAGTTTATATTCGCGTGAGCTTTGTCGAAAAAAAAGAAATAATATCGGAAAGATCGTTACTTCAAGCTAAAACCAAGGTAGCACCCTTGAAGACCATATCTCTACCGCGTCTAGAATTAAGTGCAGTTACCTTGCTGTACGCCTTATTCAAGGCATAAAAACTAGTACTAAATTCTCTATTGATGAAATCCATCTATGGACGGATTCTACCGTCATGCTGGCCTGGATCAAGGCTATCCCACGAGATGAACAACGTTTGTGGCCAACAGGGTCACTGAAATTCAAGAAACGCTTCCTGAAGCACAATGGCATCATGTCATTGAAGAAGAAAATCCAGCTGACTGCGTCTCAAGAGGTCAATCTTCTATAAATTTTAATAATTTTGCTTTGTGGTAGAAGGACCCTGCGTGGCTTTAATCAACCGACCATTTGCTAATAAAAATAGTGAGCCAACTTGCTCATGAGACAAAAAAAGAATTCCGCCCAGTAAAAGTTTATCTGGCTATTCAACCATTTACCGAAAACGTTATTTTGCTACGATTCTCAAATTTGCAACGATTATTACGAGTATGCGCTTTATGTTTAAGATGGACACCAGCTAAAAGAAGTCTCAGAGGAAAATCGTTATCTTATAAAAAACTAACGGAAATTTGCGATTTCTGGATTAAATCAACACAAGCATTGTGGTTCCCTGAAGAAATTAAGTTACTCAATGAAAAAAACCGCTTCCTTCCAAAAGTCCTCTTTTAAAATTCGCTCCTTTCTTCGATGAAAATAAATTATTACGAGTCGGTGGGCGGCTACAATTCGCATTAATAAAATATGACACGCAAAAACCAATAATTTTACCGCGAAATGCTCATTTTGCCAAACTAATTGTCAATGCATGTCATTTCAAAACCTTGCACGGCGGGGTGCAAGTACGTGCTTAGCTACTTTGCGACAACGTTACTGGATCCTAGGAGGGCAAGGACTGGTCAAAAGCCATATTTTTAAATGTATAACTTGTATTCGTTGACAAGGTCAATCACCTTATCCCATTATGAGCCCCCTACCGAGCGCTCGGATTATTCCAACTCGACCATTTCAAAACACGGGAATTGATTATACCGGTCCTATTTTGATACGAGTTTCAAAAGACCGAGGACAAAAGGCCTTTAAAGGATTTTTAGCCATATTTGTATGTTTTGTCACGCGGACAATCCATTTTGAAGCTGTAACTGATTACACGACGGAAGATTTTTTGGCAGCATTTAAAAGATTTATATCCCGTAGAGGACTTTGCGTAAATGTTTATACTGACCGCGGTACTAATTTTATTGGCGCTGACGCTCAGCTGCGGAATTTCATGCGAAAATTAACCAAAAATAATAATTTTATGAACAAAATGGCCAGCGATGGCATTTAATGGCATTTTAATTCCCCATCTGCACCTCATTTCAGTGGAATATAGGAGGCTGCAGTAAAGTCTACCAAGCATCACCTCCGTCGTATAATTGAAGATTCGAAATTAACCTATGAAGAACTCGCTAAATTTCTTACTCAAATAGAGGCTTGTCTCAATTCACGGCCACTTACTGCGTTATCTAATGATTCTCAAGACTTGGAGGCGCTGACCCCCAGTCATTTCCTAATAAGAGCTCCGCTTAACGCATTACCGGAGACTTCGCATCTGCTTACGGCAAAAAATAAATTGACACGTTGGCAGCTCGTGCAAAAAATGAAAGATCATTTCTGGTTAAGATGGTCCTCAGAATATTTACCTTTACTAAATATAAGAAAAAAATAGTCAAAACCCGCTGAAAATTTAAAGGTGGGCATGCTCTGCATTATTTGAGGCGAAAATACTGCTCCCACTCAATTGCCTCTTGCCCGGATCATAGCAACGCATCCGAGTAATGATGGCAATATTAGAGTCGTTACTGTACGCACCGCAACTAGTATTTTAGTTCGCCCAGTAGTAAAAATAATTCTTTTAAATCGGCTGCTGAATAAAACATTTTTCATATATCTTGTAATAGCATATTATAAGTATAATTTCGTTGGCATCAACGAGGCGGGCGGAATGTTGGAAAAAAGCATTAAATTTCGGTTTAATATTCATGGCGCCGTCGTGTCGCGCACCCGATACGAAATATCCGGCGTGCAATTTCACTAACAATGAAATTGTCTCAAATTTTTACTGCGTGCCCTATCTTGGGCCTGGCGTTAACAAACACTTATAAAAATCGAGCCGTTGGGTTCTCCGAGCGACGGGATAATATAACCCCTGGAGATAATATGAAGAACAAAGGATCTCGCAACAGATCCCTTCGATTTTTCCAAGCCAGAGTCAGTTTAACTGCGTTAATTCGACGACTAGCATCGCAGGCGTAAATCTGCTTAAGCTTATCGCAACTGTATTCAATAAAAATAGCATCAAGGAGTGACAAAACAGTTTTTTTTATTCAGACCTAATTATATCCTAATATTTGCACTTTCGTGTTCGCAGTAACAAAAATATTTTTTGAAATATTAACTCACATTTGGCGTAAAGGTTCGATGAGTTGATTGGAATGGCGGCGCAGTAAATGATGACTTGTTCTTATACAGATATATATACAGGTGTATTTACAAGAAAGATATGTACAGTTGTGTTTGGTTGTCAGATTAAATCGCACCCATTGGTGCTTATTACAAAAATCGAGGCGAAGCAGATTTATTGCCTGTGCTTTCGTTAAGAGATGTGCAGAGCTGTGAGGGTGACTTTAATCGGCCCCCATTTTTCGTCGCCTGGTAGTAAGGCTAATTCCGCTTCCGAGGACGACGTTGTGGCCCAGAAATCGTACTAAGTGCCACTCTCAGTTAGTATTGAGGCGTGTTGTATCGTCCTTTCAGTCGTGCTTAGTCCGACTTGTATGCCCCATTCTATTCTCGCCCGTGGTGTTGATCATAGCGGTGAAAGTGCGTTTGGTGGTACAGCACTTCACCGCAAGCTCGTATACCTCTAGATCCTTGCGTTCCCTGGAGCCAAGAAGATCCTCGGTGGTGATCTGGTAAAGCTGGGCGGCGTATAATTGTCCAGGTGTGGACTCCACTCCAGGAACTGAAAGTGTTTGTTTAGTCAGCTTCTTGATTCCGAGCGGTTTCAGGATTCCTACGAGCGGCTGCTGCGGTGAGAAGATCTGGATCAATTTTATCTACGGCACACTGGCTGCTTCTATCGGCGGTGACGGCGGGCTGTCAAAAATCAGCTCCAGAGTTAACGCGGTCTTACTCTTGCGTCTGCTTCTTTCCTGGCTCTTGTTCGAGATTCTTTTCCGTGAGTGCTGCTGGCAACGGCATGCGGTCGCTGTAGAGATGTGTTTCAGAATATCAAGCACCATCCCGTTAATACTTAATCGTGCATTGATGTCGAGCACCAATTAGGCTCTCAAAATGATCTACTGATCGAGGAATAAGGCAATGTCCTAAGCTTTTGCGGCTCGGTTTATATAGTCATTCTCGCCGCTTCTGACTCTCGAACATATCTTTATTTACTGCACCGCCTGGTGGCTGCGGTCGGTACCAGCCGGACTCGGAGCTTTTTCTGCTTTCGGGGCTTTTCGAGCTTCCGTGCACACCGGCTTGCGCGCTTGTATGGCGGGTTGCCGATATTGTGGCGTGTCGAGCGCTATCGGCGTTCCGATATTTATATTTTTATTTTATCGGTAACAATTTTGTAATTTTAATCTTATAAACAATGTTACCAGAATTTTTGAAAAACATTAATTTTTTTAAGTATTATAATGTTAAATAGCATAAATGTGTGAAAGTTAAAAATACAACTAATGCTGCAAAGTGCTAAGTAAAGTTGATGCATTTATTTAGGTATGCAAATGATGTTTCAATTGTTGCTCGTCCTTTTGCATTGACAACTGTATGTTGTAGCACAGTTAGCTTAATAACAATACTTCTATTTCTTTTAAAAGTGAGTAATATATGTTACGAAAACCCATATTTAAAAAATAAGAAATATATAAGAATGTCATAGATATATAGAAAATGTATAGAGTGTCTTATGCATAACGAAAAATACTAAGAGGATAGATAGAACTAATCAAGACAAATAAAAAAGTTGTGACAGGCGAATGGTTAGAGATGGGGCCGTCGCCTATCGTACTCACTCACGCGCAGCTTCCTTGTTACTCTTACACCTATACATTTTATACATTTTAATTTTTTTCTGTAAAACGGTTGAGAATTTTGCAAAATAATACAGGACTTTTCTACTTGTCTCAATTAGTTCTTTCTCCCTCTTAGTATCCTTTGTTATGTCTGGGACACCCTGTAAATTAAAATAAATATGTTGTGAATATAACATATACATATTGTGTATATAACATATACAAAATATAATTTTATAAACGATAAGAAAAGCAAATAAAATTATATTTAATATTGTTTTAGAAGAATGATTATCAATATAAAAATATAGTGTATTAATTTTTTCTAAATAGGATCAATCTATAGTAGGAATAGCTTGGGTTTGCTTATTTTCTTCAGCAGCTTTATCAGAAGTATTTATGTATACTTGGCCAGCAGAACATTTAATACACTCAGTAAATTATATAAAAAAAATTTATACTCTAAATAGTTTTAATTAAAATGGAGATTTCGAAAAATAAGTTGTGTTTAGAAACAACTTTATGCCAACATTTCGTAAACATTATTGCTTGCAACATAAGAGTACAAGGATACTGAGCTCATTTGGTTCTATTATAGGTAGCCTAAATGTACTATATGTATGTATTCCCAAAGATGAGTTATGGGGGCGCATGATGCTGACCAATTACAAACTTTTACACTAGTGATGCAAACTGCAATGTTTGCAAAACGTCAGCATAACGTTGTTTTTCAACGAAGTTTTTTTCCAAAAACCTCTATTTTTATAAAAGTCAGTAGTTGCGAAAGCCTTAAAAGTAGAATATAAGTACCTTTATTAATAAGACTGTTTATTATTTCTTTTTAGACCAATGAAATAGGACATGTAGCATTCGAGATGTTAAAAAAATATTATCTTATTAATGTTTGGAAATGTCTACAGATAATTATAATACGGAGTCAAAAGCCAATAACGATTACAATTCCTTGTCTTATGCCGGCGTTGTCTTTTAATTATTTTGCAGCGGTAACACTAAATTTTAAATTAATTAACAATATTAATTAAGAAACATAATCCGTCAAACATCTCTTTTATTATTTAATATCATGGCATAAAATTTTTTTTTTCTGCACATTTGTATAATAATTCTGCCAATATATTGAAATGATATATACTGTCAATAAAACTTTGTAAAATAATCAAAATATTTTTAAATATTAGTAGCACATGGATTCTAACTCTGTAGTGTTAAAGAAGATGCGGGACTGAAAAAAAACCCGCATAGGATGAGAGCAATGTTTGGCAAGTTGCGTGGAGAAAAACTGGACCTGCGACCTAAATCGCGCATCGCGCAGGAAAAGAAACACCCTCTAACTGCGCGATCCGCGAAGAGAAGATGGTAGCACGCTCAGGTCATGGAAGCAGCTACCCTCCCCCCTCTCTCTCTCACTCTCTCTCTTTCTTTCTCTCTCTCTTTCTTTCATTCCTTCTCTTCTAACCTCATTTTTAGTTTTTCATACACACTCTTTCACTTTTTGTCTATTCACCAAACCCTGCATCTTCCCTTCCCCACTTCTTTACCCTTTCATCTTTTCCACTTCCACTCCCTAGTTCTTTTTTGACTTGCGCCCTTTTCTTACTATTCAACACCGACATTTACTGCATACAGGCAGCCTGTTTTATTTGTAGTATGCTCGCCGTCGTCTGTCGCGCACGCTCGGCTCGTGCTTTCTTTATCAAGAGGCACGATAGTGCCTCGCGCCAAGTATAGGCGCAGCGCACTACCGTGCCTCTTTTACGCGAAACGAATTATTGAGAAATCTGTAATGTTCAGATCTCAACAACGGTTGAACCGATCGCTTTCTAGTTTGGCTCATCGTGTAGATAACGGTCGAATTATATCAGAAAAGTGTCTTTATTTTTCCGTTTACGTAACTACGAACAGAGATATCACGATATAAAGTTTTCTTTCAAGAATAAAACTTTTCGTCGTCGACTCCAAAAAACGTTCTTTTCATTTTTGCGCCGTTAGATGATGCGGATAATTTATCGATCGATTCATTGTCAGTTTATTGACATGTCACTGACGTGTGAGGTTATTAGTGATATAAAAAAGCGCCAAATATAAACGCACGAAATTAAAATTACTATAAAATGAATAAAATCACCCCCAAAACTAGACCCCCCAAAAAGAAATAAAATGTTTACCATAATATTGAATACTTTCTATTAAAGTTATGAGATCAAATAATTGCGCCAAGAACCTAAAGAAACTAGAAAATTTTAAACAGTACAAATCATGTAAAACCGTACAAAAATAGATCTAGGTTTGTCCCAATGATGTAACATAATAATGTAAAGAAAGAAAAAAAAAAATCCTGGCGCTGCGAAACCAAATCTTCAAAATCTCAAATTATAATTTTATTTTTTGCGTTGTGATTTCGTTTCGTAGCGCCAAGATTTTTTTTTTTCTTTTTTTACATTATTATGTTACATCATTGGGACAAACCTAGGTCTACTTTTGTACGGTTTTACATGATTTGTACTGTTTAAAATTTTCTAGTTTTTTTAGGTTCTTGGCGCAATTATTTGATCTCATAACTTTAATAGAAAGTATTCAATATTATGGTAAACATTTTATTTCTTTTTGGGGGGTCTAGTTTTGATTGTAATTTTATTTATTTTGTAGCAATTTTAATTTCACGCGCTTATACTTGGCGCTTTTTTATACCTTTTTTTAAAAAAAGGTAATTTTGGGGGGATTGAGAATTACGCGATTCAATATTACAGTAAACATTTTATTTCTTTTTGGGGGGTCTAGTTTTGGGGGTGATTTTATTCATTTTATAGTAATTTTAATTTCGCGCGTTTATATTTGGCGCTTTTTTATATCACTAATAACCTCACACGTCAGTGACATGTCAATAAACTGACAAGAATCGATCGATAAATTATCTGCATCATCTAACGGCGCAAAAATAAAAAGGACGTTTTTTGGAGTCAACGACAAAAAAAGTTTTATTCTTTAAAAAAAACTTTATATCGTGATATCTCTGTTCGTAGTTACGTAAACGGAAAAATGAAGACACTTTTCTGATATAATTCGACCCTTATCTACACGATGAGCCAAACTAGAAAGCGATCGGTTCAACCGTTGTTGAGATCTGAACATTACAGATTACTTTTACGCGTACACATATTAATTTTTTTCTCAAAAATGACCAAGAATTTTAAAAAACCGTTCAAGACCATTCGTCACCGTTTTTATGTTCCTACTTATAAATTTAGTATTGGACACCTTATTTCAGACACCCTGAATATGATGCATATAAAACTGTACAGCATACATCACATTTTATCATTTAACATATTGAAATCACGAGAACAATAATGAATCGGCGAGAGCAACAGTTGACAGCGCATTGTTATATCCCGAGCCCCTGGCAACAGAAGGCTTGAAAATAACGATGGAATGTCGCACGCGCGCGACCATTTAGCTTGATCGGCAGAATACCGCCGATCAAGGTAACCCGGCATTTCCGGCCGGGACGCGACGCTTCAAGAACATTCGCGGTTGCCACCCGCGAATCTGCTGATTGCTATGACTTTTGACATAGCAACAGCAGGGCATATATTGGGGCAACCGCGGCCCGAACGGACAATCGCAATTAGAAATTAAACGCGTGGCGTCGATGACTGTAAGATTCTAGTAAAAGGAAAATAAAAAGATACGTTAATTACTACAACGGTCTTTATTACACCCGTCTAAGTCTACATTTTCCGGAGAACGGACTCTACAGCACCTTCACGGTGCAACAGCATGCAGATCGATTGACTTTAGGAAAAGAATTTAATGTGTGGAATCAGCAATGTGAAGAATATATATATTAAGAATATATCAAATTATTGGAGGAACAGGGGCGAAATAAACGTTCAAGATTATCAATTGGTGCAAAGCAATCGCTAGTTGCATGCATTGCACGTATCGAAAGTTTAAGAGAATCGACAATACAACGTTTCGTTCGTGTGGGTGCGGGACATAATGCAAAAAATAAAAAACTTTGATGGCATGAAATCGACACAGCTTTTGAAAGCCGCATATTAACTAGTGTGGTAAATAATTCAAACTATATCGAGCTTCGCAAATTTCTGGAAGATGCGCAAAACATTGTATTGAAACGTGTGCAAAATGTTATACATAAACATAACAATGTAAAAATTAACGTTGTATTTAATGGCGAATTTGTGGCTAACAATAAAACTGCTAATAAAAGTGTGTGTACAAAAAACTGTAAACTTTTTCGTTGAAGTAATCTGCAAGAGTGGTACGAGTCGCGCATTATCGAGCTTATTCTCACATCCTTGAATGAATTTCAAGAACGTAACAGCGGGTGGGTATTGTCGCGTATACATAATTTGATGATAAATTAAAATAAACACAATCTATTACATGCTGGGTGCCATGTGATATTACCACAGGAAATAAAAATGAAAAGAGCTGTTATAAACATATAATCTGCTGACAATGCATGTTTTGCATGGTTAGTGATAGCCGCTCTATACCCAGCCGAAAGACATGTGGATCGTATAACATCATATCCACATTATGCAACAGTGTTAAATTTTTAAGGTATTGAGTTTCCAATAACTATGAAACATAATAAAAAATTTGAAAATCTTAACAACATTTCCAAAAACATATATACGATTTAGAAGAAACAAATTCTACCAATACAACTCAGATAAGGTACGGAAAACACACATTCATTTGTTGTACACGCAACGAGATAATGATGTTGAGCATTTTTCATTGATAAAAAATTTGTTCTGTGTTTACATTACTTTGGTTCGAGTGAAAGATTAAGGGTACACAGCGTAGATTGTGGAAAAATTAAAGAGTGAGCAATTATATTACCATGTGATGAAAACAAATGGTTAAGTTTTGACAACCATACTAGAAAGAAACGAGTTCCATTTGTGGTATATGCCGATTTAAAATGCACCCTAGAAAAAACGAATGCTGATTCTACTACATCTACGTGCACACATCAGCATCATAAAGTTCTCAGCATAGGATACTATGTATGCTGTTTGTACTACAAGTCGCTATCAATGTATCGGTTTTTCGCGATAATAACTGCGTCGCTTGGTTCGCCGAGAAACTTAAAAATTTAGCACACAGTGTAAAAACAATTTTATCAACTAATGTGCCCATGGCTGATTTCACGCGAGGCGAGTTAAAAATTTTTAACATCGGTACACATTGTCACATATGTGAAAAACCATTTGTATCAGATGACATACGAGTCCGCGATCACTGTCACTTAACCGGTCGATATAGAGAACCAGCACATTCAAATTGTAATATAAATTATATGGATTCGAATTGTATTCCCATAGTTTTTCATAATTTATCGGGTTACGATGCACATTTTATTATCAAAGAAATTGCAACTGCCTATGAAGGAACTATAGAACTGCTTTTTATAACGAAAAAGAAATATATATCATTTACAAAAAATGTTAAACGCACCACCGATAATAGGAATAATTGTAAAAAATTAAAGTTTATTGATTTATTTAAATTTCTAAATACTAGTCTTGAGAAATTAGCATTATTTTTAAGTAAAGATAAATTGCAAGTGTCACGATGTGAAATTTCTAATCTAACTAATGCAAATTTTGATTTATTAACACGTAAGGGCGTTTTTCCATACGAATATGTTGACTGTATTGAAAAGTTGGAAGATGTATGTTTGCCTCCACGTGAATCATTTTACAGTTTATTGAATGATGATATAGTATCCGAAAATGATTACGCGCACGTTATAGATATCTGGCAACGACTCTCAATTCAAACGCTTGGAGAATACAGTGATCTGTATTTAAAAACTGATGTCTTGTTGTTAGCTGACATATTTGTTAACTTCAAGACAGCTGTATAGCGAGTCATAAACTTGATCTCGCGTATTATTACACTGTACCAGGTTTTACGTGGTACGCGATGTTATAACACACGGGTGTAAAATTCAAACTTCTTACTAACATAGATATAGTTATGTTTATTGAACGTGGTATACGCGGCGGTTTAAGTCAATGTTCTAGCAGATATGGATGCGCCAATAATAAGTATGTGAGTGCGGTGTCGCTCGCATCCCGACAGATGACGGAATCTGCCGGTCGCCGTCGCAAGCAGACGCTCGTGCCGCGCACGATTTTCTCCGTCAACTCCCTTGCCCAGCAACAGCCCGGCTTGGCAACTGAAGTTTTCTCGAAGCCTTGCATCAGCCTTTGCTGACGCAGCATTGCATCATCTCCTGGGTGATGCACGGGCTAAGGTCCGCTTAACACAAAGGGCTGATAGGAACAAAGAAACTTTCTTTTGGACTTCCCTGCTGGCGACGCTTCGGAGCGTCAGTTCAGCACCAGCAGTTGTCCCTCGCGCACGCAACTTTTGCTTTGTATCGAGTCTCGCTCTTACTTTGTCTTTTTAACTGTTTTGTATTTTCTTTAGATTTTAATTACAATTTTATATTTTATAAATTGGGTTCTTTCACTGACTTACCAACGCGACTTCCTTTCTCGCGAACCTGTGAAAGCCTAAAAGTATATGCAGTCACACGATTCATCAAAATCATCAACGTATTTGATGTATTTTGAGATTAATAATTTATATGGATGGGCGATGTGTCAACCGCTACCATATGCCGATTTTCAATGGGTTGACCATGTTTCTAATTTCGATGTGATGAGTGTGCCATTAGACTCACCCAATAGTTATATTTTTGAGGTTGATACAGAGTATTCACAACGTTTACACGACGCGCATTTGACCTACCATTCTGTACAACGCGTGATAAGCCGCCCGGTAAGCGGCAGGACAAGCTGCTCGCAACCTTATATGATAAGAAACGTTACATCATTCATTATCGCGAATTGCAACAATGTAATCATTATGGACTGCATCTTACAAAAATACATCGCATATTACAATTCAAAAATCTCCATGGCTACGTGTTTATATAGAACTTAATACTAAATTTAGAATGCTTGCAAAAAATGATTTTGAAAGAAATTTGTATAAATTAATGAATAATGCAGTATTTGGAAAAACTATAGAAAACGTGCGCAATCATGTTGAAGTAAGGCTTGTAACACATTGGGAGGGCAGATTTGACGCTGAGGCATTGATCTCGAAACCGAATTTTCGCCGACAATCTGGTGGCGATCGAAATGCGTAAACTTGAAGTAAAATTTAATAAATCGATCTATGTTGGAATGTGCATTCTGGACATATCTAAAACATGTTTGTATAATTTTATCATGAGTACATGCAACCACTTTATAAAAATAAATGTAAAATTATGTATACTGAGACAGTCTTATATATCACATAGAGTGCGAAGAAGTTTACGAGATTATGAAACGTGATATTAACAGATTTGATACAACTAATTACGTTTGTGACAATGTGTATGGTATTCCACAAGTCAATAAAAGCGTACCAGGATTGATGAAAGATGAAAACAATGGAGCAATCATGACTGAATTTATTGGACTTCGAGCAAAAATGTATGCATTACGAGTAGATGTTAAAAAAAATACAAAAAAGTTTAAAGGTGTTAAGAGTAATGTTGTCGCCAAGAAGATAACGTTTGACGATTACACACGATGCTTGAAGGAGGAAATAGAAATGACGCGTCAGCAAACGTGTATAAGATCTAAGCTTCACGAGATGTATACTATACGTGAGGAGCAAACTGCTTTAAGTTCAAATGATGATAAACGATATATTATACAGGATTTTATTGAAACATTACTATGGGGACATTATAAAATACCGTTGTAAAAACTTTTATATACATAAAACACATTATACATTATACTTTATACATTATACATTGTAAATAAAATTTTTTTATTATTAATTAGAAAAAATTCTTATAAAACGTTATTCTTGCATATCTATGAGTTATGTGAATTATCATATCTCAACCACTTTGCATAAACATCATTTCCTTGTTTTCATAACACTTTTTCAACAAGATATACATCAGGATTATTTACGTGAAGCAATTCCTGTTTGTAGAATCCTCCAGCGATGGGTTTTCCGCAAGAGTCTTCCAACAAGTACGTCACGGGATTAGTTTTTTGCACTTGACAATTGTAAACACTTCCGTAGTCCAATTTGGTGTATAGCCTTTTTCAAATATTGTTTTGAATTTGCTCACACGTACTGGATCACCAGTTTTAAACCGTGCTGGAGCAGCAATCTTTAGGCAGCTGTAGGCCGTTGCCAAGAGTATGTCTGCGTTTGCAGGGATAAAACCGACAGGTCGCATACCAATAGTTCGATGTTTACGTATGTTATAATCCAAAACAAATCGCTGCAGCGAATCAAGTCATTTATAATTTCCTTTTAGTGTAAACATTTTCTACATAGCGTTTTTAAACATTTAGTTGAACCGTTTGACAACGGACGCTTTCATTACAAAGTATTTAGAATAATGGTTAATATTATGTTTTTTCAAGAGTTTTTGTACGTTTGCGATGTAAAATTCTTTTCCTTTATCAATTTGAAGATTATTCGCATATCTTTTATCATCGCGAAGGATCTTTGCAATCGCTGTTACAACTTCGATACCGCTCTTCGTCTTTAATGGCACAGCACATGCATGCTTGCTCAGCACATCGATAACGGTGAATATGTAGTGGTGACCACGATTAACACGTGTGTATGGACGCATTTCGATTACATCAGCTTGCCACAAGTCATCATACCCGCGCACTATGACATGCCTTCGAGAAAAATTTTTTCTCGTTGAAGTATGCAGTTTGTTTATCAATTGTAGTTTTTCAGAGTTAATTTTTTTTAACATTTTAAAGCTTTAAGATCTATTGCGCTATTAAAATTTTATGACTATGAACAACAGTGAGAATGGAAATAATAATAATAATGGAGAAAACATCGGACACGATAACGAAAACGGTAACGGCAATAGAAACTGCAACGGAAACGGTAACGGCAACGGTAACGGTAACAGAAACGGATGTTTAATTGTATTTACCACGAAGTGTGTTTAGCACAACTTGTATACTATTTTACAGTATTTCCATTTTTTTATTAAGCACCTCAATTCAATCCTTTAAAATTTGCAAATTCTGCTGAACATATTGTTTGTTGGCAGCATCACCATCATCCAAAAGTTGAGCTACATGCTTAATTTTGCGTAATCGCGCGTCGTAATCGGTGGATGTCAAACAAAGAGCTGTGGCAGTTCACTCCGACGATCACCGTCGGATGTCGCCACTTACACCATTGGGAATTATCGCGGTAATCTATCTCGTACTCCAGCTTAACCCACACTACTAAGCCAGCGAAGTTGGAAAAATAATTTAAACCCAATAATAATTAACAACAACTCTTTACTGACTATTAACTATCTGGGTATTACAAACAAACTTCTTAACTCAGCGACTTCTTTCTAACGAATGATGCAGTGGTGCAGGCACGCACTGCCGAGAGAGCATACCTGCCCTCTATATTCATTTATGTTCTATGAACTAACGAGCGGGAAAGAGAGGTAAGGGGCACTGTCCCCACATTACCGACTCAACGGCGCAAACAAACTTTGATCCCGCGGACTTTGTTTTAGTGACGTTGCAATTTTATTAAAAAGGGTCTTCCGCGTGAAGATTATTTATTATAAAGAAAGTTCAGGATCCAACCCCCGATTTCATCAGACAATCAGAGTTCTCCGGTCTCTCGTGGTGTGCACACCGTGCTGTCTTTTTATTCGGTTTTTTGTTCAGTTCTTTGTTATTCGTTTATGTTTCTTTGGTGACTTTTTACTATTTGGTTTAATCAATATATTCCGGACTTTGTTGTCTTGCGGATGTGTGGTTGAGTAGTTTACGACATGAACCTCAGCGGGTCTGCCAGGGTAGGATTGTATACCAGCGATTTTTTGCCCACAAGATGGAGTATTAATTTACCAGCGATTTTCCGCCCACGAAGCGAGGCATTTGTATACCAGCGATTTTTCCGCCCAAAGGGCGAGATATTCTTGTTATTTGCGACCCATTGCAAACAAAGCGACCGACGGACAAGCGCTTCTGTTCTGCTCTAAGCAGACCAAGATAAGACATCTTTTATGATATTTTTTTTGTATATTGACTCTTGTATTATTTTATTTGGTTTTTATTACTTGATTTATTTAACCTTGTATTTTATTTGTTTAATTGCCTTTATTTTTTGTTGTGATTTTCTTGATTTTGACATTTGGTTCTAACATTCGTGAATCCTTGTGCAACGATAGTGCTTGCACCGTACGGGCATCGTAAACGCCCACAGAGCATTATCGCGCATATAATTCCTAACTAACGTGTTATATCTATAATGCTGATTAGTATTACTTCCTTCTCCTCCATCTTCAAGCAATTTTCCAAACTTGTTAATCGGCATTTTGACATCAAATAATTAAATTGTGTATGCATACTTTAATTTATAATAAGCCCCACTTCGCGAAGTTCCTCAATAATTGATAAAATCTTATTGTTGTGAGCGTTATGACCCGAGTAACGTGAGGCTTTGAGCATTCAAAGACGATCTACGAGCTCGTTTGGATCATCCCAATAAACATAATCGATTTTATTACTGTTTAATGTTACAGCGTATGGTATACCTTGTCAATTTTTTTACTCAGCACAGAAGCGATTATTTTCTTATATTTGTGGCCCTTGATACTCTTTACTTAATTTTGAGAATTGTAATCACGTTTATGTGCATTTATTGCCATGAGTATACTTTTGTAATTTTTTTTATCGGTATCAGTATAACTGCTCTTATCGGGAAATCTCATAAAAATCAATTCATAAAGTCCCACCGTCCCTGGATACTTTTTACCATCTATAAATATATTATCATTTTTATCTAAATCAACACGCTTGTTGCCAATTATTGTTCCATTATTGTTGAAATAAACTTTGTAAACGCTATCGATGTTAATGGATTTTTTTCCACTCAAAACAGCGCCTAGATACTTTTATCCCAACGGTCTATAATGAGTTTGAAGAGTCTTCCAATCTTCGAAAGTGTACAACTGTTGCCGAATAGATGTTACCAACGTATTACATATCGTTCAGCCGTACTTATTGTTCAGCGTTGTGATAACGCCACGCGAGGAAACTCAATATGCTATGTGTGCAAAAACTGCCTGGACGATATTCAGAGCTGTTCGCCTTTGTGTGTTATGCGAAGCAGTTCATGAGTTAGTCAAAGTTTAGCTCCAGACCAATGTAGTCCCTTAGTAAAAATATAGACAGTTAATACAAACCACGTCTTTTGCTTACCTCCCTTCGCCTTCCTAAAATATACGAACACAACACAACGGTTCATCTGCGGTATTGAAAACATCTTCAATGGAATGGGAGTGTGAACGTTCCCTTAATAAATTTCGTTGTGCGAACTTAAGCGTCTCGTTTAACGTAGATCGTATGGTATGCAACCGTTTTAGAATCGATTTAATTGGAGTCGATGCTGTTATCGGTGATGATGCTGTTATCGAAAACGTTGCGTTTGATCGTTTCTGTTTTGGTGTCAATCTACTTTCATCTTTTTCTTCATGTAATGATTTCGGAGACGCTGTGATTAATCGTCTTTGTTCTGGCGTCAACACATCTTTTTTCCTGAAAGATACGATTCGTTCTTTGATATAGCTGATTCAACTTCGCTGTTTCCAACGGTGTTTTCTACAATCTGTTTAAGAAGCTCAACGATAGGTTTAAAAAGTCGCTTCAGCGCGATATCTTCATCCATTTTTCCCGTCTTCATAACATGATACATTTTGCGAATCAAATCGCTCGTTGAAGCAATTTTCTTCGCAATCATTTCACGATTTTTAAGTTTGTTGTTGTTATTCATATCGAGTTTAACAGTTGCCAATCGGTGTATCAACAACGACTGATTGCATTAGGATACCACAAAGTCGTCAAATCCCTTTCTATAGCGACCGTTTGAAATGGCATTGTCTTTATCAATCACCACAAATCCATACTTTTGTTGTCAACATATTTGACACAATTTACTGAAATCTTTGAAAGACATATTAGTATTAACACGATCATTATATATATGTTTCATATTTGTGCCATCTTGTTTAAACAGAATCAATAAATTCGCATTGTCACGTATAAGATGCTTCGGTATTTTTGCATACGTTTGACAAAGATAAAAACTGTCGACGTTCGCGTGTCGTCTTATTGCAAAGTATTCTCTTACCGCGTCTTGCTTATCACATGCTATATCATTAAAAATAAATATAGAATTTGGAAGAGCTTCGATTGACGAAACAACATCAATATTATTTAAGAATGTAAAATAACTAATTTTTTCTTTTGGTGTCAATATCTCTTTCAGATATTGATATTTTGGTTGTTATATTGATTTCGAGTATAGGTAAACGTTTTCGAACCGTACACCATGCAGACTTTTTACAGACTTATCAACACGTTCGTCTTACCACAATTTGATGGGCCGCAAATGATAGCTCGAATAGAACTCGGTAATGTTGCACCACGGGGGTGCTGTGGGGTCCGTTCTCCGGAGAGTGTATAGCGGCGGGTCAATAAAGATAGACGTTCTCTTGATTATTCGTAGCACTGTTTTATTTCTTCCTTCTTAATTACAGCATTTGACGCCACGCGGTTTGATCTTTAATAGCGACTGCCCGCTCGGGCCGCGGTTGCCCATATATATGCCTTGCTGTTGCTAGGCCGAAAATCTTACAATCAGCAGATTTGCAAGTAGCAACCGCGAATGTTCTCGAAGCGTGGCGTCTCGGCCGAAAATGCCGGGTTATCTTGATCGGCGATATTCTGCCGATTCTGTTAAATTGTTGCGCGCGTGCGAGATTTCGTCGTTATTCTCGAGCCTTCTGTTACCAGGGGCTCGGGATATAACAGTAACATGTTTCCATGTCTACGTAACACACGATCAGATAATAACTCGTTATCAAAATTTACCACCTTGATTGGTGGCGCTTGCTGTATGAACCGCATTTTACCTTCTAAATGAGATCGATATTATCCATGCCGATATATTTATAGTTGTATGCGTAAAATTAAACGCTCTGTATTCTATATATTTATGGTGTTGTCAGACGACTGTAATATTTGATTTAACCGCTGACCAACTACACATATTCCAAAAATATTTTTATTGCAACGATTTTCTCAACATATCAACTATTTGTGGAATAAGCTTCCAGAATACTTAAAAGCCAATTCAGATGTTCAGCAATACCGTCAATGTTTAAAACATTATAATTTATCGAGTTATGAAACGCATGTTGACGGTCCTGCGCCATTAAAAAAAAAACTGTGTTGAATGTCTAAGAAAATTGAGCGAGGCTTGTTAAACAGAACAATTAACACACTTTCGTTTGAATTGCACATACTTGAGAACCAGTTTTGTAGCCCGGGAACTCGATTAAACGAGCGATTTGCCATAGGAGATTGTGGAATTAATTCGTTGGACGCGACTTGTTGCGATCACGATATAGTCTACTTACGTAGCAATAATCTCGCAGAGCGCCACGTGGCTGACAATATTCTCGCCAATAAAGCGCTGCAACGCATAACGCAAAAGATTCAAGTTTCGGTGAAAAAGCCGCAGCCACAACCGTATGGGTAGCTATGAAAGCAAAATCGAAACTTGGTATGGGCTTGTGTGTACCGAGAAAAAATACATTGAAAAAAACGGTGAAGAAAACGATGAAGAAGCGAACACTTTCGGTAGCGAAACGTGGTAAGGTTATACCGCTTCTACCTTTACTGGGTGTTATCGGTTCGCTCACCATTGGAGCTGCAGGAATCGCAAAAGCTGAAAATAATAAAAAAGCCGCACAATGTCAACTTGAGGAAATAAAACGTCACAATTATGCTATGGAAGGTCGCGGTGTTTATGTTGCTCCATACAAACGTGGCGGTGAATTTCGAAAAAATAATAGAATTTTGTAAGGAAAAAAAAAACGCCGATGAGACATTGAAATTTCCCAAAAGTGCTACTATACGATATACAGTTACGACAATTAGCGAAACATATGCACATTCCATATTTTAGAGGTGTTTTTATGCGTAATATTTTACCGACTGGGGGAATACATCGAAACAAAAGCGGTATTGTAAATTTAGATAAAGACGAAAGATTGGGTAACCACTGGGTAGCATATGCAAAGAGAGGAAATCGCTCTATGTATTTCGATAGTTTTGGAAATCTTCGACCACCACAGGAACTCGCGTAATAACTGGGGAATGATACAACGCTAATTGAATATAATCGCTTATCATATTAACGCTATAATCAGAACAACTGTGGACAATTGTGCCTACAGTTTCTGCAGACAATCGATGCACAATTTAAAGACAAACATTACGCCTTGTAAACTCAGTATCAATCATGTCGCTAACGCTCACGTTATCCGGCAAAAGTAGTGTCCTCGCGGTGAGCTATTTTCCTGCTGTAAATTTAAGCAATGGTGAATATGAACTCGGGCTGGCTGATGTTAAAACGTATTTTACAATTCGCAATGTAAACTCGTCAAATAATACATTCTATTTCGATCATGCTAATAATAGAGAAACTATTTCCATTCCCGATGGATCGTACGAGCTGTGATATTGCCGCATACCTAAAACGTGCGCTCGATGAGCGTCATATCATCGATGTTGCAAAAAAAATGATTCCGCATGGTAATGATAAAAATGATTACCCTTTGACGATTAGAGCTAATAACAATACGATGCAGAGCGAGATTAAGTGTATTTATCAAATAAATTTCACCAAACCTTGCAACATTGGATCGTTGTTAGGATTTTCATCAAATCGCATACTTGAACTGTTGCGCTGGCATAAATCAGACGCACTGATACAAATTATCAATGTAAATGTTATTCGCATTGAATGCAGTGTTACTGGAGGTGCATACAGTAATGGAAAACGTGTACATACAATACATGAATTTTCACCCATAGTTCCACCTGGATATAAGATATCTGAAACTCCAACACAGATCATTTACCTTCCAGTCGTCGTACGGAGCGTTACTGATTTGACGATTTGCATTGTAGATCTGAACGGACGATTGCTTGATTTTTGAGACGAAGAAATTACCGTGAGACTACATGTGCGGAGACGACTCTAGTGTGAGATGCTCGTTTTGAATAAAACGTCGAACGTGAGACAAACTAAATACACAGTTTCCAACAAAAGGGCTCAATTATTGAAGAAAAAACTTACTACGTCAAACGTAGAATTTAAAAAATTGTTGGGTTTTGTTATATTTTAGAAGACAAACAGAAAAAGTACTGTAATAATAGAACTTAATTTAAACGTACTGCGTGACGGTCAAAGAGGAACTGATGCTCCTAGATAATAAGAAGAGAAGCTGATGCTCCGAGACAATTACAATGACAGTCACGACTTATTTAGTATACATTACATGTGCATTGTGTGCTCGCATTACATTTGATAGATAACATTCGCAGGAATCTAACATTGCAAATATATTACTGGTTTCACTGTATGTAACATCTGAAATGGCTGATATATTGATTATTGATGATAAACCGATCTTTGAAAATAGTATTGTCAAAATTGAAACTTATACGTACAATCCATATGCTAACACAACGTTTGGATATAGTGATGAAATACGGATACCAATACAACAACAGGATTTGTATACGTTGCCATGTGACAGTTTTCTCCATATTGAGGGAAAAATAAAAATAAAAAAATCTGACGATAAGTTAACAGCTGCGCTAGGAAATAATTGTGTAGCGTTTATGTTCGATAAAATTCGTTATGAACTTAATGGTGTAGAAATTGATAGCAACAGAAACGTTGAAATAACTAGCACTCTTAAAAATTATATATTGCTAACATCTGATAATGTTGTGATGCTGCAAAATGCTGGATGGAGTAAAACATCAACTACGTTAGAAAAATTCTTTAATTTTTGTTTACCCCTCAGTATATTGTTAGGTTTCTGTGAAGATTATAAACGATTTGTTGTCAACGCTCGCCATGAATTAATTTTAATACGCGCTCGCAATGATAATAATTCCATTATAGGAAATTCGGAATTAGAGCCAGAAATTGAATTGCATAAAATACAGTGGCGAATGTCTCATGTTATATTAAATGAGGTCAATAAATTATCCATGCTGCAAACTTTGGATAGCGGGCGATATTTAAGCATGACTTTTTGCTCGTGAGATTTGTATGAATATCCTTTTTTGCAGAGTACTATAAAACATTCTTGGGCCGTCAAGGCTGCAACGCAACTTGAAAAACCTCGATACGTTATCTTTGCTCTGCAAACCGATCGCAAAAACGTTATGTCTAAAAAATCAACCATTTTTGATGATTGTAAATTAACGAATGTGAAACTATATCTCAACTCTGAATATTATCCATATGATGATCTGAATTTAGATTTTGACAAAAACAGATACGCCATTCTTTCTAATATGTATGTACAGTGACCGGCAATAATGGCCTTACTCACTACGGCGACTTATATTATAAATATATAATTGTACGTTACGTGTAATTTAATTATATAATTAAATATAATTATATATAATTAAAATTATATATTTATAATATAAGTAACATGCACACCTGACGCACACCACGCCAGCTCACGCGCGTTAGCCGCCGTCGCCGCAGTGAGTAAGGCCATTATTGCTGGTCATTGTACGTTTTCGTAAAGCTTATTATGGCAACAGTTTTTATGAGGCTTTTTGCAATGTAGCAGCATTTTTATCATATAGACCATTTGTTGTTATCGATTGCTCTCGACAGAACGAGTCAATCAAAAGCGTCACTGTAGACGTACGATTAGAATTCGATTGCAAGGAAAATGTTCCTGTAAATTCAACCGCATATTGTCTTATTTTACACGATCGCATAGTTGAATACAGTCCACTGTCTAACGTTGTGCGCAAAGTCTTATAAAAATTGCTATATCAACAGTTTTTATCATATATAGAGAAATAATTTTATCTACACGAATCATTATTGTTTTGAGTACGCGTTCATCATGGTTGTGCCAACGTTTGTCGACCTTCAAGGTTTTAATATTGGATGACGATTTATTGTAAAAGAAGTTGCAGTGCTAAGAAAGGGTACTGTTCTAATTTATTACATTTTAAAAAATTCTGTGCCATGGAAGTTTTTAACGCAATCTGAAAAATCATGCATTTCTTGGATAATAAAATAATATCATACATTGTCATATACATCATACATTGTGAGAAAAAGGAACCGTACTATACAACGTGGCAAAACAATTAATTACAACGGCTGTAGCAGGTGCGGATGGTGACGAAGTGTTACGTCTTATATATTTCAAGGGATATTAGAAATGTGCATGGTTGGCTCATATGCTCGACGACGATGTTAGAGAAGACCACATCATTGAAACCTTAGACGCTGATTATGAAGATTTTGAATCTTTAAATGTTTTAGATACTATTAATACTGTGCAATGTAAAAATTATCTTACGCATTGCGCTTTACAGAATGTATTTAAAATATTCAATTGGTGGTCGCAACGTCAAAAGAAGTTGTAAGAATTAAAAAAAAAAAATAAAAATGGAAATCATCTTACGCATTGCGCTTTACAGAATGTATTTGAAATATTTAATTAGTGGTCGTAGCGTCAGGAGGAATTGTAAAGATATAAAAAAATAAAAATTTTTTATGTAAAAAATTGTTTTTTATTTTTATAAATATGTTAATATATATTTAGATAAAAAAATATTTATAAAAAATTTAACAAATAATATATAAACCAAGATATATATAAACTAAAATACATAAAATATATAAAATTATTAAAATAAGATACAATTATAAAATATTTAAAACATATAATTATAATATTTAGAATTGTATAAAAATGAGTAATTACAATGATGAGAATTTACAAATAACGCCGCGGGGATGGTACGCGGTCGTGGCCGGTTTAATTAACGTGAAAAGGCGGGTGTTAGTTCTTCGAATATGCGAGTTACGCGGAGACACGCGTTGAGCACGTGGCCGATAGATGAGATCTGCACAGAATTTATGCAATGAGTTTCACGCTTGAATTAGTCTTTAAATTGATATCTGTCTGTTTAAATGTTCTTGAGAGCTCACACTGAGTTTAAACAATGAATCACAATTATATTAATCGTGAGTTCACACGCTGCGAGATCTGATGAGCTACTGAGCACGAGGTTCAACACGCCTCGTGCTGCAGGGTGATGTCTTCCAGAAGATTCTTGGCGTGTTGCACACGGCGAAAATGATCTGGATGAGTTGTACTGAAGACAAGGCGATGAGTTAAACGATGAATAGCACGATGAGTAGCACGATGAGTAAGAATTGTGAGAGAAGCACACTGCACGTTGTTGCACACGAGGTGATGCTTGACACGGCTAGACGAACACTGATAAGTCTCGATCCGGCAACGCCTTCGAGAATCGAAGGCGATTATCGAACGACAGATCGATATCGATCCGTCGCCGATGATCAGCCACGAGGTACGGCCCCCGCGGCGGTGACATAATTAATTACTAACTTCAAATTTTGAACATATTAATATAAATTAAAATATGTTTATTAATATGATTATTTAATTATATTTTTGGTTATATGTTACAGTACCTCTCAACTATACTCTCCTATTTCACAACATTGCGAGTAATGATGATTGAAGATGCAGATTAAACACAAAACTCAATGTTGTATGTAAACAATTATACATTTGAACGTGTAGAATAATTCTTGTATCACATTTATGAGCTGTTTAAATATAATGTTTATTTCAAACGAAAACTGTATAACTAGAAAATAATATTATAGATCGATAGATTAGTGATGTTTCCTTAAGATTATAAGATTCTTATTCTACTATATTCTACCTTACACGTTTTATTTTACCTTATTCATTCTCTCCTTCTCCTTCTGCTCCAGTTTTCTAAGTCACCTTTTACCATCGCCTTCCTCTTCTAATACCCACTTTATTGCTTTCTGCTATTCATCTAGTCCTCCTATACCGTTCTACTATTCACCTACTCTTAGTCCACTTTGTAGCAAACTCGTCGTGTTTACCACTAAATATCGAACGATTACCGGCGTTTAGCAGCAGCGAAGCTTTTCACTAGCAATTCGGTGCACGATCATCAGACCGCCGCACAGTGGAGACAAACAGAAATTTTCTGTTCAAAAATCGCTATACATCGTAATTTTTAACCAATTAAGCTATTTTTTTTTTTAATTAATTGTTGAACAATTTTTTAGAAAACTGTGGATTTTGAATTAAAAAAAAAACCCTTGAAAATTTGCGATGTTAATAATAATCTGAAATTAATAAAAAGTTGAATTAAAAATGTACTATTTTTTAAGTTGTTTTTGTAATAAACTTTTTAAATAAAACTTTTTGGTATCAAAAACAAATGTGATATTAAGATTAGGATTTAACTATAACAATAGGAAAAGGAAAATATATGATAACTCTGTAAGATCTATCGCTACTAAACAGGCAAAAGTAGCATTTTCTATATAGATTTTTATTACAAAAATATTATGCATTTCTTCTTTCAATAAATTTTCAGTTTCAGGATCTAAAATCTTAATTTTTTTCACCCAAAGTCTTCTAAAAAAAGTTATATATGAATCTGAAGAAATTAAAAGCTTATGCATAATATTTTTATTTATATTAACAAACGAAAATATTTTCTGATATTATAAAAATAAAAATGTTTAAAATCTATATTTCAAGTTTCTGCAACTTTTTCCAATAACTGTCAAATTGCAATGTGAAAATGACGATTAACATCAGTTTCATATATTAATACTTTATGTACACTGCCAGTCAGTAATAGCGTTTCGCGGTGTACGAGCCACTCCGGTCTGCGGCGACAGCGGCATGCGTGTGCTAGCGCGTCAAGGCTTCACACAACGAAGCCCGCACGTGTGCTGTAGAGCGCTGAGGAGATCGAGAGGGAGGAGAAAAAAGTAGTGGGGCTGTTTTAGCTTCATCCTTTATCAAAACGTGCGATGGAGGAAGAACATCATAGGCAATGCACGACTTCAAAGCGGTATGCAATAGTCATCTCGCTTACACGCTTTTGTTTTAATGGGTGCGTAAAGGACAGACATATATGTTGCTTTATAGACTTTAGAGATATGAACTGACAATTGCCTATACTTTTTGTAGAATAACAGTGTCCGGAGGAGGTTAAACAGAGGAACGTACTTTTTTTCCACGAGTGTCAAGAATGTTGCACCGGAGCGGTGCACGGGGTCCGTCCTCCGAATATTACACGTTACGGTGTATAAGGATGGCGGCGTAGAATAAATATATATCTCAATCGTTAGTTTCAATATATGTGTTGCGTTTTATTCTTCCTTCGTGTTTCGACGATAGAGTTACGAGTCGCTACCTCATACTCTCGGACTGACTTGCATGAGCTTCGGAGCTCGTGCATTTTATATTATTAATTTCGGTCTTGTTAGCGAAATAGCAAAAGGAAGTGGCCGCGTGCCCTACTGCCTTTTGCTGATAGCGCGCGATGACGAAAGGCTGACAAGACTGCTTCGTAGGCTCAGCAGATTCCAACGGTTTGGCAATCTACTGAGTTGTGTATAAAAATGTAGCGCACACGGTGATCAATGACCAACGTGCGCTGGCGGGTTACAATAGAAAGTATACATTGCACATGTCAGTTTTATATAAGCTAGGTTAAGTTTAAAATATAATTTATCAAAAAATAAACGATTGACAAGTTTTACAAAAAAATTTATGCCAAGAAACAAATGTTTTAATTTATTTATTATTGTAAAAATAATAAAATATTTCAAAAATAAATATAAAAAATATTTCTAATTTAAAATATGTAGGTGTATAAAATATATATTCTCCTTAAAATTTATAAAATTAAACACATTCACATTAACAAATAAGTAAAATAAATATCAATAAAAGTACAATATATGTTCGTAAAACTAGATGGATTTATTTTACATTAGTATATACAATGTTTATGCACAGAAACATGAGGAGGTCACTTAGATTTTTAATTTGAATACGCAAACACCTCGTTTGTAATAAAGCAGTCGCCGCTCACGCTCTGTTCACGTGATGTTGCACGTGTCCGCTAAATACCGCACTGAGCGGAAGTTTAGTTGAGTTGAGAAGCACAATGAGTCCACAATTAAGAGAACACGAAATTATATTAATCGCGTGAGTCTAGTATCTGATTCTGAGTCTATTCTGCCGCGAGTATCACTGAACCTCTTGGCGTTGATGAGACGACAATGGTGATGTACACTGACCGGCAATAATGGCCTGACGCTCTGCGGCGACGGCAGCTAACGTGCGTGAGCTAGCGTGGTGTGCGTCAGGCCACACCGTGGAGCGCGTACGTGAGCCGTGGAGCGCCGAGAGAAGCGAGAAGACGGGGAAAAATTTGGTGGGAGGCGTTCTCATGCTCCATCCCGCTCGCGACCCGTGCGTTTGAGAGAGAACACATGAGTGGTCGCTAAGAAATTGTTATAGGCGCACCTTCGTTTTCTCGCTTGCACTCGTTCGTGTTTATACGGGCGCGCAAGGATAGAAATAAATCGCAAGAGGAATATAGTGAGGAATAGTAGCTAATAAATCGCTACAGAATTCGCTACAAATTGGCTATAGAAATCAGCCTAAAACCAAAATATGCCGTAGTTCTTTAATTGCTGCAGCGCTCGTATTTACGCGCGCCCGCCATTGTTGCGCGCGCAGTCCTTGATATCCATTGACTATTCAAGCCACATGACCCCTGCGGTCATGTATGCGCCGTTCTTCTCAATGTTTATTGGCTACAAATCACGAAACCTTTGCGTACACGTGCGGACACGTGCGTGCTGTAAACTTTTTAAATGAATACTCGCCGAATAATTTTATTTCAAAATTCACACAACGTTTATTAGCAATACAATTTGACTTTAGCAATACAATTCGGTTCGACTATTTGGTTCGATTACTTTCTTCGGAATCGCCCGCTTCTTCCCCGAACTTTTATATATATTTTCGGAACCCTCTTATCCGCGCTCCCGCACAGAAGGTGAGAGTTCTTTCGCGAAAGTTCTCAAGTCGGCGATTTTCGCACCCAGGTATCACGCGTGTTTTCCGTGCACCCGATGGGTACGTTCCGTTGCTTACATTACCGTGTGCCGGCTAACTTCACGTTTCACACTCATTAACCATCAGTGTAATGAACAACAGTGAACAACCTCGTCATTTCGATCTTGCTGGTAAGTGCGTATTACATGAAATTTTCCGTATGACTTTATCTTGACACCCTCAGTCGTATATTTACAGTGTCCTAACGTTCTTATTTCTATATTTACATGTAGTGATACGTACAAGACTTAATAAACAAAGAAGTTTTTATAAGCAAGCAAGCAGTTTTAATCAACGTGCCACGATTATTTTTCACGGAAAGGTAAGCGCAAGATTTGTTTATACAGGGTGTCCCAAACAATGTGTCACTCCCAAAAACTATGGGTAGAAAATTGAAATCTAAGACAAAAAGTCAAATGCAATTTTTAAAAATTCTCAATAGTTTTTGAGAAAAAAATTAAAATATATAAAATGTATAGACGTAAGAGTGACAAGGAAGCTGCGTGTGAGTGAGCGCGACAAACGACGGTGCCATTTCTAATCATTCGCCTGTATATTTTAATTTTTTTCTCAAAAACTATTGAGAATTTTAAAAAATTGCATTTGACTTTTTGTCTTAGATTTCAATTTTCTACCCATAGTTTTTGGGAGTGACACATTGTTTGGGACACCCTGTATACAGGGTGTCCCAGACATAACGAAGGATACTGGGAGGATAGATAGAATTGATTGAGACAAGTAGAAAGTACCATTTTGCAAAATTCTCAACCGTTATTGAGAAAAAAATTAAAATGTATAAATTGTATAGGCGTAAGAGCGACAAGGATGCTGCGCGTCAGTGAGCGCGACAGGCGAATCGCTAGAAATGGCGTCGTCGCCTGTCGCGCTCACTCACGCGCAGCATCCTTGTCGCTCTTACGCCTATACAATTTATACATTTTAATTTTTTTCTCAATAACGGTTGAGAATTTTGCAAAATGGTACAAGACTTTTCTACTTGTCTCAATCAATTCTATCTATCCTCCCAGTATCCTTCGTTATGTCTGGGACACCCTGTATAATTTTATAGCAAAATATAATCAAAATATTTTTATTTTTAATTACCTGCATAAAACTTAAATTTTAGGAAATTTTCAATAACAAAGGATAAGCAAATTAAAAGAATTCGATTTATCCATAACCTCAAAACAAAACGTATTTCTCAAGATGATTTTGTGTCTAGTGAAGCTTGGCATCGCTTTCTTCGATATAGAAAATTTATACAACGCAAAATAACAACAGAACAAAAGAAAAATCTACACAAACAAAAAAATAATAATGAAATAAATAAATTAATATTAGTATTAGAAAAAAAGCAGAGTTTAATGCCGCAGATTATTTAAAGGTAATTTAAGTAATTATAAAATAAATTTTATTTTAATGTGTTTTTTTGTGGTTCTTTAAAGGCATTTCAATATAAAATTTTTGGCATTTTAATTAACTTTAATTAGGATTACAAGATTAATATCATTAATTTTAATGTTATAATTATATACGATTTAACTCTGTGTGTAAACATTTAATTAAACATTATGCATTTATATTTTTGTGAAATATACATTTGTCTTAGAACTATATATTTCTTAATATTGAAATACATGGTAAAAATATTTTATACTTTATATTTTGACAGGATTTACCATCATATATTACAGAATTGATAATACGCATGAAGAAACATAATCCGACAGCTCCTTTTCCTGAAAACCTAAAGAATTTTGCGAGAACTTTACATTTTCATTCGTCAGCTGCCTATGAATTTGTTAGACGCAGTTTTATTAAATGTTTACCTTGCGTTCAAACACTTAATAACTGGAATTGCACAACAAAATTTACACCAGGCATTTCTGAAAAATTTATTAACCACGTATCTAATATTGTTAATCAAGAATTAAAGAAAGGTAAACAACTTGTTTTTAATATAACTTTCGATGAGATGCATATAAAGCAATATAAAAAGTGGAACAAACAGACACATTCGTGGAAGGGTCTTGTAGATTTAGGTGGACAATTAAACGAAATAAACACAGATGGGGAAAATAAAGTAGCTAGTACACTGAGAAAAAAAATTTGTTGTAAATACGAAATTTGCTTTGTTGATTAACTCTGTGATTGATTCAACAATCATTTTGTGTCCTTAAAGAAGATATAGTTCATTCATAGTAATCATTTAATTTTCTAATGTATAAATGAACTAAATCAACTGAACAAAATTTGTTTATTTAATAAACGATTGTCATTTAGTAATTTTGATGTGCTATTTAGTTTAGATTATATATATATTTTAATTTCAAATATTAAAATGACTAAATATTTTCGTGAAAAACAATAACTCTTGTGTATATTCAATCAAATGGTTAAATATGAGAGGACTAATATTTTGTTAAAAAGTAACAAATAATTTTATTAATTTTAATTTTTAAATTAACAAAAAATTTTGTACATGTGCAACAATTTTTCGATGAACGAACAAAGTATGAGTGAAGATAAAATAAAATAATTGTGTAGACACGTGTCACAAAAAATCGGATACATTTAGTTATTCAAATAACACATTTGTTTTAATATTTGGATATAAAACTAACTAAATATTACTTTAAAAATTAATAAATATTGTGGATAATAAAGCAAACGTTGAGTAAGATATAATTATATTTTTTGTTGAAAGAAGCAACTTATTTCATTAATTCTTATTAAAATTTGTAAAGAAACTCAAGTGAATATTTTGTTAAAATATATTATTTTTCTTAATAAATGACTAAAGATTAAGATTAAATATTTTATCGTTATCATGTTACAACAACTATGTTTCATATACTTTTTTAACTAAACGATGCTGTTGGACACGTTCGGTCTCGTTCTAGTCCCGAACGTTCTTTCCGATGCGCATGCAAGAGCGCAGTCAGACACTCGTCATTTGTTTTCGGATTTCGGTAGAGAACAATGCTTGACGAGCTCGCGAGTAGTCACCACTGTTACCAGTTACCACGTGCTGTCTGTGCCTGCTTCTACTGAGTACCCTACGCTGGATTATAGTATCGTTTAGATTAATATATGTTACTTGGTTCGCAAAATTTGCTTTATTATCCTATCAAAATAGTGTTTATAAAGACTATGAGTGTGAAGTGATTTATAGAAGATGGCAAATACAATTCACCAGTGGAAAATGAAAGAGGATATCGAATCAAAAATCATACAAATATTGGAAGGTATGTATGTAGATATGTAACTTTTCTTAATTACGTAATGTCGAGCCTATAATGATAATATTTTGCTGTCTTTTTTTTTGTTGAAATTAAATGTTCAGTTAATAGTGACGAATTAAGTTATGTTAAACAAAACTTATATGTTGCAAATAACTAAACCGTTTAGTTAATTGCAACATATAAGTTTTGTTTAACATAACTTAATTCGTCACTATTAACTGAACACTTAGTTAATTGCAAGATATAATAGTTTGGTTCAACCTAACCTGAATCGTCATTATTAACTAAACATTTACTTAAAACAAAAAAGAATTACGTTCTATTGAACCACACTATTGCATGTTGTAATTAACTGAACATTTAGTTACTTGCAAGATATAATAGTTTAGTTCAACCTAACTTAATTCTGACCACGACTCGCTTTCTTCTTATGTTAGAAATAAAACAAACAATGTTTTCAATTGGTAGATAATGCAATTAACGAGAAAAATTTATCAAAATTAACGCCGGAACTTATTAAGGAAATGATTCCTCAAATAGGATTAAGAATTGAATTTTTAAGTAAATGGAACTTAGCATTCAAGGAAGAAATGACTGATGTAAGTTTATCTTTGTGTGAAAAAAAATCAAAATTATTATAGTTATTTTTTCTATTGAGTAGAGTTATATTCCATTTTAATTTGTGTAGTATCACTGACAAACAAAATTTTGTTAAACCAAATAAAGCTTATGTACATTTTATTGAATAGAATTTAAGTACTGCAAGTACGAGTCAAAGTGTATCTGAAACAACAGCAGATTCCCCAAGTTCGTCTGAGGAGAGTCATTGTGTAAAAAGACAAGACGGTTATATTGGAAAGTTAATGTTTGCTTTAAAATCAAAAACGTTAAATATAAAAGAAATATTACTTACAAATGCCCAAGGGAAAGCAATCAGTAAATCTTATAAGAAAAACAAGTCTTTAACGCGGTATTGTAGAATGAAAATCGTCGATATTGTTTTAACGCATTTACTTAATGAAAACATCACGTAAGTTTGTTTTATATTTTTAATATAAAAACTTGAATTTATATATGTTTAATTTAAAAGAAATATTTAGTTGAATACGTTGAAAATGTGTGTGTATGTATATTTATTTTTATTATGGTTTTAGTTTGAAAAACGACGATTTTGAATATCTGGCAACAGAAATTGTTAAACTTTTTCCCACCGAAAATATAGCCACGTATTACGTACCGCCAATTCCTAAAAAGGCATCGCGAGTTGGAAAATCAATAATTTCACGAGGAAAATTAGTAGACAAGTATCGTAACAAAATATGTGCTTTGAATGTCATTAATGAATGGAAAGGAAGCCATTTAAACGATAATACACCTGAACATACAGAATCTGATGAAGGTAATCAGCAGCTCTTGTAGTATTTCTTTTAATATTTCTTTTCTAAATTGTAATTACATTAAAAATTAGAAAATATAATATTATACTTATTTTATTAATGGAATGTTTACTCTTAATTTCATTATGTTATAGAAGCTATTGTAGAAGTTAAAGTATGGCTGCAAACTCATTCAATGCCATGGGAAATTGTTATTGATAAATGGAAATTGACGACTAAATATAGACAAAAAAATATAAAGTCTAATTGCATTTTAAACCTCCGACAAATTTTTGAAACCTGGCCCATTCTCAAGCATCCAAATGCTTTTACATTAATTGACGAGGATTATTCGAGCTTAAAATTGTCTGCCCAAGAATTAACTTTAGAAAACTGGAAAAACTTTTTTTCAAAAATTTTAAGTATTCGACCAGTAAAAAAAGACGATAGTAATGCACAAGCATTAATGGAATTGATGCAGCTAGAAAACTTAACGGACAGTGAGTTATTTTTTAAAAATCTAAAGTTAATAATAGTTATACAATTTAATTTTTAAATTTAAATTTTCCTTTTAAAGTAAGTTTTAAAGTAAAAACTCCTTAGTTTTGTTTGTAGAATTACATTTTTTACTGTAGAGAAATTTATGTTGTATTGTATTTATATGGTGTACTTTATGTTATTTAATCAAATAGGTACAAAAATTGTTCTGCAACTATTACTGCTTCCACATCTATTGCCACCAAAAAATCGCATTCGTCTAAGTAAAAATCAGTGGAAGCCATCAATACCCGAATGCAAAGACAGCCTAATTATTATAACAACCGTAAGTATATTATGAAAATTTATTCCACTAGTTAGAAGGTAATTTGTTTCTACAATACAATTTTTTTGCAGTTAGTAGCAAACATTACGAAAATACAAGAAGACAGGCGGAAAGCAGCCGCGGATCTTGGAATAACGTTGCAGCCATTCATCATCGCTGTTGGTGCGTCCAACGATAATATATCTGATTTTTTTGTGTCAGTTGATGACACATTGTATAAAATATCGTCAGCTTTAAAAGCAATTGATTTTTGTTTCAAATTTTTTCAAGTATTTGATATTGAATATCCAGTCGAAAGCGTTCATATTTGGTTACTGATTCAAAAACTTTTATACAATTATCATACTAATTGCGATAAACTTAGTCCAAATGTTACTGAAACGATAAGTGATTTCATGGCACATGAAGAGAACGAAATATAAACCTGTACCATTAGTATTTTTTTTGTTTTTCTTAAAAAGCCAAAAAGTTATTTAATTTATTTTAATTTTTAATTTTTGAAGAATGTCTAAAAATTAACAAGTTTTGTTTTTAATTTACTTATTTAGTTTAGTTATTATTTTGATGTGGTAATATTATAATAGAATTAAGCATAATACTATTTAGAACTTGGCAAAGAAAATTATTTTTATTTTATCTATAGACTTCAATTACGAGTTTAATAAATACAATACTTTTCATTAAATTCTGTCGAAAGAGGTTCGTTTTAATTTTATTATTTAATCAAGAAGTTCTAAATGTTATTCATGTAAAAAATTTGTTTTAAGATATTGTTACACCGCGAGGGTGCCGTGGGATTCGTTCTCCGGAAAGATTTGTAGCAGGACCGATAAATAAAGTCGTCTCTTAATTATATTGATTGATTTCTTTTATTTCCTTCTTCTTACAGATCGTCACTTGCACTAATTATGTTATATTATAAATTCCACGCGTGATTCTCGGTAGCGACTGACTGTCCGGGCCGCGGCTGCCCCTATATATCTCCTACTGTTGCTATGCCAAAATTCATAGCAATCAGCGGAATCGCGGGTGGCAACCGCGACTGTCCTCGGACTTCGCGTCCCGGCCGGAAATGCCGGGTTACCTTAATCGGCGGTATTCTGCCGATCAAGCTAAACGGTCGCGCGCGTGCGACATTCCGGCGTTATTCCCGAGCCTCTGTTGCTAAGGGCTCGGGGTATAACAAAAAGCAGAAATAGAGCAAAGGGTAAAAAGGGATTTAAATGTGCATGAAACCGTTAATGATGCTCTAAACATAGAAAGAGAGCTACGTGAAATTACCGAAATACGACACGGTAAAGTCTCAGCCACCCCTAGATCATCGAATACAGATCGTTCTCGGGAAAATTGCCAGTTATGCCTCAAGGAAGGGCATGTTGCCTCAAACTGCAGAAAGTTAACAGTACAAACCGGGAACCATTTTAATGCCTCAAACGAAATTTTAATTTGTCAGATCTGTAAAAAACGCGGACATAGTGCCGAAAAATGTCGGTTACGCGAAACAAATAATCGCCGGTTTATAAACTTAATACAAGAAAATAAATTTAATTGTCAAATCTGTAATAAACCCGGTCACAATGCAAGAAATTGCAGATTTAATAACAACAATAATAATAATAACAATCAAAGTAGGGCAATGTTAATTTGCCAATGGTGCGACAAATCGGGGCACACCGCAAATAATTGTTGGAAAAAACAGCAAGAATCGAAAATAACTAAGCATAAAACACGAATAACGTGTCAAATATGCGAAGGATTCGGTCATTCAGCCAAAGAATGCCGAAATAATGTGAGGCAAAACAGCTCTAAAGAGGTAGAGCACTGCCGCTACTGTAAAAAAAAAAAAGCACATGTTAGATAACTGTAAACTAAGGATCGCTAACAATAAAAGGCGTGAAGCAATAGGTGCGGGAAACGCCAGTGGCCCCTCAAAGATGGGTGTGCAGCAGAGGTCCGGACGGATCTCACACCCAGTGGTGACTCTCCGGAAATAAGTCAAAGAATAGAGCCCGAAATTCGGCCGGTCACTGTAAATTTAGATAGTCATAGTCATGTACTCACAATTCAGGTGAAATTAAATAATCAAAGTCAGAACGCGACCTTTATGTTAGATACAGGTTCAGGTCCGAATATAATTAAAGAAAATTTAATTTCCGACAAAATTAAAATTGATTACGGAAATATTTTAAGATTGAACGGTATAAATGATTACACAGTATATACTCTCGGTAGAGTAGTAATTCCATTATTTAAAAAACAAGTAATTTTTCATATCGTATCAAAAGATTTTCCAATTTCTCAAGCCGAAATATTAGGTAACGATTTTTTCAAACAAACGAATTCGCGAATAGACTATGCTGAAGGACATTTAGAAATATCGGGAGAAAGAATTTCATTTTCTACTCCCGAAACAATTACCGTTCCACCGCAGGCCGAATCTCTATTCTTTGTACGAATTTCAAATCCAGAAATTGAGGTCGGATATGTACCGCGAATGAAAGTCGTCCACGGTATTTATCTGAGAGATACCGTTGCCACCAATAAAGACGGAAAAGCTTATCTAAACATAATTAGTACACTGAACGAACCTATCGAAATTCAGGTACCTACAATACAACTACTACCGTTAAGCGAGATGCAGGTAGAAAGCATCGAGAAGAACAATAAAGAATGGCAGACCGTTGAAATGTCACGAGACTCCGAAGTTAAGAAAATCCATCACGGAGAAAATCACGATAGCAACGATCTCTGTCATCAGGACTTCGTCGATGGAAAATTTTTTGAAGACAAAATCCAGAAGAAAATTAAAAAGAGAGAAGGAAATAAAATAAAAATTACACAGAAGAAGGATGCGAAGACATCGCCTGGTAAGAAGCTTAATGAAATTAATAACGGGGGAAATTTCCAAACCCCGTCCAAAGAAGAAAAATATATAAATTTAATTGCCCAGAAGAAGGATGCCAGGACATCGCCGGGAAATATAATAAATAAAGAGGTAAATCTCCAAGCCTCACAAATAGAATCTGAAATTTCCAGAGATTCAACTCCTGTCAATCACGAGGAGGGAAATTTCCAAACCTCACTACGTGATCTGACTTCCTCCAGTAATTCTAAAATGGATCCATTGAAAATGATAAAAGAATTGAAATTTCCGCGAGTCAGAGAACCCGGAAATAATGAAGATACTCCCTCTCACATTACTTTCGAAGAATTAGCAAAGAAGAGTAGATGGGTATAGGCCGGTTCTGGACCAATTCGTGTTAGTGTGTCCGTGTGACCTAGGGCGAGGGGTAATGACGTCACGCGGGGAGGGGTGTTTTTCCAGGAATCGCTCCTTTGTCTGCGATTCTCGGAATCGATTGTTTATAAATATAACAATAACATAAAAGTTATGAAATTTGATATTTTAATTACGTAATATGATATTTTAATTACGTAATTTGATATTTTTTAAAAATAAATAAGTGCGTTATCGCGCCGCGGTATTTTCCTGCGGCATCGCGAATTTCAAAGGGTTGGCATTTTTTCAAAAGGGGGGTGTCTTATTTTTACAGGGGTAAAGGGGGGGGGGGGTGTTGGGGGTGATCACGCGAGTCTTAGTCATGGCGTCGGCGGCGGCGAGCGGCGGGGCGGCGGCGGATCGCAAAGGATCGCGCGCCCATCGTTCCGTCTCGCTCGCACCCGTTCGCGCCGCCTATCGTTCCCTCTCGCTCGCTCTCGTTCACGCGTTCGTCACCATCGACTACGACTCGCTCGCACCCGTTCGCGCCGCCTATTGTTTATAAACAATTTAGTACACGCTCATACGATTCGAATGCGGGTGACGCTGCACGTACACCCCCGGCTAATCGCTCCTCCTTATTATCTGGTTTCTCTCTCACTCAGATACGTATGTTGCATACGAACGAGGGCGGACTCACAATTATAATAAAATGAAGGATGGAATAGAAGCGATTAAAAATGATACGTGCCGATTACAAAATTATATATTTATTTTATGAATATGCGTTAAAATATATTACACAGTTTTATACATTTATTACAAGCGCAAGTAGTTCGCAATCTACAATTTGTTGTTCGTCGAAGGAATCGCTGCTGCGTATAGCGCTCACTGCCTCGGTGCGATTCCTCGATGCGGAAGCGATTTTGCAAAATCGCTCGTATTTGTCGTCGATCTTCGGTAGGACTTTGTTAAGTACGTTGAACGTCAAAGAGACGCAATCATCGAAATCCAGCATTCGCGTGAACGTAGCTTCGGTCATGGCCATACGTGTGTCGACCGATTCGAGTCGTACAAGTTTCATTTCGTTCATGCGGCAAATTCGTACTGTGAGCGAACCTATGTTCGCAACGTCGTACGGTTGCTTCGGTCGATCGTGAAGCATATTCAGAATTGTCCATCGATGCTCGCACAGTTCTTTCCAGGTGTCGAGCGACATGGTTAATTCATCTCCTCGATTATCACCTATGATGATTTCCGCAAAACAACGCGTGCCAACGTTCACGCCGATCTCAAGATATTTGTATCCCGTTTGAGTCAGTGGGTATCGCCGGCAGAGTAAGCGCGTCACGTATCGTTTTGGCGAGATGCTGGAAATTAAATAAACGCAATTATGAATATAAATATATTAATTGGAAGTAATTAATTTTATAAGAATGAAAAAACTTACTCGTTAAATTTTTCTCGCTAGATGAGGCTTCAGCACCGCAATCATTTCGACGCACTTCGTAACAGTTTCTCTCGTTGTAATACATCGTCGTATTCGCAGTCGTAGTCGTAGTCGTAGAGGAAGTCGTTGCTGCGGCCAAAGCGAAGAATGTACTGATCGCACGATCTGAGGGTACCTCGAGTCGAGGACGGTTGCGAAAAATCCCCTCTTTCATTAATTAAAATTTGCATAGAGTGGGGAAATATAAAACGCAGTTAGAAAAATTTTTGGAGAGGGTAATTAAGAGAGGGGGTGATTGGGGAGAGGGTAAAATAATCGAAAGACGTACATGTATAGGTATGTGATACAAAAAAAGTTTTTATTCAAAATTATACGTCATCATTTTGATGGTTACGCCACCAATTGTACAATTTAAATACATTTTGTACGGCGCAATTTTTGCAATGTCTTCTACAGCGGAAAGTATTCGAATCGTCCAAATCGTTGAGCGATTCAATGTTTTCAAAATCCTCTTCGATGTTCCTGACGATCAGATTGTCTGTGTAGAATTTGATATCATCATAATCGTCGCCGTAGTAATCCTCTTCAAGCATATCTTGCAGCCAATCGCGTTTTTCTAGTCCTTTAACGTATACGATGGCGTGATCGTAGCAGTCCTCCTCATTCTGTAGGGCTCTGATGATCAGGCGTTTAGCCCGACTGTATGGAACGTCCCCATCTTCCCACGCTATACCGTGATGATTTCGTACCAGCCAGGTAACGAGACGTCTGTCATCTCGCGATACTGCACCCCACGACATAGGAGTCGTAAAGACGTAATGCGCGAGAACGGCACCACCTCGCAGCACCGCTGCTTCCTTCACGACGAAACGTCGTCCAATGGGATAACCTTGCAGATCGACGAACGTTGGTGTGGACATGATGATGACGTTTGACGATGCGACTCAATCGAAGGAAGTTACAATACTGAATACGCGCGAGCAAATTCATTGGTCTTGTTAATTTCCCCCTCCTTTCCAAATCGCATTACTTTTTTAAATGCTTCGAGACAAAATCCGTCACGCGTTCCTGAAGTCGTTCGGTTCGCGACTTTTTTTCCGTTTGCGTGAATGCATCAACCACTGTGTTTCCCGAGGGTGTCACTCGATACGTCATTCCTCTGTTCAATAAGTGATCCGTCGATCTAGGATCCGTTTGCGTACCTTTATCTTCCTTCATGTGACTCGCGTTATCGCACCAACAAGACGGTTGATACTTTGATGGTTTCATGACGACGATGACAATCTCTCTCTCTCTCTATCGACGTTACGCATACGACGGAATGGAAGTGAATACGCAACGGTCGTCGATTCACCGCTTTACATACACACGTCGAAGATCATTTCTACGTGATCTTACGTACAACGTTGGTCAACGGATTGTATTGAACCAAACGATCGTGTATGATGAGACAGTAAGCCGTGGTATTTGGCGCTACATTGTCCTTGCATTCAAACTCTAATCTCACGTCCACGGTAGCGGTTTTAACCGACTCGTTTTGACGCGAGCAGTCGATGATGACGAACGGACCGTTGAGCAGAAACGACGTGACGGTGAGATTCGGTTCGAGATACTCGTAGCCGTAATATTCTTTGCAGAAACGCGCGTACGCGTCGTAGAGAATCGCGTATCTACGTTTGCTAAAGTCGAGGTTCATATCGTCGTACGGGTAGCACTCGGAGTTGAGATAGAGCTTCACGTTGGTCAGTTTGCAGTCGTCGAAACGACTGTTGTCCTCGGACATGATGTTCTTTCGACCTGTCTGCAGAGCGAAGATGACGTATCGAGGTTTCTCGAGTTGCGTGGCGGTCTTGATGGCCCACGAGTGCTTGGTCGTGAGTTGCAGTAGCGGAAACTCATACAGATCCCATGAGCGAAATCCCATACTGACGAATCGACCGCTCTCCAAGGTGCGCAACATCGCCAATTTCTTTACCTCGTTTAAAAGTACGTGAGGCATACGCCATTGTATTTTCAGCAAGTCAACCTTAGGCTCGACCGCGGAACTGCCCACCAGGCAATTGTTGTCGTTGCGCGCTCGTATGAGAATCAATTCGTGACGAGCGTTGATCACGACGCGTCTATAGTCCTCGCAAAATCCCAGCAGCATGTTGAGCGGTACGCAGAAATTGAAGTAACCGTTTGCATTGATCGTGGGACTGAGCCATCCCGCGTTCCGCAGAATCACGCTCCTGTTGGACGAAACAGTCGCGTAATTTTTCAGCGTGCTGGTTATGCCGACATTTCGGTTACGATCGATCTCCACACCGTCGAGCTCGTATCGTATCTCGTCGAACATGAAGGCGATGCAGTTGTCTCCGAGAGTCACGTCAGCTCCCGCAACCACCTTGCCCTTCGTTAATTTTCCCTCGACGTAGAGAAAACTATCGTGCGGTAGCGTGTACAGATCTTGCTGTTGTATCGGTATTCTTATCTCATCGCTGTGTTCGAACGTCGTATTGGCGAACGGATTGTAAGCGTGAGTCTCGATCTTGACGATTCGATCGTCGAAGACCGGTTCGTCTCGGATATTCAAAATGTCGGACATCGTTCAGATAAAGTTATTTCGCACAGCGAATCCGAGCGATCTCAGAAATTCAACGTTTGTTTCGGTTAATCTTTTTTTTCTTCTTCCTATCCTTTCGACGCTATTTACAGCGAAATGTTGTTGTTGCGGTTCAGGCTGTTGGATCGTCCCAGCACCGAAACTGATCGTTGTAACGCGACTCGTTTTGTTCGGTATTAACATACCACGTTATCGTTGTGGTCGTCGTTGTTGTTGTCGCACGTGCAATCTGACGGTGATCTCCTCTCCGCGAAAGTCGAGCGGTCGACCGTTCTGGTTGGTGACGCGTATCGTGAGATCCGTAACGTATCGCACGATGATCGGCAGGTAAATGACTTGCGTGGGCGTTTCCGTGATCTTATATCCTGGTGGCACTTTCGGTGAAAACTCGTGAATCGTGTGCATGCGTTCGCCGTTGCAGTACGCTCCCGCGGTTACGTTACATTCGATGCGGATAATATTCAGGTTGATTATATTGATCGGTAAGTCGGACTCGTGCCATTTTCGCGGTTGCAGTACGCGGTGTGGCGAGAATCCGAGAAGCGGTCCCAACGAGTTTGGTTTCGAAAAGTTTACCGTGTACGCTGATTTGATCTCGCTTCTCATAGTGTTGAAGTTTGCGCGAATCGTTATCGAGAAATCATCGTTCTTCTCGCTCTTCTCATTACGATTACCATCGGCGGTGTCGCGTTGTCGCGGCATCGCATGTTTCAAAAATTTGTCTATTGCCTGTATCTCATACGATCCCTCGGGAATCGTAATTTCCTTGCCGTCCGTGCCGTAGTAGAATTTATTGTTTGTAGAATCGACGTTCGGTATGGTGTTGTAAGTCGCAAAGTCCGTGAGACCGAGCTCGTAATCACCGTCGCTGAAATCCAACGCCGGTGAGTAGCTCGAATGGAGAACGCTGCTCCTACCGGTTAACGTGAGCGTGATCGACATGTTCGAAGCGATACTGAGACGAAGTATGTCGCGACGTCAGTTTTTAAACGTAATCGCGTCGATCGTACTTAAAAATCGCAGACACAGCTGTCCACAGATACTCTGATCGTACGTTTGATAGGATCGTCGATTGTATTCTATCGACGAGACGTCGACTCCGAGATATCTCACCAATTCTATGGGCGGTCGGAGATTACCGAAGCCGTCAAAGTACGCGACGCGATTTCCTCTTTTGGCGTACGCTACCCAGTGAGTCCCCGGACCCGTCACGTTGTCCAGGTTCACGATACCGCTCTCGTTTGTACGCGCACCACTCATAGGTAGGGTGTCGCGCATAAAGACGCCTCTGAAATAAGGAACGCGCATACGTCTGGCCAGATGATTCAACTGCACGTTTGTAGTCGCACCCAAAGGCATTTTTAACGTCTGCTCGACGTTTTTTTTCTTCCTCTCTTCGCAACAGTCATACCTCTGCCGTACCTGTACGGCTTGAGAGAGAGACCCCGTCCACCGTTGTACGGGGCCAGATGTACGCCGGATCCACCGGCTGCCGCGCGAGCAGCTTTTCTCTCGTTTACGGCTCTCGCTATACTCGCGGCTCCACCGACAAGTGATCCGACTGCGCCGAGAATCGGAATGATCGGCAGCATGCCACCGCGCTTTGCTGTTGGAAGCATGCGTTTTTTGCGAATCGTACTTCTTCTTCTCCTCTTCGTAATCGTTCTGTTTCTCACAGTCCTCAACCTGTTCTTTCTAGTCGACATACCCATCCCAATTTTCGTTTTAGCTTTCATCGCAGCCCACACGGCTGCTGCGGCGGCTCTCTCGCGTAAGCCTGAATCTTTCGCTATAACGCGTTTTCCCGCTCTCTTGGCGAGTTCTTTGTCCGCTGCGTGTCTATCTGTGAGATCGTTGCTTCGCGCGTACGCCAAGTCGTGCTCGCGACACGCTTCGTCCAACGGATTAACGCCTCGATCGCCTCTCGCTATGCGTTCCTTCAGTCGAGTTCCCGGCCCGCAAAATTGATAACCGGGGATGTGCAGTTCGAAGGGGAGGGCGTTTATCGCGCGATTCAACAAACCTTTGCCGCAGCACTTTACTTCCGATGAAGCGGTAGACGACGTTGACACTCGCCGCACTCTCGGATTAACGGAGCAGGTCCGTCGATGTGCGTTTCTTGCCAGGGTTGATTGTAATGCTCGAGGCACCTGCGGTAGGTTCGAACCTCCGGATCTTCCGTCAAGTGCACGGGAAGTTTGTCCCACACGTGATGAACGTAATCGCCGCAGACGTGCAGCAAAACGGCTTTTGGTACGATGCTCAACTGTTCCGCGGTCAAATTCAACACGTCAAAGGGATGTTTCAGCGCGAGATACATGTCGATTAATGAGCTATTCGCGGGGTCGCGCGACTATAAATAGGCGCGCGAGTGATCGTCTCCGTACAGCGGGTACGAGATGCGGTTCGTGCGACAACCGCAGACGATACGCGTCGCGAATTGCGACGACAGATTACGACTGATGGACAGTCTCGAGAGGGAGAAAAAACGCAGACATGGTGAGATGCTGCCAAACACCGTGCGCGCGATCGTGTGCGGCCCATCGAACTGCGGCAAAACGAACGTTCTGATCAGTCTGTTGGAGAGTCCGCACGGTTTGCGTTTCGAGAACGTGTACGTGTACTCGAAGTCGCTGCAGCAGCCCAAGTATCAGTACTTGGAAAGTCTGCTGACGCCGATCGAAGAGATCGGCTATTTCACGTTCTCCAACAACAGCGACGTCGTTCCGCCGAGCGAGGCGCTTCCGCATTCGATCTTCGTCTTTGACGATATCGCGTGCGACAAGCAAGACGCCGTGAGAGAATACTTCGCGATGGGTCGTCACTCGAACGTAGACTGCTTCTATCTGTGTCAGTCGTACGCGAGGATACCGAAGCATCTGATACGCGACAACGCGAATCTGCTGATCCTGTTCAAACAGGACGGAACCAATCTGAAACACGTGTACAACGATCACGTCAACACCGACATGTCGTACGACGAGTTCAGTGCGTTGTGTCGCGAATGCTGGCAACATGATCACGGTTTCGCGGTAATCGACAAGGACAGTCCGCTCGACAACGGGCGATACAGGCGAGGATTCGACGTGTTTGCGGTACCGTCGAGTTGATTTTTTAACAGATTGATGATATCGCGTGACAATCAGTCGTCGAAGACGCTTCGTCGAGAACGGATCGCGCGATACGATCGATATGACGGGGAGAAACGACAACCATGACGCGCGCGAGCATGAAAAGATTACGCGGGAGATCGAGAAGACGAGCGAGGCGATTCGCAGGAAGCATCGAGCTATAAAGACCGACACGATCGACGCCGACATCGCGTCGGAGAAGCGCCTCAAGCCCATCGTCGAACCTCTAAAGCGGATGGTCGAGACCGTCGAGGAATCCGGTATCGCGGTACCGAAGGTGGAGTCGAAATCGGAGCGATTGACACCGAAACTGGAGCGACGATTGTGGTCGACACCAAAACCCGAACGGCGTTTAAACGTCACGTTTGACGATTCGTTGTCGTCGGCAACGTTAGGCGATACGATCGTAGCTAATCCGTCATTGAGTGATACGACCGTCGATTCGTACGTTACGACCAAAAACGTCGAACTTCCGTCGACGCCACGGCCCCGCACATCGACGCCGCGGTTCGGCGTATCGACGCCGCGATCTGGCGTATCGACGCCGCGGCCCAGCGTATCGATGGCAACGATGTATCTGGAAGCGGCGAGCGGTGACAGAAGAATAAATATCGATGACGTTTTCGGTATATACTTTGACACGAACAAAGTAATGCTCGGGAACAAGCATGTCGAATTCGACCATAAAAACGATGATATAATCGTCGCTGGTAAGAGATATCCCGGTACGGAAGGTCTGTACGAGTTGATTTTCAAGAAGGTACCCGATGAAACCGCTTACACCGAGGCGGATAAACGTCACTACAAGAGCATACTCGAAGCGACGAACGCGCATAAGAAAGATTTCAGCGACAGCGGTCGCGTCATGGGTAACAGAGGCTCAAAGTACGTGAAGGTGATCGCACCGCTGCTGTCAGGCGATTCGGCCAGGAAATCGAGAAGAAAAAGCTCCGGTAAAGGATTACCTCGCCTCATGACGTTAAACGATCACACGATCGACTACGTGCACTGGGACGATCCTAACGAGCTCGTGGATCGTCTTCGATTGCTGGATGCTTCGCGTCGAGCCGGTCACAACGCTCACGACAACGAAATTCTGTCGATCGTCGAGGAACTGCGCGAGGCGGGTTTGATTATAAATTGATCGACCGGGAGGAATCGAGCGACAGAATCGATCATGTCTAGATCGCGCAAGTCGAGCGACGCAGGTCCCGAGAGGAGGCGACTCGTTGACGAGTTGCACGCCCCGGCGAGAAGAAATTTTCCGCGAAGACGCGTCGTGGTCAAGGGATATGACGATCTGTGGCAGGCTGATATCGTCGAGATGCAACCGTACGCGCGTTTCAATCGAGGCTACCGCTATATTCTTACCGTCATCGACGTACTCGGCAAGTACGCGTGGGCGATACCGCTCAAGAACAAAGGCGGCAGCGAGACGGCTGACGCTTTAGCGGAGTTGATGCGAAAGAGCGGGCGATGCCCGAAAAATCTGCAAACTGACATGGGAAAGGAGTTTTACAACGCCGACGTGCAACGACTTTTCGCGAAACGCGGCGTCAATCATTACTCGACATACTCGGTAATGAAGGCGTCGATAGTCGAACGATTCAATCGCACGCTCAAAAACGCCATGTGGAAGATGTTTACACTCAATGGTAATTATGAGTGGTTCGACGCGCTACCGCGTCTCGTAGACGAGTACAATAGGCGCAAGCATCGAACGATCGGCATGCGGCCCGTTGACGTGACACCTGATATCGCCAAAAACCTCCTCGACACCGTGTACAGCGCTATAAAGATAGCCGCTCCGGCCAAATTCAGGGTCGGTGATAAAGTACGCGTGAGCAAGTTTAAAATGATTTTTGAAAAGGGATACACTCCGAATTGGACCACCGAGGTTTTCACGATCGTTAAGGTGCAGCAAACTAATCCAGCTACCTATCTACTGGAGGATTATCGCGGTGAGGCGATATCCGGAGCGTTCTACGAGTACGAGTTGCACCGCGCGACGCATCCGGACGTGTATCTGGTGGAGAAGGTTCTGCGCAAAAAGGGTGACAAGGTCTACGTAAAATGGTTGGGATTCGACGGATCGCACAATTCGTGGATCGACAAAAACAGCATCGTTTAATAAATTTTTTTTATTTCACACATGTGTATATGTGATTCGATACAAAAAATGTATAAAAATGAGAAAAATATATAACGTACGCATTGTACAATGTTTTACTTCATTTGTATAATTACATCTATAATACATACTACATACTGCTTACTGCTTTACTGCGTACATGTATACTGCGTACATGTGTACTGCGTACATGTGTACTGCGTACATGTGTACTGCGTACATGTGTACTGCGTATGTGTACTGCGTACATGTGTACTGCGTACATGTGTACTGCGTACATGTGTACTGCGTACATGTGTACTACGTAAGGGCATGCTAGCGACTACTAACTTAAACCTGTACATCATCGCATAAAAATATAAAACATGACCGTTTCGTCGGTCGTTTCGAGATTTCCGCAAAGAACACCTCAATCAACGCATCAAACACTCCACAAAATAAATTCAAATTAAGTTTAAAACGACATAAGCAACCAAGAACATCACATACACCGCATACACCGTAAAATAAAATATGCGAATGTTAACCCATACATTATATCGCAATTAACCGGTAAAACCAAAAAAGAAAAGAAATACCAACTATTGTACCGTCAGTAAAAATAAAGGGGTAAAGGAGTAAAGGGGGTAAAGGAGTAAAGGGGGTAAAGGAGTAAAGGAGTAAAGGAGTAAAGGAGTAAAGGGGTAAAGGGGTAAAGGGTAAACAACAAAACCAGTAACAACAAAACCAGTAACAACAAAACCAGTAACAACAAAACCAGTTACAACAAAACCAGTAACAACAAAAAAAAGAAAAAAGAAAAAAGAAAAGAAATACCAACTCTTGTACCGTCAGTAATAAAATAAAGGGGTAAAAATACGAGCATAGTTGGAGAATATGACAACGCTAGGAATAAATTTTAAAAAAGATGTAATCTACGCATCAAACGGTACAAAGTGAAAATCAAATTAAATTTTGAAAAAACCATTAGTAAACAACAACACTTCATACACCGCAAAATAATAATTATTTTGTGCAATCCAGCCCATTTGCTAGCTGCAAAAAATACCAAAAAAGAAAAAAGAAAAGAAATACCAACTATTGTACCGTCAGTAAAAATAAAGGGGTAAAGGGGTAAAGATACGAGTATAGTTGGAGAATATGACAGTGCTAGGAATAATACATATAATGTATGTTATTCCACGCATGCTTCATATAACGAGCTCGAGACTTTTATAAAATATTTTTAAACCAGATAAAATTGAAAAAGAGGCAATCATGAACGCATCAAATACTACAAAGTGAAAATCAGACTAAATTTGATAAAAAACCAAAGCAACCAAGAACATCTCATACTCCGCAAAATAAAAAATGCAATCATGAACGCCTCAATCATCCCATCACTCTCCACAAAATGCTAAATATGCGAATGTTAACAATCACTCGAGAAACGTTGCGTCAATCGGAAGTATAATACATACTGCATACATGTATACCGCGTACATGTGTACTGCGTTTTTTATCGAGGTATGCGATAATGACCCCACGGCAAGGTCTCGGTCGAGTTCGGCACGAGATATCGCTTGTCGTCGTACGGACTCAAAGCGATCTTTGTCTCGGACACGGTGTACACCTCATGCAATTTCGACCTGATGCACGATTGGTCGCGAGTCATAGCGATCTCGTCCTCGAGACACCTCACGTAATCGTCGAACGTTATAGTTCGCGCCACGACTCCGCTCTTTACACCCTTTGCTTTTTTGGTGTCTTTTCTACCGTCTACCCTGATCGCATACATCTTAGCTCTGAGTCCGACGAACTCTGTGACGATCGCACCGTTACACTCATCCTTCATTAAGCCGGGTATTTTTTTGTTCGCGAGAGGTATACCATACGCGTTATCGGGCGGATAGTCGCTCGTGTCGAACCTCGCGATATCGCGTTTCATCATCTCGTATACGTCGTCGCACTCGACGCTGTACACAAGACTGTCCGTGTCGGTATACATGACGCTACATTTGTCTCCGAAAGTCGGTATCATATACTCGTGATGAAACTCGTACAAGCATACTTTAGATATGTCGAGTATAGACATACCGACGTATATCGGCTTGGCGAATTTCACCTCGAGTTTACGTAATTCCACAGCTACTAAATTTTCCGCAAATACGCTTCTGCTGTGAAAATTCGGTTTGGCGATCATCGCCTCCACACCGCACCGTCCGTCCCACTGCGAGAGCAAGCGAACGTCGACGCGATTTCGTACGTTCTCCATCGTTTTACCGAACACCGCGTTGTTCATCAGTTTAAACAAATTTTTTTCAAAATCGTTGGTCGCGCGAGTTCGATGTCGCGTGTTGAGCTCGATGTAATCGCGCAACCATGCCGATTGAGTGAATCGCAGCACGCGGTAAACCTTGGTGACGCGAAGACCGTGACGCGTGCACAGCTGCAGATTGCGATAGTGGATGACGTATCGCTTCTTATCACACAGCGTAGCCAAAAGTTTTACATCGTGTTTCGCCCCCGGTGGTTTCTCTCGCGTGGGACAGAACGGCAGATCGGAGTGCGCGTCGTGCACGCTCGCGGGATACTCGAGATCCACCTCGAGAATATAACCCGTGGGCGAGTCCGCGGCGATCGCGTCTACGTCGAGGTTCGCGAGGTCGTTGTCGTCGACCCATTCGAAGTCCGCGTACGGTAACGGCTGACACATGGCCCATCCGTACAAGTTATTTACATCGTAATACACAATGTACGACGAAGGTTTCGACGAGTCGTAACCCGACCGCATGTATCTGTTATTGGCTCGCGCGTATCTGTTGGAGCATTGACTTAGACCGCCGCGTATACCGCGTTCGACGAACATCACCATGTCGATGTCGGTCAACAATTCGAAATTTATGCGCGTATGCTTGAGCATCGCATCCCACGTGAAACCGGGTAAGGTGTAGTAATGCGCGGGATCGAGTCCGTAACTCTCGACGCATCTGTCGCGAAAATTTTCAAATACGTCAGCCAATAACAGTACATCGGTCTTGAGGTACAGATCGCTGTACTCGCCCAGAGTTCGAACGGAGAACCGCTGCCATACGGTCTCAGCGTGCGCGTAATCTGACTCGGTCACCGTGTCACCGGTCAGCGAACTGAAGAATGAGTCGCGCGACGGTAAGCTTGACTCATTCAATTTTTCGACGCTGTTGACGTACTCGTACGGAAATACACCTTTTCGCGTCAGAAGATTGAAATTTTCTTCTGAAAGTGTCGCAAATTCAGCGCGCAAGATTCGCAATTTGTCTTTGGCGAGTAGAGACGATAATTTGTCGAGGCTAGCGTTCAAAAATTTGTACGAGTCTATAAAGCGCAACTTTATCGCAGTTCGCGAGTCCTGTCCCTCAGCCGTATCGTCAACGTGTTTCGTAAAGGAGATATATTTCTCCTTCGTTATCGGTAATAGATTAATTTTACCCTCGTACGCTGTGGCGATCTCCTTTATAACAAAGTGTGCATCGTAACCCGACAGATTGTGAAATACGACGGGGATGTAACGCGTGTCGCGGTATTGCAGGTTACATTTTGAGTGCGCGGGACCTCTATACCGACCGGTCAAATGACAATGATCGCGCACACGCTTCTCGTCCGCCGCAAACGGATTTTCGCATACGTGGCACAGCTTCGCGTTCTCGTGCACCTCGAGCTGCGCATTCGACAACGTCTTCATCGGGACAACGTTTGAGATTACGGTTTTTACGCGATGAGCTAATCTCACTAGCCGCTCGACGAACCACTGGACGCAATCAGGTTCGCGACGATATTCGTATCTCGAGAGCGACTCGTCGTACGAGCATCGGACGTAGTATCCCACGCTGAATACTTCGTGATGTTGATAATTAAACGTCGTTTGTTCGGGCGATGATGGTGGATCGATATTTCGCAGCACGCACTCCAGATCGGCGTAAACGATGAACGGCACGCGCTCCTTGTTGTCGTGATTAGAAAAGCTGAGCCATTTGTCGTCCTCGCTGGGTAGTCGTATAGCGCAGTCGTTTAATATTCCGCAATCCATGACGTGAGCCTCGAGCTTCTCGCTCGAACTAAAGTAATGAAGACACCTAAAAATAAAATATTTTTACAAAATAATAATTTTAAAATAATATTTTAAAAATCAATTATATATTTAAAACCATACGTACCGATCACAAATGTGTTTCCGATGCTCGCGTCCGCTTAGTTGCGAACTGACGAGGCGTGATAGATTACTGATACACGCAAAGTGTCCCACTTTCTGGTTATCGTTGTCATCGTTGTTATCGGGTTGCACGTACAATAAATTTACGTGTCTCTTTTTCTTCTCATTGCTGAGGCGTATAGGTAGAACGTTTATTTCTTTTCCACGTGTCTTTGTGACGTACACGTTGATCGAGATATCATTCAATCGTTCGAGTTTCGCAACGTCTTTAAGAGTCGCGGGAAACTCCACACCCTCGACGTTCAGCACCGTTGCGTAATGCGGGTACGACGATTCCCGATCCACGTGCTGCTTTACGGGATACAGAGCTGCCACCACCGACCACGCGAGACACTTGTCATCCATCGATTTTACGCATATCACTGCTTTTTTAGCGACTATTTTCCGCGACAATGTAACGTGACATCCCGAACGCATCGGATTGTACTTGTTTACGTTGATCAACAAGTTCAAAATTCGCGACAACGCCCATCCGCTGTCGCGCTCCTGAAACTCCTCGAGAGAAGCCAGCGTGGGTTCGATAACATGTAATCGGTACCACTCGCGTACATCAGTATCTTGAAAGATCTCACAGTTTTTCGTGGTTATACTTTTGTTGGCGCGTTTGTCCCCGGCCGTGAATTCACCGTTGAACGCGGTGTTCACTTTCACGCAATTAGTTTTACGCACGATGTTCTGTACGCGCTCGCACACCGCGTTACCGGCGTCCTCCAGGAATCGCAGCGGCTCGATGTAGTTTGTGTTTATTACCACACCCGTTGCGATACGACTTTTGAACGCGGTCTCGATCTCGCGCCACTCGAGTTCACCAGCTGCGTTGTCACCATCACCGTCGGCAGCACTGGTGCTCGCATACTCGCCACCCTGGTGCACGTAACGTCCGTACAAATGTTTCCTGACACCCAAAAGTCGCGCGATACTCGCCACCGTGGATTGCGCGCATCCGACGGATACGCGCGTTCGCTTGGCGCGACTGCGTTCCTCGAGTCGATTCACTAGGTCGTCACATCTCTCAAGCCACACGAAAAATTCTCCCAAGGTGGTCACGGCGTCAGCCTGCACCAGGAGTTCACGCTCTTCCTCGAGAAAACTTTGATCCATTTTTTAATGATTCTCACACCGATGCTTGCACGTTAATGTTTTTTAAAAAACGACATTAGCAATAAATACAACAAAACAACGACATTAGCAATAAATACAACAAAACAACGACATTGGCAATAAATACAACAAAACAACGACATTGGCAATAAATACAACAAAACAACGACATTGGCAATAAATACAACAAAACAACGACATTAGCAATAAATACAACAAAACAACGACATTGGCAATAAATACAACATTAGCGATAAATACAACAAAACAACAACATTAGCGATAAAAACGACATTAGCAACGTGAGTATGGAAATCGAAGTACATTGTTCACGCATTCGTGCATACCGGGCACATATCGCACGAAATTACAACGAATGTTGCGGTTCTACAGTTCAAACACCACGTACCGCTCAGACTATCGTACGATCCTACGACGTGTTTACGAATCTTGAAGACGGAATCGTTGAAATCGTTTCGCATCAACACCAAACAAGAAGCGCACACGTTGTATCCTCGCCCGTCACAATAATAAAAATATATGGCACAAAATTTCGTACGCAGATTAATCGCGTTTAAATTCCGTAAATTGATCGTTTTGCGCGTAGTACTTTCAACCGTTTCATCGTTGTCATCGTCGGTTTCGCAAGCACTATCCTCCGACAGGGGATGAACCTCTTCGATTTCCTCACCGATTTCTATTTCTATTTCTTCACCGATTTCTTCACCGATTTCTATTCTCACGTCAACGTTCATTATCGTCGATCGCTCGTTCACTAATGAGATTCGCGCGTGGTTACAAGAGAGGCCTAAGGAATGCTTTATATTCTACCCCTACTCCTGATTAATCATGTGACACATTTTTACCCTCTCTCAAATTATAATGAGTCATTTCATAAGTTTCACTTTGCAGTATTTTAAAATTGCTATCTTATCTCTGCCCGACAAAAGAAATGTACACCCGCTAAATAGCAACTACCCCGTTTGCAGAGTCTTTGAGTTTAGCCGCATAGTTTTTGTTATCTGAGCAGTCTATTTTTCAAAGATGTGGGGAACGAAAATCGTTACCTTATCTCTTTCCGAGAAAAGAAATGCACACCTGCTAAATAACAACTACCTCCGTTTGCAGCCTTTGAATTTAGCCGCATAGTCTTTTGTTCTCTTAGCAGTCTATTTTTCAATGATGTGGGGGAATTAAAATCTTTACCTTATCTCTTTCCGAGAAAAGAAATGCATACCTGCTAAATAGCAACTACCTCCGTTTGCAGTCTTTGAATTTAGCCGCATAGTCTTTTGTTCTCTTAGCAGTCTATTTTTCATTGATGCGGGGTAACGTGAGTGGCAACGTGAGTGGCAACGTGAATGGCAACGCGAGTGAGAACGATAATTTTTTTATCAGTATAAAACAATTTGGATCGAGATGAGTTCTTCAACCGTCGAGCGATCAGTTCCTTGCAACCAGGCATCGGTAACTGATCGTCGCCAATTAACAAGTTACAAAAAATGTAAGTATCTTTTCTGATATTATTTTTAATATCTTTTCTGATATTATTTTTAATATCTTTTTTAAAAAAAATTTCCGATTAATATAAAATATTTCTTTCAGATGATTTCCAACATCAATATAAGGCAACTTACCCGCTGGCCGCACGAAGTACGCGTGATACGCGTACAATCATTCACGCTATTTTGGGTAAAGTTAACAAACGGAGAGAAGGCTCATTTGGAGATGCTTGAACAATTGACTGCACATATGAGGATTGCAGCAGCCAACCGCATGCTGTTACCACATGAAGTTCAAGTGGGAACCCTTGTTGCTATCCGAGAAGGTTTAAAGTGGCAAAGAGGAATCATCGATGATGTTAGTGCTACGTCGATTACGGTACATCTTCGCGACTGGGCTCGCAAAACCTGTAGACTACCTTATGAGTGTTTCCGACTGGACGAACGATTCTGTGAATTAAAGTGGCAAGCGATACCGTGTGTTCTAGACGGAATCTTGCCTCGGCGAGCCCAGATATGGACGGAGCAAGAGATCACACTCGCTAAAATTATCATGGAAAAAGCGCGGGGGTGGATTACCGTCAATGATATTCTCTCTGGCGATGCGGCTCTTGTTTCGTTAATTAGAGTCGGGCAAACAGAAAATGTGGACCCGGTAGATATGTCAACTTTATTCATACACCTGGGTATTGCAAGAAATTTCATCATGTGGATCGATACGCCGGCTGAATGAATTACACCGAAAGGGCCTTAAGTCCGTTCGTATATCCGCTTCTTTAAGCATCATTCATTGTGCATTTACGAACACACATATGGAAGCGGATAGAAACGCAGCACGTGATTTTCAGTCGGTCGCTCGTCAGTCGGTCGCTCGCCAGTCGAGGAGTACACATCTTAAAATTGCTAGTATTGTTTTTATTGCTTCTGTTGTTTTTATTATTGCTTGTGTTGTTTTTTATTATTGCTGTTGTCGTTTTTGCTGTTGTCGTTTTTGCTTGTATTGTTTTTTTTTTTGTTGTTTTTTTTTGCAAGACCTGTTTTAAATTAAAACATAAAAATTTTTGCAACATCCTACTTTAAAAATGAGTTGCAGAGATTATTTGATGAAGATCTGCGCCAGGAGTGACTGCAAGATGTTCCACGAGGTCCGGCGGTGTACAAAGTCGGTGTGCCTGTCAGGAACGACGTGCAAATTCGTCCACCTCAACCAGGATGAGGTGGATGAAATTAATCATCATCATGTGCGGCCGATGACGGAAACGGTGTTTTGCGAACTAAAACGCCTAGCGTACCTGTTACGCGAAACGTACCCGCCGGATCAGAGGCCTCACACGTGCACAAAGACTTTACTCGGAGAGTGCATGTGGGAGTGCCTCTCTTGCGAGAATGGAACATTTCCCAGTAAGTTTTTTTTTTTATTTAATTTTTTTTTTTTTTTTTTTTTTTTTTTAATTTTTAATTTTTAATTTTTAATTTATATTTTTAAAATTTACAGAGGATAACACGCCGAGATGCAACTTCTGTCAGGTGCAGCATTTCAAAGGGATCCAGGCCCTAATTTGCGGTCACTCCTTTTGCACACCGTGCATGAAAGTGATACCATTTGCCATGCAGGGCCAAGTGCCCAAACATCTCTGCACGGTGTGCAAACAGTGGAAGGTGCAGATCAATCTATGTAAGTATATTTGAAATAAATTTTAATTATTTAAATACATTTTATTTTATACCCTGTTAATAATTTCTTTTTTTGTTTCAGACACTGACTAAGGACTCCAAAATTAATTTATAAGTTTAGGTTAAGTTAAGTTTAAGTTTTATTTTTATTATTTTCATTTTCTTTTTTATATATCATTTTTATATTTTATATTATATTCATTTTTGTATATTTTTCATTTTTCATTTTTATTTTTCTTAATACACCTTTAGTTTATAAGTTTAGGTTAAGTTTTATTTAATATTTTATTTTTATTATTTTTGTATTTGTATTCTTTTTATATATTCATTTTTATATTTTATATTATATTCATTTTTATATTTTATATTATATTCATTTTTTGTATATTTTTAAGTAATTGAACAAGTTTATTAGTTGTAAGTTTTTTAATAATTAAAAATACATAAGAAATAAAATATGTTTTAATATAATATTTTCTATCTTATTTACTACCAAAAAATTATCATACAAACATAAAAAAATTCAATTAAATTAAAAATTACATTAAAAATAATACAAGTATAAAAAAAAAACATAATCATAAAAAAAAAACATAAAATTACATTAAAAATTACATGGACTTTCGTTTCCGACAGCAGCGCGAGCGGTTGTGTGTCTGAGCGAGTGCATGTAGAAAAAGGTTTCGGGGGAATAAAATAGTTTTTCAGAGGTAAAGGGTTGGTTTGAGGGAAAAAGGGAAGGGTTTTTAAGGAGGGCAAGTGAAGGGAAAGAGCAAAGGTAAGAATAAAAGGAAAAATCGGGAAGGTAAAAGAGGAGTTCATTTTGAGGTTAGGTTGGCGGTGACAGGGAAAAAACCGTGGGTAAGACAAAGGAAAAGAGGAAGGCAAGGGGGCAAAGGAGAGAGGTAGAGGTATAAAAGACAAAGGGAAAAGAGATAAGGAAAATTGAAAAATGAGCGAACAGGAAAAAGGAAATGTGGAGAGTGGAAATGAGGAAAGAAAAGAGGAAAAAGGAGAAGAGAAAACAAAAAAGAAAATGGGAAGGCCTGCAAAGGTAGAGAAGTTAAAAAGAGAAAGGGCTAACAGTATGCCAATTTTGGAAGCGTGGAAGCAAGGAGAGAAAAGGAAGGAAAGGCAGGAAGAAAAAAGCGAAATAGAGGGCTTGGAAGGATTTAGGAAAAGTGTGAAAGTGTACAGATCACCGGTGAAAGCAACCGAAGAGGGAGGTGAAGGGGGAATAAGCAAGGAAGGTTTTGAAGAGGTAATAAAGGAAATGAGAAGTGGATTTGCAAGGATTCAAGCGCAGATGGAGGTAGTAAGGGAAATAAAGGTACAAATAAGAAAAGAAATAGAAGAATTGAAGATAATATGGAAAAAAGAGAAGACTTAGAGAAAAATGGACGAGATGGAAAAAGAATAAAGGAAAAAAAATATGAGGGAGGTAAACTGGAAATACCAGAAGAAATACAGGGAAAGGTTTTGAGTCTAGAAGAAAGAACGAGAATGCTGGAAATGGCAAAAGAAAGAGAAAAGAAAGAATGGAGGAAAAACAATTTAATAATAAGAGGTATAAAGATAAAAAGTGAGGAAAAAAAGGCGCTGAAAGAACAAGTGGGAGAAATAATAGAAGCAACAGGAGTGAAAGCAAAGATAGAGGATGTAAATAAGATAGGAGGAGTAAATAAAGGAGGTTATGGTATGGTGTGGGTAAAGATGGAAAGTTTCAAAGAAAAATTGGAAATATTAAGATGTAAGGGAAAATTAAAGGACAGGACGGAATGGATAGGAGACGATCTGACAGAATACGAAAGGAAAGTGGAATGGCTCATAAAGAGAGAAGCGGATAAATTGAAAAGAGAAGGAAAACAGGTAAAAATAGGGTACAAAAAGATATGGGTAAATAAAGAAATGTGGATATGGGATGACCTGAAGGAAGAATTGAGAAAATGGGATGGTGCGAAAGAATTTGAAAAAGAAGGGAATAAAAGAAAGAAGGTGATAGCAGACAGACTAAATGCAAGTTTTTAAAAAAAGGCGGAAGAAGAGAACGAAATGAGCTGGAAAAAGTGGAGAGAAAAGAGGAGGAAGGAGAAAAAGAAAAGGATGAAGAAAAAAATAGAAAAAGGAAAGATAAAAGACAAAAAGAAAAAGAAAGGGAGAAAAAGGAGAAAGGAAAGGAAAAGGCGGAGGTAAAAGACAGAAACGTGAGAATAGTTTTTTGGAATGTGGCAGGAATAGAAAACAAGGATGAAGATTTTTGGAAGAACATGGAAAAATGGGAGGTGATATATATGTGTGAAACTTGGTTGGAAGAAAAAAATGGAAGGGGTTAAGAAGTAAATTGCCAAAGGGCTATAAATGGATAAATAAGGGGGCAGAAAAGAAAAATAAGAAGGGGAGGGCAATGGGGGGAATGGTGATGGGATGGAGGGAGGAATTGGAAGGAGAGGAAGAATTAGAATTTAAAGATAGAAAAGGAATGATAGGAATAAAGATAAAAAGTGGAAAGGTATGGTGGAAAATAGCAGGGGTATACGTAAATGAGGATTTAGAAGACATAACAGAGAACATGAGAAACTGGATGGATGAAAAAGAGGAAGGAACGAGATATCTGATAGGAGGAGACTTTAATGTGAGGACGGGAGAAGAGGGCGGGCTATGGGATGAGGAAAAAGAAGAAGAAGACAAGGAAGAGAGAAAAAGGAGAACAAAAGATAAAAAAATTACAGGAAAAGGAAAAAAATTCTGTAAAGTTCTGGAAGAAGCAGGATGGGGAATAATTAATGGTTGTACAAGAGGAGATGAAGAGGGTGAATGGACATATGTAGGGGAAGAAAAACAGTAATAGATTATGTGATCAGTAATGTGGAATCAAAAGGAGAAATAGTAGAAATGAAGGTGGGGGAAGAAGTGGACTCAGACCACTTACCGTTAATAGTGACGATTAAAAGAGAGGGAGAAAAGAGGAGAAGATGTAAATATGGTATAAAAAAGAGCACGAGACTGGCTTGGGGTGAGAAGGAGAGGAAAATGTTCAGGGAAAAATATAAAGAAAAAAGAGAGAAAGAAAACAATACGGAGGAAAATTGGAGAAGTTTTAGTAAGGAACTGGAGAAAACAAAGAAAGTAGTTAAAAGGAAATGAAAAAGAGGAGGGGAAAAACCAAAAGAAAGATGGTGGAATAAAGATTGTAAAAAGAAAAAGGTGAAGTAAAAGAAGAAATGATAAATTGGAGGAAGGGGGAAGGGAGTGAGGAGAATTACAAAAAGAAGAAAAGAGAATATAAAAAACTATGTGAGGAGAAAAAATTGCAAGAAAAGGTGAGATGGGAGAAAGAAATAGAAAAGATTAGAACAGAGGGAGAAGTATGGAAAGTAGTAAACAAAGGAAGAAAAAAAAGGAAGGAAGTGGAGGAAAAAATAAAGATTGAAGAGTGGGACGGATATTTTAAGGAAATGTTAGGAGGAGTGGAATGGAGAGTAAGAGAAGAATTAGGAGGAAAGAGAATAGAAGACAATGAGGAAGATATAAATAGAGAGGAATTTGAAAATGTAATAAGAAAGTTGAAAAAAGGAAAAGCTGCAGGAAGTGATGGGTTAGAAAATGAAATATGGAAATGGGGAGGGGGGGAAGTAAAAGAGAAATTATGGGAAACGTGCAAAAGGGTATGGAGGGGAGGGATGCCGGAGGAATGGAGAGAAGGTGTGATAGTTCCGGTGCTTAAAAAAGAAAAGGGGAAAAGTAGAAGAGTATAGAGGGATAACGCTGACACAGACTGCGTACAAAGTGTATGCATCTGTGTTAGCAGAAAGATTAAGAAAGGAAATAGAAGAAAAAGAAATATTACCGCAGAGTCAAGCCGGTTTTAGAAGAGACATGGGGACAGTGGATCAAATATATGTGTTAAATTATTTGATAAATAAGAAGATAGAAGAAAAGGAAGGTAAAATGGTAATTGTGTTTATAGATATGAAGGCGGCTTTTGACTCTGTAGACAGGAGAAAATTGGTGGAAACAATGAAGAAAAGAGGGGTAAGGGAGGGATTGATAAGAAGGTGTGAAGAAATATTAGAGGAAACGGTGAATAAAGTAAAGGTGAAGGATAAAGAGGGGAAAAGTTTCTGGACAACAAAAGGAGTAAGACAGGGTTGTCCGCTTAGTCCTAGCTTGTTCACGCTCTTGTTGGCAGACATAGATGAAGAATTAGAAAAAGGAGGATGGGGGGGTATAAGAATAAAAGACAGGAGAGTTTACTCGCTGGCGTATGCGGATGACATTGCGCTACTGGCAGAAAATGAGGCAGGCATGAAAGGAATGATTAAAAGTATGGAAGAATATGTAAAGGAAAAGGGATTGGAAGTGAATGTTAAGAAAACAAAGATAATGAGGTGTAGAAAGGGGGGAGGAAGATGGAAAAAAACTAAATGGGTATGGAAAGGGGAAGAAATAGAGGAAGTAAAAAGTTTCAAGTATTTGGGATACACAATTATGAGAAATGGAGAGCAGAAAGAGCATGTAAAGGACAGAGTAAGAAGAGCGGCAAGAATAATGGGGCAGGTGTGGAGTATAGGTAAAAGAAAATTTGGAAAAGATTGGAGTAAAAGAATATGGCTATTTGATAAACTGGTATGGTCGGTTATTAATTACGGCGTAGAAATATGGGGATGGAAGGAAAGAGAAGAGGTGGAGATATTACAGGAAAAATACCTGAGATGGTTGCTGGGAGTAAGAAGATATGTACCAGGATATATGGTGAGAGAAGAACTACAGAGGGATAAATTGAAAGGTAGAGCAGGGATGAGAGCATGGAAATATGAAAAAAGATTAGAAGAAGGGAAAGGAGGTGTTCTAGCAAAATGGTGCTGGGAAGAAATGAAGGAAAGAGCAAGGGAGGGAAGAAGCAAGGGAAAATGGGAAAAAGAAAGAGAGGAATTTTTTGAAAATTTTGGGTGGTCGGGAAAAGAGGTGGAAGATTTAAGAGAAAGAGGGAAATAAGGGGGAATATTTGGTGAAAAAGGATAAAGAATGGCAAAGAGAGGAAAGATGGAAAAAAATAAGAGAGTCAAGATTTAATAAGTATTATAAAAAAGTGAAAGAGGAAGGGATACCAGGATATTTGAAATTGGGATGGAAAGAAGAAAAATGGCAAAGAATGGCAAAATTTAGATTAGGGGAGGAAATGAGAGGAAATAAATATTGGGAGGAAGAGGAGAAAAGAAAATGTAGAATATGTTTGGAGAAGGAAGAAACGTGGGAACATATATGGGAGGAGTGTATAGATTGGGGAAACGAGATTAGTTGGGAGGAAATGGTGGAGGAAATTCTGGGAGGGGAAGGAAGGGGGATAGATTGGTTGGAAAATTTGGAAAGAACAAGGGAGAAAAATAGGAGTGACTGAAAGTATGAAAGAAAAAGCGTCGGAAGCGGGGGTCCAAAGATAGAATTTAAGGTAAAATTAAGGCAAAACAATGTAAAGTATGAATGGAAGTGTGATCTCTCTCTCTCTCGACGCGTAGGCAATAGAATAGAAAAAGGCGTAGATATAAGTTTTTACTTTCAGGAAACGGCTGTGAGAAGAAAGAAGATTATAAAAGTAGAAATAGTTTAGAGATAAGAATGAAGTTTGAAAATATATTTTATAAAATTGTAAACAGAAAATTGGGGAAGCGAAAGTCCCGGTGTACCTCTGAGGAGAAATAAACACCTTATACACATTAAAAATTACATTAAAAATTACATTAAAAATTACATTAAAAATTACATTAAAAATACCTTTAAAATTACATTACATACATTCAACGCAAAAACGACAGAAGCAAAACAACATAAGTAAAACAACATAAGCAAAAAAATACAATATACGCAAAAAAACAACATAAGCTAATGCAACTGCTCATAGCTGGCGACGGATCGGCATACCGGGCACACAACCGTAAGCATAGTGTACGGACGCGGGGGGCCTTGGCACTTTAGGGCACACGTGTAGCAATACACGTGCCCGCAACTGGACGCCCCGAACGTGTCTAACACAATTTCGCCGCAGCACACTATGCACTCAAGTTTTTCGTCGTGTCCGATATGCCGACGTTGGCAGTCCGTCCTGTTGCACCTGCCGGCCTTGTAGTCCCCGCAGATGATGGAATTCTGCAGGGTGCGTCCAACTTCGTAGCGTAATTTCGCTGACGTCAATCCGGTGGCCTCGTAACGAGCCTGCTCCACACTCGTTACATGCAGGAATCTGCATTGCGCGTTTGTGCACTTCTTATTTTGGTAATTGAAACAATACCTGTAAGGGTGCACAAACGCGCAATAACTGTTCGAGCAGGCTCCTCGCTGGAAGTCGCGGCAGAGCTGTTGTTTTTGAGCTAAAAACATAAAAATACATATTATATATTATTTTATAACAGATTAAATTATTTTTCTAAATTGTATTATAAATTCTATTATAATACATACCTGGTTCCCCAAAATATGCCATTTTTACTAAAAGTTTTTTTCACTTTTCTTGACTGTCTTTTGAAAAAGAGCTCCTGCACGTACAGATGCGAGACTGAGAGTGAGGCATGGTCACATCGTCGTCGTCGTCGTCGTCGTCGTCGTCGTCGTTCTCATCAATAAACAAAGAAAATAGACGCCGGGCCAACGAAAACGAAACGTGATACAAAAGATTCCAGACGCCAAAGATTTTTGTCGCATAGGCGTGTAGAAAGAATCGTCCATATCTAACGAAGGCACCCATACAAACGCAAAAGATTTTTTGACCACACGGGTATATAGAAAAGAATCTAGCGATAGCATGTTACGCATCTGCAAACGATAACTAAAGAATGCGAGTGAGAGCGTGAAAGGGTGTGAGCGAGAGCGCGAATGGCACTTGAACGAGAAAATACAATTTTATATTTTAACGATATTATCTTATACAATCGATATAATGCGAGCAACGATGACGACGACGACGACGACGACGACGATGATGATGATGATGATGATTGCAATGAAGACGCCGGTGACGTTGGCTTTACGCAAAATTGTCCTTCTGTAATATTAAAATTTTACGGCTACTATTCGTACGAATAAAAATATTTTTATTTTATTTATCTTTATACTTACTCATTTACGGATTACATGAATCGCACAGCTCTTCGATGATTGTCTTGGGCAAGGAATCAATACCACATGAGCGATTGATAAACACGACATGAGCGATTGATAAACACGACATTAGCGAACCTATTAAAATTTTTTCTTATCGTAAGAATAATAAGAAGAGGAAAATACACTCGAGCCGACAGTTGTGCATCCTCATAGTGTCAACTTTTGTTTAAATATTATATTTCAAAGCGGCATACTACGCATGAAAACTACGAGTCGTAGTCGATGGTGACAAACGCGTGAACGAGAACGAGAGGGAACGATAGGCGGCGCGAACAAGTGCGAGCGAAAGGCAACGATGGGCGCGCGATCCTTTGCGATCCGCCGCCCGCCGCTCGCCGCCGACGCCTTGACTAAGACTCGCGTGAAAAATGGGTAATATATTTTAACGCATATTCATAAAATAAATATATAATTTTGTAATCGGCACGTATCATTTTTAATCGCTTCTATTCCATCCTTCATTTTATTATAATTGTGAGTCCGCCCTCGTTCGTATGCAACATACGTATCTGAGTGAGAGAGAAACCAGATAATAAGGAGGAGCGATTAGCCGGGGGTGTACGTGCAGCGTCACCCGCATTCGAATCGTATGAGCGTGTACTAAATTGTTTATAAACAATAGGCGGCGCGAACGGGTGCGAGCGAGTCGTAGTCGATGGTGACGAACGCGTGAACGAGAGCGAGCGAGAGGAAACGATAGGCGGCGCGAACGGGTGCGAGCGAGTCGTAGTCGATGGTGACGAACGCGTGAACGAGAGCGAGCGAGAGGAAACGATAGGCGGCGCGAACGGGTGCGAGCGAGACGGAACGATGGGCGCGCGATCCTTTGCGATCCGCCGCCGCCCCGCCGCTCGCCGCCGCCGACGCCATGACTAAGACTCGCGTGATCACCCCCAACACCCACCCCCACCCCTTTACCCCTGTAAAAATAAGACACCCCCTCCCTTTTGAAAAAATGCCAACCCTTTGAAATTCGCGATGCCGCAGGAAAATACCGCGGCGCGATAACGCACTTATTTATTTTTAAAAAATATCAAATTACGTAATTAAAATATCATATTACGTAATTAAAATATCAAATTTCATAACTTTTATGTTATTGTTATATTTATAAACAATCGATTCCGAGAATCGCAGACAAAAAAGCGATTCCTGGAAAAACACCCCTCCCCGCGTGACGTCATTACCCCTCGCCCTAGGTCACACGGACACACTAACACGAATTGGTCCAGAACCGGCCTATACCCATCTACTAAGAAGTTGCATTTATATGATAAATGTAAAGTTAATAATAATAAAAGTAAAATAACAATAAATAAACCGTCTTCAAGAATATCAACCTCCATGGAAAAACAGTCTCAACTAATAATAGAAGAATCCTCGACCTCCCGTTTGGATAAAAAGAAAAGGAAAGATAAAATTAGTGCGCAATGCCTAGCTATAATAAATGAGCAGAAAAATAAGCGCCTTTCTGAGATAATGAAATTACTGCGCTTAGAACATGTAAGCGCCACCGAAAAGGAAAACGTAACGGATCTCATTAAAAGGAGCCAGGACAGATTTCACATACCCGGAGAGAAACTGACCTTCACTCAGGTACTGCAACACCAAATACCCACAACAGATGACCAACCGATTAACACCCGGCAGTATCGCTTTCTGCAAAAACATAAAGGGGAAATAAATAAACAAGTAGACGAACTGTTGAAAGGAGGAATAGTAAAACCTTCACAGTCACCGTATAATACACCCATATGGATCGTGCCAAAGAAGGACGATTCACAAGGAAATAAACGATGGAGAATGGTGTTGGATTTTAGAAGCCTCAATGAAAAAACAATTGGAGATGCCTATCCATTACCTAACATCGTTGATATACTGGATCAATTAGGCGGTGCTAAATATTTTTCTGTCTGTGATCTAGCTTCCGGATTTCATCAAATAAAAATGGATCTAAAAGATAGCCATAAAACGGCTTTCACAACTCCGTTCGGGCATTGCGGATTTGAAAGAATGTCCTTCGGATTAAAGAACGCGCCCGCAACTTTCCAGAGATTAATGGATCTCGTGTTAATGGGATTGCAGGGTCGCGAATTATTTGTATATATGGACGATATAGTCATATATGCAAAAACATTAGAAGAACACGAAAGAAAATTCAATCAATTAATACAGCGGTTGCGAGAGGCGAACCTGAAATTACAGCCGGATAAGTGTGAATTTTTGAAATCAAAAGTAACTTATCTCGGTCATGTAATTAGCAAAAATGGCGTAACACCAGATCCGAAAAAGCTGGAAGCCGTCAAATCATTTCCACGACCACAAACGCCTAAAAATATTAAACAATTTTTGGGCTTGGCTGGATATTACCGTAGGTACATACCGAGCTTCTCGAAACTAGCTAAACTACTAACCGCGCTATTAAAAAATGATACAGCATTTGAATGGACTTCCAGTCAAGAGGAAGCATTTAAATCACTAAAGCAAAAATTATGTGAAGAACCCGTGTTGCAATATCCGGATTTTTCACAACCGTTTATCTTAACTACGGATGCCTTGGGAATAGCGGTAGGAGGAATTTTGTCACAGGGAATAATAAACAAAGATCAACCCGTGGCATATGCATCACGTACATTAACAGAGAATGAAGTAAAATATGACACATACGAGAAAGAGGCACTAGCGATAGTCTATTGTGTAAAACATTTTCGACCATACCTATACGGTCGAAAATTCACTTTAGTCACGGACCACAAACCATTGTTTTGGTTTAAAAATGCGCAAGATGCAAATATGCGGATATTATGATGGCGATTAAAATTAGCCGAGTATGACTACGATGTAGTATACAAGGCCGGAAAAACGAATGTAAACGCAGATGCATTGTCAAGAAATCCTGTAGAAGAAAAACAATGCAACATAATTAAGCCTATGAAAAAATTAAATCCGAACGATCCTAAAGATGCTGAATTAATCGCGCAAATGCTAGAAGAATCCGATAATGACAGTGAAGAAGACGACGATTACAAATTATATTTATCTGATGAAGAAGAAATAGAAAAGGAAATTAATAAAAATGAAATAAGCAAAAATGATTCAATACCATTTACAGAACAGGAATTAAATGAACCATCAAAGGAGATTGTGGAAAAAGCGTTAATTCATGAACCACCAGAAGAACACCGAATACAAACACGAAGCCTTACAGCAAAAAAGGCAAGGACAGAACTATTAAAAGACAAGGAAATCAAAAAGGAGGACGAGCAGGTAGATGAATCTGACAAGGAAAGAGAGAGCGACAGTGGAAGTGAAGATGAGAGTGAGACAGAGGAAAATAGAAATTTACCCGTTGTTACAGATATTCAAGATATACCTAACAACATAATTGAAACACGCGACTTATTATTCTTACGAAAAGATAATATCACATACTTCACTGACATTGAAGGAAATCCTTTGGATTCTGGTTCACAAAAATTATTTGAGAGAAATGAATTACCGAAAATTAAAACGCTTGCTTTAGGGGAAGCGCAACCGATTAAATACAAGAAATATTATCACATTATTTTACCAATCAGCGAAGGAGTCCGGGAAAGACCAACTTTAACTTTGCAATACATATCTACAGCCATAAAAAATTTGCGAATAATCTCCGATAAACTAAATTTGCTAACAGTTAGTATTGCGAAAACCGATCTAATAAACAATGTACCTTGGGGCGAAATTAAAAACTTGCTACATATAATTTTCTTAAACTCACCTACGAAATTAATAATTTGCAACGGAGCAATAAAATATCCTCCCAGAGATCTCCGATCGTCAATAATCGGAGAAATGCATTGTTCACCAACGGGGGGACATCGCGGAGTAAATAAAACATACAATAGAATTAAACATAAATACTACTGGGAAAATTTAAAACAAGAAGTTCAACTATATATTCAGCAATGTCTACAGTGTCAGTTAAAAAAATTAGGGTGAAAACCAAACAACCCATGCTAATAACTGACACACCGGGAGCATCTTTTGACAAAGTTGCCATGGATATTGTAGGGCCTCTGCCAAGAACAGACAGAGGAAATGAGTATATTCTGACCATGCAAGACCAGCTGACAAAATTCTGCATGGGCGTACCATTACAAAATTAGACATCCGAAACAATAGCTGAAGTATTTGTAGACAGATTTATCTGTGTATTAAGCGCCCCAAAGGCAATTTTAACCGATCAAGGAAGGAATTTCGTGAGTGAATTAATCAAGAAAGTGGCGAAAATATTTAGAATACGAAAATTTCGTACTACAGCATTTCACCCGCAATCAAACGGCTCGTTAGAGAGGTCTCACCACGCTCTTGGCGAATATTTAAAGCAATACGCCAATGAACAAAAGGAATGGGACAAATGGGTCGGACTCGCCATGTTCAACTATAATACTTGTGTACATGAAGCAACAAAACATACACCGTACGAACTAGTATTCGGGAAAATAGCCAGAGTACCGACGGACGAACCACTCGGTCCGGAGGAAAAATTAGCTAATTACGATGATTATTTGATAAGCTTAGTTACACAACTCCATAATTTGCAGGTCAATGCCTTCAGAAATGTAACTGAAGCAAAAGAAAAATCTAAAAAACATTACGACAAGAAAATAAATCCGAAAATTTTTAAACCTGGCGACTATGTATTTTTATTAAAAGGGCCAAAGCCAGGAAAATTTTGGCAATCAATATACAGGGCCCCACGAAGTTTTAGAAATCTTAAATAAAAACAATGTGAGAATAAGAATTAAGAAAAATACGAAAGTAGTACATCCAAACAGACTCCGAGTATCATATATAAAACCGAACGGATGAGAATAAAAAAAAATTATATTTTCAGATGGATTCGAGATTTAAATGGATTATTGTCACGGTCATCTTAGCACATATTACTAAAAAAGCATACGGGATAATCGGTTATGATTGTGGATCGGCGAATTTAAATATTACAACCTTATCGTTACAGGATGTTGAAAACTGCAATATACCGTTAACACAGCCTCAGGTAGACCGAACCTACATACAACTGCTGCAATTATCTAAATTCGAGAAAATACCTGTAATACAGTGTAAGGTTTCAATAAATCGAAATGTATACCATTGCGGAATGCACTCACATATTTCAACAGTAGCCAACGGGCAAGCCGAATATATTTTCGAGACTACAGTCGATCAATGCAAGAAGATGCACGCAACAGGATCATTCTCATTCTCAACATATAATCACGTTTACGGATTAAAAGTAAATCAAACGGTAATGCGACCGATTACGCTTGCAGGAACTGCAAGTACCGACGGACATTGTTCCGGCAGTTATTATTCAGACCCTTACGGAAGCTGGGACAATGTTGTTGTACAAGCCATAATAACAATTACTTTAATTACTCATCAAGCTACTGTTAATTTGGAGGCGAATCACATTCGCCTAAGATCAGGAACTGTATGTACTTACACAGATAATAATTGCATCGATATCGATGGGGGTTATACATTCTGGCAAACATTACCGACCGATTATTGCAAATTTAATAACTACGATATTTTATATGAAGGATATGCAAACCGAATGCTCGATACACTCTATGAAAAACCGCAAATAGTATACTCATTATCTACTCATGATATAACATTTGCATTAAACAAGACAGGAGAAGAACCGTTATGTGGATATACTTTGACAAAAACCGAGCATCCTAAATTATTAATTTTGGAAACCACGAAAGGAGATTCATTTGCACAAAAGCGACCATTATCCGTCGAAAATTTAGACATATTCACTTATGTAAACTCAAAATTTGTATACGTAGAAAAACATATCCGCTCGCAAATGAATTCATTATATCGAGATGTACTAAAACAACGCTGCAATTTAGAACAACAAGTATTGAAAAATGCATTAAGTATCGCAGTAAATTCACCTGCCGAATTTGCATATCAAATAATGAAAGGGCCTGGATATATGGCTGTTATCTCCGGAGAAGTTGTACACATAATAAAATGTACACCTGTTGATGTAAAAATTCAACATATAAAAGAATGTTATTCCGAATTGCCAGTACTTAAAAATAACGAAACGTATTTCTTATCACCACGAACTCATATATTAACCAGAACCGGAACTCAAATCTCATGCAATCGAGTAATACCTCCTATGTATTTCTTAAACGACGGATGGTATCGAATGATACCCACACCGGAACAAACCTTACCCCCCACCACAATAAAGCCTATGACTAAACCAACATGGCATTATACAAATCCAGGATCACTTGCAGCCAGCGGAATTTACAGTGAAAAAGATCTCGAACATCTAAGGGATCACATAATGTTCCCCGCAGAACGACCTGCGCTACTTAATACAGTAGCAAGGGGAGTAATGGGAGAACCTACAACGATACATGGAGGGTTAATTTCTAATCTCATGGATGAGGCATCAATAGAGAAAGTAGCAACCTCCGCATGGAATAAAATGTGGAGTAAATTTTTGGTTTTTGGAAATATCAGCGCCGGAATGCTAGGAATATTTCTGTGCATTCGCGGAGTTAAATTAATTCTCGACACTCTCGTTCATGGGTACGCGCTGCATACGGTATACGGATGGTCTCTGTATTTAATCGGAGCCATCTGGGACTCACTAACACAACTATTATTACACTTAGGAGAAAAGAGACGAAAATATGAAAAACCAAGCGCACCGAAAATGCCTGAGCCAGGGATTGAAAAACAACAAAAAAATGAATTGCCTCCTATTGAAGAACCTGAAATGAATCACGAGGAGGAACAGGAACGACATTATCCTCTTCTTCCAGCCCGAGAGAATGCAACTTATTCTCTACAACTACGACACTAAAAACTTCAATTTGATCATATTACATGTAATTTCATACATGCAACAGATTTTCCTTCACGACTGTATTTCCGTACACGCAACAGATTTTCATTTTCTTTATAATTTATTTCCATAGAATCTTTTAAAACAATTGGAATATCTTTTCTTTATTATTAAAGGAACATTTTGTTTTAGAGCAAGAAGAAAGAAGTAAGAAAGAAGAAGAAAAGAAAGAAGAAAGAAAAATCAAGAAGAATGGCAACTGTTTCGTACATTGATACGCATCAGCTGACCCGCTCTCCGCTTGAGGTGCAGGTACTGGAGGTAGAATCGCCGACCCTCTTTTGGGTGAAACTCAAGAACGGAGAGGGAGAGCTGAACGAGCTCCTCAGGTACCTGACGCTACGGATGACCCGCATAGGGAAAAACCTTACGCTAGCGCCGGACCGCGTAGAAGTAGGAACGCTGGTCGCCGTCAAGGAGAATGGACGGTGGCAGAGAGGAATCGTGACGGAGGTAACGTCACACACCGACGTCACGATCCATCTGCGAGATTGAGGGCGAAAAATCCACAGGCGGAAGTTCGATTGCTGTCGCCTAGAAGAGCGATTCATGGAACAGCCGTGGCAAGCTGTACCATGTGGAATACACGGCGTCAAGCCCACCGACCCATCTGGGTGGACCGAGCGAGACATCGCTCTAGCCCGGCTGCTGATAGAGAAACAGTGGGGGCAGATTTCAATTCGTCGGGCTTGTTGGGGCGAATTCGCCGAGGTGGATTTCTCCACCAGGAAGAAAGGAGACCTTTTGAACCGAAATTTAGCGAATATTTTGGAGTCTGCAGGGGCCGCCTACAAAAGCACAGGCGTGATGATCAACTATAAATCGGGACCGAATAACGTGGAGCAAAAACCCACCATGCGTCGTATACGGTTCCCAAGCCAAATTAAGATTTAAGCCATCATATTATCATTATCATCGTTTTCCTATTTTATTTTTCTCTTAGTTTTACATATATAATCATAATCGTAAGCAATTATAATCACACATTACATTCGTCAGTAAGCTAAGGCCTTTAATATTAAGTATATAGTAATCAATTATACCTTATAAAAATATATAAGCACTCCTTAGAATTGTAATAATTTTTATTTTTTTTCATTTCTCTTTTCCTTTATCTCTTACTTTCCTTTAAGAAACACCAATCTTTTTCAAATAATCTTAAGTAAAAAATATTTGAAAAAAAAAAAAATAAATAAATAATATGTATATTGTACACATATATAAATATATATATATATATATATAATGACGTAAAATAAATAGACTAGTTGAATAAAAAAATATTCTTATTCTTGAAAATAACATAAGGGACTGCAGGGGGAAAGAAAGGGAGTGATACCGCTACTCAAGGAGAGTGGTGTGAAACAGACGCGTGCCGGCGGAATACTACAAGAAGGTTATGGACGAATAGATAAAATTATCCTCCACGTGTTTGACGAAATTGACCGAGGTACCTGAAGGACCTATCGAGGAATGAGATTCAAACGTGTAAGTAATAAAGATGCTGCACGGTCTCCCTCGAGCTGAGATGGTCCAGGAATGTTCGAAATCATAAATCGAACCATTCAAAACTCTTTCCATCAAGAGAAAGTCCCAACCTTCACGTCACATGCAAACTAACTGAACACGTGCAAGGAATAAAATAAAAATAAAAACCTACCCTGTAGTTACCTTATAAAATAAAAAAAAAAGAAAAAAAAAATCTTTTTCTAAAAATTATTTAAAATAAAGTATGTTAAATATACATATAAATACACAAAAACACACATATATATATATATATATATATATATATATATATATATATATATATATATATACATATATTCAAAAGGATTCATTTACGTAATAATCAACAGAATAAAATAAAAAAAAAATGTGAAATGTCGAAAAAAGGAGATATTTTTGTCTATGCAAATGTTGTGTAACTTACCCCAACATTTGTCTAAGTCGGGGGGTGTTACGTCCTGTAACTCCACATCTCATTTTTCCGACACATGGTAGATAAAGTAGATAATAAAAAGTATACCGAATGTATTGGCATCAAAGGAGACGGTTCTAAGTTTCCAGAAAAATAATTCTAACTGACGGAATATCCTGAATCGCCAGATGTATAAAATAAAAGAAGGAACCTAAAACAATTGTACAACAGATGGGGAATATAAAAAAATCAAAACGAAAGGATTTGTCAAAATATTCATAAAACATTAATAGCTCGGAAAGACTTGGAATATCTTAAACTAACAATAAATGTCTGGCGGTACACAAAGGAAATTCTGGAAGAAAAACAATTCAGTAAAATCAAATTTCGCCGCGGATCCTAAAGATTAGAAAAAAGGAGGCAAAAAGCCTATAATAATAAAATTGGGATACGCGGCCGGAAACTATAAAAATTCAGGCAGCAATTGCACGCTGCCGATAAAAAAAAAGTTACCTAAGCATTTTCGAATCTGTTATCTGGAAGCTTGGAAGGGCTAAAACCATGTAGTGGGGAGCTCATAAACATTTTCTCCTGGACCAATAGATATCGGGAACTCCTCACCAAAAATTAGAAACTAAGGGCGAAAACTTAGAAAATTAAGAAAACTGAGAGAAGGGCGACCAATAATTGCGAAGACGGAAAAGTGGAGGAATAAGCCTAACGAATAGAATTCAAATTTTGGATAAGACTTAGAATCTGGCGCTGGTCCTCCCCTTTTCCGAGCTTATAAAACCGAGCGCTCCGACGACGCTCACTCTCATTCTGTTCAAAAAATCTAATTTCATCAGTTCACTCAGTTATTCTAAAATTTTAAGTGTTTGTGATAATTTGGTGTGGGCGAAATAAAGAACCATCTCGAGATCTCATCCGAGAGAATTTGAAGACATCAAATTGTAAGTGGCATCATTTATTTATTCCCCTTTTTCCTTTAATTTTGAAACGGTTCCACTAAATAGTTCTATTTAATTTGTATATATATTATATATATGTAAAAATGAAAATTGAGGGAATAGTCAGGGTGCCGTTCACGCTTTATTGTTTCGCTATCTCTCTCTCGAATCCTCCCGTTTTTTCGGGTGCCTCGACCTGTCTAGCGGGCTTCCTTTTGTCGGGGGTTGCGATATGCCGCCAGTAAATGGTGACTATCAAAACCTTGACTTGAGTAAGGCTCCATTCGGCTAGGGGACCCAAAGAAACTTAAGGTGACAACGGAGAGATCCGAAAGGAGCTGTGAGACGTGATGCCCAGCCATATTCTCCTCCATAATTCATTTATTAATTTAATTCATTAAAATGAAATCCTTTTAGTGGAATCATCGAATTTAAGAACCCTAAAGAAAAGCCGGGCTCGCCGAAATCGGCAAATTCGGAATTTGAGGGGCCTTATCCAGTCCTTCTTCGTCCAATATTTATTCGCGGCGGCGCCAGGGGAGATAAGAACCGACCCTCCCCGAAGAAGAGGAGAGAGGTCGTGGTCCCCTCAACCCCCAGCTCCCCCGACTTCGCCGGCTCCCGAAGAAGTTCCCCAGAACGTCGAAGAACCCAGGGAACTTCCCCCTTCTCCGAATCCGCCGAGAACAAGCGTCAATGCGACTGAACCTGAGCTTGATTTGGAGCAGTTCCGCCCTACGACTCCTTCCTATTCTCCGGACATCTCGATTCATTCTCCAGGAGCTGCACCTAGAGCATGCTCCTCTCCTATTTCGTCTCCGATACCTCATCCTGGGGAGCCTGAGGAGGTCGACTCCTTTGCTGATGACGATACTGTCTTTTGGCAAGAGTCTGACGGCCCAGAGCCTTCCCCTCCCCGCCCCGAGTGTGGAGTCCCTCGGCGGGCAAGAGGAACCCAGAGCGATCGTAGATCCTCTCCTCGAGCTCCTCCGGAGGACTTGCTCTCCGTGGACGGATCCCGTCCCCGAAAGGGCCTTCACGATAGGCCCTGATTCCTTTGATCCTGAGGAGATCAGGAGAGAAGCCAGTAGGGCATCTCCTGATCAGAACGTCCTCATATTCTATCCCGGGGTGGAACACCCCTTCTTAGCTCCGATCAGGCTGATTGATCGAGTATTTCCGAGATCGTCGGCCAAGATCTCGGAAATAATTGAAATCGACCTGGATTAAATATTATTAATTTTAGAATTTTTTATGTTATTTCCCGCGTACTTTTGTTAAATAATAAAAATGTGTTGTCTTTTTAACTTAGTATATTAATTAAAATTTTTATTTAGTTAAAATCTCTTGGTCTACCATTTTATTTAATTTTAATTATATTCAATCATCTCTATTTAACATCAATTGAAAAATAAAAAAATGTTAAATTAAATCTCGCTAAACAGATTTCTGCAATTTTCTTTTAATGAACCTTTGAGCTCCATTTATTGCGAAAAACACCTCCGGTTCTTTCCCTGGGAACAAGAAGTAAAATTCTTTCCCTCAAAAGGACAAAAATCGCGCTAACTCAAATCTTTTCTCGTTCAAATACATTCCTAGCGCTTAATACGCGTGGCGTTGTCTCGCACGCGTCACGCAAGAATTGGTAGTTGCGTCTCTCTCTCTCTCTACCCTTTACCTGCTCTCAATCCATTTCCTAATCATTGAGAACCGGTAATCCTTCTATTAAAAATTATTTCTAAACTTGACGTAACATTGGTTTTAAAATATTTTATAAAAGTCTCGAGCTTGTTATATGAAGCATGCGTGGAATAACATACATTATATGTATTATTCCTAGCGCTGTCATATTCTCCAACTATATTCGTATCTTTACCCCTTTATTTTTTTTATTACTGACGGTACAATAGTTGGTATTTCTTTTCTTTTTTCTTTTTTTTGTTGTTACTGGTTTTGTTGTTTTATTTTACCCCTTTACCCCTTTGCCCCTTTACCTCTTTACCCCTTTATTTTTTACTGACGGTACAATAGTTGGTATTTCTTTTCTTTTATTTTTTTTGGTTTTTACCGGTTAATTGCAATATAATGTATGGGTTAACATTCGCATATTTTATTGTATTACTTGTAATAGAGTTCTGCAAATGTCAGATTTTTGCAGCTAGCAAATGGGCTGGATTGCACAAAATAATTTTTATTTTGCGGTGTATGAAGTGTTCTTGTTTTGCTAATGTTTTTTTCAAATTTAAACTGATTTTCACTTTGTGCCGTTTGATGCGTTGATTGAGGCGTTCATGATTGCATCTTTTTCAAAATTTATTTTTAGCGCTGTCATATTCTCCAACTATACTCGTATCTTTACCCCTTTATTTTATTACTGACGGTACAATAGTTGGTATTTCTTTTCTTTTTTCTTTTTTTTGTTGTTACTGGTTTTGTTGTTTTATTTTACCCCTTTACCCCTTTGCCCCTTTACCTCTTTACCCCTTTACCCCTTTATTTTTTACTGACGGTACAATAGTTGGTATTTCTTTTCTTTTTTTTGGTTTTTACCGGTTAATTGCGATATAATGTATGGGTTAACATTCGCATATTTTATTTTGCGGTGTATGCGGTGTATGTGATGTTCTTGGTTGCTTATGTCGTTTTAAACTTAGTTTGAATTTATTTTGTGATGTTTGTGGTGTTTGATGCGTTGATTGAGGCGTTCATGGTTGCCTGTTTTTTTCAAATTTAAGCAGTGTAGTAATAATAGAAGTTAGAATTCTTAGTAGCAATTTAATCAGTATCACGTAGCGAAATATCATATCATATGAATTTTAAATTCGGCGTACTCCTATCTCCTTGTGCAAAATCCCCTAACTTGGCCTTGGTGCAAAAGCTAGCGGTGTATAATGCGACGAGCGAGCAGTCTCGCCTCATCGTTGTAACTGAGCGGAGGTCCGCTCTAATCAATAAATTCTTTTTTGAAGCGTTTCCAAATCAATTTTACTCTACAATTTATCTGAATCCCTTACAAAATCAGAAGTGGGATCGAGACTCCGAATTCCTCAGGTAAAAACGAGGAGAAGTGATTTCGAATATCTCAAAGGAGATCGAAATAAGTTTGAAATGAATAAGTTGTGCGCGAAAGCGTGAATTAGAACTGTGAATTGTATGAGTCAAGGAATCGTTATGAGAGATCCTAGTACATTCACTGTTACGACATTAAAGGATAAGCTGCGTGAGCTAAACCTGGCTACAACAGGCATTAAAAATGAGTTAATCAAGAGGCTTCAAAAAGCGGATCCGTCAGAACAATGGATCATAGATCTTGATTCAACGGAGGTAGACGCGTCGGAAGAAGAGCGAAGTGATACCTCGAGTCCGAGTGGGGCAGCAGACGACCAGGAAAATCCACCTGGTAGAGAAGAAATGCTCAGAAGGGAAAATGAGTTAGCGAAAAGAGAACGATCTTTGATGGCTCGAGAATTGGACGTTATGCGAAGAGAAAATGAGCAGTTACGCGTTTTGACACAAGTATCGCAAAACGAAAGCTTCAGTGCGTCAACCTACAAGATTAGTTTGACTAGTTTGAAGGAACTGTTACCGGCCTTCAGTGGAAAATACGGAACTTTTCAGAAATGGAAAGAGCAGTTGACGTTGGTAAAGCGAACGTACCAACTGGACGACGGCATGACAAAGCTACTGATAGGAGCAAAACTAGAAGGAGATGCAATCGAGTGGTTCCATTCGGTACCGGAGCACCTTTCTATAACTCTTCAGGACCTGTTAGGACGTATGGAGATAATGTATGATCAGCGGGAAAAGAAGTTGACCCTACGAAGAGAATTCGAAAAAAAAAAATGGAATTATGGCGAAACGTTTGCCGAGTATTATCACAAGAAAGTTATTCTTGCCAATAAGGTTCCGATAAGCGAAGAGGAGATGGTAGATTACATCATTGAGGGGATTCCAGATGACTCCATCAGACGACAGGCAATGATGCTGCGATTTGTGGATAAAGAAGCAATGCTACACGGAATGGAAAACATCTCGCTGCCTACAGAACATAAAACTCAACAAAAAATGGAAAAAGGGGCGACCAAGATAACAGGCAAAATAACGGGTGCATATAAGAAAAGTAGTGGTGAAGTGAATGTGAAAACAGAAGTGCGGTGCTATAATTGCAACGCGGAAGGTCATATGGCAAACAAGTGTCCGATGCCTAAGCGAGAAAGAGGAGCTTGCTTCAAGTGTTACCAGATGGGTCACCGAGCCAAGGACTGCCCGATAAAAGGACGCCCGAAGAAAGAAGTTAACAGCGTGTCAACCACCAGAGGAGACGAGGAAAGCGACGGCATGTCAAATGGCGAGAGAAGCGAAATTATTAATAGCGTGTCTAATAGCGAGATTAAGGACTTTCATAGAAAAGTAAGTTATGAACTTGTAGACAAAGCAAATGATATGAAGATTTCTCTAGAACTCGATACGTTATTAGATACCGGTAGTCCTATAAGTTTTATTAAGGAAACTCTCGTGCCACCAAAATTTGTAAGACCTGTTTCATCGGATAAAAATATGTATTGCGGATTAAATAATAGTAAACTACAAATAAAAGGGGAAGTAAAAGCAAATATAACATTAAACCGGAAAGAAGCAAAGTGTGTAATAATAATGGTTGTTACAGAACGTTCAATGAAGGCATCAGTTGTAATCGGTCGAGACCTGCTAATACAATTTTTTGGAAAAGAAAAGTCAGATGGCAAAATTTCAGAAGATGAAGTGATAAAGGAAATATTGCAAATATCCATAGACGAAGTAAATTGTGATATAAAAAAAACAATAAACATTAATCAAAAAATAAGTCCCGAAATACAAGTATCCGTTAAGAAACTATTTGAAAATGAATATGTAAAACCCGATAGGCCAGAAAAACCAAAGATTGACGCGGAACTTTGTTTAAAATTACGAGAGAATAAGCCATTTAACTTTCCTTCAAACCGGCCTTCTTATGCAGAAAAAGGGAGCTTCGAGTATTATTAGATTCATTAGTTGAGAAAAAATTATACGCCCAAGCGAATCGGAATATGCATCTCCGGTTGTGTTAGTACGTAAAAACAGGAGATATACGACTATGTGTAGATTTTCGCGAATTAAACAAACTATTGATTAAGGATAATTATCCATTGCCAAACATAGAGGATTTGATAGATTCATTGTATAACAAAAAATACTTTACAAAGTTAGACTTGAAAAACGGATTTTACCACATTAAAATGTCTAAAGATTCAGTAAAATATACCGCGTTTGTAACGCCGTTAGGGCAATTTGAATTTTTGCGTATGCCGTTTGGTTTAAAAGTAGCCCCCTCCCGTTTTCAGCGTTATATTAATCAAATATTGTCTAATCTCATTCGAGAATCGAAGGTGATAGTTTATATGGATGATATTTTAGTAATATCGGAAACAATTGAGCAACATTTAAATATATTGCGACAGGTGTTTAGATTATTTGTAACAAATAAACTCGAATTAAGAATCGATAAGTGTATTTTCCTCCAAACAGAAATAGAATTTGTCGGGTATTTGATTACAGGCACCGGAGTAAAACCAACTAAGGCAGGAATAGAATCCGTAAAAAGAATTCCAGTACCGCGTAATATTAAGGAGGTACATAGTTTTGTCGCTTTATGTTCCTATTTTAGAAAATTTATTCAATCCTTCTCGTTGATTGCTAAGCCACTGTACGAATTATTACGTAAAAATGTGACATTTACCTTCGGACCGCGTGAATTAAAAGCATACGAGGAATTAAAGATTAAATTAACACAGGCACCTGTACTAGCAATATACAATCCCAATAGCGAAACAGAGCTACACTGCGACGCGAGTACGAGCGGTTTCGGGGCAGTATTAATGCAACAAGGTAAAGACAAATATTTTCATCCAGACTTCTTTTTCTCAAAACGAACTACAGACGCAGAAAGTAAATATCATAGTTTTGAATTGGAAATGTTATGTATAATATATGCCCTGCGACGATTTAGAGTTTACTTAAATGGAATTAAATTTAAGATAGTTACGGATTGTAACGCGTTAGCCTTAGCAATTAAGAAAAAAGAAATAAATCCTCGAATAAGTCGATGGGTGTTAGAATTAATGAATTATGATTATACAACCGAGCATAGACCCGGAAAACGAATGGGACATGCAGATGCGTTAAGTCGATTGCCACACGAAATAATGGTAATCGCCGATAATCCGTTCGAATTAAACCTTGCTCTTAGTCAAAGTCGAGATCTGCAATTAATGCGTGCAAGAGCGGCGGATAGAATAATGCGAAGCCAAAAATATAATAAGGAATATTTTGATAAAAAGCGTAAACCAGCTAAAAAATACGAAGTAGGAGATTTTGTTATGATAAAAAATATCGAAACTACTCCCGGAACGTCTCATAAAATTATACCGAAATATAAAGGACCGTATGAGGTATGTCGCGTTTTAAGAAATAATCGATACGTAATTAAAGATGTAAAGGAACATCAGATGTCTCAAAAACCGTACGAAGGTACGTGGGAAGCTGCAAACATAAGACCGTGGAAAAATTGCGGTGAACTTTGAGGACAAAGTATGGTCAGGACTGGCCGAAAATTGTAGTAATAATAGAAGTTAGAATTCTTAGTAGCAATTTAATCAGTATCACGTAGCGAAATATCATATCATATGAATTTTAAATTCGGCGTACTCCTATCTCCTTGTGCAAAATCCCCTAACTTGGCCTTGGTGCAAAAGCTAGCGGTGTATAATGCGACGAGCGAGCAGTCTCGCCTCATCGTTGTAACTGAGCGGAGGTCCGCTCTAATCAATAAATTCTTTTTTGAAGCGTTTCCAAATCAATTTTACTCTACAATTTATCTGAATCCCTTACAGCAGTATTTTTGCGGAAATCTCGAAACGACCGACGAAACGGTCATGTTTTATATTATTACGCGATGATGTACAGGTTTGAGTTAGTAGTCTCTAGCATGCCCTTACGTAGTACACATGTACGTAGTACACATGTACGCAGTACACATGTACGCAGTACGCAGTACGCAGTATGCAGTACACATGTACGCAGTACACATGTACGCAGTATGCAGTACACATGTACGCAGTAAAGCAGTAAGCAGTATGTAGTATGTATTATAGATGTAATTATACAAATGAAGTAAAACATTGTACAATGCGTACGTTATATATTTTTCTCATTTTTATACATTTTTGTATCGAATCACACATACACATGTGTGAAATAAAAAAATTTATTAAACGATGCTGTTTTTGTCGATCCACGAATTGTGCGATCCGTCGAATCCCAACCATTTTACGTAGACCTTGTCACCCTTTTTGCGCAGAACCTTCTCCACCAGATACACGTCCGGATGCGTCGCGCGGTGCAACTCGTACTCGTAGAACGCTCCGGATATCGCCTCACCGCGATAATCCTCCAGTAGATAGGTAGCTGGATTAGTTTGCTGCACCTTAACGATCGTGAAAACCTCGGTGGTCCAATTCGGAGTGTATCCCTTTTCAAAAATCATTTTAAACTTGCTCACGCGTACTTTATCACCGACCCTGAATTTGGCCGGAGCGGCTATCTTTATAGCGCTGTACACGGTGTCGAGGAGTTTTTTGGCGATATCAGGTGTCACGTCAACGGGCCGCATGCCGATCGTTCGATGCTTGCGCCTATTGTACTCGTCTACAAGACGCGGTAGCGCGTCAAACCACTCATAATTACCGTTGAGTGTAAACATCTTCCACATGGCGTTTTTGAGCGTGCGATTGAATCGTTCGACTATCGACGCCTTCATTACCGAGTACGTTGAGTAATGATTGACACCGCGTTCCGTGAAGAGCCGATGTACGTCGGTGTTGTAAAACTCTTTTCCCATATCGGTTTGTAAATTTTTCGGACATCGCCCGCTCTTTCGCATCAACTCCGCTAAAGCGTCAGCCGTTTCGCTGCCGCTTATATTCTTCAGCGGTATTGCCCACGCATACTTGCCGAGTACGTCGATGACGGTGAGAATGTAACGGTAACCTCGGTTGAAACGCGCGTACGGTTGTATCTCGACGATATCAGCCTGCCACAAATCGTCGTATCCCTTGACCACGACGCGTCTTCGCAGAAAGTTTCTTCTCGCCGGGGAGTGTAACTCGTCGACAAGTCGCCTCCTCTCAGGACCCGTGTCGTTAGACTTGCGTGATTTAGACACTATCAATCACGTCCCGCAGCACGCCGATTCTGTCGCTTGATTCCTTCAGTCGATTAATTTATAATCAAACCAGCCTCACGCAGTTCCTCGATAATTGACAGAATTTCATTGTCGTGAGCGTTGTGACCGGCTCGACGCGAAGCATCCAGCAATCTAAGACGATCCACGAGCTCGTTGGGATCGTCCCAGTGCACGTAGTCGATCGCGTGATCATTCAACGTCATGAGGTGAGGTAATCCTTTACCGGAACTTTTTCTTCTTGATTTCCTGGCCGAATCGCCCGACATCAGCGGTGCGATCACCTTCAAATACTTTGAGCCTCTGTTACCCATGACGCGACCGTCGTCGCTGAAATTTTTTTTATGCGCGTTCGTCGATTCGAGTATGCTTTTGTAGTGACGTTTATCCGCCTCGGTGTAAGCAGTTACGTCGGGTATTTTCTTGAAAATCAACTCATACAGACCTTCCGTTCCAGGATATCTCTTACCAGCGATGATTATATCGTCGTTCTTATGGTCGAATTCAACGTGTTTGTTCCCGAGCATTACTTTGTTTGTGTCAAAGTATATACCGAAAACGTCGTCAATATTTATTCTTCTGTCACCGCACGCCGCTTCAAGGTACATCGTTGCCAGCGATACGCTGGGTCGCGGTGTCGATACGCCAGGTCGCGGCGTCGATATGCCGGACCGCGGCCTTGATGTCCGAAGCCGTGGCGTCGACGCAGGTTCGACGTTTTCGGTCGTAACGTATGAATCGACGGTCGTATCACCAAATGACGGATTAGCTACAATCGTATCACCCAACGTTGCCGATGACAACGAATCGTCAAACGTGACGTTTAAACGCCGTTCAGGTTTTGATGTCGACCACATTCGTCGCTCCAGTTTCGGCGTCAAACGCTCCGATTTTGACTCCATCTTCGGTACCGCGATACCGGATTCCTCGACGGTCTCAACCATCCGTTTTAGAGGTTCGACGATGGGCTTGAGACGCTTCTCCGACGCAATGTCGGCGTCGATCGTGTCGGTTTTTATGTCTCGATGTTTTCTGCGAATCGCCTCGCTCGTCTTCTCGATCTCCCGCGTAATCTTTTCACGCTCGCGCACGTCGTGGTTGTCATCTTTCCCCGTCATATCGATCAATCGATTGTATCCCCCCCGATCTGTTCTCGACAAAGCGTCTTCGACGACTGGATGTCGCGCGATTTCGACAACCTGTTAAATCAACTCGACGGTACCGCGAACACGTCGAATCCTCGCCTGTATCGCCCGTTGTCGAGCGGACTGTCCTTGTCGATCACCGCGAAACCGTGATCGCGTTGCCAGCATTCGCGACACAACACGCTGAACTCGTCGTACGACATGTCGGTGTTGACGTGATCGTTGTACACGTGTTTCAGATTTGTTCCATCCTGTTTGAACAAAATAAGCAGATTTGCGTTATCGCGTATCAGATGCTTGGGTATCCTCGCGTACGACTGGCACAGATAAAAGCAGTCTACGTTCGAGTGACGACCCATCGCGAAGTACTCCCTCACGGCGTCTTGCTTGTCGCACGCGATATCGTCGAACATGAAAATCGAATGCGGAAGTGCCTCACTCGGTGGAACGACGTCGCTGTTGTTGGAAAACGTGAAATAGCCTATCTCGTCGATCGGTGTCAGCAGATGTTCCAAGTACTGATACTTGGGGCTGTTGCAGCGATTTCAAGTACACGTACACGTTCTCGAAACGCAAACCGTGCGAACTTTCGAACAGACTGATCAGAACGTTCGTTTTGCCGCAGTTCGATAGACCGCACACGATCGCGCGCACGGTGTTTGGCAGCATCTCACCGTGCCTGCGTATTTTCTCTCCCTCGAGACTATCCATTAATCGTAATCTATCGTCACAATTCGCGACGCGTATCGTCTGCGGTTGTCGCACGAATCGCATTTTGTCCCCGTTGTACGGAGACAACCGCTCGCGCGCCTATTTATAGTCGCGCGAACCCGCGAATAGCTCATTAATCGATATGTATCTCGCGCTGAAACATCCTCTTGACGTGTTAAACTTAACCGCGGAACAGTTGAGCACCATACCAAAGGACGTGTTACTGCACGTTTGCGGTGATTACATTCATCACGTGTGGGACAAACTTCCCGCGCACTTGACGGAAGATCCGGAGGTTCGAACCTACCGCAGGTGCCTCGAGCATTACAATCAACCCTGGCAAGAAACGCACATCGACGGACCTGCTCCGTTAATCCGAGAGTGCGGCGAGTGTCAACGTCGTTTACCGATTCGTCGGAAGTAAAGTGCTGCGGCAAGGGTCTGTTGAATCGCGCGATAAACGCCCTTCCCTTCGAACTGCACATCCCCGGTTATCAATTTTGCGGCCCGGGAACTCGATTGAAGGAACGCATAGCGAGAGGTGATCGAGGCATCAATCCGTTGGACAAAGCGTGTCGCGAGCACGACTTGGCGTACGCGCAAAGCAACGATCTCACGGACAGACACGCAGCGGACAGAGAACTCGCCAAGAGAGCGGGAAAACGCGTTATAGCGAGAAATTCAGGCTTATGTGAGAGAGCCGCCGCAGCAGCCGTGTGGGCTGCGATGAAAGCTAAAACGAAAATTGGCATGGGTATGTCTACTACGACTAGGAAGAAGAGGTTGAAGACTGTGAGAAACAGAACGATTACGAAGAGGCGGAGAAGTACGATTCACAAAAAACGCATGCTTCCAACAGCAAAGCGCGGCGGCATGCTGCCGATTATTCCGATTCTCGGTGCAGTCGGATCGCTTGTCGGTGGAGCTGCGAGTATAGCGAGAGCTGTAAACGAGAGAAGAGCTGCGCGCGCAGCAGCCGGTGGATCCGGCGTACATCTGGCCCCGTACAACGGTGGACGGGGTCTCTCTCTCAAGCCGTACAGGTACGGCAGAGGTACGACTGTTGCGAAGAGAGGAAGAAAAAAAAAACGTCGAGAAGACGTTAAAAATGCCCACGGGTGCTACTACGAACGTGCAATTGAATCATCTGGCCGGACGTCTGCGCGTTCCTTATTTCAGAGGTGTATTTATGCGCGACGCCCTACCTACGAGTGGCGCGCATACAAACGAGAGCGGCATCGTGAACCTGGATAACGTGACGGGTCCGGGGACTCACTGGGTAGCGTACGCCAAAAGGGGAGATCGCGTCGCGTACTTTGACGGCTTCGGTAATCTCCGACCGCCTGTGGAATTGGTGCGATATCTCGGAGTCAACGTTTCATCGATAGAGTACAATCGACGATCTTATCAAACGTACGATTAGAGTATCTGCGGACAGCTGTGTCTACGTTTTTTAAGTACAATCGACGCGATTACGTTTAAAAACTGACGTCGCGACGCACTTTGCCTCAGTATCACTTCAAACATGTCGATCACGCTTACGTTAACCGGTAGGAGCAGTGTTCTCCATTCGAGCTACTCACCGGCGTTGAATCTCAGTGATGGAGATTACGAGCTCGGTCTCACTGACTTTGCGACTTACAACACCATACCGAACGTCGATTCTACGAACAACAAATTTTACTATGGCACGGACGGTAAAGAAATTACGATTCCCGAGGGATCGTACGAGATACAGGCCATAGACAAATTTTTGAAACACGCGATGCCGCGACAACGCGATACCGTCGATGGAAATCGTAATGAGAAGAGCGAGAAGAACGATGATTTCTCGATAGCGATTCGCGCCAACTTCAACACTATGAAAAGCGAGATCAAATCCGCGTACGTGGTGAACTTTTCAAAACCAAACTCGTTGGGACCGCTTCTCGGATTCTCACCGCACCGCGTACTGCAACCGCGAAAGTCGCACGAGTCCGACTTACCGATCAATATAATCAATCTGAATATTATTCGCATCGAATGTAACGTAACCGCGGGCGCATACTGCAACGGCGAACGCGTGCACACGATTCATGAATTTTCACCGAAAGTGCCACCGGGATATAAGATCATGGAAACGCCCACACAGGTCATTTACCTACCGATCATCGTGCGATACGTTACGGATCTCACGATACGCGTCACCAACCAAAACGGACGACCGATCGACTTTCGCGGAGAGGAGATCACCGTCAGATTGCACGTGCGACTACAACGACAACGACAACGATAACGTGGCATGTTAATACCGAACGAAACGAGACGCGTTTCGACGATCAGTTTCGGTACTGGTACGATTCAACAGCCTGAACCGCGACAACATATCGCTGTAAATAGCGTTGGAAGGATAAGAAGAAGAAGACTAACCGAAACAAACGTTGAATTTCTGAGATCGCTCGGATTCGCTGTGCGAAATAATTTTATCTGAACAATGGCCGACATTCTGAATATCCAAGACGAACCGGTCTTCGACGATCGAATCGTCAAGATTGAGACTCACGCCTACAATCCGTTTGCCAATACGACGTTCGGATACAGCAATGAGATAAGAATACTGATACAGCAACAAGATCTGTACACGCTGCCGCACGAAAGTTTTCTCTACATCGAGGGAAAATTAACGAAGGGCAAGGTGATTGCGGGAGCCGACGTGATTCTTGGGGACAACTGTATCGCCTTCATGTTCGATGAGATACGATACGAGCTCGACGGTGTGGAGATCGATCGTAACAGAAACGTTGGCGTGACCAGCACGCTGAAAAATTACGCGACCGTTTCATCCGACAGGAGCGTGATTCTGCGGAACGCGGGATGGCTCGGTCCCACGATCAATGCGAACGGTTACTTCAATTTCTGCGTACCGCTCAACATGCTGCTAGGATTTTGCGAAGACTATAGGCGCGTCGTGATCAATGCTCGTCACGAATTGATTTGAAACGACCGTAATTCCTGGCCGCGAATATCTTGCAAGCGAGAGTGCCCGGACGTGCTCGCCGGGCGGACAGGATTCGCGAGTGAATTGATAGGTCCGAGAATGCACGAGACGTGGTTTTTATGTAACAATTAATTGAGACTTTATTCAATTAATATAGTAGAATACATTAAGCCAATTATGACGAACGCGTGCTTGAGACGTCGCCGGACGAACACGAATTTAACAATAGATTCACGATGACGCGGTAATTGGCGCGTGTATGCGCTTGATCGGTACGGTGGTAATCGATACGCGGATCTACGACGGGCGGGCCGTTACAGGTTTTCGGCAGCCGCCTAGATAACGCCCTAATCGGAGCGCGGGGTTAGCGGCGCGAGTATGTCCCCGAGTCGCGGGCCTGGGCGGGGCCTGATCTATGCACGCGGCGCGAGACGCGGTGATCGACTTAACGCTTAGATCGCGGCGCGAACGCGGTATTCGGACAGCGGGGAGGATGGAGCACCTTTTCGGTGTTGCAGTAGCCGAGAGTACTCGGCCGAGGCGGAGATCTCTCCACCCCGGGTTTGTGCAACGGTGCGAATGGATATTTTCGCCTAGGCAAGATGACTGTCGACCCGGGATCGAGATCGCTCGAAGGAGGCGAAGTGCGCTTCACCCCACGAGCCGGTCGTATCAGTCTAAGTTGCGTTCGGCAGGAAGATTCCTCTGCGGTGCAAGCGTCAGGAGTTCCTGACCGAGACGGAGTTCGCTCCACCCCGTTGGTTTGCTCGCTCCAGGAGTCGGTTCGGTTCGGATGTTCGCTGCGAAGCGAACGGCACGAGAACGGTGCGCGACTTCCCGAGTTCGGCTTTTATATCGCACAAGGCTATATTCGGGGTATCCTTGTTCGTGGCGCCGGCCGCGGTATTCCGCGGTACCGTGCGCGTCGCGCTCGCTCGGATGAGTTCGGGGCCGCTCGGATACGCTCGTTCCGCGGGACTTGGCGCGTTCCGCGGTACTCGTTATAATTACGTATTTCGATGATCGGTTTCTTCGGGAGCCCCCCGCGCTCCCTTGCCTGGCCGAGAGGATGGTCGTCTCGCCTGTTCTTCACTGGGGACGATGCTCCTTCCGGGGGCATCGTTACAGATTCTTATACGAGCGCGCAACGACAACAACTGTCTAGTGGGCAGTTCCGCGCTCGAGCCTAAAGTTGACTTGCTGAAGATACAATGGCGTATGCCTCATGTACTTTTGAACGAGGTAAAGAAATTGGCGATGTTGCGCACCTTGGAGAGCGGCCGATTCGTCAGTATGGGTTTTCGCTCATGGGATCTGTACGAGTTTCCGCTACTGCAACTCACGACCAAACACTCATGGGCCATCAAGACCGCCACGCAACTCGAGAAACCTCGATACATCATCTTTGCTCTGCAGACGGGTCGAAAAAACGTTATGTCTGAAGACAACAGTCGTTTCGACAATTGCAAACTGACCAACGTGAAGCTCTATCTCAATTCAGAGTGCTACCCGTACGACGATATGAACCTCGACTTTAGCAAACGTAGATACGCGATTCTCTACGACGCGTACGCGCGTTTTTGCAAAGAATACTACGGCTACGAGTATCTCGAACCGAATCTCACCGTCACGTCGTTTCTGCTCAACGGTCCGTTCGTCATCATCGACTGCTCGCGTCAAAACGAGTCGGTTAAAACCGCTACCGTGGACGTGAGATTGGAGTTTGAATGCAAGAACAATGTAGCGCCAAATACCACGGCTTACTGTCTCATCATACACGATCGTTTGGTTCAATACAACCCGTTGACCAACGTTGTACGTAATATCACGTAGAAATGATCTTCGACGTGTGTATGTAAAGCGGTGAATCGACGAACGTTGCGTATTCACTTCCATTCCGTCGTATGCGTAACGTCGATAGAGAGAGAGATTGTCATCGTCGTCATGAAACCATCAAAGTATCAACCGTCTTGTTGGTGCGAGAACGCGAGTCGCATGAAGGAAGATAAAGCTACGCAAACGGATCCTAGACCGACGGATCACTTATTGAACAGAGGAATGACGTATCGAGTGACATCCACGGGAAACACAGTGGTTGACGTAGCCACGCAAACGGATAAGAAGTCGCGAAGCGAACGACTTCAGGAACGCGTGACGGATTTTGTCTCGAAGCATTTAAAAGTAATACAATTTGGAAAAGGGGGATAAAATTAAAAGATTGACGAATACGCTCGCGCGTGTTCAGTAACGAAATTTCCTCCGATCGAGTCGCATCGTTATCATCATCATCATCATCATCATGTCCACGCCAACGTTCGTCGATCTCCAAGGATATCCCATCGGACGACGTTTCGTCGTGAAGGAAGCGGCGGTGCTGCGAGGTGGTACCGTTCTTGCGCATTACGTCTTTGCAAAGCCTATGCCATGGGGTGTTGTATCGCGAGAGGACAGACGCCTCGTTACCTGGTTGGTACGAAATCATCACGGTATAGCGTGGGAAGACGGGGACGTTCCGTACAGTCAGGCTAAACGCCAGATCATCAGGGCCCTACAGAACGAGGAAGATTGCTACGATCACGCCATCGTATACGTCAAAGGACTCGAGAAACGCGATTGGCTGCAAGATATGCTTGAAGAGGATTACTACGGCGACGACTATGATGATGGTTACAAATTCTACACGGACAATCTGATCGTCAGAAACATCGAAGATGATTTCGAACATGTTGAATCACTTAGCGATTTAAACGATTCGAATACTTTCCGCTGTAGGAGACATTCCAAAATTTGCGCCGTGCAAAATGTATTTAAATTGTACAATTGGTGGCGTAACCGTCAAAATGATGATAATGTATAATTTTTGAATAAACTTTTTTTTTTCATACTTATACTTCTGCGCCTTTGGATTATTTTACCCCTCTCCTAATTACCCTCTCTCAATTACCTTCTTCCAATCAATTTCTCTTAATTACCCTCTCCGATAATTTGTCTAACTGCGTTTTATATTACCCCACTCTATGCAAAATTTTAAATAATGAAAGAGGGGATTTTTTTTACAACCGTCCTCGACTCGAGGTACCCTCTGATCGTGCGATCAGTACATTTTTCGCATTGGCCGCAACAGCAGCAACGATTACGACAACGTCTACGATTACAACTACGATTATGAATACGACAATGTATTACACCGAGAGAAATTGCTACAAAGTGCGCCGAATTGATTGCGGTAATGAACCCTCCTCATCTAACGAGTAAGTATTTTTTTATTATAAAAATTATTTACATTAAAATTAACATATTAACATTCACGATTGTTCTTATTTAATTTCCATCGTCCCACCGAAACGATACGTGACGCGCTTACTATGCAGGCGATACCCGCTGACCCGCACGGGATACAAATATCTCGAAATCGGCGTGAACGTTGGTCCGCGTAGTTTTGTGGAGATCATCGTAGGCGATAATCGAGGAGATGAATTGTCGATGTTGCTTGACACCTGGAAGGAACTCTGCGAGCATCGATGGACAATTCAGAATATGCTTCGCGATCGACCGAAGCAACCATACGACTGTTTGAACATAGGTTCGCTCACAGTGCGAATATGTTATATGAACGAAATGAAACTTGTACGACTTGAATCTTTCGACGCACGTATGGCTATGACCGAGGCTACGTTCACGCGAATGTTGGATTTTGATGATTGCGTCGCTTTGAAATTCAACGTACTCACCAAAGCCCTACCGAAGATCGACGACAAATACGAGCAATTTTGTAAAATCGCTTCCGCATCAAGAAGTCGTACCGAAGCGGTGAGCGCTGTACGCAGCAGCGATTCCTTCGACGAACAACAAATTATAGATTGTGAAATGCTTGCGATTATAATAAATGTGTAAGAAAAAAAGTATAATGAAATATATTGTATCGCATATTTAGAAAATATATACTTTGTAGTTTTTATGTAACATTTTTAATTATTTCTATTCCATCCTTCATCTTCTTATAATTGTGAGGCGTAAGTCCACCTCGTGAATCCGCCTTGTTCGTATGTAACGTATGTATCTGAGAGAGAAAGAAATAAGATAAGGAGGAGCGATTACCCGGGGGTGTGTACAGCGTCACCCGCATTCGAATCGTATGAGCGCATAAAAGAATCGTTGATAAACGATAGGCGGCGCGAACGAGTGTGAGCGAGAGGGAACGATGAGCGCGCCATACTTTGCGTTCAACGGGTGCGAGCGAGAGGGGACGCTGGGCGCGCGACACTTGTGCGTTCAACGGGTGCGAGCGAGAGGAGACGATGGGCGGCGCGAACGAGTGCGAGCGAGAGGGAACGATGGGCGCGATACCTTGCGATCCGCCGCTTGCCGCCGCCGTCGCCGCCCGTTGCCGCCGCGACGCCACACGACCCTTTTTAAAAAATCGCGACTCCTTTGAAAGTCGCGATGCCGCATAAACATGCCGCTGCGCGACGACACGCTTATCATTTTTAAAAATAATATTGCATTTCAGAGTTTCGATGTTGTTATTATTTTTGTTTACTCGTCTAAAAATTTAGTTATAAGTCGACTAGAATCGTATCGTCGTTAACGATACGTCCGTAGTCTTCGCTCTATTTTCTTATTTCGTCGGTCGCCGCATACCGTTCGTTGTTTACCTCTACAGGTGAGATCCGTTAACGTTGGATTAATCCGGTTTTCACCGGTTATTTCGCCACCTGTTTTGTTTTCATCCTCACTGTTCCGATGATCGAGGGATTATTTCGGCCGAAACGCGACCTGTTTTCGCGCGAACCGCTCACTTGTAATTCCGCTGTTATCACGTTCTCATCGTCGGAATACAGTCTCGCTCGGCTGCGATTATTTCGATCCTTCGCGATCAGTAGATCCTCCGCGATCAGTAGATCTTCCGCGATCACCATTTTAACGAGGCTCGGTTTTCTTTTCATCGAATTGTGCACCGACAAAAGTGCAGAGCAAGGTTCGCGATCGCGCCATTCTCCGGCACGCGTGCAAGATCTCCGCCGATCGGGCGGGTAACCTTCCGCTCAAGAAGATCTCCGCCGGGAACGCTGGGCTCAGGAAGATTTCCGTTCGTCACAAACCTTGTTCTCGCGCTTAACGATCTGGAACTTGTATTTTTTTTGTATTTCTTTTTCTCCTTTTTTGGGGGTTTTTGTAAATATATTTTGTTCTAATTGTCGCTGTTGCTTACCACAATTATTACAACGTCTGTCTTTCTTTGTGATTGTCGCCGTTACGCTAAGCACCGCGTCGAGCTCAGTGCTGAGCTGTCTTCACCAGCAGACAAACAAACCGGTGCGCTTTTTTTTTCTAATTTTTAATCGCGCACATAAAGCTAGTGGTCCTTCGAGCCGGATTCGACGCGTGTGCGGGTTTCCCCTTTGTTTCTCGTGAGCACTCAAGTCCGTCGTCATGTCCGACACCGCAAAGCAGCTGCTACTCGCGCAAGGGCAATTGCAGCGGTCCATCGTTCGATCTGTGGACAACCTCAAAAAGCTGGGTCGCGCCAACGTCACGCCAGCCATTCTTCGCTCTCGCATCAGCACCATCAAAGAGAATTGGGCGCTATTCTTTCGTGGGCATTCTGAGCTGCTGAGGTCAGTGAGAGAGGAAGTTCAGCAGAGCACTCCTTACTTCAAAGACGGTCATTACGACGTGGTGGAGGACGCCTATCAGTCTGCGCTGGATTATATGAACGAATCTCTGGAGACGCTCGAGCCGCCGGCCGTGAGTTTGAATCAAACAAGCAGTGACGCCGGGTTCTCGCGGTCAAACTTCTCGTTATCACATTTGCCTCCGATTTCTCTGCCTCCATTCGATGGCACTTTAAATGCGTGGGAGCACTTTCGGGATCGTTTTAATGCGCTCATAATCCAAAATCGCGATCTGAAAGACTTTGCGCGGATGCATTACCTCGTCTCATGTCTCACGGGCAGTGCGTTAGAATGCGTTCGCGATCTGGCAGTCACCGCCGATAATTTCGAAAACGCCTGGCAATCTTTAAATCTGCGCTTCGAGAATAAACGACGGCTTGTTCGCTCACACTTGTCCACGTTGCTTAATCTTCCCACTGTTTCGAAAGAATCTGCCGGAGAGTTACAAGCGTTAATCGATAAAGTAAATTCCACAATCACGTCGCTCAAAAAATTAGATCGTCGGCCTAAAGATTTGTGGAACGATATTCTCGTGTACATCGTTTCTCAACGCCTCGATGCGCCGTCGCGAAAATCGTGGAGTATGCGGATAAGTGATTCCGATGATCTCCCTTCGTTTTCGGAATTGCTTGAGTTCTTACAGCATCGTCGTCGTGCGCTGGACGATTTAAGTGTTCCGCCAGCTCGTGTCTCAGCGGCAAAGGCGTTGCCGCATCGGATAAGTGCGTCCACGGCGTCTTCGACGTCCGCGTCTGGTTCCGGCAACTCCGCCACGTCCGTTGCACCTCCTGCAAGTTCTCTCCATGCGTCATCAAACGCCGGACCCAGCTCCCGCTGCCCAATCTGTCAGGCCAAGCATTATTTCAACGCATGTCCGTCGTTTGTAAAGGGGAGCCTGAGCCAACGCCGCAATTTCGTGCAATCTCATAAACGGTGTTTCAATTGTCTCGGCGGCAATCATTCCAGTCGCGAATGTCCTAGCAAATATACGTGCCGTCATTGTCACCAAAAACATCATACGCTGCTTCACGATAGTGCGTCCACGGGCTCAGGCTCTTCTTCTTCTTCTTCGCAGGTTTCGGCCGTGAGCGACACGGCGAAATCCGATGATTCTCACGCGGAGGTCACGTCGCTGGTTGCGTCCCGCTCTCCGCCCCGTGGAGCAACTCCCGTCTTGCTTGCAACCGCGTGGATATCCGTGATCGGTCCCTCTGGGCGCGAATTGCGCGTTCGTGCGCTGATCGATCAGGGATCGGAGATGACGTTCGTTTTGGAATCAATAACTAATGTATTGCACTTGAAACGCGTTCGTTGTCCAGTAACTGTCTCCGCTGTTGGTGGCCAGTCCGCCGGCACCTATCAGTTCGCGAGCAGTTTATCAATCTCTCCCGTCGGAATTCAATCAGTATCAATTCAAGTTCTCGCGCTAATCTTGCCGAAATTGACGTCATATTCTCCCCGTTGCGCTACGGATCTGTCCTCTTTGTCGCACCTGCACGGCCTTAAATTTGCCGACGATAATCCGACCGGCGGAGAACCGATAAATGTAATACTCGGCGCCGATGTATATAACGAAATCATTTTGAGTGGATTAAAAAGGGGGGCGCCAGGACAACTCATTGCGCAAAACTCCATTTTCGGCTGGATCCTGTCGGGTCCCATCGAATCTCGCGATAACAACGCGCGCTGCGCGTCGCATCACGTCCGTATCGCCGCTCATCACGCATTCGCTCAAGATAACGACGCGATTGATCTTGCCGACGCGCTCGAACGCTTCTGGAAATGTGAAGAGCCACCGGAGCGACACGCAACGTCTGTCGAAGACGAGCACTGCGAATCACATTTTCTCAACACATATTCGCGTAATTCAGACGGTCGTTTCGTCGTTCGTCTTCCGTTTAAGAAGCCTCCGCCGCTCGACATCGGTAATTCGCGAGCCAGGGCGCTACATTGTATTAATTCGCTCCTGCGTCGTTTTCGCTCAACTCCGGAGCAATCGGCCGCATATCGCGCGTTCATGAGCGAGTATACAGCGCTTGGTCATATGCGTCTTGCTCCATCGGTTGATCCGCGGGCCGTGTTCATTCTACATCACCCCGTGTTTCGCCCCGACAGTGCCACGTCGCGAATTCGCGTCGTGTTCAACGCCTCTAGTCGCACGTCAAACGGATCCAGCCTCAACGATCATCTGTATGCCGGGCCGAAATTACAAAGTGACCTGCCGACTGTCATTTTTCGATGGCGAATTTTCCGATTTGTATGCACCGCGGACATCGCCAAAATGTATCGCCAAATCTTGGTCAACGAAAATGATGTCGACTTTCAACGTATTTTGTGGCAACCGGATCCGTCCGACGAAATCCGCGAGTTTCAATTATTGACGGTCACATACGGAACGGCATGCGCCCCGTTTTTGGCATTGCGAGTCCTCAAGCAACTATCTCAGGAAGATGGCCGTGATTCTCCGCTTGCGCAGCATATTTTGACTCACCATATTTATGTTGATGACGTGCTGTTCGGCGCGGACGACACCGTACAGCTCGTTGAAAAGCGAAATCAACTCGTAACGCTATTACGTCGCGGCTGTTTCACTCTGCGCAAATGGGCCAGTAATTCGCCTCTCCTCTTATCCGACATCGATCCCGAAGATCACGGTCTCGCCTGCAGTCCAATTCCCGTCGCGGACGAACATTTAAAAGTCCTCGGGATTCACTGGATGCCGTTTGCAGACGAGTTTCGGTTTTGAGTCACGGTCTCCGACACGCTGCCAATGACAAAGCGCTCGATTTTATCCGTGATCGCGAAATTGTACGACCCGATCGGCTGGGTGACGCCTACCATTATTTGCGCAAAAATTATTATTCAGCACTTGTGGAAATTAAAAGTCTCCTGGGACGATCCGGTTCCCCCGTTGATAACGTCGCGGTGGGAAAAGGTATACTCAAGTTTTTCCTGCTTAAATTCTCTTCAAATTCCGCGGTGGATCGGGTTTAGCGCGGCGCCTAGATTCATCGAATTGCACGGATTTGCGGACGCGTCTAGCGAGGCCTATGCCGCCGTCGTTTACTCCCGCGTAATTTCGACTTCCGGGGAAATCACAGTCTCGTTACTCATGGGAAAATCTAAAGTGGCTCCGCTTAAATTATTGAGCATTCCGCGTCTGGAGCTTTGTGCCGCGGTCTTGCTCGCTAAGTTGCTTGAGTTCGTCACGTCGCTTTTTACCGATTACACCGTTAAGAGCACTTGCTGGATGGACTCATCCATCGTTCTTGCGTGGTTGCGACATCCTCCATCGCACTGGAAAACTTTTGTCGCGAATCGCGTCGCGGATATCCAGGAGCGGATTCCGGGGGTCGATTGGCGCCACGTCGTCACGGGGGATAATCCTGCCGATTGCGCGTCGCGTGGCCTCACGGGAACTGCGTTGTTAACGCATTCGCTGTGGTGGCACGGGGCCTCCCTGGCTGAGTCGTCCCTCCGCGCAATGGCCAAACTCTCTCGTGACCATCGCTGACGCGTCGTTGAAGGCGAAGGATCGTGCACGTGACGTCCGCCGAGCCTTTCGATTTGTCCGATCGGTTCTCATCATGGCCAAAGCTAATTCGCGTTACTTGTTTCGCTTCATTGCTCTGTGCCGACGACGGCCCGATGATCGACAACGCGAATCAGTTCCTGGCGCATTGACCGCATCCGAGTGTGCACCGGTAAAATTGTTTTGGCTGAAATTTATCCAAGCAGCTACTTTTGCTCGTGAAGTTCAGGCACTCACGTCTAGCCGACCGGTTTCGTCAAAGAGTCCGTTGAGCCCGCTTAATGTATTTCTCGATCGCGACGGCCTCATTCGTGTTGGAGGTCGGATACGGCGTGCCCCGCTCACATTTACTCTCCGGCATCCGATTGTTTTATCTGCTCACCCGCTCGTGACTCTGTTAATATCGCATGCGCATCTCCGCTCCATGCACGGCGGTTTGCAGCTCACGTTGAATACGCTTCGACGCGAGTATTGGATCCTTCGCGCTCGCTCCTTAACTAAAGTCGTAATTCACAAATGTGTGACTTGTGTTCGCGAACGCGCCGCGGCTCCGTCTCAGTTAATGGGCGATTTACCGGCCTACCGCGTATCGGCCCCTGCTCGTTGTTTTACGCATTGTGGACTCGACTACGCCGGCCCATTTCTCGTTCGCTCGTCGGGAGGTCGCGGCATTAAGGCTACGAAATGCTACATCTCCGTCTTTGTTTGCATGGCGACTCGAGCAATTCATTTAGAGCTCGTTCCGGATTACTCCACTCTCGCGTTCCTTAATGCGTTCTCTCGTTTCTGCTCTCGTCGCGGCTGTCCAACGCACGTCTATTCAGACAACGGAACAACGTTTGTCGGTGCCGAGCGCGAATTAATGAATGCATATCGAGCCAGCATTCGGAATCCGTTACTTCACAACCGGTCTGCCTGCGAAAATATTTCCTGGCATTTTATTCCGCCCGCGGCTCCCCACTTCGGCGGAATGTGGGAAGCCGGTGTTAAAAGTGTTAAGTTCCATCTCCGTCGAGTCATCGGGGCACATACTCTCACCTTCGAAGAGTTTTCAACCTTACTCTGCCGAATCGAGGCCTGCCTCAACTCTCGACCGATTGCCCCGTTGACAGATTCGTGCGATTCATACGATGTTCTAACGCCAGGACATTTTTTAATCGGGTCCGCCCTTACAGCTCCTCCGGAAGAGTCCACCCTCGACTGTTCGGAAAACCGCTTAAATCGGTGGCAGTTAATCCGACATATGACGGAACGGTTGTGGGCACTGTGGTACGTGGATTACGTTAATACCCTTCAACAGCGAGTTAAGTGGCGACGGTCTCAGCCCACTCTGAAAATCGGACAATTAGTGGTTTTGAAGAATTCCGCTCTCCCCCCGTGTAAATGGGAGCTCGGCCGGATCACAGAATGTTTTCCCGTGGCTGACGGATTAATTCGCGTCGTCACAGTGAAGACCGCTTCCTCCGAATTAAAGCGGCCACTCTCAAAAATCTGCGTCTTGCCGATTGACGTTGATTCGCCAGCGCCGGTTCCCATCAATCCTCGCTCAATTCCGTAATCTCGCGCTCACATTGTACTGGTTCGTTGCGTCGCGATCATGTTCGATTCGTGTGAATGTCTCCTGCGCTACGTTTCCGCGTATACCTTTGTTAAAGTTTTTTTTTTTCCTTTGTACACCAGTCAGCGGGCTGGAAAGACCATGCGATTCTTATTTTTTTTGTACTTGCGATTTTTATTTTTTTGTCCTTGCGATTCTTCTTTATTTTTGTACTTGCGATTTCTTTATTTTGTATGTGCGATTTCGTTGAGTTGTATTTGCAATTTTCTCTCTTGTTGTATATGCGATTCTCTTTAAATTCGCCCTTTCGTTGTGAGCGATGAGATTCGTCGTCGTTGCATTGGCGGGCGGCATGGCGGGCGGCTTGATAAAATTGCGTTTGCATGATTCAAGTTCCGTAATCCGCCCAACCGCCTCTACGTTCTTTGTAATTTTGAAATTCATAATTTCAAGGCGGGCGGTATGTTTACTCGTCTAAAAATTTAGTTATAAGTCGACTAGAATCGTATCGTCGTTAACGATACGTCCGTAGTCTTCGCTCTATTTTCTTATTTCGTCGGTCGCCGCATACCGTTCGTTGTTTACCTCTACAGGTGAGATCCGTTAACGTTGGATTAATCCGGTTTTCACCGGTTATTTCGCCACCTGTTTTGTTTTCATCCTCACTGTTCCGATGATCGAGGGATTATTTCGGCCGAAACGCGACCTGTTTTCGCGCGAACCGCTCACTTGTAATTCCGCTGTTCTCACGCTCTCATCGTCGGAATACAGTCTCGCTCGGCTGCGATTATTTCGATCCTTCGCGATCATAGATCCTCCGCGATCAGTAGATCTTCGCGATCACCATTTTAACGAGGCTCGGTTTCTTGTCATCGACTAGTGCACCGACAACAGTGCAGAGCAGGGTTCGCGATCGCGTCATTATCCGGCACGCGTGCAAGATCTCCGACGCTCGCGTGCAAGATATCCGCCGATCGGGCGGGTAACATTCCGCTCAAGAAGATCTCCGCCGGGAACGCCGGGCTCACGAAGATTTCCGTCCGTCACCAACCTTGCTCTCGCGCTCCACGATCTTGACTTGTATTTTTTTGTATTTCTTTCTCTCCTTTTTTTGGGTTTTTGTAAATATATTTTGTTCTAATTGTCGCTGTGGCTTACCACCTTATTACCACGTCTATCTTTCTTGTGATTGTCGCCGTTACGCGAAGCACCGCGTCGAGCTCAGTGCTGAGCTGTCTTCACCAGCAGACAAACAAACCAGTGCGCAATTTTTAATCGCGCACAATTTTCTAAACAATTCGTTCCTAGAATGCGACAAAGGAGCGATTTATAAATACCCGCCCCTCCCCGCATGACGTCATTACCCCTTGCCCTAGGTCTCACGGACCCAGAACTAGTTAACACCCCCCTCCCGCGACATCATTACCCCTCGCCCTAGGTCACATGGATACTCTAACACGTAGTGATCCAGAACTGCTCCATGCGTTCAACGGGTGCGAGCGAGAGGAGATGATGGGCGGCGCAAACGAGTGCGAGCGAGAGAACGATTAAACCTCTCCCGCGTGACGTCATTACCCCTCGCTATAGGTCACACGGATACACTAACACGTAGTGATCCAGAACCGCTCAGTATACATCTACTATCTTAATGTACCACGATTCCCCTTTCTCCCTAAAATTGTCCGCAAGCATGTGCATAATCGAAACGCAGGTGCACAATTGCATTACGATCTGAAGGATTGTCTGCAAATACGTGCAACTCAACCTCGATCTGCATACTTCTGCATTACAATTTCCCTTCTCTCCAATTGTCTGCGAGAAATGTGCTTAATTGATATTTTGACGCATAGCCGCACCACGATCTGAACGGTCGTCTGCGATCCATACAATTCAAAAACAATAGGCATACCTTCCGCATCACAATTTCCCTTTCTTATTCCATAAAATCATTTGCCTAATAATGCAAGCTCGATGAAAATCGTCTACATTTACGCATTAGGATTCTAGATGGTATGGAGGAAAAAATATAGAGGCGGGAAGAAAAGGCGCAAAAGGGCAGAGATTTATCGGCGTTTGAGGGATCTCATCGCCGCAGAGAAGGAGGCCGCCAACCAACCTCCAAGTTCTCCCCCTCTCAGTTCGTTCGGGGCACCCGAGAAGACCGCCCCGAAAGACCCGCAGCCTGATCCATCTAAGCCCAGAGGCCCCAGAATACTTAGCATTCAAAAGGGCCATTTTATTACAGTCCACCGTCCTCCCCGAATAATTGAGACTATAGACCTTACCACTTCCAATACCGAAGTGGAAGTCCTGGGCGAAAACCCCCCTAAAACCATAGATCGCTTATTCAATAAAATTATTAGTAATTGTACATCAAAAGAAAATAAATGCTAAGATAAAAAGATTTATTCTTTTAACTTTCCACGATAAGGCAGAAACGGCTCTTGCCATCCCGGGGTATAATCGGTGCATGCAGATTGCCCCTTAAACTAAAGAAGAGCAACTCCAACCTAGACCCTAGGATACCTAGAGTGGAGAAATAAATATCGACGCTCTGGTCCTTTTCACTATTTCCCCTAGAAATCCCTAAATCCATAAGCCGAGACGTCACAGCGGCGCGAACAGGTGCGAGCGAGTCGTAGTCGATGGTGACGAACGCGTGAACGAGAGCGAGCGAGAGGAAACGATAGGCGGCGCGAACGGGTGCAAGCGAGAGGGAACGATGGGTCCGCGATACTTTGGGATCCGCCGCCGCCCCGCCGCTCACCGCCGACGCCATGACTAAGACTCGCGTGATCACCCCCCTTATCCCCTTTGGAAAAAGATTCCCCCTCCCTTTTTTCCCCTTTGCAAAAATTCCAACCCTTTGAAATTCGCGATGCCGGAAGAAAATACCGCGGCGCGATAACGCACTTATCTATTTTAAAAATATCAAATTACGTAATTAAAATATCAAATTTTATAACTTTTATGTTATTGTTATATTTATAAACAATCTGTTCCGAGAATCGCAGACAAAGGGGCGATTCCTGGAAAAACACCCCTCCCCGCGTGACGTCATTACTCCTCGCCCTAGGTCACACGGACACACTAATACGAATTGGTCCAGAACCGGCCTATACCCATCTACTGTCCTCTTTTTCCGCATTTTTGACAATTCGTATTATTGCGCGAATTATATGACGGGTACGATTTTTCGCGTTCTGTATAAACCCGTGCGGGGGTGCCGCGTTGCCTCTCTTCAATTGTAGCTCCTGCGACTGCTTCCGAGAAAGTCGTATAATTTCGGGAGCGTATAATTGTTTGAAGATGAGGGTGTAGCTCGTTCTAATATGTGAGCAGCAAATGCTTTTGCAAAGAGTTCTAGATTCCTAACTTTTGCTCTTGCGAAAATGCGGAATCATCACTTAACGCGTCGTATAAATCCGTAGTTAGACGATCTGCTTTTGCTCCGAAAGCTTGGGCGCTTTCGCCTGCTCGTTGCTTTAATTTGAGGAATTCCACTTGTAAATGCATAGTGCCTTGCTTTTGCATATATACTTCCTCAATTTCTTTTATAAACTGCCTGAAATTCGTTATTCTCTTGGTTTAAAAACGCGATAGAGCGCGTTCCCTCAATTTCGTATATAAAACCTCGGCCAATAATAATTTTTCTTGCGTTGGTTTGACTCTGCGTGCGGCGAACTCGCATGATTTTGTAAAATCGCGGACGTCTCTAGCATCTCCATAAAAGGTCGGAACTTTTTTTACCGCCTCTTTTAAAGATATATATTCTTCCGAATGATCGAGAGTAAATCTGGTGTCCTCCTCGTTGTCATCTTGCGGTATCTGATCTCTTATTCGCGTAAGTTGCAGTCGGTCTCTTGACATGTTACGATCGGATTCCATGCGACCCATTCTTTTATTCAATTCTTGCATGGCTTCTAATAGCATAAGAGTAGTATCGTTTTGCGAGGTTTCAGGTTTCGGTTTCGCAATAGGCGAGGAATGAGCGTGTTCGGACTGCTCTTCTTCCTCTGTATTCTCCTGCGGAGGATTTGCACTACCCGAAGGTACAGGATTTTCAGTATCGTGTCCTTCGTCAGTAATTGTCAGCATGAAATTTTTTCCGTTAGCTGTGCGAATTGTTAATTGTGCTTGTTAGTTGTGAAGGACGCGTTCGTCTGTCAGGTTTCTCGATATTTTCGTACATTGCTTCTGTCGGTTCATCGTCAAATTCATCGCTTGAGTCATTAAAAACGTCCGCATGCCATGTGGCAGTAGGTTTCGCAGAGTCATGTTTTTGCGACATTGTAAATGTCAAAAATATGTATTTCGCGTTATACGCGGTCGTGTTTCTCTGTAGCGTCTGTTCTAAAGCAGGAAGTCAGTCGTACCGAATTTTTTGTAACAAAAGTTTCGTTCACTTACATAAATAGCATATAATGCATGTTGCTTTCTGCTTGGTCTGCTTTCTGCTTAGGCTTGTGCTTTGGCGGGTACTGCAACGTGAGCTGCTTGGCTGTCTTTATCGTTGACGTTGTCTTCACCGTTATTATTTTTTGTTTCAGCCGTCTTCTACCAGCAACATCGGTCGGTGTAAGGACGACTGCACGGTGCCTCTTTTTCGGGGGGCGAATCCCACCGTTGCCACCAATTTGTTGCACCGGAGCGGTGCACGGGGTCCGTTCTCCGAATATTACACGTACAAGGTATATGGTGGCGGAATAAATATAGATACTTATCGTTTTCTTTTAATTGAATACTGTGTGTGGTTTTTATTTCTCCTTGCAGACTTTGTGTATCGGTGATTAAGTTACGAGTCGCTAACTTGTACTCTCGTACTGACTTGCACGAGCTTCGGAGCTCGTGCATTTTATATTATTATTTTTGGTCTTGTCAGCGAAATAGCAGAAGGAAGTGACCGCGTGCCCTACTGCCTTCTGCTGATAGCGCGTGATGACGAAAAGCTGACAAGACTGCTTCGTAGGCTCAGCAGATTCCAACGGTTTGGCACTTTCCTGAGTAGTGTACAAAAATGTAGCGCACGCGGTGGTCAATGACCAGCGTGCGCTGGCGGGTTACAATTATTTAAATGACGGATGGTATCGAATGATACCTACATCTGAACGAACTTTACCTCCCACCACAATTAAACCAATGATCAATCCGACATGGCATTACACGAATTTAGGATCACTTGCAGCCAGAGGAATTTACAGCGAAAAGGATCTTGAACATTTAAAGGATCATATAATGTTCCCCGCGAAACGACCCGCGTTACTTAATACAGTAGCAAGGGGAGTGATGGGGGAACCTACAACAGTTCATGAAGGCTTGATTTCAAATCTAATGGATGAAGCATCGATAGAAAAAGTAGCAACCTTTGCATGGAATAAAATGTGGAGTAAATTTTTGATTTTTGGAAACATTAGCGCCGGAATGCTAGAAATATTCCTATGCATTCGCGGAGTTAAATTAATTCTTGACACTGTGACGTCAGAAATTAAAATTTCGACTAAATAAAGTTCCTAGATCCTAGTAAAATTAATTCGACCAATAACATGAGAGTGAGGATTCTCAACCTGGTTTTTTGGATAGATGGTCCCTCTCTGTAAGAAATAATCTATGGTAGACTTTAAGAATAATAACCAATATGTTAATGATAAAACAGAACGTACAGCGACATTCTAAAAATATTTACGCATAATGTCAATTTAAAAGAACTTGATTATGTTACGTCCTCGGACTCCACATCTCCTTTTTTCCGACACGCGTTCAATAAATTAGATAAAAGGAGTAAACCGTGACTATTTGGTGACGAGAGAGAACTTCCAAGCTTTCAGAAGAAATAATTTACACTCTGAAATTCTTATCGCCGGATGCTTAAATGAAACTTAGAACAATCACAGCATAGATACCAACGGGAAATATAAACAGAAAACTCTTTAAAGAATATTAGAAGGAACCTAAAACAATTTGGAATCGATATCAAATATCTGGCGATAAGTGAAGCACTTGAGACCGCGACTACGAAACGTAAATAAAAAGGGTGAAAGCTCCACAGTCATAAGAATATGACACGCGACCGGATCCCATAAACAAACGCGACCCGGTGATAACGAAAGGGGGGTCCTTAGGAATTTTTCCCCGACTATTAATGACAATATTCTGGAAGGTTGGAAGGGGAAGCCATGCGGGCGGAGTTTCGTACAACCGAGTTTTTTCTCTCGAGCCAATAGATATCGGGAACTCCACACCACTAATTAAAAAAGCTAAGGACGAAAACTAGAGCTTAAGAAAATCAGAGAAGGGATAAGATCGGAGTAACCAATAATTAAGAAAAAGGAAAAGTGGAGGGACATGGCCGCCAAATCAGAGCACTGATTTTTCCAAAAATGGAAATCCGGCGCTAGCCCACCCCTTTTCCGAGGTTATTAAACCGCGTGTTCCTGCGGGACTCGCTCTCATTCAGTCTCTGAATTTTTCCTCGATAATATCATTGTTACTGTGTGTGACTTGTGACTCTCTGCTGAGCCGATCTTAATAAAGAAGTTGCAAGGGACTCGTCCGAGAGCAACCGAAGACATCGAAAAGTAAGTCTCATTATTTCATTTAACCTCATTACTCTCTCCCTTTTTTTAAATGATTCCACTAAAATTCTAAAGTTCTAAAATTCTTATTCTTGAAAAATGAATGACGTGGGTTTTGCCAAGGTGCCGTTTGCGCTTTCCGAAGTAGATATCTCTCTAGTATCCTTTGGATTCTCCCTTGATTCGGTTCGGTTAATGGGTCTCCTCCTGTCAGAGGTTACGATATGCTGCCAGTAAATGGTGACTATCTAAACCTTAGCTCGAGTGATGGCCTATCCGGACAGAGGTACCGGGAGAATTTTCGAAACGATCTATTGAGAGATCCGGAAGGAGGAATGCGGCGTGTTGCCCTGACATATTTCCCGCTTTAATCATTTTATTAAAATCAAACTCAAATTGATACCTTTTAGTGGAATCAAGAAATCTTCGATCCATCAAGAAAAGCCGCGCCCGAAGAAATCGCAAAATACGCGAATTGCGAGAACTGGTTCAAAGTTTCTTTGTCCAGTTCTTATTCGCGGCAGCGCATAAGGAGGTCACACCGGAACCTCCGAAACTCAGAACAGAGCGTTCATGGTCTCCTCTGCCTTCCGTGCCTCCCAATTCGCCGATTAGCCACGAAGATTTAGAAACGGAAGAGAATTCTCCGGGGCGAACACCATCGCCGTCGCGTCCGAGATCGACCTCGCCCCCTCAACCTGAGCCGGAGCTGTTCCGCCCCACTACTCCCTCCTATACTCCGGACGTTTCTTTGAACTCGTCCGGACCTTCTCCTGGAGTTGCTCCTCAGGCATGCTTTTCTCCCGTCCGGTCACCGACTCCTTACCCTGGGGAACCCGAGGAGGTCGACTCTTTTGCTGAAGATGAGACCATCTCTTGGCATGAGCCTGACAGCCCGGAACGTTCCCCTTCCCCCGTCCCGAGCGTAGAGTTCGTGGAGGAGCAAGAGGAACTGAGAGAAGTCGTAGACCCTCTCCTCGAACTCCTCCGGAGCACCTGCACTCCGTGGACGGATCCCGTCCCCGAAAGGGCCTATACAATAGGCCCTGATTCCTTTGATCCCGAGGAGATCAGGAGGGAAGCCAGGAGGGCGACTCCTGACCATAATATCCTCATTTACTATCCCGGAGTGGAACATCCCTTCCTGGCTCCGATCAGGTTGATCGACAGGGTATTCCCGAGGTCGACGGCCCGGATAACAGAAATCATAGAAATAAATCTAGAATAATGTTCGCCAATCGTTATTATTATTGTTAGTTTTTTTTATTATTTTATTCGTAATTCATTTTCTTTCATTCTTTTTTTTATTTTTAAAAATGTTTAAATTATATCTTTTATTAAGCCCTCTTCCTCTTTCTTTTTACATCATAATCTCTTTAAATTCATTTAATCTATTTTTCTATTCAAAATTTGTATTCTAATTAAAATTAAAATTACGCATTTCATTACTGGAATTTCTGAATCAGTTATTTATTTTAACCCTGGTATCCTTGTTGCGAAAACCACCTCAGGTTCTATCCCAGGGAATAAGAATTAAATTTCTTTCCCTAAAAAGAACAAATACAACGCACTAGTTCCTCCACTCAGCCGACTCGAACCCATTCCTAGTGCGTTTACGCGTGGCCCTCCAAATACGCGCCACGCAAGGATCGGCTATTACGTCACACTCTCCAAACCATTTCCTCCTCTTTACCTACTCTAGTGCCTTTTCCTTGCATCCGAGTAACGGTGAATGAACCCATCTAAAATTTCCAACCTCTGACGTAACATACAGCTGATTTTTGGGGGCTCGTCCGGGATACTGAGCGTGTTTTTCGCAAATGGAGACCAGAGCAAAATCCGATAAGGAAGAAGTAGATAAAAACTATAAAGCTGCGGTAGAACAATCGTCTAAACCAAAACAGACGCAAACTCAGATACACACCTCGACACCTACCGTGGCCAAAAATCCACAACTTAAACAACCTACTCCTTTACAAACCATCACTGAACGCGTATCTACTCCTTTGCCTGATATATCCGAGGTAACGGAAGGATCTACAATTAAATTAGACGATACACGAGTTCCCTTGGCGCCAAAGCGATTACAAGCGTATTATAGTAAAACCGAACCTGTCGAGAACCTAAGAAAATGGCGAATACAAATCCGTTCGCCACATTAAAATACGCGGTGGAGGCGGTTCCCTTCTTCGATGGCAAAAACATCTCCATAAATTATTTTGTGGAAGGATGTGAGGAGGCAAAGAATATGTTGCCCCCCGAAGCCGAGGAACAATTCGCGAAAGTAATTCGAACGCGGATAACAGGCAAAGCTCGACGAACGATCCAGGGGAGGGAATTTGATACCGTGGCTCAATTAACCAAATTTTTAGAGAACATTTTTGGACAAGATAAAAATGTTTATCAACTACAGGGGGAATTGGGTAGAGTATATCAAAAAAACGAAGAAGACGTAATCGCGTATGCTAACAGAGTGAGACTTCTGGGAAACAGAATAATGGACGTGCACAAAAGAATGATTGACGATTACAAACAATTAGCTGAAATCAGAAATACCTTAGAAAAGGACGTATGCAAATGTTTTATACGAGTATTAAAAGCGGAAATAGAGCAAAGGGTAAAAAGGGATTTAGATGTGCACGAAACTGTTAACGATGCCTTGAATATAGAGAGAGAGCTACGTGAAATTACTGAAATACGACACGGTAAAAACTCAGCCATCCCTAAATCATCAAATACGGATCGTTCTCGGGAAGCTTGTCAGTTATGCCTCAAAAAAGGGCACGTTGCCTCGAACTGCAGGAAGTTAACGATACAAACCGGGAACCATTTTAATGCTCCAAACGAGATTTTAATTTGTCAGATTTGTAAAAAACGCGGACATAGTGCCGAAAAATGTCGGCTACGTGAAACTAATAACCGTCGGTTTATAAATTTAATTCAGGAAAATAAATTTAATTGTCAAATCTGTAATAAACCCGGTCACAATGCAAGAAATTGCAGATTTAATAACAGTAACGGTAATAATAAGGACAACACTAATCTGTCAGTGGTGTGAAAAGTCGGGACACACCGCAAACACTTGCTGGAAAAAACAGCAAGAATCAAGAGCGGCCGAGCCTAGAACACGAGTAGCGTGTCAAATATGCGAAGGGTTCGGTCATACGGCAAAGGAATGCCGTAGTAATGTGAGGCAGAGTAACTCCAAAGGAGTAGAGAACTGCCGCTACTGCAAGAAGGATGGCCATGTGTTAGACAATTGCGAGCTGAGAATTGCTAACAACAAGAGGCGTGAAGCGATGAGTGCGGGAAACGCCAGTGGCCCTTCCAAGATGGGTGTGCAGCAGGGGTCCGGACGGATCTCACACCCAGTGGTAACTCTCCGGAAATGAGTCAAAGAATGGAGCCAGAAATTCGGCCGGTTACCGTAAATTTAGATAGGCATAGCCATGTACCCACGATACAGGTAAAATTAAATAATCGGAATCAAAACGCGACTTTTATGTTAGATACAGGTTCAGGCCCGAATATAATTAAAGAAAATTTAATTTCAGATAAATTAAAAATCGATTACGGAAATATTTTGAGATTGAACGGAATAAATGATTATCCGGTGTATACTCTTGGAAGAGTAATAATGCCGTTATTCAAAAAACAAGTAATTTTTCACATTGTATCAAAAGATTTTCCAATTTCTCAAGCCGGAATATTAGGTAATGATTTTTTCAAACAAACAAATTCGCGAATTGACTATGCTGAAGGACATTTAGAAATATCGGGGGAAAAAATTTCATTCTCCACTCCCGAGACAATTACCGTTCCACCACAGGCCGAATCTCTATTTTTTGTACGAATTTCAAATCCAGAAATTGAAGTCGGATATGTACCGCGAATGAAAGTCGTTCACGGTATTTATCTGGGAGATACCGTCGCTACCAATGAAGACGGAAAAGCTTATCTAAACATAATCAGTACACTGAACGAACCTATCGAAGTTCAAGTACCTACAATACAACTGCTACCGTTAAGCGAGATGCAGGAAGGAAACATCGAGAAGAGTAATAAAGAATGGCAGACCGTTGAAAAGTCACGAGACTCTGAGGTCAAAGAAATCTATGACGAAGGAAATCACGATAGCAACGATCTCTGCCATCAAGACTTCATCGATGGAAAATTTCTTGAAGACAAAATCCAGAAGAAGATTAAGAAGGGAGAGAAAAATAAAATAAAAATTACACAGGAGAAGGATGCAAAGACATCGCCTGCTAACAACCTTAATGAAATCAATAATGGGGGAAATTTCCAAACCCCGTCCCAAGAAGAAAAATATATAAATTTAATTGCCCAGGAGAAGGATGCCAGGACATCGCCGGGAAATATAATAAATAAAGAGGTAAATCTCCAAGCCTCACGAGTAGAATCTAAAATTTCCAAAGATTCGATTCCTGTCAATCACGAGGAGGGAAATCTCCAAACCTCACTACGTGATATGACCTCTGTTAAAATATATGCAAACAATTCAATTTAACTAAGTAGACCGGAGCTACGTGACGAATTAGATAAGCAAGGGAATAAACCTCTTAAGACAAAGTTTCTGTCCCAAAGATAAAACTAACTCACTTGATCGTCATCGGGTACAGACGTGTCACATTTTGAAACCTCCAAATACAGTTCTATATTCTTTTAGAATAAAGTCCAAAGTTAAAATATATACCAGAAATAAAGAATTACAAAATTATCACGCTCCTCAGTAATTCCAGAATGGATCCATTGAAAACGATAAAGGAATTAAAATTTCCGCGAGTCAGAGAACCCGGAAATAATGAAATTATTCCCTCTCACATTACCTTCGAAGAATTAACGGAGAAGTTACATTTATACGATAAATGTAAAATTAATAATAATAAAAATAAAATTATAATTAACAAACCGTTTTCAACAATCTCAACCTCCATGGAAAAACAATCACGACAAATAATAGAAGAATCTACGACTTATCGTCCAAACCAAGGAAAAAGAAAGGATAAAATTAGTGCGCAATGCCTGGCCATAATAAATGAGCAGGAAAATAAGCGCCTCTCTGAAATAATAGAATTATTGCGTTTAGAGCATATAAGCGTTAACGAAAAGAAAAATGTAACAGATCTCATTAAAAAGAGCCAAGACAGATTTCACATACCCGGAGAAAAACTGACCTGCACTCAGGTACTGCAGCATCAGATACCCACAACGGATGACCAACCGATTAACACCCGGCAGTATCGGTTTCCACAAAAACATAAGGAGGAAATAAATAAACAAGTGGACGAACTGTTGAAAGGAGGGATAGTAAAACCTTCACAGTCGCCGTATAATACACCCATATGGATCGTGCCAAAGAAAGACGATTCACAAGGAAATAAACGATGGAGAATGGTGTTGGATTTCAGAAGCCTCAATGAAAAAACAATTGGAGACGCTTATCCATTACCTAACATCGTTGATATACTGGATCAGTTAGGCGGTGCTAAATATTTCTCCGTCTGTGATCTAGCTTCCGGATTTCATCAGATAAAAATGGATCCGAAGGATAGCCATAAAACGGCTTTCACAACTCCGTTCGGGCACTATGAATTCGAAAGAATGCCCTTCGGATTAAAAAACGCGCCTGCAACTTTCCAAAGGTTAATGGATCTTGTACTAACAGGATTGCAGGGGCGCGAATTATTTGTGTATATGGATGACATAGTCATATATGCAAAAACATTAGAAGAACATGAAAGGAAATTCAATTTATTAATACAGCGGTTACGAGAAGCGAACCTGAAATTACAGCCAGATAAGTGTGAATTTTTAAAATCAAAGGTAACTTATCTCGGGCATGTAATCAGCAAAGACGGCGTAACTCCGGACCCGAAAAAACTGGAGGCTGTCAAATTATTTCCACGACCAAAAACGCCTAAAAATATTAAACAATTTATAGGCTTGGCTGGATACTACCGGAGGTTTATTCCAAGCTTCTCAAAATTAGCTAAACCATTAACCGCATTATTAAAAAATGACACAGCATTCGAATGGACTCCAAGTCAGGAAGAAGCATTCGAATCACTAAAACAAAAATTATGTGAAGAGCCTGTATTACAATATCCAGATTTCTCACAACCATTTATACTAACCACGGATGCCTCAGGAATAGCCGTAGGAGGAATTTTGTCACAGGGAATGGTAAACAAAGATCAACCTGTGGCATATGCATCACGAACATTGACAGAAAATGAAGTAAAATATGACACATACGAGAAAGAGGCATTAGCAATAGTCTATTGTGTGAAACATTTCCGACCATACCTATACGGTCGAAAGTTCACTTTAGTCACGGACCATAAACCATTGCTTTGGTTTAAAAATGCGCAAGATGCAAATATGCGCATATTACGATGGCGATTGAAATTAGCCGAGTATGACTACGATGTGGTGTATAAGGCCGGAAAAACGAATGTAAACGCAGATGCATTATCAAGAAATCCGGTGGAAGAAAAGCAATGCAACATAATTAAACCCACGAAAAAATTAAATCCGAATGATCCTAAGGATGCAGAATTAATCGCGCAAATGCTAGAAGAATCTGATAATGACAGTGAAGAAGACGACGATTATAAATTATATTTATCTGATGAGGAAGAAATAGAAAAGGAAATAAATAAAAATGGAATAAGCAAAAATGATTCAATACCATTTACAGAACAAGAATTAAACGAATCGTCACAGGAAATTGTGGAAAAAGCGTTAATTCATGATCCACCGGAAGAGCATCGAATTCGAACACGAAGCCAAACAGCTAAGAAAGAAAGAATGGAACAGTTAAAAGAAAATATAATTAAAAAGAAAAACGAACAAGTAGAAGAACTTGAAATTCAAAAGGAGGATTTTGACAAGGAAAAAGAGAGCGACGATGGAAGTGATAGCGAAAGTGAGACAGAGGAAAATAGAAATTTACCTGTTGTTACCGATATTCAGGACATACCTAACAACATAATTGAAACCCGTGACTTACTCTTCTTACGAAAAGATAACATCACATACTTCACTGACACTAAAGGAAACCCTTTAGATTCTGGTTCACAAAAATTATTTGAGAGAAATGAACTTCCGCAAATTAAAACACTCACTTTAGGAGAAGCGCAACCGATAAAATACAAAAAGCATTATCATGTAATTTTACCAATCAGCGAAGGAGTCCGAGAAGGACCAACTTTAACCTTACAATACATAACCACAGCAATAAAAAACTTACGAGCAATCACCGACGAACTAAATTTACAAACAATTAGTATTGCAAAAACCGACTTAATAAATAATGTACCATGGCGTGAAATTAAAAACCTACTACATATAATCTTTCTAAAATCACCGATAAAATTAATAATTTGTAATGGGTCAATAAAATATCCTCCTAGAGATCTCCGATCGTCAATAATCGGAGAAATGCATTGTTCTCCAACGGGAGGACATCGTGGTGTGAATAAAACATATAACAGGATTAAACATAAATATTATTGGGAAAATCTAAAACAGGAAGTACAATTATATATTCAACAATGCTTACAATGTCAGCTGAAAAAATTAGTAAGAGTAAAAACAAAACAACCTATGTTAATAACAGACACACCGGGAACGTCCTTCGATAAAATTGCCATGGATATTGTGGGACCTCTGCCAAAAACTGACAGAGGAAATGAATATATCTTGACCATGCAAGATCAATTAACAAAATTCTGCATGGGTATACCGTTACCAAACCAAACATCCGAAACAATAGCCGAAGCATTCGTAGACAGATTCATCTGCGTATTAGGGGCTCCAAAAGCAATCTTAACCGATCAAGAAAGGAATTTTATAAGTGAACTAATCAAAAAAGTTGCAAAAATATTCAGGATTCGAAAATTCAGAACTACAGCATTTCACCCGCAATCAAACGGATCTTTAGAAAGGTCTCACCACGCTCTTGGCGAATATTTAAAACAATACGCCAACGAACAGAAGGAATGGGATAAATGGGTCGGACTTGCCATGTTTAATTACAACACATGTGTACATGAAGCGACAAAACATACGCCGTATGAGCTGGTATTCGGAAAAATAGCTAGGGTACCGACGGACGAACCTCTCGGTCCGGAAGAAAAGCTAGCAAGTTACGACGATTATTTAATAGGGCTCGCCACACAATTACATAGTCTGCAGACAAACGCTTTCAAAAACGTAACCGAAGCAAAAGAAAAATCTAAAAAACATTATGATAAAAAGATTAACCCGAAAATCTTCAAGCCTGGAGATTATGTATTCTTACTAAAGGGGCCGAAACCAGGAAAATTTGGTAATCAATACACCGGACCACACGAAGTTTTAGAAATTTTAAATAGAAACAATGTGAGAATAAGAATTAAGAGAAACACAAAAGTAGTACACCCGAATAGGCTACGTGTATCATATATTAAAACGAACGAATGAAAATAAAATTATAATTTCAGATGGATTCAAGATTAAAATGGATTATGGGCGTCCTCGTCCTCGCGAATATAACCACCGTGAACGGAATAATTGGCTACGATTGCGGATCTGCTAATTTAAATGTCACAACTTTATCGTTATTAGACGTCGAAAATTGCAACATACCCTTAACACAACCCCAAATAGACCGAACTTATATACAATTGTTACAATTGTCTAAATTCGAAGCATTACAAGTAACACAGTGTAAAATATCTATAAACCGACACGTATATCATTGCGGCATGCATTCACATATTTCAACCGTAGCTAACGGACAAGCAGAGTATGTTTTTGAAACCACAGTAGACCAATGCAAAAAGATGCACGCGACCGGGTCGTTTTCGTTCTCAACTTACAACCATATTTATGGACTGAAAGTAAATCAAACCATAATGCGACCGGTTACGCTCGCAGGATCTGCCAGTACTGACGGACATTGCACCGGCAGTTATTATTCGGATCCATACGGCAGCTGGGATAATGTTGTTGTACAAGCCGTAATAACGATCACACTAATTACACATCAAGCCACCGTTAATTTAGAAGCTAATCAAATCCGACTACGATCGGGAACTGTATGCACTTATACCGATAATACTTGTATCGATATCGACGGAGGATATACCTTTTGGCAGACACTACCGACTGATTATTGTAAATTTAACAATTATGACATCCTGTATGACGGATATGCGAACCGAATGCTCGACACGATGTACGAAAAGCCACAAATAGTATACTCCCTATCCACTAAAGATATAACGTTTGCATTAACAAAAACAGGGGAGGAGCCGTTATGCGGATATACTCTAACGAAAACCGAACATCCAAAATTACTTATTCTGGAAACAACAAAGGGCGATTCATTTGCACAGAAAAGAAAATTATCGGTCGAAAATTTAGATATATTCACTTATGTAAATTCGAAATTTGTATATGTTGAAAAACATATTCGGTCACAGATGAACTCACTATATCGAGACGTATTAAAGCAACGCTGTAATTTAGAACAACAAGTATTAAAGAACGCCTTAAGTATCGCAGTTAATTCACCTGACGAATTCGCATACCAAATTATGAAGGGGCCCGGTTATATGGCTGTAATCTCTGGAGAGGTTGTACATATAATAAAATGTACACCGGTAGATGTAAGAATTCAACACGTTAAAGAATGTTATTCTGAATTACCGGTACTGAAAAATAACGAAACATATTTCTTATCTCCACGAACACACATATTAACAAAAACCGGAACACAAATCTCATGCAATCGAGTAATTCCAACTATGTATTATTTAAACGATGAATGGTATCGAATGATACCTACTCCTGAACGAACTTTGCCCCCCACCACCATCAAACCAATGACTAAACCAACGTGGCATTATACGAATCCAGGATCGCTTGCAGCAAGCGGAATTTACAGCGAAAAAGATCTCGAACATCTAAGAGATCACATAATGTTCCCCGCGGAACGACCTGCGTTACTAAATACGGTAGCGAGGGGAGTAATGGGGGAGCCTACAACTGTCCACGGGGGCCTGATTTCAAATTTAATGGACGAAGCATCAATAGAAAAGGTAGCAACCTCTGCATGGAATAAAATGTGGAGCAAATTTTTGATTTTTGGAAATATTAGCGCCGGAATGTTAGGAATATTCTTATGCATTCGCGGAGTCAAATTAATCCTCGACACTTTAGTTCATGGATATGCTTTACATACTGTATATGGATGGTCATTGTACCTAATCGGAGCCATCTGGGATTTTTTAACACAACTCTTATTACATTTGGGAGAAAAGAGGCGCAGGTACGAAAAACCCAGCGCACCCAAAATGCCCGAAACAGAAAACGAAAAACAGATGCAAAATGAACCACCTACCGACGAGGGATCCGAAACGAAACTCAATGCAGAACCAGAACGACACTATCCACTTTTACCCGACCGGGAAAATGCATCCTACTCTCTTCAATTGCGGCATTAGGAAAAAGAAAAAAATATAATTAAATTAATCACAATTCAACTATATCACCACGTGTATTTCCATACACGCAACAGTTTCCCTTCATTATAACTACATTTACCTCGTGTATTTCCGTACACGCAACATTAATTTTTATTATATATATATATAAATATATAGGCATATATGTACATATATATATATATATCTTAAACATTTTATTAACCATAATTAAAATCTCTTTTCACTCTTATAAGAAAAACCATTTGATTTTAGAAAAGAAGAAAGAAGTTAAGAAGAGAAGAGTTTGATTTTAAATTTTTATAAAAAAAGAAAAAAGAAGATGGCCACCATTGAAAGCATTAACACCCACCAGCTGACCCGGTCACCGCTGGAGGCCCAGGTTCTGGAGGTAGAGTCGCCGACCCTCTTCTGGGTCAAGCTCAAGAACGGAGAGGGTGAAATTAATGAACTGCTCCAATTCCTGACGATCCGGATGAACAGGATCGGGAAAAACTTGAGCCTGGCGCCGGACCAGGTAGAAGTCGGGACCTTGGTGGCGGTCAAAGAGAAGAGGCGGTGGCAAAGGGGGATCGTGGAAGAGGTGACATCGAACACCGACGTCACGATTCACCTACGCGACTGGGGGCGAAAAATTCACCGCCGAAAATTCGATTGCTGCCGCCTGGAGGAACGGTTCATGGAACAAAGATGGCAGGCGATCCCGTGTGGGACGTACAATATCAAGCCCATCGAGCCATCAGGATGGCAAGAAAGGGACATCGCCCTCGCGAAAGCCCTCATTGAAAAACAATGGGGGCAAATATCAATTCGCCGACCCTCCTGGGGGGAATTCGCCGAGGTGGATTTTTCCATCCGGAGGAAAGGCAACCACCAGGAGCGGAGCTTGGCGAACGCCCTGGAATCGACGGGAGCAGCCCTTAAGAGCACCGGGGTGGTGCTGAACTATAAAGCAGGGCCCAACAACGTGGAGCAGTGGGTCAGCCTAGACCAGCTGCGCCAACCAGGGCGAAAATAATTATAATCCTTAGAAAAATAAGCCTCTTATTATATAAACATATGTATGCATATTATTATATACCATGTAATCATTTTTTTTATTACTTACATATATAGAGATATGTTTCCTTTTCTCTCTTCCTATATTATCATAAATATTATCACAATTATTTTGTCTTATATTATCATAACTATTAGCATTATATCATAAACATACCTACTTATACGTTTAACCATTTGATCTTAAGTACAATATCTTTCATATATATATACAGGGTGTCCGAAATATTATTAGCAATATTAAAACTGTGGATAGGGAATCAGATTTGGAGACGAAAAGTCCTTTACGAATTTGTAAAATTCGTAACCATTATTGAAAAAAAAATTAATTTGTCTAGCGCAAGAGCGACAAGGAAGCCACGCGTGAGTAAGCGCGACAGGCGACGGCGCCATTCCTAACCATTCGCCTGTCGCGCTCACTCACGCGCAGCTTTCTTGTCGCTCTTGCGCTAGACAAATTAATTTTTTTCAATAATGGTTACGAATTATACAAATTCGTAAAGGACTTTTCGTCTCCAAATCTTACAGTTTTAATATATCTCGGACACCCTGTATATACCATTTATATTTACACTACCTATAAACATATTATTATCAAATATATACCTTTATACACCATTCAAAATTTTGTAATAATCATCCTTTAGAATAAAATAACCTCGAGACCGAGTAATCTAAATAAGGCATAAAATGGTTGAATTAGAATAAAGAAAAAAAAAAGAAAAAAAATAATAATAAATAAAAAAAAAAAAAAAAAACACACGCAAAAAAAAAATGCACATATATGCACGAGTGCAAATAAATGGATAGATGGAATTTAGAATTGTAAGAATTCCCACATAATAGGTGACCGCAGAAAAAACAAACAGTATCGCCATTCAAGGAGAATGGTGGAAATAAGCACGTGGTAGAATGGTACTACAAGAAGGATGCGAATGAACTATGCTCACTAAATGCTCAGCAAAACAAACCCGAAATATCTGCATATTAGGAGCAGGTAAAAAAAAAACGGGACTCAATTGTGTAGGCAATAAAATTGCCGCATGGCCCCACTTAATTTCGAACGGACTGTTTAGCAGGCCCGCTCGCTAGGAAAAACGTTTCACCTTTCGAGCTATAGACAACTCCTTAAACATGTGCAAGAAATAAAAATAAACTAAATGTGACCTGCAGTCAACTTATGAATGTGGAAATAATTTAAAAAAAAAAATATATATACATATATATATATATATTATATTCAAAGATTAAAATTAGAAAAATATTGCACTCATATATATATGTACAAAAATAATCCCTAGTGGAAATGCCAAGAAAAAAAAAATGTAAAATTCTAAAATTAAGAGGTGTCGAAAAAACGGAGATATTCCTGTTTATGCAAATGTTGTGAATTACGCCCCAACATTTGTCTAAGTCGGGGGGTGTTACGTCCTCGGACTCCACATCTCCTTTTTTCCGACACGCGTTCAATAAATTAGATAAAAGGAGTAAACCGTGACTATTTGGTGACGAGAGAGAACTTCCAAGCTTTCAGAAGAAATAATTTACACTCTGAAATTCTTATCGCCGGATGCTTAAATGAAACTTAGAACAATCACAGCATAGATACCAACGGGAAATATAAACAGAAAACTCTTTAAAGAATATTAGAAGGAACCTAAAACAATTTGGAATCGATATCAAATATCTGGCGATAAGTGAAGCACTTGAGACCGCGACTACGAAACGTAAATAAAAAGGGTGAAAGCTCCACAGTCATAAGAATATGACACGCGACCGGATCCCATAAACAAACGCGACCCGGTGATAACGAAAGGGGGGTCCTTAGGAATTTTTCCCCGACTATTAATGACAATATTCTGGAAGGTTGGAAGGGGAAGCCATGCGGGCGGAGTTTCGTACAACCGAGTTTTTTCTCTCGAGCCAATAGATATCGGGAACTCCACACCACTAATTAAAAAAGCTAAGGACGAAAACTAGAGCTTAAGAAAATCAGAGAAGGGATAAGATCGGAGTAACCAATAATTAAGAAAAGGAAAAGTGGAGGGACATGGCCGCCAAATCAGAGCACTGATTTTTCCAAAAATGGAAATCCGGCGCTAGCCCACCCCTTTTCCGAGGTTATTAAACCGCGTGTTCCTGCGGGACTCGCTCTCATTCAGTCTCTGAATTTTTCCTCGATAATATCATTGTTACTGTGTGTGACTTGTGACTCTCTGCTGAGCCGATCTTAATAAAGAAGTTGCAAGGGACTCGTCCGAGAGCAACCGAAGACATCGAAAAGTAAGTCTCATTATTTCATTTAACCTCATTACTCTCTCCCTTTTTTTAAATGATTCCACTAAAATTCTAAAGTTCTAAAATTCTTATTCTTGAAAAATGAATGACGTGGGTTTTGCCAGGGTGCCGTTTGCGCTTTCCGAAGTAGATATCTCTCTAGTATCCTTTGGATTCTCCCTTGATTCGGTTCGGTTAATGGGTCTCCTCCTGTCAGAGGTTACGATATGCTGCCAGTAAATGGTGACTATCTAAACCTCAGCTCGAGTGATGGCCTATCCGGACAGAGGTACCGGGAGAATTTTCGAAACGATCTATTGAGAGATCCGGAAGGAGGAATGCGGCGTGTTGCCCTGACATATTTCCCGCTTTAATCATTTTATTAAAATCAAACTCAAATTGATACCTTTTAGTGGAATCAAGAAATCTTCGATCCATCAAGAAAAGCCGCGCCCGAAGAAATCGCAAAATACGCGAATTGCGAGAACTGGTTCAAAGTTTCTTTGTCCAGTTCTTATTCGCGGCAGCGCCAAGGGAGGTCACACCGGAACCTCCGAAACTCAGAACAGAGCGTTCATGGTCTCCTCTGCCTTCCGTGCCTCCCAATTCGATTAGCCACGAAGATTTAGAAACGGAAGAGAATTCTCCGGGGCGAACACCATCGCCGTCGCGTCCGAGATCGACCTCGCCCCCTCAACCTGAGCCGGAGCTGTTCCGCCCCACTACTCCCTCCTATACTCCGGACGTTTCTTTGAACTCGTCCGGACCTTCTCCTGGAGTTGCTCCTCAGGCATGCTTTTCTCCCGTCCGGTCACCGACTCCTTACCCTGGGGAACCCGAGGAGGTCGACTCTTTTGCTGAAGATGAGACCATCTCTTGGCATGAGCCTGACAGCCCGGAACGTTCCCCTTCCCCCGTCCCGAGCGTAGAGTTCGTGGAGGAGCAAGAGGAACTGAGAGAAGTCGTAGACCCTCTCCTCGAACTCCTCCGGAGCACCTGCACTCCGTGGACGGATCCCGTCCCCGAAAGGGCCTATACAATAGGCCCTGATTCCTTTGATCCCGAGGAGATCAGGAGGGAAGCCAGGAGGGCGACTCCTGACCATAATATCCTCATTTACTATCCCGGAGTGGAACATCCCTTCCTGGCTCCGATCAGGTTGATCGACAGGGTATTCCCGAGGTCGACGGCCCGGATAACAGAAATCATAGAAATAAATCTAGAATAATGTTCGCCAATCGTTATTATTATTGTTAGTTTTTTTTATTATTTTATTCGTAATTCATTTTCTTTCATTCTTTTTTTTTTATTTTTAAAAATGTTTAAATTATATCTTTTATTAAGCCCTCTTCCTCTTTCTTTTTACATCATAATCTCTTTAAATTCATTTAATCTATTTTTCTATTCAAAATTTGTATTCTAATTAAAATTAAAATTACGCATTTCATTACTGGAATTTCTGAATCAGTTATTTATTTTAACCCTGGTATCCTTGTTGCGAAAACCACCTCAGGTTCTATCCCAGGGAATAAGAATTAAATTTCTTTCCCTAAAAAGAACAAATACAACGCACTAGTTCCTCCACTCAGCCGACTCGAACCCATTCCTAGTGCGTTTACGCGTGGCCCTCCAAATACGCGCCACGCAAGGATCGGCTATTACGTCACACTCTCCAAACCATTTCCTCCTCTTTACCTACTCTAGTGCCTTTTCCTTGCATCCGAGTAACGGTGAATGAACCCATCTAAAATTTCCAACCTCTGACGTAACAATTACATTAATATATAATTTTTTCCACATATTAACAATTCATGAGCCGTGCGCGACTCATTTTCTTATACCACCGTATACTCTCGCGCTTTCGAAAAACTTGTTCTATTAAATTGATAAAATGCAATGCGTTCCGCCAAATAATCATAGGTTATTAGAATAAGTATTTTTCCTTTGAACAAAGGGCCAGCCAAGAAGGCGCCAAAAGCCAAGAGTGCGAACAATAAACAGCCCGAGATATCGGATCCTCGAGTCGCACACGCGGTCCCTAATTGCTAAATTTATGAGATACACAAAATGGAGGCGCCACGCTCTATCTGCTGACATATGATAAACATTACGGCTAAACCGATGTCTCTGGCTGACTATTGAACACCAAAGGAAAATTCCATTGTTAAAACTCTAAGAACACGTGGAATAAACTAAATTCAATAATTTAATAATTTGTTGCACCCGGACGGTGCAAGGGGTCCGTCCTCCCGGAACTTCTTGTTATTCCACGAGGGGCGTGTAATAAATAATTCACTTGCTTTTACTTTGAAGACTTTTTATTTCCCTTTTGTTATGTTCTTCGGCTTCGGGCAGCGTTACCCCGTCGTTTCGATTATCAGAATGACCCGCGGACATTCGGTGGCCGCGGGTTTTATACGCGGCTGTTGCCAAGGCGGAAAAGCAACAGTTCGCGGATTCCAGGCGCGTAGGACAGTGACCGCGTTCGGTCATTGCCTAGGCGAAAAGTGCAAGGCGTCGATCGGTCAGCGGATTCCGCGATCGGGTGATCCGATCGACGCTGGTTGTTAACCCGGCCTTCGGTAGCGTGGCCTTGCTGTTGCCAGGGTCGGGTTACAACAAATTTAATGATTGTAGAAATTGTTACGTCCACGCCTTTTTAATTTCTTTCTTTCCAGAACATTCTAATTCACAAGGATGACTAACGATAAATGAAAGGTCAAGTAGATTGTTTTTAAGAAAAGAGTCATAACAACGGAAAATTCGGAAAAATGAATCAGACTGCCCTACGATAAGCGGTGCGCACGGCACCCGTAAACAACGCCCTTTTGAATCATATAAAAAGCGCGAGCGGGCGGAACATTCAATCATTCTAAAAAGTCTTTTGATACCTGCCGTTATTTTAACTACGATTCGTGAGTGCTCAAAAACCGAAGGAAGAATCAACCGATCCGTAGCCGCTCTAACCAGCCGATCCACGAGCTGCTCAAATCCGCCGGACTTCCACCGGAATCACGAATCTACCGCTCCGCCAGAGGAACGTTTGACACTAAAATCTTCGCTTGTTTATTAATCCGCCTAAGTAGTAAGTCTGATTCTCATTTTTCTTTCAAGTTTCCGTAAAGTAATTATTGAATCGATTCGCTCATTTATAGTGAGCCGAACTTGCCCACGCACTTCCGCTGACTCTGATAAGAATACGTCGGAATACGACTATTTGCTTACCGAATTAAAGAGAAAACTTCCCATGCCATGCGGCGGAAGTTACAATTGTAAAGTGTGCTACCCTGAGCTCCGATTGTACGCGGATTATTGCGAAGCTCAAGGACCATCGTTTTCTCCATCGCCGATCGCGTCACCTCACCGACTTCCCTCGTTTGCTTCTAATATTCCTCCTCCGGTTCCTCTCCCGAGTTTTTCTCATTCTTTTTCCTCGCCATTCGCACCTCTTCCTAATTCCAGTTACCGACATTTCCTCGACAAGATAGCCGATAAATACCCTCACCCGCCTCAAGAAACTCCGGAACCTCAATCCTTCCCTCCTCCAGCTTTTAAAACAGAATATAACCTTTCCGACTACGATCCTGTCATTTTTGTTTATCATCCCGAACATCAAACTCCTTTCATTCTCCCTGAATCACACCTGCCTACATTTTTCTCTCCTCCTGCTCCTTAAAGTCATCTTTGTGAATATTAATTAATTAAAACTTGTATACTGATCATATTGTAATTTTAAGAAATATATTTTGTTTTGTTTTTTTATAATTCTGCCTTCTCAGATTATTTTAGTTATAAGTCGCACCGGTCCCATCCGTGATAATAGGTGATACTTTTATCACTTTATCAAAATTAGCGGCCACCGATCACGCAGCTTAGATAAGACGTCACATTGTCTCTCGAGACTGTTGAGAAATAACTTTATATTAAAATATGAGACAAAATGAGTGTGCTAAATAGAAATATGATATTAAATAAATAGAACGTGCTCCGGAGTCAATAAGAGTATAATGAACTGTGAGGATAAAAGATATACGTACAAATGATTCATTAGTACGTGCTTGATAGGAATAGTATGCATAGATTGTAAGACAAAGGAATGAGAGGGCCAACGGGCCACGAAATAAACCGGAGCGCTTTAGATGCATTCGAGCAGCCAAACAGTAAAGACCAAATGTATCTTTTATATTAATTATATACTTTTACTAACAGTTAAATCTTCCATATTCTTTATTTTATTCATCCAACTCTACATGGTAGCAGAGCGTGGTTGAATTAAAAATCGTGACAAGAAGAAGTGAATTAAGTGTCTGAAATAAAATTGAGTAGCAAAAAAGGTGAAAGTGTAAAAATGTCATTAACAATGGCAGATATTAAGATACCCGTATTCAATGGAGAAGACTACGGGAATTGGAAGAAAAGAATTATGGCATTTTTAAAAATGAATAAGTGTGAATTGGCTGCACAAAGATACTGCACTGCACTTGATAAAGAACAAGAGTGGGTTGATTTAAACTTAAAGGCACTTAATTACATTTACAGCTCCATAACGAATAAACAACTGGAATTCGTTAGTGAATGTGAGACAGCGTTTGATATAATCCAAAAATTTGACAAACTTTATCTAAAAGAATCCACTGCACTGCAAATAGTGTACCGTAATCGTTTGGAAAAATTGAAATTAGCAGAATATACTAACACGACTGATTTCTTTAATGATTTTGAAAAGGCTGTCAATGATTTGAAATCTGCTGGAGCTAGTGTAACGGAACAAGAAAAATTAAACTATATGCTGAGAACGCTACCAGAGTCATTAAGTTACATTGGTGACTTAATTGACGTTTTGGATCGAGATCAACAAACAGTTGAATATCTAAAAGGAAAAATAGCCATGATTGATATAAAAGGAAAAGAAGAAAATCGAGGAAAAATAAAATCAAGTGCCTTCACTACAAATACGGACAGAGGAAGACAATGTTTCCGCTGTGGCAAAGTGGGACATTTTATTAAAAATTGTAATTTCAACAAGGAAGGGATTCAAGGAGAAAATTCTGAATGGATCGGAAACAGAGGCTTTGGACAACAACATCGAGGTGCTTTCCGAAGAGGACGAGGAAGATATTGGCGCGGACAGGGAAGAAACTATCGAGGAGGAAGAACATCTAACTACACCGCCCATGACAATGGTAATGGAGGATACCATCGAGAAATTCAAGAACGTCCGTCTACATCAAGAAAAACTATAGAAGCTCTTCAAAGCGGAGGCTATGCCAGCTTCATGATGAGTATTAATGACAACATACCCGAGGTTAGGGACAATACTGAGATAGTTTGGATAATAGACTCAGGATGCACCGGGCATATTATTAACGATGAAAATTATTTTAGTGAAAGCCAGGAAATCAGCAATCCCGTGGATGTCATGCTAGGCGACGGTAAATCATTAAATGCTTCAAAGATAGGACTGGTAGACATAAACGTAAAAGTATACGACAGAATAGTACATATTAGATTAACGGATGTTCTCTTTGTTAAAGACTTAAATGTAAATCTGATAAGTTTTGCCCGTATAACAGAAAAAAATACAATTATAGCTCAACAGGATACATTGAAAATTTACAAATACACTAATGAATTAATTGCAGTGGCCTATAAACAAGAAAATCTTTATTATTTACCCAGTACTTTAGCAAACACTACTTCACAAATAAATTTAACCCCAAGTTCAAGTAAAATGACAGTAAAAGAAAAATGGCATAAAATTCTTGGCCACATAAATTTCAAATATTTGAATATTTTAAGTAAAAATAAATTACTAAATAATTTCCCTGAAAATTTAGAAACAGAATATATGAAATGTAGAATTTGTATAGAAAATAAAATGCACAATCTTCCGTTTGATAATAATCGCACTAGAGCCACAGAGATTTTAGAAATAATACATTCAGATGTAAATGGGCCCCATCGGATTCAAGGATATAATGGAGAAAAATATTTTGTAAGCTTCATTGATGACTATAGTAAACTAGCGAAAACATATATTGTAAAATCAAAATCTGAAGTTAATCATTGTTTTGAAGAATATATTAATATGGTAGAAAATAAAACCGGAAAAAGGATTAAAACACTTAGGTGCGATAATGGAAAAGAATACCTAAATCAAGAAATTTATAAATTATGCAGATCAAAAGGGATTATGATGAATCTTTGTCCGTCTTATACACACGAGTTAAATGGAACAGCTGAAAGATTTAATAGAACCATTATGGATATGAGTCGTTGTTTATTAGCTGAAGCAGAATTAAATACGAAATATTGGCCGGAAGCATTGTGCACAGCAACATATTTGAAGAATAGAACATTAGCTAATACAATAGAATGTAAAACACCCTTTGAGATATTTTTTGGAAAAAGACCTAGCGCAAAATACTTAAGACCATTCGGAAGTAAAGTATTTGTTAGAATTCCAGAACAGAAACGTACTTCTAAATGGGATAAAAAAGCAGATCCGGGAATTTTAGTAGGATACTCAGATGTAGGATATCGAGTATTAATAAATAATAAAGTAATTGTTACACGACATATAGATATCATAGATGAGGGCGTAAAATGTATTGATTTAAAAGGACAAGTAAATGATACAGAAAATAATAAAGCTGAAGATAACTCGGAAAATTTAATAGATCTTAGCGAATCTATAGAGGATATAGAGTTAGAAAGTCCAAATAAAAGTGATAAGAGTCTAGACGAATCATTTAAAAGTATTGATAGTTCGTGTGATTTATCTCCTTTAATAAGACGATCAAATAGAACTAAGAAACAACCCGAGAGATACGGAATAAGTGAAACATATAATAATTTAGTATATATTAATTTTATAAATGCGAACAGTCCGACAAATTATTCAGAGGCGATAAATGATAAGGACAGCAGCAAATGGAAAGAAGCAATGGAGCATGAATTAGAATGTTTAAATAAAAACGAAACCTGGAATTTGACTGAGAGACCAAAACAACAAAAGGTTTTAGATGTAAAATGGATATATACACGAAAAGAAAATAATAAATTTAAAGCACGATTAGTAGTTCGGGGATTTCAACAAAGGGAGGTACTTGAAGATATTTATTCACCTGTAGCTAAAACACAGACGTTAAAAATGTTACTTTCCATCTGCTGCCAAAAACAATTATATATAGAACAAATGGATGTTGAAACAGCTTTTCTAAATGGTAAGATAATTTCAGAAGTTTATGTAAACCAACCTGAAGGATATACGGATAATACGAATAGAGTATATAAATTGTATAAATCTTTATATGGTTTGAGAGAAAGCCCCCGAGCTTGGTATGAGTGTTTTAACGATTTTTTATTGACTTTGAATTTCAAAAGAAGCAACTACGATTATTGCATGTATTATTATAATGAAGGAAAAGATCAAATTTATATTTTAATATTTGTTGATGATCTATTAATTTGTGGCAAAAATAAAATGCTAATAGATCAAATTAAAAGAAGTCTAGCTAATAGATTCAGAATGAAAGACATGGGTAAAATAGAAAATTATCTGGGTATAAATATAGTGTTTGATAAGAAGAAACAACTCATGACATTATCACAAACAAAATATATAGAATCACTGGCTGAAAAATATAATCTACAGAATGCAAAACTTTATGATACCCCCATGGAAACAAACCTAAATTTGGAACCTTCAACTCAAATTCAAAGTGAAATAAAATATCGAAATATAATAGGAGAACTTCTGTATATAAGTATAGGCACGCGGCCTGATATCGCATACAGTGTAAACTACCTTAGCAGATTCCAGAGTTGTTATAATGCCACACATTTTAAGTATGCGTTAAGAATTTTAAAATATCTATATAAAACAAAAGAGTTAAAATTAACATATAAAAAATCTAATAATACAGTAATTTTAGATTGTATGGTGGACGCCGACTGGGCAGGAGATTCCACAGATAGAAAATCTACAACTGGTTATGTAATTCGCTTATTTAACAACGTAATATATTGGAAAGCAAGAAAACAAAAAACAGTAACCAAGTCATCAACTTTTGCAGAATATGTGGCTTTATCTGAGGTAGTAACCGAATTATTACTTTTAAAGAATATGTTAAATGAAACTTTAAATGTCCAAATAAATAAGCCTATTACAATTTATGAAGACAATATAAGTACGATAGCTATAGCAAAATATGGAAATATGACTAAAAACTCCAAACATATAGAAGTTCAATATCATTATGTTCACGAGAATATCGAAAAGGAAATTATTGAAATTGTAAAAATAAATTCAAAAAACAATATTGCGGATCTACTAACGAAAAGTGTTAGTAAAAATACTTTTATAAAACATAGAAATTCATTAAGGCTTTGTATGTAACATTTTAGTATAAAGTTAAGAAGGGGTGTTGAGAAATAACTTTATATTAAAATATGAGACAAAATGAGTGTGCTAAATAGAAATATGATATTAAATAAATAGAACGTGCTCCGGAGTCAATAAGAGTATAATGAACTGTGAGGATAAAAGATATACGTACAAATGATTCATTAGTACGTGCTTGATAGGAATAGTATGCATAGATTGTAAGACAAAGGAATGAGAGGGCCAACGGGCCACGAAATAAACCGGAGCGCTTTAGATGCATTCGAGCAGCCAAACAGTAAAGACCAAATGTATCTTTTATATTAATTATATACTTTTACTAACAGTTAAATCTTCCATATTCTTTATTTTATTCATCCAACTCTACAAAGACATTGACTCTTGTCATAGCTTTTGGTGTGAACGGTACCTCGAGTACACTATTTACTGTGTATCTCGAGATTATAAGGTCAAGTTACCCAGACCTGCCTCATCCTTTCCTCCTATCTTTAATAATCAACGGCCTGGACGTAACAAAATTAACAATCGTTTACTGAATTTTGTAATATTAAATCTGTATTACTTTCGCCAGCACTACCACCTTTTCTTAGAGTTTACCAAATTTAATACTTTTAGTGATACCGAACGATCCTATTTAAGGATATTTTATTTAAGTACTAAAATTACTTTTAAGAAAAGAGACCGCCCATGTTACCATCTGAGAGCACCCCAGTACATGTATTCAGCGCCTTCCGAATGGCTAACTGGCAACCATGCTTGTCAGCCGCGCTGCCATTCCACAGGCGCAGCATTGCGATAATCATAAGCGCGCCGATAATTATTATTAAAATTACTTGTCACAATTATATCTCGTCCATTGTAAATGCACGTACATATGAGCGCATATATCTTTTTCTCTTTGCAAAATTGAAATTAAGAATATTAACGTGTTTACTCTCATATGTACCCGCATAATTTTTATAAATAATTATTTTAATACACCCGCAAGATTTATTTGTGACTCTGAATGCTTAAAACTTAAATCGCGTGGGAATAAACTTTCGCACGGCACTAGATCAGTCGCCAATTCTAGGAACGCATAGTTTCGCGATATCTAACAATAACATTCAGAGCTACAGGTTTCAATCGCACCGCTATCAGCGCTAGGGGGACCGAAACCTCCCAAATTAATAAACAGTACATGTACGAAGAATTCCATACGATTTCTCCGCCGCTAGCCGCGTCATACCGAAAATCTAAGACGCAGAAGGCCCCCTTCCCTGTCGTCTAATGTAAGGGATGCTAGACCTATATAAGCGGGCCCGCGGCCCGAGCGAGCGTTCAGTCTTTTTCAAAAATCTACGAACGTTGTGTAATTTCGGAAACTACCCGAGGGTCACGAAGCCGCTGTAATATAATCACGCTGCGTCTGCCTGGACCAACCAACCGACTTGTAAAGGCGCTGCGTCCATTCTTTAATAAATTCAAAGTAAGTTGATTAAAATTTTGAAATAATTCTTTCCATTGTCAAACTCGATCTTAACATTAAGAAAAATTGATGTAACTATTTATTGGTACATCTACAAGCCTTAGGAGCTTAAAGAGAACGATTAAAGCGTAAAAGTTAATATTGGCCGCTAAGTCGTTCTTCTCTTCCTCCTCTGTATTAAACCATATCTTTATTTCCTAACAAATTATCAAACCGATTGCTCAAAAGTGCAGATTTGTTTTTCCGCTGCGAAGCTTGCATTACGACCTGAGGGTTGTCTGCAGTACTCGCCATCTCAAAATACAAATCCTCGCATTTTGCAAATCGGATCCCTCCCATTCCTCAATATTTGCTTAATAGTATAGATTTGTTATTTCGCTGCGAAATGTGCATCACGACCTGAGGGTTGTCTGCAATTACTCGCCATGTTAATTAATAAATCTTAACTTTTCGCAAATCAAGCCTTTCCTATTTCAATCATTAATTGCTCAACAGTGCAGGTTCGATTTTCGCTGCGAACAGTGCATCACGACCAAAGAGTCGTCTGCAATACTCGCCATCTTAAATACGAATCCTGGCATTTCGCAATTTAATTTCCTTCTCCTTACAATCGTCTGTATCTTAATATACCACGATCTGAACGGTCGTCTGCGATTCATGCAATTCAAAGATAATAGGCATACCTTCCGCATCACAATTTCCCTTTCTTATCCCATAAAATCATTTGCTTAATAGTGCAAGCTCGATGAAAATCGTCTGCATTTACGCATTATGATTCTAGATGGTATGGAGGAAAAAATATAGAGGCGGAAAGAAAAGGCGCGAAAGGGCGGAGATCTATCGGCGTTTGAGGGATCTCATCGCCGCAGAGAAGGAGGCCGCCAACCATCCTTCAAGTTCTCCCCCTCCCAGCTCGTTCGGGGCACCCGAGAAGACCGCCCCGAAAGACCCGCAGCCTGGGCCATCGAAGCCTAGAGGCCCTAGAATACTTAGCATTCAAAAGGGCCATTTTATTACAGTCCACCGTCCTCCCCGAATAATTGAGACTATAGACCTTACCACTTCCGACACTGAAGTGGAAGTCCTGAGCGAAAATCCTCCCAAAACTATAGACCGTCTATTTAATAAAATTATTAGCAATTGTACACCTAAAGAGAATAAAAGCTAAGATAAAAAGATCTATTCTTGTAACTTCCTACGATAAGGCAGAAACGGCTCTTGCCATCCCGGGGTATAATCGATGCCAGCAGATTGCCCCTTAAACTAAAGAAGAGCAACTCCAACCTAGACTCTAGGATACCTAGAGTGGAGAATTAAATATCGACGCTCTGGTCCTTTTCACTATTTCCCTAGAAATCCCTAAATCCATAAGCTGAGACGTCACAACACACTAGTTCATGGATACGCATTACATATTGTATACAGATGATCACTGTATTTAATCGGAGCCATCTGGGATTCTTTAACTCAACTTTTACTACATCTGGGAGAAAAAAGACGCAGGTATGAAAAACCAAGCGTACCGAAAATGCCTGAACAGGAAAACGAAAAACAGATGCAAAATGAATTACCTACTGCCGAAGGACTTAAAGTAAAATACGACGCCGAACAGGAACGACATTATCATCTTTTACCCGACCGAAAGAATGCATCTTATTCTCTTCAACTACGACATTAAAAAATTGGGACATATAACTTTCCTTATAAGGCGATCTGAATCCATAAAAATGACTAATAATAAACGAAAGTCAACTGAAAAGAATTTTATCTACAACTATAGAAAATTTGAGAAAATGATTCAGGGAGCAAAGCTCGCGACAACGCCTTTTTTGAATTGTATAAAAAGCCCGAGCAGACGGATCGGAGCATCATTCTCAAAAAAATCTCTTTGTGCCTAACATTATTTTACCCGCGATTCGTGTGTGATTATCCCGAGTGTTCCTAACCGAAGGGCGAACCGATCGATCCGCTAGCAGTTCAAACCAACCGACTCGCTCACTCTCGCCGATCCTCCGGACGCACTGATCCGCCGATCTCACAAATTCGCCGATCCGCCAGAAGGACGTTTAGACGCAAAGGCCATTTCGAAGCTTCATCCGTTTTTATTTAACAAACCGCCTAAGTAGTAAGTTCAACACTCATTTTCTCGAATTTCCGTCTACAAATGTTAAATCAATTCGCTTATTTATAGTGAGCCGAACGCGACCACGCTCTTCCGCCGAGTCCAAAAATCATACGTCTGACTACGATTATTTATTAGTCGAACTTAAAAGAAGGTTTCCTATGCCATGCGGCGGAAGTTATAATTGTAAAGTCTGCTACCCCGAACTTCGACTTTACGCAGATTATTGTGAGGCTCAAGGCCTGTCATATTCTCCTATTCCGATCGCATCACTGAAACGCCTTCCTGCATTTACCCCTTTTACTCCTCCAACGGCTCCTCTCCCGAGTTTTTCGCATTCTCTCTCTTCTCCTTTCTCCCCTCTACCTAATCATCGATACCGACATTTCCTTGACCAAGTAGTCGACAAATATCCTCACCCGTCTCAAGAAACTCCGGAACCTCAACCCTTCCCTCTTTCAGCTTTTAAATCAGAATACAAGCTTTCCGATAACGATCCTGTCATCTTTGTCTATCATTCTGAACATCCAATTCCTTTCAATCTTCCGGAATCACAGCTGTCGAATTTCTATTCTCCTCCTGTTCCTTAGCATCTTTGTGGATTCTAATTATAATTTTATATAAATCTGTCAATAATTTCATTTATACTTTTCTCTATTGTAATGTTACGTCCTGTAACTCCACATCTCCTTTTTCCGATACATGGTTGATAAAGTAGATAAGGAAAAGTATACCGAATGTATTGGTATCAAAGGAAAAGGTTCTAAGTTTCCAGAAAAATAATTTTAACTGACAGAATATCCTGAATCACCAGATGTATAAAATAAAAAAAAGGAACCTGAAACAATTGTACAACAGATGTGGAATATAAAAATCGAAACGAAAGGATTTGTCAAAATATTCATAAAACATTAATAGCTCGGAAAGATTTGGAATATCTTAAACTAACAATAAATGTCTGGCGGTACACAAAGGAAATTTTGGAAGAAAAACAATTCAGTAAAATCAAATTTCACTGTGGATCCTAGGGATTAGAAAAAAGGAGGCAAAACGCCTGTAATAATAAAAATGGGATACGCGGCCAGAAACCATAAAATTCAGGCAGCAATTGCACGCTGCCGATAAAAAAAGAGTTACCTAAGCATTTTCGAATCTGTTATCTGGAAGCTTGGAAGGGCTAAAACCATGTAGAGGGGAGCTCATAAACATTTTCTCCTGGACCAATAGATATCGGGAACTCCTCACCAAAAATTAGAAACTAAGGGCGAAAACTTAGAAAATTAAGAAAACTAAGAGAAGGGCGACCAATAATTGCGAAGACGGAAAAGTAGAGGAATAAGCCTAACGAATAGAATTCAAATTTTGGATAAAACTGAGAATCTGGCGCTGGTCCTCCTCTTTTCCGAGCTTATAAAACCGAGCGTTTCGACGGCACTCGCTCTCGTTCTGCTTTAGAATCTCACGACAGTTTTTTAACAAGTGTTCTCTCAACTCAGTCGACCTTCGAGTTACCAATAAGTGTTAGTGTACTCCACTGAGGCCAGAAATAAAGAGAAGAACCGTCCAAGGAACTTCAAGACAGCAAGTAGTAAGTCTTATCATTTCTTATTCCCTCACCTTTCCCTTAAAACCAAAAACGGTTCCACTAAATAGTTTTTTTATTTGAAATAAATATAACAAAATGAAATCCGGGGGAATGGTCAGGGTGCCGTTCATATCTTATAGTTTCGCCATCTCTCTCGAGTCCCCTCGGTTCTTTAGTAACTCTACCCATCTAGTGAGCTTCCTTTGGTCGGGGGTTGCGATATGCCGCCAGTAAATGGTGACTATCAAAACCTTGACTTGAGAAAGGCTCCATCCGGTTGGAGGAACTTTAAGAATCTCTGGGTTGAAGACGGGGAGATCCAAAGGAAGGAATGAACGTGTTGCCCTCCCATTTTCTCTCATTAATTCATTTATCAACTTAATTATTTAAAAAAATAATGATTTTTAGTGAAATCAAAAAACCTCAGGAGCGTAAAGAAAAGTCGGGCTCGCCGTAACAGGCAGTTGCGAAACTTGAAGAACCTCTTGCAGAGCTTCTTCGTGCAGTATCTATTTGCGGCGGTACCAGGGGAGATAAAAACCGACCCTCCCCGTAGAAGAGGAGAGAGGTCGTGGTCGCCTCAACCCCCAGCTCCCCCGAATTCACCGGCTCCCAAAGAGGTTCCCCAGAACGCAAATATATCCAGGGAACTGCCCCATTCTCCGAGTCCGCCGCGCATTAATGACCACGCGATCGAATCCGAGCCTGACTCGGAGCAGTTCCGCCCTACGACTCCTTCCTATTCTCCGGACATTTCTGTTCACTCTCCAGGAGCTGCACCTAGAGCATGCTCCTCTCCTATCCCGTCCCCGATACTTTATCCTGGGGAGGCAGAGGAGGTCGACTCCTTCGCTGAAGACGATACCGTCTTCTGGCAAGAGTCTGACGGCCCGGAGCCTTCCCCTTCCCCCGCCCCGAGTGTGGAGTTCCTCGGTGAGCAAGAGGAACCCAAAGTGATCGTAGATCCTCTTCTCGAGCTCCTCCGAAGAACTTGCTCTCCGTGGACGGATCCTGTCCCCGAAAGGGCCTTCACTATAGGCCCTGATTCCTTTGATCCTGAGGAGATCAGGAGAGAGGCCAGTAGGGCATCTCCTGATCAGAACATCCTCATTTTCTATCCCGGGGTGGAACACCCTTTCCTGGCTCCGATCAGGCTAATTGATCGAGTATTCCCGAGATCGTCAGCTAAGATCTCGGAAATAATTGAAATCGATCTCGATTAATTATTATTATTATAGAATTTTTGTGTTATTTCCCGCGTAATTTGTTAATAAAAAAAAAATGTTTTAATTTTAATTTAGTATATTTAATTAAATTTTAATCAGTTTATAACTTCTTGTTTTATTATTAATACTATTAAAATTATATTCCACCATCTCTATTTCGCTTCACTCAGAAAAATAAAAATGTTAAAATTAAATCTTACTAAAATCTGAGTACTGAAATTTTCTTTTTAATGAACCTTTGAGCTCCATTTATTGCGAAAAACACCTCCGGTTCTTTCCCTGGGAACAAGAAGTAAAATTCTTTCCCTCAAAAGAACAAAAATCGCGCTAACTCAAATTTTTTGTCGTTCAAATACATTCCTAGCGCTTAATACGCGTGGCGTTGTCTCCCACGCGTCACGCAAGAATTGGTAGTTGCGTCTCTCTCTCTCTACCCTTTACCTGCTCTCAAACCATTTCCTTAATCATTGAGAAGCGGTAATCCTTCTACTAGAATTATTTCCAAACCTGACGTAACAACCGGTTAATTGCGATATAATGTATGGGTTAACATTCGCATATTTTATTGTATTACTTGTAATAGAGTTCTGCAAATGTCAGATTTTTGCAGCTAGCAAATGGGCTGGATTGCACAAAATAATTTTTATTTTGCGGTGTATGAGGTGTTCTTGTTTTGCTAATGTTTTTTTTCAAATTTAAACTGATTTTCACTTTGTGCCGTTTGATGCGTTGATTGAGGCGTTCATGATTGCATCTTTTTCAAAATTTATTCCTAGCGCTGTCATATTCTCCAACTATACTCGTATCTTTACCCCTTTATTTTATTACTGACGGTACAATAGTTGGTATTTCTTTTCTTTTTTCTTTTTTTTGTTGTTACTGGTTTTGTTGTTTTATTTTACCCCTTTACCCCTTTGCCCCTTTACCTCTTTACCCCTTTATTTTTTACTGACGGTACAATAGTTGGTATTTCTTTTTTTTTTTTTGGTTTTTACCGGTTAATTGCGATATAATGTATAGGTTAACATTCGCATATTTTATTTTGCGGTGTATGCGGTGTATGTGATGTTCTTGGTTGCTTATGTCGTTTTAAACTTAGTTTGAATTTATTTTGTGGTGTTTGTGGTGTTTGATGCGTTGATTGAGGCGTTCATAATTGCCTGTTTTTTTCAAATTTAAGCAGTATTTTTGCGGAAATCTCGAAACGACCGACGAAACGGTCATGTTTTATATTATTACGCGATGATGTACAGGTCTGAGTTAGTAGTCTCTAGCATGCCCTTACGTAGTACACATGTACGTAGTACACATGTACGCAGTACACATGTACGCAGTACGCAGTACGCAGTATGCAGTACACATGTACGCAGTACACATGTACGCAGTATGCAGTACACATGTACGCAGTAAAGCAGTAAGCAGTATGTAGTATGTATTATAGATGTAATTATACAAATGAAGTAAAACATTGTACAATGCGTACGTTATATATTTTTCTCATTTTTATACATTTTTGTATCGAATCACACATACACATGTGTGAAATAAAAAAATTTATTAAACGATGCTGTTTTTGTCGATCCACGAATTGTGCGATCCGTCGAATCCCAACCATTTTACGTAGACCTTGTCACCCTTTTTGCGCAGAACCTTCTCCACCAGATACACGTCCGGATGCGTCGCGCGGTGCAACTCGTACTCGTAGAACGCTCCGGATATCGCCTCACCGCGATAATCCTCCAGTAGATAGGTAGCTGGATTAGTTTGCTGCACCTTAACGATCGTGAAAACCTCGGTGGTCCAATTCGGAGTGTATCCTTTTTCAAAAATCATTTTAAACTTGCTCACGCGTACTTTATCACCGACCCTGAATTTGGCCGGAGCGGCTATCTTTATAGCGCTGTACACGGTGTCGAGGAGTTTTTTGGCGATATCAGGTGTCACGTCAACGGGCCGCATGCCGATCGTTCGATGCCTGCGCCTATTGTACTCGTCTACGAGACGCGGTAGCGCGTCGAACCACTCATAATTACCGTTGAGTGTAAACATCTTCCACATGGCGTTTTTGAGCGTGCGATTGAATCGTTCGACTATCGACGCCTTCATTACCGAGTATGTCGAGTAATAATTGACGCCGCGTTTCGCGAAAAGTCGTTGCACGTCGGCGTTGTAAAACTCCTTTCCCATGTCAGTTTGCAGATTTTTCGGGCATCGCCCGCTCTTTCGCATCAACTCCGCTAAAGCGTCAGCCGTCTCGCTGCCGCCTTTGTTCTTGAGCGGTATCGCCCACGCGTACTTGCCGAGTACGTCGATGACGGTAAGAATATAGCGGTAGCCTCGGTTGAAACGCGCGTACGGTTGCATCTCGACAATATCAGCCTGCCACAGATCGTCATATCCCTTGACCACGACGCGTCTTCGCGGAAAGTTTCTTCTCGCCGGGGCGTGCAACTCGTCAACGAGTCGCCTCCTCTCGGGACCTGCGTCGCTCGACTTGCGCGATCTAGACATGATCGATTCTGTCGCTCGATTCCTCCCGGTCGATCAATTTATAATCAAACTCGCCTCGCGCAGTTCCTCGACGATCGACAGAATTTCGTTGTCGTGAGCGTTGTGACCGGCTCGACGCGAAGCATCCAGCAATCGAAGACGATCCACGAGCTCGTTAGGATCGTCCCAGTGCACGTAGTCGATCGCGTGATCGTTTAACGTCATGAGGCGAGGTAATCCTTTACCGGAGCTTTTTCTTCTCGATTTCCTGGCCGAATCGCCTGACAGCAGCGGTGCAATCACCTTTACGTACTTTGAGCCTCTGTTACCCATGACGCGACCGCTGTCGCTGAAATCTTTCTTATGCGCGTTCGTCGCTTCGAGTATGCTCTTGTAGTGACGTTTATCCGCCTCGGTGTAAGCGGTTTCATCGGGTACCTTCTTGAAAATCAACTCGTACAGACCTTCCGTACCGGGATATCTCTTACCAGCGACGATTATATCATCGTTTTTATGGTCGAATTCGACATGCTTGTTCCCGAGCATTACTTTGTTCGTGTCAAAGTATATACCGAAAACGTCGTCTACCGCTTCATCAGAAGTAAAGTGCTGCGGCAAAGGTTTGTTGAATCGCGCGATAAACGCCTTCCCTTTTGAACTGCACATCCCCGGTTATCAATTTTGCGGGCCGGGAACTCGACTGAAAGAACGCATAGCGAGAGGCGATCGAGGCGTTAATCCGTTGGACGAAGCGTGTCGCGAGCACGACTTGGCGTACGCGCGAAGCAACGATCTCACAGATAGACACGCAGCGGACAAAGAACTCGCCAAGAGAGCGGGAAAACGCGTTATAGCGAAAGATTCAGGCTTACGCGAGAGAGCCGCCGCAGCAGCCGTGTAGGCTGCGATGAAAGCTAAAACGAAAATTGGGATGGGTATGTCGACTAGAAAGAACAGGTTGAGGACTGTGAGAAACAGAACGATTACGAAGAGGAGAAGAAGAAGTACGATTCGCAAAAGACGCATGCTTTCAACAGCAAAGCGCGGTGGCATGCTGCCGATTATTCCGATTCTCAGCGCAGTCGGATCACTTGTCGGTGGAGCCGCGAGTATAGCGAGAGCCGTAAACGAGAGAAAAGCTGCTCGCGCGGCAGCCGGTGGATCCGGCGTACATCTGGCCCCGTACAACGGTGGACGGGGTCTCTCTCTCAAGCCGTACAGGTACGGCAGAGGTACGACTGTTGCGAAGAGAGGAAGAAGAAAAAAAACGTCGAGCAGACGTTAAAAATGCCTTTGGGTGCGACTACAAACGTGCAGTTGAATCATCTGGCCAGACGTATGCGCGTTCCTTATTTCAGAGGCGTCTTTATGCGTGACACTCTACCTATGAGTGGTGCGCGTACAAACGAGAGCGGTATCGTGAACCTGGACAACGTGACGGGTCCGGGGACTCACTGGGTAGCGTACGCCAAAAGAGGAGATCGCGTCGCGTACTTTGACGGCTTCGGTAATCTCCGACCGCCCATAGAATTGGTGAGATATCTCGAAGTCGACGTCTCGTCGATAGAATACAATCGACGATCCTATCAAACGTACGATCAGAGTATCTGTGGACAGCTGTGTCTGCGATTTTTAAGTACGATCGACGCGATTACGTTTAAAAACTGACGTCGCGACATACTTCGCTTCAGTATCGCTTCGAACATGTCGATCACGCTCACGTTAACCGGTAGGAGCAGCGTTCTCCATTCGAGCTACTCACCGGCGTTGGATTTCAGCGACGGTGATTACGAGCTCGGTCTCACGGACTTTGCGACTTACAACACCATACCGAACGTCGATTCTACAAACAATAAATTCTACTACGGCACGGACGGCAAGGAAATTACGATTCCCGAGGGATCGTATGAGATACAGGCAATAGACAAATTTTTGAAACATGCGATGCCGCGACAACGCGACACCGCCGATGGTAATCGTAATGAGAAGAGCGAGAAGAACGATGATTTCTCGATAACGATTCGCGCAAACTTCAACACTATGAGAAGCGAGATCAAATCAGCGTACACGGTAAACTTTTCGAAACCAAACTCGTTGGGGCCGCTTCTCGGATTCTCGCCACACCGCGTACTGCAGCCGCGAAAATGGCACGAGTCCGACTTACCGATCAATATAATCAACCTGAATATTATCCGCATCGAATGTAACGTAACCGCGGGAGCGTACTGCAACGGCGAACGCGTGCACACGATTCACGAGTTTTCACCGAAAGTGCCACCAGGATATAAGATCACGGAAACGCCCACGCAAGTCATTTACCTGACGATCATCGTGCGATACGTTACGGATCTCACGATACGCGTCACCAACCAGAACGGTCGACCGCTCGACTTTCGCAGAGAGGAGATCGCCGTTAGATTGCACGTGCGACAACAACAACGACGGCCACAACGATAACGTGGTATGTTAATACCGAACAAAACGAGTCGCGTTACAACGATCAGTTTCGGTACTGGGACGATCCAACAGCCTGAACCGCAACAACATCATTTCGCTGTAAATAGCGTCGAAAAAATAGGAAGAAGATAAAAAAGACTAACCGAAACAAACGTTGAATTTCTGAGATCGCTCGAATTCGCTGTGCGAAATAACTTTATCTGAACGATGTCCGACATTCTGAATATCCGAGACGAACCGGTCTTCGACGATCGAATCGTCAAGATCAAGACTCACGCTTACAATCCGTTCGCCAATACGACGTTCGAACACAGCGATGAGATAAGAATACCGATACAGCAGCAAGATCTGTACACGCTACCGCACGAGAGTTTTCTCTACGTCGAAGAAAAATTAACAAAGGGCAAGGTGGTTGCGGGAGCTGACGTGACTCTCGGAGACAACTGCATCGCCTTCATGTTCGACGAGATACGATACGAGCTCGACGGTGTGGAGATCGATCGTAACCGAAATGTCGGCATAACCAGCACGCTGAAAAATTACGCGACTGTTTCGTCCAACAGGAGCGTGATTCTGCGGAACGCGGGATGGCTCAGTCCCACGATCAATGCAAACGGTTACTTCAATTTCTGCGTACCGCTCAACATGCTGCTGGGATTTTGCGAGGACTATAGACGCGTCGTGATCAACGCTCGTCACGAATTGATTCTCATACGAGCGCGCAACGACAACAATTGTCTGGTGGGCAGTTCCGCGGTCGAACCTAAGGTTGACTTGCTGAAAATACAATGGCGTATGCCTCACGTACTTTTAAACAAAGTAAAGAAATTGGCGATGTTACGCACCTTGGAGAGCGGTCGATTCGTCAGTATGGGATTTCGCTCATGGGATCTGTATGAGTTTGCGCTATTGCAACTCACGACCAAGCACTCGTGGACCATCAAGACCGCTACGCAACTCGAGAAACCTTGATACGTCGTCTTCGCTCTGCAGACGGGTCGAAAGAACATCATGTCCGAGGACAGCAGAGTCGTTTCGACGACTGCAAACTGACCAACGTGAAGCTCTATCTCAACTTCGAGTGCTACCCGTACGACGATATGAACCTCGACTTTAGCAAACGTAGATACGCGATTTTTTACGACGCGTACGCGCGTTTCTGCAAAGAGTATTACGGCTACGAGTATCTCGAACCGAATCTCACCGTCACGTCGTTTCTGCTCAACGGTCCGTTTGTCATCATTGACTGCTCGCGTCAAAACGAGTCGGTTAAAACCGCTACCGTGGACGTGAGATTGGAGTTTGAATGCAAGGACAATGTAGCGCCAAATACCACGGCTTACTGTCTCATCATACACGATCGTTTGGTTCAATACAATCCGTTGACCAACGTTGTACGTAAGATCACGTAGAAATAATCTTCGACGTATGTATGTAAAGCGGTAAATCGATGAACGTTGCGTATTCACTTCCATTCCATCGTATGCGTAACGTCGATAGAGAGAGAGAGAGATTGTCATCGTCGTCATGAAACCATCAAAGTATCAACCGTCTTGTTGGTGCGAGAATGCGAGTCGCATGAAGGAAGATAAAGCTACGCAAACGGATCCTAGATCGACGGATCACTTATTGAACAGAGGAATGACGTATCGAGTGACACCCTCGGGAAACACAGTGGTTGATGCATTCACGCAAACGGATAAAAAGTCGCGAACCGAACGACTTCAGAAACGCGTGACGGATTTTGTCTCGAAGCATTTAAAAAAGTAATGCGATTTGGAAAGGAGGGGGAAATTAACAAGACCAATGAATTTGCTCGCGCGTATTCAGTATTGTAACTTCCTTCGATTGAGTCGCATCGTCAAACGTCATCATCATCATCATGTCCACACCAACGTTCGTCGATCTGCAAGGTTATCCCATTGGACGACGTTTCGTCGTGAAGGAAGCGGCGGTGCTGCGAGGTGGTGCCGTTCTCGCGCATTACGTCTTTACGACTCCTATGTCGTGGGGTGCAGTATCGCGAGATGACAGACGTCTCGTTACCTGGCTGGTACGAAATCATCACGGTATAGCGTGGGAAGATGGGGACGTTCCATACAATCGGCCTAAACGCCTGATCATCAGAGCCCTACAGAATGAGGAGGACTGCTACGATCACGCCATCGTATACGTTAAAGGACTAGAAAAACGCGATTGGCTGCAAGATATGCTCAAAGAGGATTACTACGGCGACGACTATGATGATATCAAATTCTACACAGACAATCTGATCGTCAGGAACATCGAAGAGGATTTTGAAAACATTGAATCGCTCAACGATTTGGACGATTCGAATACTTTCCGCTGTAGAAGACATTGCAAAAATTGCGCCGTACAAAATGTATTTAAATTGTACAATTGGTGGCGTAACCATCAAAATGATGACGTATAATTTTGAATAAAACTTTTTTTGTATCACATACCTATACATGTACGTCTTTCGATTATTTTACCCTCTCCTCAATCACCCCCTCTTTTAATTACCCTCTCCAAAAATTTTTCTAACTGCGTTTTATATTTCCCCACTCTATGCAAATTTTAATTAATGAAAGAGGGGATTTTTCGTAACCGTCCTCGACTCGAGGTACCCTCAGATCGTGCGATCAGTACATTCTTCGCTTTGGCCGCAGCAACGACTACACACAAGGCACAACGACTTCCTCTACGACTACGACTGCGAATACGACGATGTATTACAACGAGAGGAACTGTTACGAAGTGCGTCGAAATGATTGCGGTGCTGAAGCCTCATCTAGCGAGAAAAAATTTAACGAGTAAGTTTTTTTCATTCTTATAAAATTAATTACTTCCAATTAAAATATTTATATTCATAATTGCGTTTATTTAATTTCCAGCATCTCGCCAAAACGATACGTGACGCGCTTACTCTGCCGGCGATACCCACTGACTCAAACGGGATACAAATATCTCGAGATCGGCGTGAACGTTGGCACGCGTTGTTTTGCGGAAATCATCTTAGGTGATAATCGAGGAGATGAATTAACCATGTCGCTCGACACCTGGAAAGAACTGTGCGAGCATCGATGGACAATTCTGAATATGCTTCACGATCGACCGAAGCAACCGTACGACGTTGCGAACATAGGTTCGCTCACAGTACGAATTTACTGCATGAACGAAATGAAACTTGTACGACTCGAATCGATCGACACACGTATGGCCATGACCGAAACTACGTTCACGCGAATGCTGGATTTCGATGATTGCGTCTCTTTGACGTTCAACGTACTTAACAAAGTCCTACCAAAGATCGACGACAAATACGAGCGATTTTGCAAAATCGCTTCCGCATCGAGGAATCGCACCGAGGCAGTGAGCGCTATACGCAGCAGCGATTCCTTCGACGAACAACAAATTGTAGATTGCGAACTACTTGCGCTTGTAATAAATGTATAAAAATGTGTAATATATTGTAACGCATATTCATAAAATAAATATATACTTTTGTAATCGGGACGTATCATTTTTAATCGCTTCTATTCCATCCTTCATTTTATTATAATTGTGAGTCCGCCTCGTTCGTATGCAACATACGTATCTGAGTGAGAGAGAAATAAGATAATAAGGAGGAGCGATTAGCCGGGGGTGTACGTGCAGCGTCACCCGCATTCGAATCGTATGAGCGTGTACTAAATTGTTGATAAACAATAGGCGGCGCGAATGGGTGCGAGCGAGTCGTAGTCGATGGTGACGAACGCGTGAACGAGAGCGAGCGAGAGGGAACGATAGGCGGCGCGAACGGGTGCGAGCGAGTCGTAGTCGATGGTGACGAACGCGTGAACGAGAGCGAGCGAGAGGGAACGATAGGCGGCGCGAACGGGTGCGAGCGAGACGGAACGATGGGCGCGCGATCCTTTGCGATCCGCCGCCGCCCCGCCGCTCGCCGCCGCCGACGCCATGACTAAGACTCGCGTGATTACCCTCAACACCCCCCCACTCCCTTTACCCCCTGTAAAAAATAAGACACCCCCCCCTTTCCCCTTTTGAAAAAATTCCAACCCTTTGAAATTCGCGATGCCGCAGGAAAATACCGCGGCGCGATAACGCACTTATCTATTTTAAAAAATATCAAATTACGTAATTAAAATATCAAATTTCATAACTTTTATGTTATTGTTATATTTATGAACAATCGATTCCGAGAATCGCAGACAAAGGAGTGATTCCTGGAAAAACACCCCTCCCCGCGTGACGTCATTACCCCTCGCCCTAGGTCACACGGACACACTAATACGAATTGGTCCAGAACCGGCCTATATACATCTACTGACGTCATTACTCCTCGCCCTAGGTCACACGGACACACTAATACGAATTGGTCCAGAACCGGCCTATATACATCTACTTACATTTATATGATAAATGTAAAATTAATAATAATAAAAATCAATTATTGATTAATAAATCGTCTTCAAGAATATCAGCCTCCATGGAAAAACAATCGCAACAAATAATAAAAGAATCCACGATTATCCGTCCAAATAAAAGAGAAAGAAAAAATAAAATAAGTGCGCAATGTTTAGCCATAATTAATGAGCAGGAAAATAAGCGCCTTTCTGAAATAATGGAATTACTTCGTTTGGATCACGTGAGCGTTACTGAAAAGGAGAATGTAACGAATCTCGTCAAAAACAGCCAGGATAGATTCTACATACCTGGAAAAAAGCTGACCTTCACTCAGGTACTGCAGCATCAGATACCCACAACAGATGATCAACCGATTAACACCAGGCAGTATCGATTTCCGCAGAAGCACAAGGAGGAAATAAATAAGCAGGTAGACGAGCTGTTGAAAGGAAAAATGATAAAACCTTCACAGTCGCCATACAATACGCCAATATGGATCGTGCCAAAGAAGGACGACTCACAAGGAAACAAGCGATGGAGAATGGTACTGGACTTTAGGAGCCTCAATGATAAAACTATCGGAGACGCCTACCCATTGCCGAATATCGTCGATATACTGGATCAATTAGGCAGAGCACGATATTTCTCCGTCTGCGATCTAGCTTCCGGATTTCATCAAATAAAAATGGATCCGAAAGATAGCCATAAAACGGCTTTCACAACTCCGTTCGGGCATTATGAATTTGAAAGAATGCCCTTCGGATTAAAAAACGCGCCTGCAACTTTCCAGAGATTAATGGATCTCGTATTAACAGGATTGCAGGGCTGTGAATTATTTGTATATATGGACGACATAGTCATATATGCAAGAACGTTGGAAGAGCATGAGAGAAAATACAATTTACTGATACAGCGATTGCGAGAAGCGAACCTAAAATTACAACCAGATAAGTGTGAATTTTTAAAATCAAAAGTAACTTATCTCGGTCATGTAATTAGCAAAGACGGCGTAACTCCAGATCCGAAAAAGCTGGAAGCTGTTAAATTATTTCCACGACTTAAGACGCCTAAAAATATTAAACAATTTTTAGGCTTGGCGGGATACTACCGACGGTTCATACCAAGCTTCTCAAAATTAGCTAAACCCTTGACTGTATTGTTAAAAAATGATACAGCATTCGAATGGACTTCAACAAATCAGGAGGAAGCATTCGAATTATTAAAACAAAAATTATGTGAGGAACCAGTATTACAATATCCAGATTTCTCACAACCATTTATACTAACTACAGACGCCTCAGGACTCGCAGTAGGAGGAATTTTATCCCAAGGAAAAATTAACAAAGATCAACCGGTGGCATATGCATCTCGCACACTAACAGACAATGAAGTAAAGTATGATACATATGAAAAAGAAGCACTAGCTATTGTATATTGCGTTAAGCATTTTCGGCCATACTTATACGGCCGAAAATTTACCTTAGTTACGGATCACAAACCATTACTCTGGTTTAAGCATGCTGTTACACCGTGGTACGGTGCGGGTGTGGGTCCGTTCGCCGGAACGTGTGCCACCAGTTGAGAGGAGCCGGGTGTAGGCGAATAAAGACTTGTCTTTTAAAAACGTGCTGTACTTGTTTTATTTCTGCGTTGATACACTTGTCACGCGTCACGTTTCTCCTGATAGGAGTGCCCGCGACGGCTTCCGAGCCGTCGCTCATATACTCGGCCGAGTTGCAACCTCAGCGAGTTTCGGCCGCGGTGGTTGACCGGAGAGGTTCGTCAACCGCGCGGCCTTAAAATAATTGTTAAATGTTCATTTCCTTGTTTCGACATCGGGCGATAATCCCGAGGTCCTTGCCCGATGTCGAAATACGCAAGGTATTTCCGGGGTGGTTTGCAACCAGAGCGCATTCTTTGAAGTGCAGCTCAGGTTACAACAATGCTCAAGATGCTAATATGCGCATACTTCGGTGGCGATTAAAATTAGCAGAGTATAACTACGACGTAGTATATAAAGCTGGGAAAACTAATGTAAATGCGGATGCATTGTCTAGGAATCCAGTAGAAGAAATACCGTGTAATATAATTAATCCTGCAAAGAAATTAAATCCGAACAATCCTAAGGACGCCGAATTAATTGAACAAATGCTGGAGGAATCAGACAATGATAGTGAAGAGGACGATGATTATAAATTATATCTGTCTGATGAAAAAGAAATAGACAATATATCAATTAAAAATGACTCAGTACCTTTTACAGATCAAGAATTAAGTGAGCCATCACAGGAAATTGTGGAACAGGCATTAATTCATGATCCACGGATGGAACGTAGAATCCAGACACGAAGCCAAACAGCAAAGAAAGAAAAAATGGAACAATTAAAAGAAAATACAATTGAAAAGGAAAACGAACAAATAGAAGAACTTGAAATTCAAAAGGACGACCTCGACGAAGAAAAAGAGAGTGACGATGAAAGCGAAAGTGAAACGGATGAAAATAAAAATTTACCCGTTATCACCGATATACAAGATATACCTAATAATATAATCGAAACACGCGATTTATTATTTTTACGAAAGGATAATATCACATATTTTACAGACACCGAAGGAAATCCTTTAGATTCAGGTTCACAGAAATTATTTGAAAGAAACGAATTACCGAAAATAAAAACGCTAACCTTAGGTGAAGCACAACCTATTAATTATAAAAAATACTATCACATTATTTTACCAATCAGCGAGGGAGTCCGGGAAGGACCAACTTTAACTCTGCAACACATATCCACAGCTATTAAAAATTTGCGAACTATCTCCGAAGAATTAAATTTGCAAACAATTAGTATTGCAAAAACTGATTTAGTAAACAACGTACCTTGGAGTGAAATCAAAAATCTGCTACACATAATTTTCTTAAATTCACCCACAAAATTAATAATTTGCAACGAATTGATAAAATATCCTCCCAGAGATCTCCGGTCGTCGATAATCGGAGAAATGCATTGTTCACCAACGGGGGGACATCGCGAAGTAAATAAAACATACAATAGAATTAAACATAAATATTACTGGGAGAATTCAAAACAGGAAGTTCAACTATATATTCAACAATGTTTACAGTGTCAGTTAAAAAAATTAGTTAGGGTAAAAAATAAGCAGCCCATGCTAATAACCGACACACCAGGAACTTCTTTTGATAAAATTGCTATGGATATTGTGAGGCCTCTGCCAAAAACTGACAGAGGAAACGAATATATCCTGACCATGCAAGATCAATTAACAAAATTCTGCATGGGCATACCTCTGCAAACCCAGACATCTGAAACAATAGCTGAAGTATTTGTAGACAGATTTGTTTGTGTATTGGGAGCTCCGAAAGCAATATTAACCGACCAAGGTAGAAATTTTATAAGTGATTTAATTAAAAAGGTAGCGAAAATATTTAGGATACGAAAATTTCGAACAACAGCATTTCACCCACAATTCAATGGATCTTTGAAAAGATCTCACCATGCTCTTGGCGAATATTTAAAACAATATGCAAATGAGCAAAAGGAATGGGATAAGTGGGTCGGACTTGCTATGTTTAATTACAACACCTGTGTACATGAAGCAACGAAACATACACCGTATGAATTAGTATTCGGAAAAATAGCTAGAGTACCGACGGACGAACCTCTCGGTCCGGAGGAAAAGTTAGCTAGCTACGACGATTACTTAATAAGCCTCGTCACACAGCTCCATAATTTGCAAACAAACGCTTTCAAAAATGTAACAGAAGCGAAAGAAAAGTCTAAGAAACTTTATGACAGAAAGATAAACCCAAAAACTTTTAAGCCCGGAGACTACGTATTTTTATTGAAGGGACCGAAGCCAGGTAAATTCGGTAATCAATACACTGGGCCTCACGAAGTTTTAGAAATTCTAAATAAAAACAACGTGAGGATAAGAATTAAGAAAAATACGAAGGTTGTACACCCGAATAGGCTACGTGTATCATACATTAAACCGAATGAATGAAAATAAAATTATATTTTCAGATGGATTCGAGATTTAAATGGATTATCGGCGTGATCGTCTTCGTGCATGTTACCGAAATAAACGGAATAATTGGCTACGATTGTGGATCTGCAAATTTGAATATTACAACTTTATCGCTGTTAGATGTCGAAAATTGCAATATACCATTAACTCAGCCTCAAGTAGACCGAACTTATATATGTAGTAATAGTAGAAGATAGATTCTTAGTAGCGATTTATTCAGTATCACATAACGATTTAAATATCATATCATATTAATTTTAATTCGGCGTACTCTTATCTCTCTGTGCAAAAATCCCCTAACTTGGCCTTGATGCAAAAGCTAGCGGTGTATGTTGCAACGAGCGAGCAGTCTCGCTTCATCATTGTAACTAAGCGGAGGTCCGCTCTAATCAATAAAGGTACTTTAATTCTTTTTAAAGGATTCCAAATCAAACTTTCTTTATAATTCATCTGAATTCCTTCCAAAATCAGAAGTGGGATCGAGACTCCGAATTCCTCAGGTAAAAACGAGGAAGAAGTGATTTCGAATATCTCAAAGGAGATCGAAATAAGTTCGAAGTGAATAAGTTGTGCGCGAAAGCGTGAATTGGAACTGTGAACTGTATAAGTCAAGGAATCGTTATGAGAGATCCTAGTACATTCACCGTTACGACATTAAAGGATAAGCTGCGTGAGTTAAACCTGGTTACAACAGGCGTTAAAAATGAGTTAATCAAGAGGCTTCAAGAAGCGGATCCGTCAGGACAATGGATCATAGATCTTGATTCGACGGAGGTAGACGCGTCGGAAGAAGAGCGAAGTGAAACCTCGAGTCCGAGTGGGGCAGCAGACGACCAGGAAAATCCACCTGATAGAGAAGAAATACTCAGAAGGGAAAATGAGTTAGCGAAAAGAGAACGATCTTTGATGGCTCGAGAATTGGACGTTATGCGAAGAGAAAATGAGCAGTTACGCGCTTTGACACAAGTGTCGCAAAACGAAAGCTTCAGTGCGTCAACCTACAAGATTAGTTTGACTAGTTTGAAGGAACTGTTACCGGCCTTCAGTGGAAAATATGGAACTTTTTAGAAATGGAAAGAGCAGTTGACGTTGGTAAAGCGAACGTACCAACTGGACGACGGAATGACAAAGCTATTGATAGGAGCAAAACTAGAAGGAGATGCAATCGAGTGGTTCCATTCGGTACCGGAGCACCTTTCTATAACTCTTCAGGACCTGTTAGGACGTATGGAGATAATGTATGATCAACGGGTGTTCAAGATTAAGTCATTGCAAACGATACTTTTTATCACATGGAAAATGCTCCAAGTCATCAATCATTCTAGCTTCATAACGCAGTTAATTCCGGCAGTCTACCGCTAGCACTCATCAAATGCGCATCGCAGTATCGCGCGCTTAGCCCTTCTTGTTTAAATCCGCAGAGATTTCAACTGTATATTTACTAATAATAAACTCGCCACAGTTTATTCCTGCTGTAAATACATTTATAAATACAGTCCATTGTTAAAAAATAATTTGCCAAATTATTTTTTCAACTTCGCGTGCAATCGTGAACATTTTGGTCCTTCGAGCCGGATAGCAGTATCCTTGCTTTTCGAAAATCATAATACGTGTTAGCGAGTCGCGGTACCGCGTGTGCGTAAAAATTGAATCGCGCATATACGCTAAAGTTAAATCGTGCGTGTGTATTGAAATTAGTGATCAGTGCATTTCTGACTTTGAAAAATGGCTACTACCTGCGATATGATAATTCGAGGTCAAATGGATCTTCATGATCGAATCCGACGGGCTTTAGCGAAGCTGCACCACGCTGGTGACAGTTGTTACAATGAGACAATGATCGAGACGCGGATCTCATTATTGGATCAATGCTGGCAGCAATTCCAAGGAAACCATCAAGAATTAATTGCCCAGCATTGGGAAAAAGTTTCAAAACGAGACTATTATACCATGGACATCTTCAATCAGGCCGAAGAAGATTATATCCAGCAACGCTCTGGTCTTACAAAACTACTTTTGAAGCTACGCAAGGAAAAGACCGAGGATGTCGCGATACCTGCTAGTCCCGTCGCGCGTCCACAACCAAAAGCAACGGTAAAATTCTCGGGGCGATTCCGAGACTGGGATGCCTTCAGGACCACGTTCCGAGTCACCATCCTAGAGGACGAGAGCCTGTCCGAGCCACAGAAAATAGAGCTCCTAGACGATAGCCTTTCAGGAGAAGCGCTCAAAATATTTGATAATACTTTAGCCATCGGCGGCAATCTCCAGAGCGTCTGGACAAAATTGAACGATTATTTCGGGAATCAGCAGACTCAAGTTAGAAGCACTATATCAAGCTTTATGAAAGCTTCCGGTTGTGCGATCCGGATCCGAAACACAGTTACGCGGACTGCTACGCGAGGTAAAGGAAACACGGAATTTCTTAAAGCGTCTCGATCGAGACTTTGAAAAGAATGATTTTTTCATTCATGCCGTCATTTCAAAAATGAATCCCAGCCTATTCCAAAGCTGGAGATCTGCACGCGCTACCTGCCAGAAGTCACCAAACCTAGAGGATGTACTAAATTTTCTGCAAGGAAAATTTGAGGAAATGCAGCAGACCTCAGGAAACTTAACCGCAACAAAAACTCCGGCGGGCGTTCAAGAGCTGCGCGCCTCGCAAACACTACGATCTGGAAATCTCGCGCAGATTTCCGGAAAAAAGCCGAGCAAGTGCTCCCTTTGCTTAGGAGCTCATTACATCTTGGCATGCGGGGCCCTAGCTAAAATGGGACCTCAGGCTAGGATGCAGTTGGTCCAGAAGTCTGGACTTTGCATTAATTGTTTTGGAGAACATGACGTTGCCGCATGCCCGTCAACTAGATTTTGCTCCGAATGTGGAGACCGCCACCACACTTCCGTGCACGATGCCTTCCTTGAACAACGATCTAAAGCAACTACACCACGATCTTCACCAGCCTCTCCTATCGTAACAACTTCATGGGCCGAGGAATGCAGCAACCATCCCGACATCGAGGTCGAAACTATACTACCAGCCGGTAGTGAAAGAACATTATCCAGATCTTCCAGAAAAACCAGTGGGAGAACAACTCCGGAGGATTTGAGGGCGAATTTTGAAAAGGCCACCCTCTAAATATATTCCCCCTGCTGTGCATTGTTCCTCGGTAAGAGTCCGTGGAACATCGTCACCGTCGCCTGCTAGCGACGGAATTTTCCGGCCTGTTGCGGCCCTGCTGTGCATTGTTCCTCGACCGGAGTTCGTGGAACATCGTCGTCGTCGCCTGTCAGCGACGGGACTTCTGCGGCCTGTTGCGGCCCTGCTGTGCATCGTTCCTCGACCGGAGTTCGTGGAACATCGTCGCCGTCGCCTGCCAGCGACGGAACTTCTGCGGCCTGTTACGGCCCTGCTGTGCATCGTTCCTCGACCGGAGTTCGTGGAACATCGTCGCCGTCGCCTGCTAGCAACGGGACTTCTGCCGGCCTGCTGCGGCCCTGTTATGTATCGTTCTTCGGCCGGAGCCCGTTGAACATTGTCGTCGTCGCCTGCTAGCGACGGGATTTTGCCGGCCTGCTGCGGCCCTGCCTACCCTGTTTTTCGACCAGAACCATTAAACATCTTACTGTTGTATGACAGCGATGGAATCTTCAGGTCAGCTGCGGCCCTTGCTGTATTGTCGTCATCGGCAGGAGCCGATGAACATCTTCGCCGACGCACTCCAACGTCGGCCTGCTCAAGGTTCGCTGCAACCCGCTTTCGTCATCGGCAGAAGCCGGTGGACGACTTCGCCGTCGCCTCCCAGCGTCGGTCAGCCTGCGGCCTGTTCGGCCAACTTTCGTCATCGGCAGGAGCCGGTGGACATCTTGCCGTCGCGCTCCAGCGTCGGCTTGCTTGCGGCCTGTTCGGCCAAGCATCATTCTTGGCAGAAGCCAATGATCTTCTTCGCCGTCACCTTCCAGCATCGACCAGTTTGCGGCCTGTTACGACCACCCTTGTCATCAACAGAGATCAATGATTTGTATCACCATCGGTAGGAGCCGATGGACGTCTTCGCCGTCGCCTCCCAGCGTCGGTCTGCCTACGGTCTGTTCCGGCCATCCGTGTCATCGGCAGGAACCGATGAACAACTTAACCATAGCTCTTCAGCAACAATCTGCATGCGGCTTGCGGCAATCATCAAAATTCTTTAATAAACATTTTCTTAAGACGTTATTAGTTACTGCCGAAACGGGCAAATTGTAATTTTATTATCTTTTCAGCATAAGCCTTTGTTTTAATTTTATCTATACGTAACTGATTACCGCCACGGCGGGCGGACCGCAAACCTTATTTTCTTTTCAGTAAGATCGTGTGAATTAGTTCTTTTGCCTAGTTTTTTCCTGAATCCCAGCGAGGATAATTACCACCACGGCGGGCGGGTGCTATTTATTTTTCAGTAGTGCAATTTAAAATAAGCATAACTTAACCAATATTTGCGTAAATAATTGTATTACCCTATGGCGGGCGGCAAATTATGTAAAATATATCATCTGTATGTATTGGTTTGTATTTTCGTTAGCATTAACGAGGCGGGCGGAATGTTCAGGATTAAGTCATTGTTTTTTTTTATACGATTCACAGAGCAAACGGTACTTTTTATCGCGTGGATAATGCTCCAAGTAATTGAGCGCTTTTATTGTATCGAAAGAAGATTAGAACTCTGAGTCAGTTCAGTATCGTTTTGTCCTGCCGGATTATTGTCACTGCGCATCCGGGACGACTCATGCAGTTATCAATTTATATTTTAATACGTGCTATATCGCGCCCAGCAACGGGAATATCCCATCGAAAGGACCTAAGTGCAAAGGTTCTTCTTTGTCAAAAGACAAAGGCACTAATCTTTCCAGCCTAATAGCGCAGCCGATCCCGGCAGTCTACCGCTAGCACTCATCGAAAGCGCATCGCAGTATCGCGTACTTAGCCTTCCCGGTTTTAACCCGCAGATGTTTTAACTATTCTTTGCTAAGGATAAACTTGCCGTAGTTTATCCCTGTTGTACATATATACATAAATACAGTCCACTGTTTAAAAATAATTCGGCTAACATTATTTTTCCAACTTCGCGTGCAATCGTGAACACGCATTACTTCAAAATTTTCATATCCCACTATCGGGAATTTTATAATTGTTATTATTGCATTTCCTTTGTAATACGCGCTGATCTCTGCGTATTCGTGGATATTGTATCAACTTTGTTCGTTGATACGAAATGGGAAGTGATTTCCCCTTCTTAATTTTCCTGCGGCTTCCTTTAGTTCCGCTAGTATTTTTTCTAACGGAAATAACCGCAGATTCAGCATGTCGGATTTTGAATGTGTCAAGAAATTCGTGATGTCGTGCACATCATTTAATGTGTCTGTGATCAATGTTCTTACTATAGACACGAAATCTAACGCGTACAGTCGGCGTGTTATCTGGTCGAGTTTCCAGCTCACTGCCGCTGTCGCGTTTGCTAGATTTTTAATATGTTGGTCCATGTTACTTTCTGTTTCTCGGATGTGACCTATCGTTGTGTTCAGAATTTTTATCTGATTTTTTGCGATGTGTTGCAAAGTTTGTTGTTGCGAGTGTAGTATTTCCAGTTGTTCCGCGATTTGTTTCTCGTCGTCTACGTCCATCAGGCCGAATAATGCTTTTCCCGCTTTCCCGACAAAATCAATTAAACCTCTCTTTTGTGTTGCGGACCCATTTATAACTTGCAGCCGGTTTATTGCGGTTGTTAATTTGTCGTATTCGGCGAGCGTTGTATATAATAGCTCGTTGCACTTGCCACCTATGTTTTCTTCATGTGCCTCATGGAAGTAATTGCAGAGTTTTTCTGCTTTTTCCGTGTAATTTTGTATTTTCTTGTATCGTTCTTCGATGGTTGAGACATCTGTCATAATTACGAACTTCTATGTAGACGTTGCCATTTGCAGAAATCCCTGGCTATCATAATATAATCCGGGGGTGTGTGTAAACCGGGCGATAGAATACGGTGGTGTGCGTGTATCCGTGTTTTCTCCTGAATTCCTGGCTTGCGTTACCGTGAACGCAAGTCTGAAAAATGAGTAGCCTTTCTTACTGTGTGTTAGTTTTGATTTTATATTTCTATGTGGAAGTGTCTGTCAGCGTCGTGGTGTTTAACGTCTACAGTGGGAACGTCTTTTTGATGAGGTGAGTGCATATTACGATTAAAATTTCACTTATCTAAACTTTTTATTTTTTGCACGGCTCAAGTTCTTCTTTCCTTCACTGCTGCCTTCTAATTTCAGAGACTCTTTAGTCTGTCTTGAGCAGTCTATCGTGAACGAGTCCGTGTTTTGCGTTTTTTTTTTTCAAAAAAAGTAAAAAATTTTTTATTTATTGTTTTTTTTTTTTTTTTTTTTTTTATATATATACATATGTGTGATGTGTGGTGGTCGGTTTTTTATAACTTTTCTCTTGTTTCCAGTGAGTGAGAACGTGTCGTCTGGATGTTATCGGTGCGACGAGCCCCGATTTGCCCCCCTGTGTTTAGGGCATAGTATGTCGCGGGCTTGCCTGCATTTTTGCCCGCGGTGCCGGAGCACCTATGCTCCTCGGTACTGCGAGGAATGCTCCGTGGCTGCTTTGTCGCCTAGTTCTACGGCGACAACGGTGCCGGAGCACTCGGATGGCCCGTCGACGTCGACCGGGGGGGCACCCGTGGGGCTGCCGCCCCCTTTGTACATACCGCCCATTGGTGGATTCCCTCCGATGATCTGCAAAGAGCTTACTACCGGGGGGATCGTGGTGGAGGAGATACCGGAGTTTTCTCATCTTCCACCCGGAGGATCAACCATCGAGCCCTCTGCCATCGGAGGCATCTTCGCGGATGTCGTCACCGGTGGAGCCGAGAACGCCGGATACTGATCCTCCGGCCCTGGATCCTCTTTATCGGTCGCCGCCCCCCGAATCGCCGCCGCCACCGTATTCTTTGGTGGCCTATTGTTCGGGGGTGTCTGCGGCCCCGGACCCAGGGCCATCGCCGGCGTCTCCCTATGGGCTGCGGGAAGTGATCACCCGGGTGGAGGACCGGGACCTGTGTGTGCGGCTCGCCGAGGATGGGTCTCGCACCGTCGATGTCCTGCAGTCTGGTGAGTAATTTTTTTTTTTATTTGCCGCTTTTGGGCTTTGAACTCTGTTCCTTCCTGCTGTTGATCCGTCGTCCAGTCCCCTCATCCAATGCTCCTGGGTATCAATTTTCTGTTTGCTCTGTGGCATGACCCTTTTTTGCTTGTTCTCTCTTTCTCTGTTTTACCGACTCACCCTCTCCTTTTCCTCTTAATGTTCGATAATTAGTTTTAACCGGTTGGCGTGAACGCGAATGGTTTTTCTTCTCTTTTTTATTGTATAATTTATTTCGCCGTGTTTTTCTATTATTACGTGTGGTCCCACCCATTGCGCGTCGAATTTCTTTGATCGCCCTCGCCGTACTGCTTCGTCGTGTAATAGTACGGAATCTCCGACTTTGAATGATTCAGGGTTTGTTCGTATGTCGAAGTTTATTTTTGCTTTTAATTTTTCCTCCTTAGCGTGTTCTCACGCTAATAAATTTGATGCCCGTAGCCGTTCTCGGAGTTCTTGTACGTAATCTCCGTACGAATACGTCTGCTTTGGTGTGCCTGACACTGCTGTAGGCAGCAAAGCTTGGTGTCCATAGATGAGCTCGAATGGTGTAAAACCCGTAGCTGTGTGTGGCGTGGTATTATACGTAAACATAGCATACGGTAACCATTCGTCCCAATCTGTTTGTTCCTCGTTTAGATAATGTCTTAGATATTCGGCGAGAGTTCTGTGCAATCTTTCCAATGCGCCATTTGTTTCAGGGTGGTAGGCGGTTGTTTGTATTTTTTCAATTTTTACTAACTTGCAGGTTTGTTTAAACATTTCGCTTGTAAAATTCGTCCCTTGTTCCGTGAGTAGTTTCTCCGGTATTCCATGCTCGAATACGATCTTCGTTATAAATGCTTTTGCCACTGTCAGCGCTTCTTAGTTGGTAATTGGAATCGCCTTACTAAATTTCGTTAAGGCGTCTTGGAACGTTAATATATATTTGTTCCCTTCGTTTGACACGGGGAATGGCCCTACAATATCCAGGGCGCATTTCTCAAAAGGTCGTTAAGGTGTATCCGTGATTGTTAGTGGCATTTTTGTTTGCCTACTTAATTTATTTTTCTTGCATGGTTGACATCTCTTTATGTATTTTTCGACATCCTTTGTTAGTCCGTGCCAGTTATGTTTCAATCTTAATCGATTTATTGTTCGTGATATTCCCTGGTGTCCTCCCAGTGGAGAGTCGTGATATTCTTTTAAAATTTTTTCTTTTTCTTCCGTCGTATAGTCTCGCGTTTCAACGGTCGTATTTATGCTGACAATTTTTTCGAGCGGCGGGTTTCTACTGAGCGCGTCTGCGTTCGTATTTTTCTTTCCTGCCTTGTGTAGAATTTCGTATGTATATTCTTCTAATTTTAATCGCCATCGGATTAATCGCGACCCTGGGTCATTTACATTAAGAAGCCAGGTTAGTGGTTTATGATCCGTAATGATGGTGAATTTTGTTCCGTAGATGTATGGCCTAAAATGTTTGACGGCCTAGACTATGGCTAGTAATTCTTTTTCAGTTGTTGTGTAATTCTTCTCCGCTTTATTTAATATGCGGCTTGCATAAGAGATCGGCCTGTCTTCTCCGATTTCACCTTGCGAAAGTATGGCTCCGATTGCTTGGTCGGAGGCATCCGTTGTGATTAAAAATTTTTTCGCAAAATCTGGGTAATTTAATACCGGCGCGGTAGTTAATTTTTCCTTGAGCATTTCAAATGCTTGCTGCTGCTCTATCTCCCACTTAAATTCTTGGCCTTTTCTTGTTAGATTCGTTAATGGTTTTGCTATTTTTGAGAAGTTAGCGATGAATTTTCTGTAGTATCCGGACAATTCGATAAAAGATTGAATATCTTTGATTCTTTTCGGAGTCGGATAATTTCTTACGGCGGATATTTTAGACAGGTCGGGCCGTATTCCGTCCTTTGCTATTATATGTCCCAAGTACAGGACTTCTTTTCGTAGAAATTCGCATTTTCCTGGTTGTAATTTTAAGTTGTGTTCTCTTAGCCTTTTGAAAACTTCTTTTAGCCGTTCATTATGCTCGTGGAGAGTAGAGCCGTATATTACTATATCATCAAGGTATACCAGACACTTGATGCCTTGTAAACCAGACAAGACTGCATTCATCAGCCGTTGAAACGTGGCTGGTGCATTTTTTAGTCCGAACGGCATACGATTAAATTCGTAATGCCCCAGAGTTGTTGAGTAGGCGGTATTGTTCCGATCCATCTCATGCATCGGGATCTGATGATATCCTGATGCTAAATCTAACGTGGAAAAGTACTTTGCTTGTCCTAGTTGATCTAAAATGTCTGTGATGTTAGGAATCGGAAATGAGTGTCCAATTGTGATCTCATTTAATTTTTGAAAATCCACCACAATCCGAACTCTGGGATTTTCATTTTCGTCGGCTTTTTTCGGTACTACCAGAATGGGTGCATTCCATTGGCTGGTACTTTCCCGTATTATTTTTTTTGTAGCATTTTTTGTATTTGGTTGTTTACTTCCGTTTTATGTCGTTCAGGCAGTCTGTATGGTCGACTATTTATTGGTTTTGCTTTTTCGTCCATGGAGATTTCATGTGCTACCACGTTAGTACATGTTAAGGTATCTCCGTCTAAGTAGAATGTGTCACAAAAGTTGTCACACATTTCTAATAGAGACTTCTTTTTTTCCTCATTTAAATGTTCGGTGCGTAAAATGTCTCTCAATTTTTTTGTCGTGACTGTACGGGCTCCGAGTCACGCGTTCTGCGCAACACGAGTATCTCTTCTGCGTCAGCGTTTTCAATTCTTTTTATATCGACGTTCGGCGTGCTAAAGACAATTTCGCTGTACGAAGTATTTAATATACTTACTGGACAGATATTATTTATGGGTTCAACCAGGCAGCTTCCCATGAATACTCCGGGTTTGCATACTTTCGCCTGAATGATTCCGATGTGGTCTGTATCGGTGATGGCTCGGCAAATTGTCTCGCTGCGAGGTGGCAGACATTTGTTTTCAGAGACTAACTACTATAAATTGTCTTTAATATTCGTAAACTTTTTTAACACACCGAGACAGTCACCGACAAAGCGTAATCTCTCGAGCATTTTTTAACCTTCGTATATTTCAGAATATGTAGAAAATCTTTCCTCGAAAGAAGGTATCCTTCCGATGTATAACCTACCAAATTTCGACTTTTTACTCACTGCGTAATATATGCGATTTTCTCAGTCGATTGTTTTAAGACTCATTCCCTCTTTACTCTTGTTTATGTGTCGTCTATTTGTATAGAAATATCTGCTTCTCAATTGCGATGGTTGCACGATGTGCTTTTGTGCGGCACGCGCGATTTCGTTCTAAGTATCACTACGCGACGATGTACGGGTTTCAGTTAGTAGTAGCGAGCACGCCCTCGAGCAAGCAGCGGCCAGACGATGAACTTGCTACCGACACAATACAGGTTGCAAAAGGAGTGAATGTTCCGCACAAACTTTGAATTCTAGAAATAAATATACTTCGAGCTCATAACAAAATGATTCAAGGGTTGACAGATACATGAAATGACATTTGAAACCAAAAGACATTTGATTAAAGGTTACAATGCCAATTGATATACATAGAACACTTATTAATAGACAACTGTTAATGCGTCATAAAATGAAACGGGTATAGATCATATTAGACTATAATAACAGCACAAGATAGTTCAAAAGTTTAACTATAGTGATAACTTTAGATTTTAGAACGAAACGTGGCACATTGCCTCAGATATGCCTTAAATTATTTGTATAAATTCTTGTAACATCAATATTAATTACGTTACCCGTCTACAATTTTATGCAACAATTGAGAGGTGGAATTAGCAATTTTTAAACTTTAATCGAACTTGTAGTAATATTTTCATCGATTTTCGTTGTACCGACTTTTGCTAAATTTTAGATTTTTTTGTATGGTGTAGTTTTTTCAAATTATCATTCAAAGATATTCGATTGGTTTTTTACTGTTTCATTATTTTTTTAAATAATATTAAGTGATATTTATGCTATACAAGTATCAAATTAATAATTGTTTTTTTCATATTCAGGCAATATAAAATTTCATGTTAAGTCTATGATTCTTAGTGCCAATGTGACATAAAATATATGTAAAAATTCCTGTAGCTTCGATATTAATTACGTTACCCGTGTACAATTTTATGCAACAATTTAGAGGTGGAATTAGCAATTTTTAAACTTTAATCGAACTTGTAGTAATATTTTCATCGATTTTCGTTGTACCGAATTTTGCTAATATTTAGATTTTTTTGTATGGTGTAATTCTTCCAAATTATCATTGAGAGTTATTCGATTAGTTTTTTTACTGTTTCATTATTTTCTTAAATAATGTTAAGTAATATTTATGCTATACAAGTATCAAATTAATAATTGTTTTTATCATGTTCAAGCAATATAAAATTTCATGTTAGGTCTATGATTCTTAATGCCAATGTGACATAAAATATTTGTAAAAGTTCCTGTAGCTTCGATATTAATTTCGTTACCCATCTACAATTTTGTACAACTATTTGTAGGATGAATTACCAACTCTTAGACTTCAAATGAAATTGCAGTAATATTTTCATGGATTTTCGTTGTACTAATTTTTGCTAAATTTTAGATTCTGTAGTATAATGTAGTTTTTCCAAATTATCATTAAGCGTTATTCGATTGTTTTTTTCATTATTTCTTTATTTTCTAAAACGTTATTAGGATATATTTATGCTATACTAGTATCAAACTAATAAATGTTATTTTTAAAACTTAGGCAATATTTAATTTCATGTTAATATGATGTTTTCTGATGCCGACATTGGTTTATGGCTTAATTTGATATTAATATTGTTATTATTTGCGTTGTTGCTGTGCAATTCTGCTTTGCAATTTGAAGTGTAGCTAAACAAATGTTAAATAAAAAAAAAGTGCTTTGCACAAGTGAATTATTCCAAAGCCAAACTTATATGGTTTGAGTATTAACATTACAATGCTAAAGATACTTTAATGTGATAATAATACTTTTCGCTATTAACTCTGCGCTTTGATTTTACTTTTTCGTCATTATGCAATTATTCTGAGTTATACTTATCACATTTTTCTGAATTGTACCGTAATAAATTTTTTTTCAAGACATTTGTTTTCAGAGACTAACTACTTTGAATTGTCTCTAATATTCCTAAACTTTTTTAACACACCGGGACAGTCACCGACAAAGCGTAATCTCTCGAGCATTTTTTAACCTTCGTATATTTCAGAATATGTAGAAAATCTTTCCTCGAAAGAAGGTATCCTTCCGATGTATAACCTACCAAATTTCGACTTTTTACTCACTGCGTAATATATGCGATTTTCTCAGTCGATTGTTTTAAGACTCATTCCCTCTTTACTCTTGTTTATGTGTCGTCTATTTGTATAGAAATATCTGCTTCTCAATTGCGATGGTTGCACGATGTGCTTTTGTGCGGCACGCGCGATTTCGTTCTAAGTATCACTACGCGACGATGTACGGGTTTCAGTTAGTAGTAGCGAGCACGCCCTCGAGCAAGCAGCGGCCAGACGATGAACTTGCTACCGACACAATACAGGTTGCAAAAGGAGTGAATGTTCCGCACAAACTTTGAATTCTAGAAATAAATATACTTCGAGCTCATAACAAAATGATTCAAGGGTTGACAGATACATGAAATGACATTTGAAACCAAAAGACATTTGATTAAAGGTTACAATGCCAATTGATATACATAGAACACTTATTAATAGACAACTGTTAATGCGTCATAAAATGAAACGGGTATAGATCATATTAGACTATAATAACAGCACAAGATAGTTCAAAAGTTTAACTATAGTGATAACTTTAGATTTTAGAACGAAACGTGGCACATTGCCTCAGATATGCCTTAAATTATTTGTATAAATTCTTGTAACATCAATATTAATTACGTTACCCGTCTACAATTTTATGCAACAATTGAGAGGTGGAATTAGCAATTTTTAAACTTTAATCGAACTTGTAGTAATATTTTCATCGATTTTCGTTGTACCGACTTTTGCTAAATTTTAGATTTTTTTGTATGGTGTAGTTTTTTCAAATTATCATTCAAAGATATTCGATTGGTTTTTTTACTGTTTCATTATTTTTTTAAATAATATTAAGTGATATTTATGCTATACAAGTATCAAATTAATAATTGTTTTTTTCATATTCAAGCAATATAAAATTTCATGTTAGGTCTATGATTCTTAGTGCCAATGTGACATAAAATATATGTAAAAATTCCTGTAGCTTCGATATTAATTACGTTACCCGTGTACAATTTTATGCAACAATTTAGAGGTGGAATTAGCAATTTTTAAACTTTAATCGAACTTGTAGTAATATTTTCATCGATTTTCGTTGTACCGAATTTTGCTAATATTTAGATTTTTTTGTATGGTGTAATTCTTCCAAATTATCATTGAGAGTTATTCGATTAGTTTTTTTACTGTTTCATTATTTTCTTAAATAATGTTAAGTAATATTTATGCTATACAAGTATCAAATTAATAATTGTTTTTATCATGTTCAAGCAATATAAAATTTCATGTTAGGTCTATGATTCTTAATGCCAATGTGACATAAAATATTTGTAAAAGTTCCTGTAGCTTCGATATTAATTTCGTTACCCATCTACAATTTTGTACAACTATTTGTAGGATGAATTACCAACTCTTAGACTTCAAATGAAATTGCAGTAATATTTTCATGGATTTTCGTTGTACTAATTTTTGCTAAATTTTAGATTCTGTAGTATAATGTAGTTTTTCCAAATTATCATTAAGCGTTATTCGATTGTTTTTTTCATTATTTCTTTATTTTCTAAAACGTTATTAGGATATATTTATGCTATACTAGTATCAAACTAATAAATGTTATTTTTAAAACTTAGGCAATATTTAATTTCATGTTAATATGATGTTTTCTGATGCCGACATTGGTTTATGGCTTAATTTGATATTAATATTGTTATTATTTGCGTTGTTGCTGTGCAATTCTGCTTTGCAATTTGAAGTGTAGCTAAACAAATGTTAAATAAAAAAAAAGTGCTTTGCACAAGTGAATTATTCCAAAGCCAAACTTATATGGTTTGAGTATTAACATTACAATGCTAAAGATACTTTAATGTGATAATAATACTTTTCGCTATTAACTCTGCGCTTTGATTTTACTTTTTCGTCATTATGCAATTATTCTGAGTTATACTTATCACATTTTTCTGAATTGTACCGTAATAAATTTTTTTTCAAGACATTTGTTTTCAGAGACTAACTACTTTGAATTGTCTCTAATATTCCTAAACTTTTTTAACACACCGGGACAGTCACCGACAAAGCGTAATCTCTCGAGCATTTTTTAACCTTCGTATATTTCAGAATATGTAGAAAATCTTTCCTCGAAAGAAGGTATCCTTCCGATGTATAACCTACCAAATTTCGACTTTTTACTCACTGCGTAATATATGCGATTTTCTCAGTCGATTGTTTTAAGACTCATTCCCTCTTTACTCTTGTTTATGTGTCGTCTATTTGTATAGAAATATCTGCTCCTCAATTGCGATGTTTGCACGATGTGCTTTTGTGCGGCACGCGCGATTTCGTTCTAAGTATCACTTCGCGACGATGTACGGGTTTCAGTTAGTAGTAGCGAGCACGCCCTCGAGCAAGCAGCGGCCAGACGATGAACTTGCTACCGACACAATACAGGTTGCAAAAAAAGTGAATGTTCCGCACAAGCTTTGAATTCTAGAAATAAATATACTTCGAGCTCATAACAAAATGATTCAAGGGTTGACAGATACATGAAATGACATTTGAAACCAAAAAACATTTGATTAAAGTTTACAATGCCAATTGATATACACAGAACACTTATTAATAGACAACTGTTAATGCGTCATAAAATGAAACGGGTATAGATCATATTAGACTATAATAACAGCACAAGATAGTTCAAAAGTTTAACTATAGTAATAACTTTAGATTTTAGAACGAAATGTGGCACATTGCCTCAGATATGCCTTAAATTATTTATATAAATTCCTGTAACATCAATATTAATTACGTTACCCGTCTACAATTTTATGCAACAATTGAGAGGTGGAATTAGCAATTTTTAAATTTTAATCGAACTTGTAGTAATATTTTCATCGGTTTTCGTTGTACCGACTTTTGCTAAATTTTAGATTTTCTTGTATGGTGTAATTCTTCCAAATTATCATTGAGAGTGTTCAAGATTAGGTTATTTAAACCGATGCTTTTTTGTTAAATAAAATGCTCCGGGTAATTGAGTACTTTTGTTATAAAGGGAAAAAGATTAGAATACTGAGTCAGCTCAGTATCGCTTTGTTCTGCCGGATTAATATCATTGCGCATCCGGGACAGCTCATGCAGGGATCAATTCTTTATTCTAATATATATGTTATCGCGCTCAGCAACGGGAATATCCCGTCGAAGGGACCTAAGTGCAAAGGTTCTTCTTTGTCAAAAGACAAAGGCGTTACACATGCTAGCATTAAAACGCAGCCCGTTCCGACAGTCTACCGCTAGCACTCATTGAAAGCGCATCGCAGCATCGCTTATTTTTACCTATCCCGGTTAAGCCCGCAGAGGTTCTAACCATTGATTCCTAAGGATAAACTCGCAGTAGTTTATCCCCTTTGTAAATAAAAGCATAATACAGTCCACTGTTTTAAAGAAATAATTTACCAGCATTTTTCCCAGGTGTTCGCACGCAGTCGCGAACATTTTTTGGTCCTTCGAGCCGGATAGCAGTATCCTTGCCTTACAAAAATAATACGTGCTAGCGAGTCGCGGTACCGCGTGTGCGCACAAATTAAATCGCGCCAAGTCAAATCGCGTGTGTATTTAAAGTGGTGATTAGTGCATTCTGATTCTGAAAATGGCTTCTGCGTGTGACATGTTAATTCGAAGTCAAATGGACCTTCGCGACCGAATTCGTCGGGCTCTAGCGAAGCTGCATCACGCTGGTGACGAATGTTATAATGAGACGATGATCGAGACGCGGATCTCGTTACTAGATCAAAACTGGCAACATTTCCAAGGCAATCATCAAGAGCTGATTGCCCAGCATTGGGATGAAATCTCAAAACGAGATTATTATACCTTGGATATCTTCAATCTAGCCGAAGAAGATTATATTCAGCAACGTTCTGGGCTAACAGAATTGCTTTTGAAACTGCGTAAAGAAAAAACTGAGAGTGTCGCGAAACCTACTAGCTCCGTCGCGCGCTCACAACCTAAACCGACAATAAAATTCTCGGGGCGATTCCGAGATTGGGAGGCCTTCAGGACCACGTTCCGAACCACCATTCTGGAGGACGAGAGCTTGTCCGAACCGCAGAAGATAGAGCTCCTGGATGATAGCCTTTCAGGGGAAGCGCTCAAAATTTTCGATAACATTCTAGCCATCGGCGGCAATCTCCAGAGCGTCTGGACAAAATTAAATGATTACTTTGGAAATCTGCAAACACAAGTTAGGAATTCTGTAACAGGCTTTTTGAACCTTCCGGTTGTGCGATCCGGATCCGAGACTCAGTTACGCGGACTGCTACGCGAGGTAAAGGAAACGCGGAATTTCCTGAAGCGTCTCGAGCGAGACGTTGAAAAGAATGATTTTTTCATTCATGCTGTCATTTCGAAAATGAATCCCAGCCTATTCCAAAGCTGGAGAACTGTGCGCGCTAACTGCCAGAAGCCACCGAATCTAGAAGAAGTATTAAGTTTTCTGCAAGAGAAATTCGAGGAAATGCAGCGGTCCTCGGGAAATTTAACTGCTACCAAAAGTCCAGCGGGCGTTCAAGAGCTGCACGGCTCGCAAACACTGCGATCTGGAAATCTCTCGCAGATTTCCGGGAAGAAACCAAGCAAGTGCTCACTTTGTTTAGGAGCTCACTATATCCTGGCCTGCGGGGCTGTGGCTAAAATGGGACCTCAGGCTAGAATGCAGCTGGTCCAAAAATCCGAACTTTGCATCAACTGTTTTGGCGAACATGACGTTGCCGCATGCCCATCGACCAGATTTTGCTCTGAGTGCGGAAACCGCCACCACACTTCCGTGCATGACGCATTTCTTGAGAGTCGATCCAAGGCAACTACGCCACGATCTTCTCCAGCATCACCTATTGTAATTTCTTCATGGGCCGAGGAATGTAGCAATCATCCCGACATCGAAGTCGAAACAATTCTACCAGCCGGTAGTGAACGAACCTTATCCAGAGCTTCAAGAAAAACTAGTGGAAGAACGACTCCGGAGGATTTGAGGACAAATTTTGAAAAGGCCGCTCTCTAAATGTATTCTTTGCTGTAAAACGTTCCCCGATCGGAGCTCGCGGAACGTCGTCGCCGTCGCCTGCCAGCGACGGGACTTCTGCGGCCTGCTGCGGCCCTGCTGTGATACGTTCCCCGATCGGAACTCGCGGAACGTCGTCGCCGTCGCCAGCCAGCGACGGGACTTCTGCGGCCTACTGCGGCCCTGCTGTAAAACGTTCCCGATCGGAGCTCGAGGAACGTCGTCGCCGTCGCCTGCTAGCGACGGGACTTCTGCTGCCTGTTGTGACTCTACTGTGCAACGTCCCTCGATCGGAACTCGATGAACATCGTTTCCGTCACCTATCAACAACGAAACTTCTACTGGTCTTCTGCGGCCCTGCTATGCATCGTTCTGTGGTTGGAGTCCATCGAACATCATCACCGCCGCCGGCAAGCAACGAGATTTTGCCGGTCAGCTGCAACCCTTGCTGTGCGTCATCGGCAGGAGCCGATGATCGCCTTCGCCAACGTACTCCGACGTTGACCTGCATACGGCCGGCTCTGGCCATCTTCGTCATCGGCAGGAGCCGGTGGACGTCTTCGCCGTCGCCTTCCAGCGTCGGCCAGCCTGCGGCCTGTACGGCCAAATTTGCGTCATCGGCAGGAGCCGGTGGACGTCTTCGCCGTCGCCTTCCAGCGTCGGCCAGCCTGCAGCCTGTACAGCCAATTGTCGTCATCGGCAGGAGCCGGTGAACATCTTCGCCGTCGCCTTCCAGCGTCGGCCAGCCTGCGGCCTGTACGGCCAATTTTGCGTCATCGGCAGGAGCCGGTGGACATCTTCGCCGTCGCCTTCCAGCGTCGGCCAGCTTGCGGCCTGTTCGGCCAATCTTCATCATCGGCAGGAGTCGGTAAACGTCTTCGCCGTCGCCTTCCAGCGTCGGCCAGCCTGCGGCCTGTTCGGCCAATTTTGCGTCATCGATAGGAACCGATGAACGACTTCGCCGTCGCCTTCCAGCATCTGCCAACTTGTGACCTGCTACAACCACCTTTTGTCATCTACAGGAAACGATGACTGCATCACCATCGACACGAGCCAATGGACATTTTCGACATTACCTTGCTTTAGCGTTAGATTATTGAAACATTATAAGAATTAAATAAACATTATATATGCTATACTATCACGGCGGGCGGCTGCCACGGCGGGCGGCTGCCATAATAAACAAGTGCCAATCCTTTTTAGATTCTTAGAGATACGAAACTTCTTAATTAAGAAATAAGCATAACTTTGTTAATTGTTGCATAAATAATTGTATTATCCTATGGCGGGCGGCTAATTGTAAAAAATATTGGCTGAGTATGTTGAATTATAATTTCGTTAGCATTAACGAGGCGGGCGGAATGTTCAAGATTAGGTTATTTAAACCGATGCTTTTTTGTTAAATAAAATGCTCCGGGTAATTGAGTACTTTTGTTATAAAGGGAAAAAGATTAGAATACTGAGTCAGCTCAGTATCGCTTTGTTCTGCCGGATTAATATCATTGCGCATCCGGGACAGCTCATGCAGGGATCAATTCTTTATTCTAATATATATGTTATCGCGCTCAGCAACGGGAATATCCCGTCGAAGGGACCTAAGTGCAAAGGTTCTTCTTTGTCAAAAGACAAAGGCGTTAATCATGCTAGCATTAAAACGCAGAACGTTCCGACAGTCTACCGCTAGCACTCATCGAAAGCGCATCGCAGCATCGCTTATTTTTACCTATCCCGGTTAAGCCCGCAAAGGTTCTAACCATTGATTCCTAAGGATAAACTCGCAGTAGTTTATCCCCTTTGTAAATAAAAGCATAATACAGTCCACTGTTTTAAAGAAATAATTTACCAGCATTTTTCCCAGGTGTTCGCACGCAGTCGCGAACAGAGAGTTATTCGATTGGTTTTTTTACTGTTTCATTATTTTTTTAAATAATATTAAGTGATATTTATGCTATACAAGTATCAAATTAATAATTGTTTTTTTCATATTCAGGCAATATAAAATTTCATGTTAAGTCTATGATTCTTAGTGCCAATGTGACATAAAATATATGTAAAAATTCCTGTAGCTTCGATATTAATTACGTTACCCGTCTACAATTTTATGCAACAATTGAGAGGTGGAATTAGCAATTTTTAAACTTTAATCGAACTTGTAGTAATATTTTCATCGATTTTCGTTGTACCGACTTTTGCTAAATTTTAGATTTTCTTGTATGGTGTAGTTTTTTCAAATTATCATTCAAAGATATTCGATTGGTTTTTTTACTGTTTCATTATTTTTTTAAATAATATTAAGTGATATTTATGTTATACAAGTATCAAATTAATAATTGTTTTTTTCATATTCAGGCAATATAAAATTTCATGTTAAGTCTATGATTCTTAGTGCTGTTACGTCCACGCCCTTTTAATTTCTTTCTTTCTAGAACATTCTAATTCACAAGGATGACTAACGATAAAATGAAAGGTCAAGTAGATTGTTTTTAAGAAAAGAGTCATAACAACGGAAAATTCGGAAAAATGAATCAGACTGCCCTATGATAAGCGGTGCGCACGGCACTCGTAAACAACGCCCTTTTCAATCATATAAAAAGCGCGAGCGGGCGGAACATTGTACATTCTAAAAAGTCTCTTGACACCTGCCGTTACTTTAACCGCGATTCGTGAGTGCTTTAAAAAACCAGAAGGAAGAATCAACCGATCCGTAGCCGCTCTAACCACCCGATTCACGAGCTGCTCAAATCCGCCGGACTTCCACCGGAATCACGAATCCACCGCTCCGCCAGAGGAACGTTTGACGCAAAAACTTCGCTTGTTTAATAATCTGCCCAAGTAGTAAGTCTGATTCTCATTTTTCTTTCAATTTTCCGTGAAGTAATTATTAAATCGATTCGCTCATTTATAGTGAGCCGAACTTGCCCACGCACTTCCGCTGATTCTGACGAGAATACGTCGAAATACAACTATTTGCTTACCGAGTTAAAAAGAAAACTTCCGATGCCATGCGGCGGAAGCTACAACTGTAAAATCTGTTATCCCGAGCTCCAATTGTACGCGGATTATTGCGAGGCCCAAGGCCCATCGTTTTCGCCATCGCCGATCGCGTCACCTCACCGACTCCCCTCGTTTGCTTCAAATAATCCTCATCCTGTTCCTCTCCCGAGTTTTTCTCATTCCTTTTCCTCTCCATTCGCATCTCTTCCTAATTCCAGTTACCGACATTTCCTCGACAAAGTAGCCGACAAATACCCTCACCCACCTCAACAAACTCCTGAACCTCAATCCTTCCCTCCTCCAGCTTTTAAAACAGAATATAACCTTTCCAACAACGATCCTGTCATTTTTGTCTATCATCCCGAACATCAAACTCCTTTTATTATCCCTGAATCACACCTACCTACATTTTTCTCTCCTCCTGTTCCTTAAAGTCATCCTTGTGAATAATAATTAATTAAAACTTGTATACGCATTTTACTGTAATTTTAAGAAATATATTTGTTTGTTTTTTTTTGTAATTCTGCCTTCTTGAATTATTTTAGTTGTAAGTCGCACCGGCCCCATCCCTGATAATAGGTGATACTTGTATCGCTTTATCAAAATTAGCGGCCACCGATCACGCAGCTTAGATAAGACGTCACATTGTCTCTCGGGACATTGACTCTTGTCGTAGCTTTTAGTGTGAACGGTATCTCGAGTACACTATTTACTGTGTATCTCGAGATTATAAGGTCAAGTTACCCAGACCTACCTCATCCTTACCTCTTATCTTTAATAATCAACGGCCTGGACGTAACAGAACCTAATTTTTGGGGGCTCGTCCGGGATGTTGAGTGCGACTTATGGCGGATAATACGAGAAGCAAAACCGATAAAGCAGTAATAGACGAATTATATAAAACAGCTATAGAAAGTTCACAAAGTTCTAAAAAAACTTCAACTCCCTTTCAATCAGTCGCGAAAAATATTGATTTTACTCTTGACGAGAGTAAAATACCCGAAACTCCTTCTCAACCACCTGCTAAACACGTTACTATTAACGAAATTCCCGAAATTCTAAGTGGAAACGAATCCGAATCCACGATGCAGACCACTCCTAAAGAAACAAAAATAATTACCAATCATAACCCCTTTGCTACATTAAAATACGCGGTAGAAGCCGTACCCTTTTTCGACGGTAAAAGCTCTTCATTATCTTACTTCATCGAAGGGTGTAAGGAAGCAAAAAATATGCTACCTCCAGAAGCAGAACCTCAATTCACCAAGGTTATTAGAATCCGAATTGTAGGCGAAGCTCGACGCACCATTCAAGATGAAGAATTTAGTAGTATCAATAAATTGACCAATTATTTACAAGAAGTTTTCGGGGAAGCGAAAAATATTTACCAATTACAAGGCGAAATGGGCCGTATTTATCAGAAAAATGCGGAAGACGTGGTTTCGTTCGCTAATCGACTGAAACATATCGGCAAACAAATATTAGAATGTCATCGAAAAACGGGAGGTGTCACGGAAGCATTGAGAAAAGCTTTACAACAAGATATGTGTAAATGCTTTATTAGAGGTTTAAAACCGGAAATCGAACAAAGAATAACGCGGAATTTGGATATTAACGAAACAGTAACTAACGCAATTAATATAGAACGAGAATTACAAGAAATTAATAATTTACGAAATAACAGTTCTGAAAAACAAGCAAAATCATATTGTCAAAATTGTTTAAAGGAAGGACACTCGAGTTCTTCTTGTAAAAATTCAGGAACAGATATTTTAATTTGCCAAATTTGCAAGAAACGCGGTCACAGTGCCGACAAATGTCGGCATCGTAATCCACAAAGTTATCGACCAGTAACGCTAATAAAAGAAAATCTGTTGACTTGTCAAATATGTACCAAAACCGGGCACACGGCTAAGAATTGTAAAGTAAATACTAGTAAACCTGTAGTTATCTGTCAGTGGTGTGATAAGCCCGGGCACTCAGCTCATAATTGTTGGAAAAAACAAAACGAATTCAAAAACACAGATAACAAATTCAGAACTGTTTGTCAAATTTGTAATAATAACGGGCATAATGCTAAGGAATGCCGATTTAAAACGGGACAGAGTTCAATATCCAAAAATTCGTTATTCTGCCGGTATTGTAAAAAGGAAGGACACCTCCTGGAAAATTGCGAACTAAGATCAATAAATAATGATCGCCGGAAAAATATGAATGCGGGAAACTTACTCGGCCCCTCAAAAACGGGCGTGACAGAGGGGACCGAACGGATTTCACGCCCCTCGACCAGTCAAAGATCATAAGAAATTCGCTGTTCTGCGACGTCCGGCCTGTCACTGTTAATCTTGATAAACAGAGCCATGTACCAACAATTCAAATAAATTTACACGGTATAGATTTGATCTTTATGTTGGACACAGGCTCCGGGCCGAATATCGTCAAAGAGCAATTTTTATCCGGGAGTGAAATAGTTAATCACAGTGTAGTGTTAAAATTGAGTGGAATTAACGAGCATCCAGTTTATACTCTCGGTGAAACAAAATTAAATCTCTTCAAGATACCAGTGACGTTTCATGTGGTTCCTGGCGATTTTCCTATAGCACAAGCCGGCATACTCGGAAACGATTTCTTTACGCAGACGGGTAGCAAAATCGACTACGCGAAGGGAAACTTAAAAATATCGGGAACCAACGTTTCGTTCTTCTCACCAGAAAAAATTACCGTACCTCCGCATACGGAATCATTGTTTTTCGTGAGAATAGGAAACCCACAAATAAAAAAGGGCTACATTCCGAAGATAAGATTAGCCGATGGAATCAGTCTGGGAGACACGATAGCGGAAAATGTTGACGGAAAAGCTTATCTGAGTATCGTAAGTACTACAGATAAAGAAACTGAAGTTCAAGTGCCTACCTTGAACCTCGAACCTCTTATCAATAATGGTTCAATTAATCGAAAAATTATCGATCAACGGAATGAAGTCAAAAATTTGCAAGACTCCGATAGTAACGACGTAAATTGCAAAGACGAAGAATCCGATTCCGAAAATTTTGAAGACTCCAGAGAGGGAAGTATCCAAACCTCTCGCAAAACAAGAAAAATCCAAGGAACACAAACGGGAGATGTGACGACATCGCCTGGCTCCACGAAATCCAGAGGGGGAAATCTCCAAACCTCTCGCAAATCAAAGAAAATTCAAGAAGTACGAGAGAAGGATGCAGTGACATCGCTCGGCTCAGCAAAATCTAGAGAGGGAAGTATCCAAACCTCTCGCGAAACAAATAATATACAAGAAGTACGAGAGAAGGATGCAGCGACATCGCTCGGCTCTGAAAAATCCGGAGAGGGAAATCTCCAAACCTCTTCTTTAATTAATAATAATAATAAATTGTCTTCAAAATTCGCAAAAAACTTGCAAAGTTCCCAAGAGTGCTTCACGATATCGAATAAAGATTCGGAAGACAGACTCGACAAAATAATACAACTATTACGTTTAAATCACTTGAATGTAATAGAAAAGAAAAATATAATTAAAATCATAACGGAAAATCAGGAAAGATTCCACATACCAGGGGAACAACTCACCGCTACTCACGTACTGCAGCATCAGATTCCAACCACGGATGATCAACCAATAAATACTAGACAGTATCGATTTCCGCAGATACATAAAGACGAAATAAATAAACAAGTTGAAGAATTACTAAAAGGAGGCATAGTCAAGCCATCTCAATCACCTTACAACACGCCTATCTGGATCGTACCGAAAAAGGAAGATTCGCAAGGAAATAAACGATGGAGAATGGTATTAGATTTCCGTGCATTAAATGAAAAAACTATTGGCGATGCATACCCATTACCGAATATTACAGATATCCTAGATCAACTAGGAGGCGCACGATATTTTTCCGTGTGTGACTTAGCCTCAGGCTTTCACCAAATAAAAATGGCACCAGAAGATAGTCACAAAACCGCCTTTACGACGCCTTTTGGTCATTACGAATTTGTTAGAATGCCTTTTGGATTAAAAAATGCTCCCGCTACATTCCAACGCTTAATGGATATCGTATTGGCTGGGTTACAAGGACAAGAATTATTCGTATACATGGATGACATCGTTGTTTACGCTACTACGTTAGAAGAACACGAAGAAAAATTCAAGAAATTAATGAAACGATTAGAAGATGCTAACCTGAAACTACAGCCCGATAAATGCGAATTTTTACAAAGCGAAGTCACTTATCTTGGACATGTGATTAGCAAGAACGGAGTAAAACCAGATCCGAAGAAATTGGAAGCTGTAAAATCATTTCCACGGCCCAAAACATCAAAAAATATAAAACAATTTATCGGACTAGCAGGATACTATAGAAGATTTATACCTGAGTTTTCTAAATTAGCTAAGCCATTAACAAATCTGTTAAAAGGCGATATAGCTTTCAAATGGACATCCATTCAAGAGGAAGCATTTAAAATCTTGAAACAAAAACTCTGTGAAGAACCCGTGCTACAATATCCAGATTTTTCAAAACCTTTCATCTTAACCACAGACGCTTCTGGAATCGCAATAGGAGGCATATTATCACAAGGAGAAATTAATAAAGATCAACCTGTAGCTTATGCCTCCAGAACATTAAGTGATAACGAAATAAAATACGATACTTACGAAAAGGAAGCTCTAGCAATAGTCTACTGTGTAAAACATTTTCGTCCTTACTTATACGGTCGAAAATTTACATTAGTCACGGATCATAAGCCTTTATTATGGTTTAAAAACGCACAAGACGCCAATATGCGAATACTGCGTTGGAGATTAAAACTGGCAGAATATGACTACGAGGTTGTATATAAAGCCGGAAAAACAAATGTCAACGCCGACGCCTTATCTAGAAATCCAGTGGAACAAACACCGTGTAACATAATCAATCGGAAGAAAACTTTGAATCCAAACGATCCTAAGGACGCAGAAATAATTGCCAAAATGTTAGAAGAATCCGACAGCGATAGCGAGGAAGAAGATTTTAAATTATATCTATCTGATAACGAAGATTTTACGATCGACGACCAAATAGAGAATGAATTTGTTCTCGAAAAAGAAGAAAAACAGCAGCCACTTCAAATAACAAAAGAGGTGTCAACTCATAATCTTCCAGTCACAGATAGAATTCAAACACGGAGCCAAACAGCTAAAAGAGAACAAAATAAAGAAAAATCTGACCAGGAAAGTAAAACACACGAGGATAAGAGTGATAACGAATCTGAAACAAAGTCAACGCCAGTTATCACCGATATACGCGCAAGGAAAGCCAACGTTATAGATACTCGTGACCTACTATTCTTGAGAAAAGATAACGTGACATACTTTACAGATACTAGCGGAAAACCTTTAGATTCTGGATCTCAAAAATTATTCGAGCGAAATGAACTCCCAAAAATACCATCACTTACAGTGGGAAAGGCTGAAATAATTAAATACAAAAAATATTATCACATTGTTCTACCTATCAGTGAAGGATCGAGAGAAGGACCAACAATGACATTAAACCATATTAAAAATGCCATAAAAGATTTGCAAACAATTTCCGAAGAATTCAATCTGGAAACCATCAGCATAGCAAAAACAGATCTTGTTAATAATGTGCCATGGAGCGACATCAAACGACTACTGCAATTAATTTTTATCGAAGCAACGACTAAAATAATAATTTGCAATGGGTTAATTAAATATCCACCAACCGATTTACGCACAGTAATAATAAGTGAAACGCATTGTTCACCGACAGGAGGACATCGTGGAGTAACGAAAACATACAACAGAATAAAACATAAATATTACTGGGAGAACTTAAAAACAGATATCCAGAAATTCATACAGCAGTGTTTACAGTGTCAACTAAAAAAATTAGTGAGAGTGAAAACTAAACAACCAATGATGATTACCGATACACCAGGATCATCTTTTGATAAAGTAGCCATGGATATCGTGGGACCTTTGCCGAAAACGGAAAGGGGAAACGAATACATATTAACAATGCAAGATCAATTAACTAAATTTTGCATGGGAATACCATTGTCGGATCAAACTTCCGAAACAATAGCAGAAGCATTTGTAAATCAATTCATCTGTATAATGGGAGCTCCAAAAGCAATTCTAACGGATCAAGGCAGAAATTTTATAAGTGAATTAATGAAAAAAGTTGCCAAAATATTCAGAATTCGCAAATTCCGTACTACAGCATTTCACCCGCAATCAAATGGCTCATTGGAAAGATCTCATCACGCTCTGGGGGAATATTTAAAACAATACGCGAATAATCAAAATCAGTGGGATAAGTGGATAAGTCTCGCGATATTTAATTATAATACAAGCGTGCATGAAGCCACTAAACATACACCATACGAATTAGTATTCGGAAAAATTGCCAGAATTCCATCAAACGAACCACTGGGACCAGAAGATAAACTGGCTAACTACGACGAATATCTAATAGACCTCGTCACTCAATTACATACTATACAAGGAAATGCGCGAGAAAACGTAATCGAAGCAAAGAATAAATCAAAGAAATATTACGACAAAAAATTAAATACGCAAACTTTTAAACCCGGTGACTTCGTATTCATGTTAAAAGGTCCGAAACCTGGCAAATTCGGTGATCATTATTCTGGACCTCATGAAATTATGGAAATTTTAAACAGAAATAACATAAAAATTAAAATCAATAAAAATAGCCGAATTGTGCATCCTAATCGTTTAAAAATTTCACATATTAAAAATCACTAACCAATTAAATTTTTCAGATGGACCATTACCGCAAACTAATTATACTCTTGTTACTAACAATATCGATCTCTTCCACCCACGGGATAATAGGATATGATTGTGGCTCAGCAGCAGCTAATCTAACAACACTATCTCTTATCGACTTAGAAGAATGTGATATTCCGACCGTCTCAATAAACACTACACAAGTTTATCTACAGCTACTTCAAATAGACGATTTTACAAGTGTGAAAGTTATACAATGCAAAGTGGAAATAGACAGGATGATTAAAAAATGCGGAATGTTTTCGCATACCATGGAAGTACATAATGGAAAATATTCATACATACACGAAGTCTCAAGAGAAGTATGTCAACATATGCATCTGGATGGAACATTTACAATTGGCAACACACTAATAACCGGATTAAAACCGAATGCTACCGCAAGTCGTCCTGTGGTCCTGGCCGGAAGTGTGGACAACGACGGAGCCTGTTCCGGAGCCGCCTACTCCGATCCTTACGGAACATGGGAACAAGTCATCGTATTAAGCACTATCAAGATAACGCTACAAGATTATTCTGCAAACATCCGACTAAATTCTAATCAAGTGCTATTAAGATCCGGAGTTGTATGCGAATTAAAAGCTACACGTTGCACTGATATGGAAGGAGGCAATACCTTCTGGGAACCCCAGCCGGGCGACACTTGCAATCTACGAGGATACAGTCTTTTATACAGAGGAATCGCCGAAAGCATAACTGATTATAACGTGGAACCACCTCAGATCGTATATACCATAAATCAAAGAGATATAGTATTCGCTTTAACCAGGACAGGCGAATATACAAGCTGCGGATTTACATTAACGCAGACCGAACACCCGAAATTAGTAATATTTTTAACCGATCCGAATGGATACATATTTAAAAATTACAGATCCTCGGCATCCTACGATTTATTTACATATGTTAATTCAAAATTTGTTTATGTAGAAAGGCATGTACGACAGCAATTTAATTTATTATACAGAAATGTAATATTAGAACAATGCAGATTAGAATTACAATTATTAAGAAATTCTTTAGCAATAGCAACACAATCACCAGATATTTTCGCTTTTCACTTCATGAAAGGACCAGGATACATGGCCGTATCAACAGGAGAAGTAATTCACATTATAAAATGTGTACCCACGGAAGTAAAAATTGCAAGTACAGAGGAATGTTATGATCAACTTCCAGTAATACGAGGGAACGAAACTTATTTCCTAATACCACAAACACATATACTATTACAACAGGGAACTCAAATAAACTGTAATCCTTTGGCTCCAGCAATGTTCAGATTAGATAACTCGTGGTATAAATTTTTGCCAAGACCAGTGGAATTAGTGCGACCTACAGTCATGAAACCAATGACAAGACCGACTTGGAAATATGTGAGCCCAGGATCATTAGCCACGAGCGGAATATACACACAAACAGATTTAGATGATTTGAAAAATCACATAATGTTTCCAGCCGAACGACCAGCCATTCTTAACACCCTTGCACGAGGAATCATGGGCGAACCAACATTAATCCAAGGAGGCTCAATCTCTAATTTAATTGACAAAGCATCAATAGAAAGAATCGCAATATCAACCTGGCAAAAGTTTTGGAGCAAATTTTTAATTTTTGGCAATATCAGCGCAGGATTAATGGGAATATATCTTACTTGCAGAGCAATTAAACTATTAATAGATACTCTCGTACATGGCTATGCCTTACACACGGTTTACGGATGGTCAATCTACTTGATAGGAGCAATCTGGGATTCTATAACCAACCTACTACTACATCTGGGAAAAGGAAGGAACAAATACGAAAAGGCCAGCGCTCCTAAACAGGATCCAGAAACAACGTTCACCCAGAATCATCTAGAGATGGAAAATTTACATCCAAAAGTTTATCCAACAATACCAGTAGAAAAAACAGCAACATACACGTTCGAATTAAAAGAATAAAAAAAAATATAATAATAAAAATAAAAAAAAAATAAAAAAAAAATTTTTTCAAAAAAAAATAATATAAATAAAACCAATAAAATTTTTCTTTTCTCCCTTTTCCTATAAATAAAACTCCAACTAATTTTACTAACTAACCTCATCACATCTTCAGAAAATGAGTACCGAGTCGAGAATTGAACACATCAATACCAAGGCATTAACCAGAAGTGAACTCAAGGCCCGGATAATTAAGGTCAGCTCCCCCACGCTCTTTTGGGTACAACTACTTAACAGCCAAGAGGAATTAGAAGAACTGACGGAAGATCTAACCAGAAGAATGGAAAGGAAGAGCAAGTTCATGCACATTCCGCCCGATCGAATCCATGACAACACAGTGGTGGCGGTAAAGGAAGAACATATATGGAGACGGGGAGAGATCCTCTACACCATCGACAAGACGGTATACGTCGCCCTGCGGGATTGGGGCCGGACCATCAAGGTCCCATTCTTCGAGGTATACCTCCTGGAGGATCGTTTCTGCCAACTCCGTTGGCAAGCCATCCCCTGTGGCCTCGCCTACCTGCGACCACTGAACGAAGAACACGAGTGGTCCGACCGAGCCAAAATAGTATCCAAGGCCTTCCTCAAGGGATTAGTAGGATGGATAAAAATCCGCCGTCACCTACATGAGACCAGCGCAGCCATCACCTTCAGGATCGAGCACAAAAGTGAGGTGGCAATTGATGACCTCAAGGAAACAATAATCCGGCTCGGATTCGGGCAAGACACCTTCCAAATAATTGGAACTTGCTACCCTAGCATTTAAATATTATATACATATATATATATTCAATTATAAATAGATAAGAAACCAGCATTCCTTTCAGATAAAACGGATATGTGTGCTTTCCATTTAAAAAAAAAAATATATATTTACTTTCCGATAAGAAATGTTTTATCTGGAACGAAGGGCAACCGATAATTTTAAAATAGCTCTTAAATTGTTCGCGAAAGAAAGAAATTAACCCACTCATTTTTTCCATCTTGCAAATGCAGAGCTTTCAAACCTCAGCATTTGTCTAAGGCCGGGGGTGTTACGTCCACGCCCTTTTAATTTCTTTCTTTCTAGAACATTCTAATTCACAAGGATGACTAACGATAAAATGAAAGGTCAAGTAGATTGTTTTTAAGAAAAGAGTCATAACAACGGAAAATTCGGAAAAATGAATCAGACTGCCCTATGATAAGCGGTGCGCACGGCACTCGTAAACAACGCCCTTTTCAATCATATAAAAAGCGCGAGCGGGCGGAACATTGTACATTCTAAAAAGTCTCTTGACACCTGCCGTTACTTTAACCGCGATTCGTGAGTGCTTTAAAAAACCAGAAGGAAGAATCAACCGATCCGTAGCCGCTCTAACCACCCGATTCACGAGCTGCTCAAATCCGCCGGACTTCCACCGGAATCACGAATCCACCGCTCCGCCAGAGGAACGTTTGACGCAAAAACTTCGCTTGTTTAATAATCTGCCCAAGTAGTAAGTCTGATTCTCATTTTTCTTTCAATTTTCCGTGAAGTAATTATTAAATCGATTCGCTCATTTATAGTGAGCCGAACTTGCCCACGCACTTCCGCTGATTCTGACGAGAATACGTCGAAATACAACTATTTGCTTACCGAGTTAAAAAGAAAACTTCCGATGCCATGCGGCGGAAGCTACAACTGTAAAATCTGTTATCCCGAGCTCCAATTGTACGCGGATTATTGCGAGGCCCAAGGCCCATCGTTTTCGCCATCGCCGATCGCGTCACCTCACCGACTCCCCTCGTTTGCTTCAAATAATCCTCATCCTGTTCCTCTCCCGAGTTTTTCTCATTCCTTTTCCTCTCCATTCGCATCTCTTCCTAATTCCAGTTACCGACATTTCCTCGACAAAGTAGCCGACAAATACCCTCACCCACCTCAACAAACTCCTGAACCTCAATCCTTCCCTCCTCCAGCTTTTAAAACAGAATATAACCTTTCCAACAACGATCCTGTCATTTTTGTCTATCATCCCGAACATCAAACTCCTTTTATTATCCCTGAATCACACCTACCTACATTTTTCTCTCCTCCTGTTCCTCAAAGTCATCCTTGTGAATAATAATTAATTAAAACTTGTATACGCATTTTACTGTAATTTTAAGAAATATATTTGTTTGTTTTTTTTTGTAATTCTGCCTTCTTGAATTATTTTAGTTGTAAGTCGCACCGGCCCCATCCCTGATAATAGGTGATACTTGTATCGCTTTATCAAAATTAGCGGCCACCGATCACGCAGCTTAGATAAGACGTCACATTGTCTCTCGGGACATTGACTCTTGTCGTAGCTTTTAGTGTGAACGGTATCTCGAGTACACTATTTACTGTGTATCTCGAGATTATAAGGTCAAGTTACCCAGACCTACCTCATCCTTACCTCCTATCTTTAATAATCAACGGCCTGGACGTAACAGTGCCAATGTGACATAAAATATATGTAAAAATTCCTGTAGCTTCGATATTAATTACGTTACCCGTCTACAATTTTATGCAACAATTGAGAGGTGGAATTAGCAATTTTTGAACTTTAATCGAACTTGTAGTAATATTTTCATCGATTTTCGTTGTACCGACTTTTGCTAAATTTTAGATTTTCTTGTATGGTGTAATTTTTTCAAATTATCATTTAAAGATATTCGATTGGTTTTTTTACTGTTTCATTATTTTTTTAAATAATATTAAGTGATATTTATGCTATACAAGTATCAAATTAATAATTGTTTTTTTTCATATTCAAGCAATATAAAATTTCATGTTAGGTCTATGATTCTTAGTGCCAATGTGACATAAAATATATGTAAAAATTCCTGTAGCTTCGATATTAATTACGTTACCCGTGTACAATTTTATGCAACAATTTAGAGGTGGAATTAGCAATTTTTAAACTTTAATCGAACTTGTAGTAATATTTTCATCGATTTTCGTTGTACCGAATTTGGCTAATATTTAGATTTTCTTGTATGGTGTAATTCTTCCAAATTATCATTGAGAGTTATTCGATTAGTTTTTACTGTTTCATTATTTTTTAAATAATGTTAAGTAATATTTATGCTATACAAGTATCAAATTAATAATTGTTTTTATCATGTTCAAGCAATATAAAATTTCATGTTAGGTCTATGATTCTTAATGCCAATGTGACATAAAATATTTGTAAAAGTTCCTGTAGCTTTGATATTAATTTCGTTACCCATCTACAATTTCGTACAACTATTTGTAGGATGAATTACCAACTCTTAGACTTCAAATGAAATTGCAGTAATATTTTCATGGATTTTCGTTGTACTAATTTTTGCTAAATTTTAGATTCTGTAGTATGATGTAGTTTTTCCAAATTATCATTAAGCGTTATTCGATTGTTTTTTTCATTATTTCTTTATTTTCTAAAACGTTATTAGGATATATTTATGCTATACTAGTATCAAACTAATAAGTGTTATTTTTAAAACTTAGGCAATATTTAATTTCATGTTAATATGATGTTTTCTGATGCCGACATTGGTTTATGGCTTAATTTGATATTAATATTGTTATTATTTGCGATGTTGCTGTACAATTCTGCTTTGCAATTTGAAGTGTAGCTAAACAAATGTTAAATAAAAAAAAAGTGCTTTGCACAAGTGAATTATTCCAAAGTCAAACTTATATGGTTTGAGTATTAACATTACAATGCTAAAGATACATTAATGTGATAATAATACTTTTCGCTATTAACTCTGCGCTTTGATTTTACTTTTTCGTCATTATGCAATTATTCTGGGTTATACTTATCACATTTTTCTGAATTGTACCATAATAAATTTTTTTTCAAGACATTTGTTTTCAGAGACTAACTACTTTGAATTGTCTCTAATATTCGTAAACTTTTTTAACACACCGGGACAGTCACCGACAAAGCGTAATCTCTCGAGCATTTTTTAACCTTCGTATATTGCAGAATATGTAGAAAATCTTTCCTCGAAAGAAGGTATCCTTCCGATGTATAACCTACCAAATTTCGACTTTTTACTCACTGCGTAATATATGCGATTTTCTCAGTCGATTGTTTTAAGACTCATTCCCTCTTTACTCTTGTTTATGTGTCGTCTATTTGTATAGAAATATCTGCTTCTCAATTGCGATGTTTGCACGATGTGCTTTTGTGCGGCACGCGCAATTTCGTTCTAAGTATCACTACGCGACGATGTACGGGTTTCAGTTAGTAGTAGCGAGCACGCCCTCGAGCAAGCAGCGGCCAGACGATGAACTTGCTACCGACACAATACAAGTTGCAAAAGGAGTGAATGTTCCGCACAAGCTTTGAATTCTAGAAATAAATATACTTCGAGCTCATAACAAAATGATTCAAGGGTTGACAGATACATGAAATGACATTTGAAACCAAAAGACATTTGATTAAAGGTTACAATGCCAATTGATATACATAGAACACTTATTAATAGACAACTGTTAATGCGTCATAAAAAGAAACGGGTATAGATCACATTAGACTATAATAACAGCACAAGATAGTTCAAAAGTTTAACTATAGTGATAACTTTAGATTTTAGAACGAAACGTGGCACATTGCCTCAGATATGCCTTAAATTATTTGTATAAATTCCTGTAACATCAATATTAATTACGTTACCCGTCTTCAATTTTATGCAACAATTGAGAGGTGGAATTAGCAATTTTTAAACTTTAATCGAACTTGTAGTAATATTTTTATCGATTTTCGTTGTACCGACTTTTGCTAAATTTTAGATTTTCTTGTATGGTGTAGTTTTTTCAAATTATCATTCAGAGATATTCGATTAGTTTTTATTGTTTCATTATTTTTCAAATAATATTAAGTGATATTTATGCTATACAAGTATCAAATTAATAATTGTTTTTTTCATATTCAGGCAATATAATATTTCATGTTAAGTTTATGATTCTTAGTGCCAATGTGACATAAAATATATGTAAAAATTCCTGTAGCTTCGATATTAATTACGTTACCCGTCTACAATTTTATGCAACAATTGAGAGGTGGAATTAGCAATTTTTAAACTTTAATCGAACTTGTAGTAATATTTTCATCGATTTTCGTTGTACCGACTTTTGCTAAATTTTAGATTTTCTTGTATGGTGTAATTCTTCCAAATTATCATTGAGAGTTATTCGATTGGTTTTTTTACTGTTTCATTATTTTTTTAAATAATATTAAGTGATATTTATGCTATACAAGTATCAAATTAATAATTGTTTTTTTCATATTCAGGCAATATAAAATTTCATGTTAAGTCTATGATTCTTAGTGCCAATGTGACATAAAATATATGTAAAAATTCCTGTAGCTTCGATATTAATTACGTTACCCGTCTACAATTTTATGCAACAATTGAGAGGTGGAATTAGCAATTTTTAAACTTTAATCGAACTTGTAGTAATATTTTCATCGATTTTCGTTGTACCGACTTTTGCTAAATTTTAGATTTTCTTGTATGGTGTAATTCTTCCAAATTATCATTGAGAGTTATTCGATTGGTTTTTTTACTGTTTCATTACTTTTTTAAATAATATTAAGTGATATTTATGCTATACAAGTATCAAATTAATAATTGTTTTTTTCATATTCAGGCAATATAAAATTTCATGTTAAGTCTATGATTCTTAGTGCCAATGTGACATAAAATATATGTAAAAATTCCTGTAGCTTCGATATTAATTACGTTACCCGTGTACAATTTTATGCAACAATTTAGAGGTGGAATTAGCAATTTTTAAACTTTAATCGAACTTGTAGTAATATTTTCATCGATTTTCGTTGTACCGAATTTTGCTAATATTTAGATTTTCTTGTATGGTGTAATTCTTCCAAATTATCATTGAGAGTTATTCGATTAGTTTTTTTACTGTTTCATTATTTTCTTAAATAATGTTAAGTAATATTTATGCTATACAAGTATCAAATTAATAATTGTTTTTATCATGTTCAAGCAATATAAAATTTCATGTTAGGTCTATGATTCTTAATGCCAATGTGACATAAAATATTTGTAAAAGTTCCTGTAGCTTTGATATTAATTTCGTTACCCATCTACAATTTCGTACAACTATTTGTAGGATGAATTTCCAACTCTTAGACTTCAAATGAAATTGCAGTAATATTTTCATGGATTTTCGTTGTACTAATTTTTGCTAAATTTTAGATTCTGTAGTATGATGTAGTTTTTCCAAATTATCATTAAGCGTTATTCGATTGTTTTTTTCATTATTTCTTTATTTTCTAAAACGTTATTAGGATATATTTATGCTATACTAGTATCAAACTAATAAGTGTTATTTTTAAAACTTAGGCAATATTTAATTTCATGTTAATATGATGTTTTCTGATGCCGACATTGGTTTATGGCTTAATTTGATATTAATATTGTTATTATTTGCGATGTTGCTGTACAATTCTGCTTTGCAATTTGAAGTGTAGCTAAACAAATGTTAAATTAAAAAAAAGTGCTTTGCACAAGTGAATTATTCCAAAGTCAAACTTATATGGTTTGAGTATTAACATTACAATGCTAAAGATACATTAATGTGATAATAATACTTTTCGCTATTAACTCTGCGCTTTGATTTTACTTTTTCGTCATTATGCAATTATTCTGGGTTATACTTATCACATTTTTCTGAATTGTACCATAATAAATTTTTTTTCAAGACATTTGTTTTCAGAGACTAACTACTTTGAATTGTCTCTAATATTCGTAAACTTTTTTAACACACCGGGACAGTCACCGACAAAGCGTAATCTCTCGAGCATTTTTTAACCTTCGTATATTGCAGAATATGTAGAAAATCTTTCCTCGAAAGAAGGTATCCTTCCGATGTATAACCTACCAAATTTCGACTTTTTACTCACTGCGTAATATATGCGATTTTCTCAGTCGATTGTTTTAAGACTCATTCCCTCTTTACTCTTGTTTATGTGTCGTCTATTTGTATAGAAATATCTGCTTCTCAATTGCGATGTTTGCACGATGTGCTTTTGTGCGGCACGCGCGATTTCGTTCTAAGTATCACTACGCGACGATGTACGGGTTTCAGTTAGTAGTAGCGAGCACGCCCTCGAGCAAGCAGCGGCCAGACGATGAACTTGCTACCGACACAATGCAGGTTGCAAAAGGAGTGAATGTTCCGCACAAGCTTTGAATTCTAGAAATAAATATACTTCGAACTCATAACAAAATGATTCAAGGGTTGACAGATACATGAAATGACATTTGAAACCAAAAGACATTTGATTAAAGGTTACAATGCCAATTGATATACATAGAACACTTATTAATAGACAACTGTTAATGCGTCATAAAATGAAACGGGTATAGATCACATTAGACTATAATAACAGCACAAGATAGTTCAAAAGTTTAACTATAGTGATAACTTTAGATTTTAGAACGAAACGTGGCACATTGCCTCAGATATGCCTTAAATTATTTGTATAAATTTCTGTAACATCAATATTAATTACGTTACCCGTCTACAATTTTATGCAACAATTGAGAGGTGGAACTAGCAATTTTTAAACTTTAATCGAACTTGTAGTAATATTTTTATCGATTTTTGTTGTACCGACTTTTGCTAAATTTTAGATTTTCTTGTATGGTGTAGTTTTTTCAAATTATCATTCAGAGATATTCGATTAGTTTTTTTATTGTTTCATTATTTTTTCAAATAATATTAAGTGATATTTATGCTATACAAGTATCAAATTAATAATTGTTTTTTTCATATTCAGGCAATATAAAATTTCATGTTAAGTCTATGATTCTTAGTGCCAATGTGACATAAAATATATGTAAAAATTCCTGTAGCTTCGATATTAATTACGTTACCCGTCTACAATTTTATGCAACAATTGAGAGGTGGAATTAGCAATTTTTAAACTTTAATCGAACTTGTAGTAATATTTTCATCGATTTTCGTTGTACCGACTTTTGCTAAATTTTAGATTTTCTTGTATGGTGTAATTCTTCTTAATTATCATTGAGAGTTATTCGATTGGTTTTTTTACTGTTTCATTACTTTTTTAAATAATATTAAGTGATATTTATGCTATACAAGTATCAAATTAATAATTGTTTTTTTCATATTCAGGCAATATAAAATTTCATGTTAAGTCTATGATTCTTAGTGCCAATGTGACATAAAATATATGTAAAAATTCCTGTAGCTTCGATATTAATTACGTTACCCGTGTACAATTTTATGCAACAATTTAGAGGTGGAATTAGCAATTTTTAAACTTTAATCGAACTTGTAGTAATATTTTCATCGATTTTCGTTGTACCGAATTTTGCTAATATTTAGATTTTCTTGTATGGTGTAATTCTTCCAAATTATCATTGAGAGTTATTCGATTAGTTTTTTTACTGTTTCATTATTTTCTTAAATAATGTTAAGTAATATTTATGCTATACAAGTATCAAATTAATAATTGTTTTTATCATGTTCAAGCAATATAAAATTTCATGTTAGGTCTATGATTCTTAATGCCAATGTGACATAAAATATTTGTAAAAGTTCCTGTAGCTTTGATATTAATTTCGTTACCCATCTACAATTTCGTACAACTATTTGTAGGATGAATTTCCAACTCTTAGACTTCAAATGAAATTGCAGTAATATTTTCATGGATTTTCGTTGTACTAATTTTTGCTAAATTTTAGATTCTGTAGTATGATGTAGTTTTTCCAAATTATCATTAAGCGTTATTCGATTGTTTTTTTCATTATTTCTTTATTTTCTAAAACGTTATTAGGATATATTTATGCTATACTAGTATCAAACTAATAAGTGTTATTTTTAAAACTTAGGCAATATTTAATTTCATGTTAATATGATGTTTTCTGATGCCGACATTGGTTTATGGCTTAATTTGATATTAATATTGTTATTATTTGCGATGTTGCTGTACAATTCTGCTTTGCAATTTGAAGTGTAGCTAAACAAATGTTAAATAAAAAAAAAGTGCTTTGCACAAGTGAATTATTCCAAAGTCAAACTTATATGGTTTGAGTATTAACATTACAATGCTAAAGATACATTAATGTGATAATAATACTTTTCGCTATTAACTCTGCGCTTTGATTTTACTTTTTCGTCATTATGCAATTATTCTGGGTTATACTTATCACATTTTTCTGAATTGTACCATAATAAATTTTTTTTCAAGACATTTGTTTTCAGAGACTAACTACTTTGAATTGTCTCTAATATTCGTAAACTTTTTTAACACACCGGGACAGTCACCGACAAAGCGTAATCTCTCGAGCATTTTTTAACCTTCGTATATTGCAGAATATGTAGAAAATCTTTCCTCGAAAGAAGGTATCCTTCCGATGTATAACCTACCAAATTTCGACTTTTTACTCACTGCGTAATATATGCGATTTTCTCAGTCGATTGTTTTAAGACTCATTCCCTCTTTACTCTTGTTTATGTGTCGTCTATTTGTATAGAAATATCTGCTTCTCAATTGCGATGTTTGCACGATGTGCTTTTGTGCGGCACGCGCAATTTCGTTCTAAGTATCACTACGCGACGATGTACGGGTTTCAGTTAGTAGTAGCGAGCACGCCCTCGAGCAAGCAGCGGCCAGACGATGAACTTGCTACCGACACAATACAAGTTGCAAAAGGAGTGAATGTTCCGCACAAGCTTTGAATTCTAGAAATAAATATACTTCGAGCTCATAACAAAATGATTCAAGGGTTGACAGATACATGAAATGACATTTGAAACCAAAAGACATTTGATTAAAGGTTACAATGCCAATTGATATACATAGAACACTTATTAATAGACAACTGTTAATGCGTCATAAAAAGAAACGGGTATAGATCACATTAGACTATAATAACAGCACAAGATAGTTCAAAAGTTTAACTATAGTGATAACTTTAGATTTTAGAACGAAACGTGGCACATTGCCTCAGATATGCCTTAAATTATTTGTATAAATTCCTGTAACATCAATATTAATTACGTTACCCGTCTTCAATTTTATGCAACAATTGAGAGGTGGAATTAGCAATTTTTAAACTTTAATCGAACTTGTAGTAATATTTTTATCGATTTTCGTTGTACCGACTTTTGCTAAATTTTAGATTTTCTTGTATGGTGTAGTTTTTTCAAATTATCATTCAGAGATATTCGATTAGTTTTTTTATTGTTTCATTATTTTTTCAAATAATATTAAGTGATATTTATGCTATACAAGTATCAAATTAATAATTGTTTTTTTCATATTCAGGCAATATAATATTTCATGTTAAGTTTATGATTCTTAGTGCCAATGTGACATAAAATATATGTAAAAATTCCTGTAGCTTCGATATTAATTACGTTACCCGTCTACAATTTTATGCAACAATTGAGAGGTGGAATTAGCAATTTTTAAACTTTAATCGAACTTGTAGTAATATTTTCATCGATTTTCGTTGTACCGACTTTTGCTAAATTTTAGATTTTCTTGTATGGTGTAATTCTTCCAAATTATCATTGAGAGTTATTCGATTGGTTTTTTACTGTTTCATTATTTTTTAAATAATATTAAGTGATATTTATGCTATACAAGTATCAAATTAATAATTGTTTTTTTCATATTCAGGCAATATAAAATTTCATGTTAAGTCTATGATTCTTAGTGCCAATGTGACATAAAATATATGTAAAAATTCCTGTAGCTTCGATATTAATTACGTTACCCGTCTACAATTTTATGCAACAATTGAGAGGTGGAATTAGCAATTTTTAAACTTTAATCGAACTTGTAGTAATATTTTCATCGATTTTCGTTGTACCGACTTTTGCTAAATTTTAGATTTTCTTGTATGGTGTAATTCTTCCAAATTATCATTGAGAGTTATTCGATTGGTTTTTTTACTGTTTCATTATTTTTTTAAATAATATTAAGTGATATTTATGCTATACAAGTATCAAATTAATAATTGTTTTTTTCATATTCAGGCAATATAAAATTTCATGTTAAGTCTATGATTCTTAGTGCCAATGTGACATAAAATATATGTAAAAATTCCTGTAGCTTCGATATTAATTACGTTACCCGTGTACAATTTTATGCAACAATTTAGAGGTGGAATTAGCAATTTTTAAACTTTAATCGAACTTGTAGTAATATTTTCATCGATTTTCGTTGTACCGACTTTTGCTAAATTTTAGATTTTCTTGTATGGTGTAATTCTTCCAAATTATCATTGAGAGTTATTCGATTGGTTTTTACTGTTTCATTATTTTTTAAATAATATTAAGTGATATTTATGCTATACAAGTATCAAATTAATAATTGTTTTTTTCATATTCAGGCAATATAAAATTTCATGTTAAGTCTATGATTCTTAGTGCCAATGTGACATAAAATATATGTAAAAATTCCTGTAGCTTCGATATTAATTACGTTACCCGTGTACAATTTTATGCAACAATTTAGAGGTGGAATTAGCAATTTTTAAACTTTAATCGAACTTGTAGTAATATTTTCATCGATTTTCGTTGTACCGAATTTTGCTAATATTTAGATTTTCTTGTATGGTGTAATTCTTCCAAATTATCATTGAGAGTTATTCGATTAGTTTTTTTACTGTTTCATTATTTTCTTAAATAATGTTAAGTAATATTTATGCTATACAAGTATCAAATTAATAATTGTTTTTATCATGTTCAAGCAATATAAAATTTCATGTTAGGTCTATGATTCTTAATGCCAATGTGACATAAAATATTTGTAAAAGTTCCTGTAGCTTTGATATTAATTTCGTTACCCATCTACAATTTCGTACAACTATTTGTAGGATGAATTTCCAACTCTTAGACTTCAAATGAAATTGCAGTAATATTTTCATGGATTTTCGTTGTACTAATTTTTGCTAAATTTTAGATTCTGTAGTATGATGTAGTTTTTCCAAATTATCATTAAGCGTTATTCGATTGTTTTTTTCATTATTTCTTTATTTTCTAAAACGTTATTAGGATATATTTATGCTATACTAGTATCAAACTAATAAGTGTTATTTTTAAAACTTAGGCAATATTTAATTTCATGTTAATATGATGTTTTCTGATGCCGACATTGGTTTATGGCTTAATTTGATATTAATATTGTTATTATTTGCGATGTTGCTGTACAATTCTGCTTTGCAATTTGAAGTGTAGCTAAACAAATGTTAAATTAAAAAAAAGTGCTTTGCACAAGTGAATTATTCCAAAGTCAAACTTATATGGTTTGAGTATTAACATTACAATGCTAAAGATACATTAATGTGATAATAATACTTTTCGCTATTAACTCTGCGCTTTGATTTTACTTTTTCGTCATTATGCAATTATTCTGGGTTATACTTATCACATTTTTCTGAATTGTACCATAATAAATTTTTTTTCAAGACATTTGTTTTCAGAGACTAACTACTTTGAATTGTCTCTAATATTCGTAAACTTTTTTAACACACCGGGACAGTCACCGACAAAGCGTAATCTCTCGAGCATTTTTTAACCTTCGTATATTGCAGAATATGTAGAAAATCTTTCCTCGAAAGAAGGTATCCTTCCGATGTATAACCTACCAAATTTCGACTTTTTACTCACTGCGTAATATATGCGATTTTCTCAGTCGATTGTTTTAAGACTCATTCCCTCTTTACTCTTGTTTATGTGTCGTCTATTTGTATAGAAATATCTGCTTCTCAATTGCGATGTTTGCACGATGTGCTTTTGTGCGGCACGCGCGATTTCGTTCTAAGTATCACTACGCGACGATGTACGGGTTTCAGTTAGTAGTAGCGAGCACGCCCTCGAGCAAGCAGCGGCCAGACGATGAACTTGCTACCGACACAATACAGGTTGCAAAAGGAGTGAATGTTCCGCACAAGCTTTGAATTCTAGAAATAAATATACTTCGAACTCATAACAAAATGATTCAAGGGTTGACAGATACATGAAATGACATTTGAAACCAAAAGACATTTGATTAAAGGTTACAATGCCAATTGATATACATAGAACACTTATTAATAGACAACTGTTAATGCGTCATAAAATGAAACGGGTATAGATCACATTAGACTATAATAACAGCACAAGATAGTTCAAAAGTTTAACTATAGTGATAACTTTAGATTTTAGAACGAAACGTGGCACATTGCCTCAGATATGCCTTAAATTATTTGTATAAATTTCTGTAACATCAATATTAATTACGTTACCCGTCTACAATTTTATGCAACAATTGAGAGGTGGAACTAGCAATTTTTAAACTTTAATCGAACTTGTAGTAATATTTTTATCGATTTTTGTTGTACCGACTTTTGCTAAATTTTAGATTTTCTTGTATGGTGTAGTTTTTTCAAATTATCATTCAGAGATATTCGATTAGTTTTTTTATTGTTTCATTATTTTTTCAAATAATATTAAGTGATATTTATGCTATACAAGTATCAAATTAATAATTGTTTTTTTCATATTCAGGCAATATAAAATTTCATGTTAAGTCTATGATTCTTAGTGCCAATGTGACATAAAATATATGTAAAAATTCCTGTAGCTTCGATATTAATTACGTTACCCGTCTACAATTTTATGCAACAATTGAGAGGTGGAATTAGCAATTTTTAAACTTTAATCGAACTTGTAGTAATATTTTCATCGATTTTCGTTGTACCGACTTTTGCTAAATTTTAGATTTTCTTGTATGGTGTAATTCTTCCAAATTATCATTGAGAGTTATTCGATTGGTTTTTTTACTGTTTCATTACTTTTTTAAATAATATTAAGTGATATTTATGCTATACAAGTATCAAATTAATAATTGTTTTTTTCATATTCAGGCAATATAAAATTTCATGTTAAGTCTATGATTCTTAGTGCCAATGTGACATAAAATATATGTAAAAATTCCTGTAGCTTCGATATTAATTACGTTACCCGTGTACAATTTTATGCAACAATTTAGAGGTGGAATTAGCAATTTTTAAACTTTAATCGAACTTGTAGTAATATTTTCATCGATTTTCGTTGTACCGAATTTTGCTAATATTTAGATTTTCTTGTATGGTGTAATTCTTCCAAATTATCATTGAGAGTTATTCGATTAGTTTTTTTACTGTTTCATTATTTTCTTAAATAATGTTAAGTAATATTTATGCTATACAAGTATCAAATTAATAATTGTTTTTATCATGTTCAAGCAATATAAAATTTCATGTTAGGTCTATGATTCTTAATGCCAATGTGACATAAAATATTTGTAAAAGTTCCTGTAGCTTTGATATTAATTTCGTTACCCATCTACAATTTCGTACAACTATTTGTAGGATGAATTTCCAACTCTTAGACTTCAAATGAAATTGCAGTAATATTTTCATGGATTTTCGTTGTACTAATTTTTGCTAAATTTTAGATTCTGTAGTATGATGTAGTTTTTCCAAATTATCATTAAGCGTTATTCGATTGTTTTTTTCATTATTTCTTTATTTTCTAAAACGTTATTAGGATATATTTATGCTATACTAGTATCAAACTAATAAGTGTTATTTTTAAAACTTAGGCAATATTTAATTTCATGTTAATATGATGTTTTCTGATGCCGACATTGGTTTATGGCTTAATTTGATATTAATATTGTTATTATTTGCGATGTTGCTGTACAATTCTGCTTTGCAATTTGAAGTGTAGCTAAACAAATGTTAAATAAAAAAAAAGTGCTTTGCACAAGTGAATTATTCCAAAGTCAAACTTATATGGTTTGAGTATTAACATTACAATGCTAAAGATACATTAATGTGATAATAATACTTTTCGCTATTAACTCTGCGCTTTGATTTTACTTTTTCGTCATTATGCAATTATTCTGGGTTATACTTATCACATTTTTCTGAATTGTACCATAATAAATTTTTTTTCAAGACATTTGTTTTCAGAGACTAACTACTTTGAATTGTCTCTAATATTCGTAAACTTTTTTAACACACCGGGACAGTCACCGACAAAGCGTAATCTCTCGAGCATTTTTTAACCTTCGTATATTGCAGAATATGTAGAAAATCTTTCCTCGAAAGAAGGTATCCTTCCGATGTATAACCTACCAAATTTCGACTTTTTACTCACTGCGTAATATATGCGATTTTCTCAGTCGATTGTTTTAAGACTCATTCCCTCTTTACTCTTGTTTATGTGTCGTCTATTTGTATAGAAATATCTGCTTCTCAATTGCGATGTTTGCACGATGTGCTTTTGTGCGGCACGCGCAATTTCGTTCTAAGTATCACTACGCGACGATGTACGGGTTTCAGTTAGTAGTAGCGAGCACGCCCTCGAGCAAGCAGCGGCCAGACGATGAACTTGCTACCGACACAATACAAGTTGCAAAAGGAGTGAATGTTCCGCACAAGCTTTGAATTCTAGAAATAAATATACTTCGAGCTCATAACAAAATGATTCAAGGGTTGACAGATACATGAAATGACATTTGAAACCAAAAGACATTTGATTAAAGGTTACAATGCCAATTGATATACATAGAACACTTATTAATAGACAACTGTTAATGCGTCATAAAAAGAAACGGGTATAGATCACATTAGACTATAATAACAGCACAAGATAGTTCAAAAGTTTAACTATAGTGATAACTTTAGATTTTAGAACGAAACGTGGCACATTGCCTCAGATATGCCTTAAATTATTTGTATAAATTCCTGTAACATCAATATTAATTACGTTACCCGTCTTCAATTTTATGCAACAATTGAGAGGTGGAATTAGCAATTTTTAAACTTTAATCGAACTTGTAGTAATATTTTTATCGATTTTCGTTGTACCGACTTTTGCTAAATTTTAGATTTTCTTGTATGGTGTAGTTTTTTCAAATTATCATTCAGAGATATTCGATTAGTTTTTATTGTTTCATTATTTTTCAAATAATATTAAGTGATATTTATGCTATACAAGTATCAAATTAATAATTGTTTTTTTCATATTCAGGCAATATAATATTTCATGTTAAGTTTATGATTCTTAGTGCCAATGTGACATAAAATATATGTAAAAATTCCTGTAGCTTCGATATTAATTACGTTACCCGTCTACAATTTTATGCAACAATTGAGAGGTGGAATTAGCAATTTTTAAACTTTAATCGAACTTGTAGTAATATTTTCATCGATTTTCGTTGTACCGACTTTTGCTAAATTTTAGATTTTCTTGTATGGTGTAATTCTTCCAAATTATCATTGAGAGTTATTCGATTGGTTTTTACTGTTTCATTATTTTTTAAATAATATTAAGTGATATTTATGCTATACAAGTATCAAATTAATAATTGTTTTTTTCATATTCAGGCAATATAAAATTTCATGTTAAGTCTATGATTCTTAGTGCCAATGTGACATAAAATATATGTAAAAATTCCTGTAGCTTCGATATTAATTACGTTACCCGTCTACAATTTTATGCAACAATTGAGAGGTGGAATTAGCAATTTTTAAACTTTAATCGAACTTGTAGTAATATTTTCATCGATTTTCGTTGTACCGACTTTTGCTAAATTTTAGATTTTCTTGTATGGTGTAATTCTTCCAAATTATCATTGAGAGTTATTCGATTGGTTTTTTTACTGTTTCATTACTTTTTTAAATAATATTAAGTGATATTTATGCTATACAAGTATCAAATTAATAATTGTTTTTTTCATATTCAGGCAATATAAAATTTCATGTTAAGTCTATGATTCTTAGTGCCAATGTGACATAAAATATATGTAAAAATTCCTGTAGCTTCGATATTAATTACGTTACCCGTGTACAATTTTATGCAACAATTTAGAGGTGGAATTAGCAATTTTTAAACTTTAATCGAACTTGTAGTAATATTTTCATCGATTTTCGTTGTACCGAATTTTGCTAATATTTAGATTTTCTTGTATGGTGTAATTCTTCCAAATTATCATTGAGAGTTATTCGATTAGTTTTTTTACTGTTTCATTATTTTCTTAAATAATGTTAAGTAATATTTATGCTATACAAGTATCAAATTAATAATTGTTTTTATCATGTTCAAGCAATATAAAATTTCATGTTAGGTCTATGATTCTTAATGCCAATGTGACATAAAATATTTGTAAAAGTTCCTGTAGCTTTGATATTAATTTCGTTACCCATCTACAATTTCGTACAACTATTTGTAGGATGAATTTCCAACTCTTAGACTTCAAATGAAATTGCAGTAATATTTTCATGGATTTTCGTTGTACTAATTTTTGCTAAATTTTAGATTCTGTAGTATGATGTAGTTTTTCCAAATTATCATTAAGCGTTATTCGATTGTTTTTTTCATTATTTCTTTATTTTCTAAAACGTTATTAGGATATATTTATGCTATACTAGTATCAAACTAATAAGTGTTATTTTTAAAACTTAGGCAATATTTAATTTCATGTTAATATGATGTTTTCTGATGCCGACATTGGTTTATGGCTTAATTTGATATTAATATTGTTATTATTTGCGATGTTGCTGTACAATTCTGCTTTGCAATTTGAAGTGTAGCTAAACAAATGTTAAATTAAAAAAAAGTGCTTTGCACAAGTGAATTATTCCAAAGTCAAACTTATATGGTTTGAGTATTAACATTACAATGCTAAAGATACATTAATGTGATAATAATACTTTTCGCTATTAACTCTGCGCTTTGATTTTACTTTTTCGTCATTATGCAATTATTCTGGGTTATACTTATCACATTTTTCTGAATTGTACCATAATAAATTTTTTTTCAAGACATTTGTTTTCAGAGACTAACTACTTTGAATTGTCTCTAATATTCGTAAACTTTTTTAACACACCGGGACAGTCACCGACAAAGCGTAATCTCTCGAGCATTTTTTAACCTTCGTATATTGCAGAATATGTAGAAAATCTTTCCTCGAAAGAAGGTATCCTTCCGATGTATAACCTACCAAATTTCGACTTTTTACTCACTGCGTAATATATGCGATTTTCTCAGTCGATTGTTTTAAGACTCATTCCCTCTTTACTCTTGTTTATGTGTCGTCTATTTGTATAGAAATATCTGCTTCTCAATTGCGATGTTTGCACGATGTGCTTTTGTGCGGCACGCGCGATTTCGTTCTAAGTATCACTACGCGACGATGTACGGGTTTCAGTTAGTAGTAGCGAGCACGCCCTCGAGCAAGCAGCGGCCAGACGATGAACTTGCTACCGACACAATACAGGTTGCAAAAGGAGTGAATGTTCCGCACAAGCTTTGAATTCTAGAAATAAATATACTTCGAGCTCATAACAAAATGATTCAAGGGTTGACATATACATGAAATGACATTTGAAACCAAGAAACATTTGATTAAAGTTTACAATGCCAATTGATATACACAGAACACTTATTAATAGACAACTGTTAATGCGTCATAAAATGAAACGGGTATAGATCATATTAGACTATAATAACAGCACAAGATAGTTCAAAAGTTTAACTATAGTGATAACTTTAGATTTTAGAACGAAACGTGGCACATTGCCTCAGATATGCCTTAAATTATTTGTATAAATTCCTGTAACATCAATATTAATTACGTTACCCGTCTACAATTTTATGCAACAATTGAGAGGTGGAATTAGCAATTTTTAAACTTTAATCGAACTTGTAGTAATATTTTTATCGATTTTCGTTGTACCGACTTTTGCTAAATTTTAGATTTTCTTGTATGGTGTAGTTTTTTCAAATTATCATTCAGAGATATTCGATTAGTTTTTTTATTGTTTCATTATTTTTTCAAATAATATTAAGTGATATTTATGCTATACAAGTATCAAATTAATAATTGTTTTTTTCATATTCAGGCAATATAAAATTTCATGTTAAGTCTATGATTCTTAGTGCCAATGTGACATAAAATATATGTAAAAATTCCTGTAGCTTCGATATTAATTACGTTACCCGTCTACAATTTTATGCAACAATTGAGAGGTGGAATTAGCAATTTTTAAACTTTAATCGAACTTGTAGTAATATTTTCATCGATTTTCGTTGTACCGACTTTTGCTAAATTTTAAATTTTCTTGTATGGTGTAATTCTTCCAAATTATCATTGAGAGTTATTCGATTGGTTTTTTTACTGTTTCATTATTTTTTTAAATAATATTAAGTGATATTTATGCTATACAAGTATCAAATTAATAATTGTTTTTTTCATATTCAGGCAATATAAAATTTCATGTTAAGTCTGTAACACGGTAATTTCCGGTTCGGAGAGCTCGTCGGAAGCCAGGGCACGAGTATAAAGAAAACCGAGATTTGGGTTAATCGAAAAATAAAGAATTTATTAACAAACGAAGGCAAGAAATATTTAGTTGAAATAATACACTTAATCTACGAAAAGAGAGATATATACAGAAATGAACTTAAGAATAAACTGTCACGAAAACGGCTATCTGCCGTGAGCTGGATTCCCAGAGATTGTTAGTGCGGGTCGCTTTCGGTCTTATCCTAGGTAACAGACCGCGTCGGTTATACAGGACTCCGAGGATTACAGGACGGGCCGCTCGGGCAGTGTCGGGCGCACGGGCTTCGCGTTCGCGAGTCGGCGGCGCGGATTACAAACCAGGCCGTGAGGGCCGTGTCGGACGCACAGGTTTCGCGTTCGCGAGTCGGCGGCGCGGATTACAAACCAGGCCGTGCGGGCCGTGTCGGACGCACAGGTTTCGCGTTCGCAAGTCGGCGGCGCGGATTACAAACCAGGCCGTGAGGGCCGTGTCGGACGCACAGGTTTCGCGTTCGCGAGTCGGCGGCGCGGATTACAAACCAGGCCGTGCGGGCCGTGTCGGACGCACAGGTTTCGCGTTCGCAAGTCGGCGGCGCCGCGACTTAATTCAATCGTGCGTCGGAATGCCAGGGCCGTGTTGGCGCGGAGATGCGAGAGAGAGTCGGGAGCGCCCGAGTCTCGGAGAGGTCGGCGTCGAGGATGGCCGGGAGCGCCCGGTCAAAGGAAGGCTCGGGAGCGCCCGAGTCTCGGAGATGTCGGTGTCGAGGACGGCCGGGAGCGCCCGGCCGAAGGAAGGCTCGGGAGCGCCCGAGTCTCGGAGATGTCGGTGTCGAGGACGGCCGGGAGCGCCCGGTCGAAGGAAGGCTCGGGAGCGCCCGAGTCTCGGAGGTGTCGGTGTCGAGGACGGCCGGGAACGCCCGGTCGAAGGAAGGCTCGGGAGCGCCCGAGTCTCGGAGGTGTCGGTGTCGAGGACGGCCGGGAGCGCCCGGTCGAAGGAAGGCTCGGGAGCGCCCGAGTCGTCAAGAGCGAAGTCGGTTTCAGAGGCCGAGTGAGCCCGGTCGAGGAAGTCTTGGGAGCGCCCAAGACCTGGAGGATCGGATGCTGGGGTGCTCCCCAGCGCGGAATAAGGTGCCTCGTCTGCGCTCGAGGCAGCTTATATACCCGTGTGCCCGGGAGTGGGGGCCCCCACTCCCGAACGGTCGGGTGTCGGTGCGCGGTGTGGGCGGTTGGGCGGCCCATGTTGTTCGTTGCGAAGGGTCCGCGCTACTCGCCGCGGGCGGCTGGTCGGCCCGTGCTTAATTTAATTTAATTGTGGACGGGACCGCGCGATTACTTTGGGCGAACGGTGGTGGTCGCGGCGCGGGGTCTGAAGTGTTCGTCGTGGCTTTCCGCCACATCACCCTCCTCTTTAAAGCGTGACGTAAGCTCACTGTACCTTGCGGCACATAGTGAGGCGGCCGTCCGACGCGAACCGCATCACCCATCTGCCGGTTGACGAGTGCGCTCGGAACTTCCGGTTGTGCCGGATAGCCGACATCGGCACGTTAACGATGTCCCCGTCCGGCAGCTGGATGGGCACATGTAACGGGACCCCTGGTCTTGCGTGCCATCCTTGGCTTATTACGTACGCCGGCGGGGCTGGCGGCAAAGGTAGCGGTCCCGATGGCTGGAAGGCGAATGGCGGCAGTGGTAGCGTCAGCGGCTCCCTAGGCACGCTAATGGCGGCAGGTGGTGCGCTCCGTGGCCTTGTGGTAGAGGCGGCCGCCATTGGTAGCGCCGTTGTTGCGGCTGCTTGCTTGGCCGGCGGTGGTGGCGGCGCCGGTGTGGCTCGTTCGGCTGGTCTCGAGCTCCCGGGAGTTGGTGGTCCTTCCGGTGGCCGGACTCCGACATTAGCGCTGGGCACTCTTTCCAGAGCGGCGATGGCCCTTACTTCGGTCCGGGGTAGCCGCACTATTTCCATTGACCGGATGCTCGGCCCAGGAGGCTTTTCCGTCGTTCGCCTTGTTGGTCCTGCCTTGACTGCGGACTTGCTGCTCGCGGGGCCTCCTAGTCCTGGGTCGCCTTTGCCCGGTTTGATCGGCGGTTGGTGGTCGAGCTCTCGGGACGGGCCGTGGGTGGCCGATAGTGCCGCCCGTGATGCTTGACGGCCCGACTTTCGAGGTTGGCCGCGGGCGGTTGATGGCGCTGCCGTCGCTGCTGTCACCGGCTGGATCTTCCGGGTCCCGGCTGTTTTTCGCGTTCGGCTGCCGGCCGTTAATTTACCACTTCCTGTCCCGATGGAGACAGGCGGTGCCTTGCCTGGCGCTTCCGGCTGTCCTGGCTTGCTGGTCGAGCTGGTGGCTGGCTCCGCGGTTGTCGTCAGGATGGCTGGTCGTCCGCGTCCTTTCGGCTCGGGCTTCGGCGGAGCTGGTGGTGGCTTCTTCAGCCAGCGCGTATGGCGTTGCTGGCTGCCGTCCCCTCGTTGCACCGTTGTGCCTACCCGTGGGACGGGGTATCTCCGGCTCGGGTCGATCGCGGGTGGCCAGGCCCCTGGAGGTGGACTCGCTGGAGGCGATCCGCTGCTTTCGCTTAAGCTGCCGAAAAGTTCTTTCTCTTGCGCACGCTTCATCGTCTTGCTCGATTGCTCGACTGGTGACGACCGCGATTGCGAGTGCTTTATATATGCTGCCTGCCGGGGCTCCTTGCTCGTGGATTGGTCCGTGCTTGCTGGTGGGGGATCCGGCTTGAGGTCTTGAATGTGGATGCGTCGCTGCCATCGCCCTCAGCCGTCGCGGAGATCCACGATTACTGGCGAATGGAATTTGGCCACTGTAAACGGGCCTGAGTATTTTGGCGCCAGTTTTGCATTAAACCCGTCGGTTTTCCGCGACAGTGGATGTTCTCTTTTCCAAACGAAGGTGCCGATCTGGGGCCGCCAATCCCGGCGCCGCAAATTGTACGCCGTTTCTTGGTGTTGAAATGCTCGAGCCAAATTGACTCGGACCAATTGGAATGCCTCCTGGAGTGCGCGCTGAGTTTGATGCGGCGTTGTCGGAACGGCATGCCGACGGTCCTCGGGATGAGTAAATGCTAATTCTCGGCCGTGATTAAGAAAAGCAGGGGTGTATCCTGTTGCATCGTGTCGTGCGGTATTGTAAGCGAATTGAAGTGGTCCGAGCTGTTCGTCCCACCGCCTGTGGTTCTTTTGTGTATACTGGGCGATCATGGTCTTAATCGTGCGGTTGGTCCGTTCGACGGGGTTGCACTGCGGCGTATAAATCGGTGTCGTGCGGTGTTGGATATGCCAGGCTTGTAATAATTTCCCCAGTAGATGAGACTTAAACTGAGTGCCGTTGTCTGAGATGATCTGGTCGGGGCACCCGTGTCGATATAGAATTCGGTCGATCACAGCGGCGGTGACTGCTCCTGCGGTGGCCTTTCGTAGAGGATGGAGCTCCACCCATTTTGAAAATCGGTCTTGCATAACGAGTAGCCATGTGTGACCTTTCCGTGATCGTGGTAGAGGGCCCACCAGGTCCATGGTGACCTGTTGCCATGGTGCCGTTACTGGTGCGGTGTGTAGTTTCCCGGCCGGCTTGGTAAAAGATGCTTTGTAAGCGAGACAGTTTTTGCAGTGTCTCACAAAACGAGTAATGTCCCGGAACATTCCCGGCCAATAGAATAACCGGGCCATACGTGCGATAGTTTTGGCGGTGCCGAAATGACCGGCACTAATATCCGCATGGTGTCGGGCTATCGTTTGTTGTCGTTCCGGCTTCGGTACGCATTGCTTCCATTGTAACGAGGGGTCGACTTCCTTGAAATCTACGTCGTGTAGGATGTGACGGAACAGGCGTCCTTCTTGTTCCCTGTAGTCGGGAAAGTTCGCTGGGTTTTCCCGCACTCCGTTAAGGATACGTTGATACCAGTTATCGGAGGTTACTGCCTCGGTGCTGGCCACGATCGGCTGTCGGGAGAGTGCGTCGGCCACTTGATTTGCCGCCCCTCGTCGGTAACGTACGTCGAAGTCGAACTGCTGCAGCTCGAACAGCCATCGCCCCAGTCGTCCAGCGGGCTCCTCCAAGCGCTGCAGCCATTTCAATGCCTGGTGGTCGGTGATTACCGTGAAAGAATAACCCTCGATGTATCCACGCATTTTCCGTATACCCCAGACAACTGCCAAGCACTCCAGTTCCGTGGCGCTGTAATTTTTCTCCGCCTTGTTGAGTGTGCGGCTGGCGTACGCAACCACCCGTTCTCCTTCCGTCAAGTGCTGTGTCAATACTGCGCCGAGGCCGCTGGTGCTAGCGTCCGTTTGGAGTACAAAGCGGCGGGTGAAGTCCGGGCAGGCCAGTACTGGCGCCGTTGTTAGTGCGGTTTTCAGGCCGGTGAACGCCTTCTCCTCGTCGGGGCCCCAATTCCAACGGGCGTGTTTCCTGGTAAGACGTGACAGCGGAGCCGCGATGCTGGAGAAATTTTCGATGAATCGGCGGTACCATGAAGCCATGCCCAGGAACTGTCGTACTTGGCGGAGGGTTGTTGGTGGTGGCCAGTTGGTTACGGCTGACGTTTTTTCCGGGTCGGTGCGTATACCCCGGCGATCAATTATGTGTCCTAGGTATTTTAACTGTGGTCGGCAGAAATAACATTTCTCTGGATTTAGGCGTAGCTTCGCATCACGCAGGCGCTCAAAAACTGTTCTTAAGTGGTCTAGATGTTCATTGAACGTACGGCTGAGGATGATAATGTCGTCGAGGTAAACCAATGCCCACGGCTCAAATTCGGGACCGATCACTGCGTCCAGGAGCCGCTGGAACGTGGCCGGCGCTGAGTGCAGTCCGAACGGCATGACTTTGAACTGCATCAGGCCTCGGCCGGGGACCGTGAACGCAGTGATCGGTCGGCTTTCCGGTTCCAGTGGCACCTGCCAATAGCCGTCCTTCAGGTCCAGCGTAGTTAGGTATCGTGCTCCTTGCAACTTGTCGAGCGTGGCATTAACCTGAGGCAGTGGGTATGCGTCCTTTTCGGTGACTTCGTTGACCTTACGATAGTCGATGTAGAATCGATACCGGCCATCCTTCTTTTTGACGAGCACAATTGGCGAACTCCATGCTCCGCGGGAGGGCTCGATAATTCCCTCCTGCTCCATTCGGTTGACTTCCTGATTTATTACCTCCTGCATGGCTGGGTTGCGTGGGCGGTACCTCTGTTTAATTGGTTGATCGGTCTTCAGGCGTAACCGGTGAGTAATTTTATCGGTGGGCCCGTGCACATCTCGGAACTTGCCAAGTTCTACCTCGAGAAAATGTTTGAGGCGTTCCTCCTCTTCTGGTGTTTGCGTGGCCAACCCGGCCTTGTTCAAACCGCATGCTTGTTTCAGTCGTGTGCTGCCAGGTGGGATCCGCAGAGTTAACCCGATCCGTTCCCAGAGATCTATCCCTATGATCATGGGCGTGCGAGCGTGCGGCATGATTGTAAATTCGTGCTGGTACGTCCTCCCTTCGTAACAGACTGGAAGTTGCAGACTACCGGCGGTCTCCGTGGTTTCTCCGTCCGCCAGTCTGACCTGCTGTCGATTCGCCTGACGACGATGGCCCAGGTCTTCGGCCAACCTTGCTACCTCGGCATTGACGCATGATAGCTCGGATCCCGAGTCGAGTAATGCCTCAATCTCGTTGTTCCCGAGCATGATCGGCAGGTGCGGCCGGGGCCGAAACCTTAACTCTGGCTGGTGCTGGGCCGGTCGGCGTGGTCGACGCCCCCGGCCCGTTGTGCGTTTCCCGTCAACGGGTGGCAATCCCTTGTTAGGACGCCGTCCTTGCCACAACGGGAGCAAAACTTAACGGCGGGGCGTCGGCATTCGGCTCTGGTGTGGCCTCGTTGCTTGCAGCGCCAACAGCACTCTTCTCGGCTATAGGCGACGGCGGCGGCCACTGCCGGTGGTCGACTGGCTTGCTGTTTCTCGGTATGTTCCCTCTCCTGGCGTTTGATATCTTCAAATTCGGCTGTTTGGTTAGTGAGGTCCTCCAAGTTGCTCACGTCTCGAATTCGGATGTATAATTTGTATTCGGGCCTCATATTCTCGTAGACTCGATCCAGGACTTCGTCGGTGGAAAGGTTCCCCGCTCGACGGGCCATGGTTAGCAGTGCGGTAGCATATTGTTTGAACGGTTCTCCCGCTCGTTGTATTCGGCCGTGTATTTCTCGCGTGAGCTGGGCCCGATATCGGTGGGGCAAATAATAGTTCCGGAAGCTCTCCTGGAAATCGGCCCAACGTTTCCACTGTTCCTGGTTATTTCGGAACCAGAGCAAAGCATCTCCTTTTAGCATCTCGGGTGGCCCTAGCAGCAAAAGGTCCCCCGGGTAGCCGTATGCTCGCTGTAGTTCCTGGATGCGCTCGAGAAATGCAAACGGGTCTCTTCCATCGAAGTGGACGCCCCACTTTCTAATTTGATTGATGACTTTCGCGTGATCGGTCAGGCTGACAGATTCGTTCTCACAAGGGGGACTCGTTTCGGCCCGACTGATGGCGGCACCCTCCATCCGAGCTTCTGGTGCCGGGGCGTGAAATGGTAACAGTTCCTCCACGTGGCTGAATGCTGGAAGCGGTTGGTGCTGCGGTGTGCCAGCCGCGAACGCATCTAGGTATTTGGAGGCGTGTAGCTCGTCGTCTGGTACCTCCATGAGGATGGCTGACTGTGATTTGCACTGTGGTTTCGGTGGATCGGTTCTATTGAGGGCCATTGAGGGCTTATAATCGGAGTTGGTTTCTACAAACCTTCGTAGTCGGTGTCGTAATTGACTGCAAGGACCGCTGTTGTCAATGTGAATTCGCGCTAATTCTTCGGCTAGATCGTTTTTGGACAGTCTGTAAATCCAGCTCTTCATTCGTGTTAACTCAAGTCTCGGTCTGGTCAGGTCCCTGTTCGGGCGCCATGTAACACGGTAATTTCCGGTTCGGAGAGCTCGTCGGAAGCCAGGGCACGAGTATAAAGAAAACCGAGACTTGGGTTAATCGAAAAATAAAGAATTTATTAACAAACGAAGGCAAGAAATATTTAGTTGAAATAATACACTTAATCTACGAAAAGAGAGATATATACAGAAATGAACTTAAGAATAAACTGTCACGAAAACGGCTATCTGCCGTAAGCTGGATTCCCAGAGATTGTTAGTGCGGGTCGCTTTCGGTCTTATCCTAGGTAACAGACCGCGTCGGTTATACAGGACTCCGAGGATTACAGGACGGGCCGCTCGGGCAGTGTCGGGCGCACGGGCTTCGCGTTCGCGAGTCGGCGGCGCGGATTACAAACCAGGCCGTGAGGGCCGTGTCGGACGCACAGGTTTCGCGTTCGCGAGTCGGCGGCGCGGATTACAAACCAGGCCGTGCGGACCGTGTCGGACGCACAGGTTTCGCGTTCGCAAGTCGGCGGCGCCGCGACTTAATTCAATCGTGCGTCGGAATGCCAGGGCCGTGTTGGCGCGGAGATGCGAGAGAGAGTCGGGAGCGCCCGATTCTCGGAGAGGTCGGCGTCGAGAATGGCCGGGAGCGCCCGGTCAAAGGAAGGCTCGGGAGCGCCCGAGTCTCGGAGATGTCGGTGTCGAGGACGGCCGGGAGCGCCCGGCCGAAGGAAGGCTCGGGAGCGCCCGAGTCTCGGAGATGTCGGTGTCGAGGACGGCCGGGAGCGCCCGGTCGAAGGAAGGCTCGGGAGCGCCCGAGTCTCGGAGATGTCGGTGTCGAGGATGGCCGGGAGCGCCCGGTCAAGGGAAGGCTCGGGAGCGCCCGAGTCTCGGAGATGCCGGTGTCGAGGACGGCCGGAAGCGCCCGGTCGAAGGAAGGCTCGGGAGCGCCCGAGTCTCGGAGGTGTCGGTGTCGAGGACGGCCGGGAGCGCCCGGTCGAAGGAAGGCTCGGGAGCGCCCGAGTCTCGGAGGTGTCGGTGTCGAGGACGGCCGGGAGCGCCCGGTCGAAGGAAGGCTCGGGAGCGCCCGAGTCGTCAAGAGCGAAGTCGGTTTCAGAGGCCGGGTGAGCCCGGTCGAGGAAGTCTTGGGAGCGCCCAAGACCTGGAGGATCGGATGCTGGGGTGCTCCCCAGCGCGGAATAAGGTGCCTCGTCTGCGCTCGAGGCAGCTTATATACCCGTGTGCCCGGGAGTGAAGGCCCCCACTCCCAAACGGTCGGGTGGCGGTGCGCGGTGTGGGCGGTTGGGCGGCCCATGTTGTTCGTTGCGAAGAGTCCGCGCTACTCGCCGCGGGCGGCTGGTCGGCCCGTGCTTAATTTAATTTAATTGTGGACGGGACCGCGCGATTACTTTGGGCGAACGGTGGTGGTCGCGGCGCGGGGTCTGAAGTGTTCGTCGTGGCTATCCGCCACAAGTCTATGATTCTTAGTGCCAATGTGACATAAAATATATGTAAAAATTCCTGTAGCTTCGATATTAATTACGTTACCCGTCTACAATTTTATGCAACAATTGAGAGGTGGAATTAGCAATTTTTAAACTTTAATCGAACTTGTAGTAATATTTTCATCGATTTTCGTTGTACCGACTTTTGCTAAATTTTAGATTTTCTTGTATGGTGTAGTTTTTTCAAATTATCATTCAAAGATATTCGATTGGTTTTTTTACTGTTTCATTATTTTTTTAAATACTATTAAGTGATATTTATGCTATACAAGTATCAAATTAATAATTGTTTTTTTCATATTCAAGCAATATAAAATTTCATGTTAGGTCTATGATTCTTAGTGCCAATGTGACATAAATTATGCCCCGTCTCGTCCGGATGGATACTTGTAGTAGCGTTCCGCTGCTGCTCACTTACAACAGGCTAGTTCAGCTAAAAAATTTAGGATGGCACCACGCGCGGCGCCGCGTGCGCCACTCCCGCGCACGCACCGACCCAACCGTCATTGTTTTTCCTGTTGCGTTCGCTTGCACAGGTTACAGGTTTCTTCATCGTGATTTCTTCGTTATTATTAGCTTCCATTATGGGTAAGCATTCGCATAAATCCCGAAAGAGGAGACATTCTTCGTCGGAGAGCCGTCTCAATAATATCGAGGAGAAAATCGCGCGGATCATGGATTTCATGACACGTGTAGCAGATGAGGTTAGCTCGTCTCGCCGTTCTCCATCCGTCTCATCGGGATCGCACGTCTCCGTGCAGGAAGCCGGGATGGAACAGCCGGCGGCTTCAACGATTATTGTACCCCAGGCGGGGGCATCTGAGTGCTCGGTTACACCGGCACCGCCACAAGGTGTGTACAGACATGCTGGTTCTGCATTTGCGAAATGCAGGCGGCATAATGTCGCACTCTTTAGTCGATCTCGTGATGATGATTGGACAGTTTATTTTGCAGCTGCGGCGGAGGTTGCTGAGGAAGGAGAGCTGGCGTCACCTGAGGTAATTGAAGTCCAACCAGACATTCTTTCTAAAGAATTGTTTGGGTCTGATGCGGAATCCGTGGCTCCTCTGCCCTGGAACGAGCTTGTAGCACAAAAATGGCTCGCCTTGGTTCGCAAGGGCCTTCCAGAGGAAGATCTAAAGGTCCTCCTGAAAAAGTATCTGCCTCCCGACTCTTCAGATTTTCTCAGAGCGCCAAAGCTCAATCCCGAGTGTGAGGCATCCTTAAGGACTAACCCAGTAGTCAAGCGTGACTCATATATTTGTAAAATACAGGACCAAGCAGGCATTGGCTTATATAGCTTAGGGGAGGCACTCTCAGACATGCTTAGACCGGAAGTCCAGCCGTCTTTATCTTCTGAAGCTCGTTTGGCCCTGTGCAAAATCAGAGATGCTGGAAAAATTATGGCAGACCTGTTTTTCCGTATATCGCTGCATCGAAGAGCGCAGTTTACTTCGGTCCTGAACTTGGTAGCAAAATCGACAGCCGATGCTCTCCCCGCAGACAATTTTCTGTTTGGCTCAACTTTTGGGGAGGAGATTAAGAAGGCCAGTTCGATGCAGAAGTGCTCTAAAGATATTGTCAGGGCTGCTCCGTCATTCTCTAGGAAGCCTTTGCAGTCGCTTCAGACTTCTCAAACACCTTCCGCCAAGTCGGGAAACTCCCGTGCCCCTCCGAGGTCGTCGAGGACAACACCGCGGAAACCTGGGGCGCAGAATGTCCGCCAGAAGACCACCCACCGTTCCAGGTCTCGTTCGAGGAGACGCCACTAGAACAGGTAATCTTAGGGGGCAGACTATCTTATTTCCTTCCTAGATGGAAGAGAATCACGTGTGATCCAGTGATTTTAGAAGCCATTGCTGGGTATAGGCTACCGTTTAGACACGTTCCCCCTTGTCAGCGTTCTGAACCTTCCGTCCACCTTGACAATTTGGAAGAACAAGCCTGCGCCAACGAAATTGACAGGTTAATTAAGGAGGGAGCGGTGGAAGCAGTAAACGATTGTGAGGGACAATACTTATCTCCGTTTTTTGTCCTCAGGAAATTCTCAGGAGGTTGGAGATTTATCCTAAATTTGAAAAATTTAAATAATTTCCTTATTGTCCCCCATTTTAAAATGGAAGACTGGAAAACCGTAATTCGTTTACTTTCTCCAGGAGATTTTTTAGCTTCTATAGATTTGAAGGATGCTTATCTGCTCGTTGCTGTAGATCATGAGGACAGAAAATACTTGCGTTTTAGATTCAGGGGCCAGCTTTATCAATTTCGTACCATTCCTTTTGGCCTGGCATCGGCTCCTTATATTTTTACCAGAATTCTGAAACCAGTGTTATGTTCACTTAGAGGGAAAGGATTATTCTCGGTAGCCTATTTAGATGATTTTTTGCTTATAGCTCCGTCATATAAGCAATGTTATGAAAACATTATTGTTACAACGAATCTGCTTTCGGATTTAGGTTTTTTAATTAACCGGGAAAAAAGTATGCTTAAGCCAGCAAGATCTTGTCGTTTTTTAGGTTTTCTTTTTAACACAGAATCCTTTTCTATCTCTATACCGCCGGATAAGAGATCTCGTTTATTAGAATTGGTCAGGTCTACCTTTTCAAAGAAAAGTTGCAAGATTCGTTTTTTCGCAAGTGTTATAGGATCTCTAATTTCAATTTGCCCGGCAGTGCCTTATGGTATGCTATATACCAAGATTTTAGAAAGAGAAAAATTCTTGGCTCTTTCTGAGGCAGATGATGACTTCGAAGCGCGAATGAGCCTGCCAGCCTCCATTAGGGACGATCTCCTTTGGTGGAAGGCGACGTTGGAGAATGATTCTCAATGTAATAAGATTAGGTCCGGGCGTTTTGAACAAGAAATCTATACGGACGCTTCTCTTACAGGATGGGGCGCAGTCTGTGGAGGATACCGCACCCACGGGTTTTAGACTAAGGAAGATAAGAGATTTCACATTAATTATTTGGAACTCTTAGCTGCATTTTACGGTTTGAAATGTTTCGCTTCGCAGTTGACGAATATAGATATTCTCCTTAGAATGGATAACTCTACGGCTATTGCGTATATAAATCGTATGGGTTCGATTAGGTTTCCACATCTCTCAGACTTAGCTAGAAAGATTTGGCTTTGGTGCGAGAACCGTAACATATTTATTTTTGCGTCATATATTCCGTCCGCACAGAACGTTGAAGCAGACGCTGAATCACGTACGGTTTCAGACGAAACAGAATGGTCTTTGGGACAAGTCTTTTTTGAAGAAATTGAGGCTCACTTTGGTCGCTTTGATATCGATCTGTTCGCCACGCATATTAATGCTAAGTGTAGACGTTTCGTTTCTTGGCGACCTGATCCTCAGGCAACGACAGTGGATGCTTTTTCCATAGACTGGAATGATTTGTTTTTCTACGCTTTCCCTCCTTTTATTCTCATCTTAAAATGCCTAAGAAAGATAATTGCAGACAAAGCGGAGGGTGTCTTACTTGTTCCATGGTGGCCAACCCAGCCATGGTTTCCTTTGTTGCAACGTATGTCTATTGATCAACCGATTCGTTTTAAACCTAATAGTAATTTGCTATCTTCCCCTTTTAGAGAGATTCACCCGAATTGGCGGAAGATTTCCCTGGTGGCCGTGAAGTTATCCGCCAGGCATTTTTAAACAAGGGCTCTTCTCCGGCAGCCGTGGAAACGATGCTGGCGTCCATCACAGCGGGCACAATAGCGCAATACGCAAAACCACTTCGTTTATGGTGGTTGTTTTGCCGACAGAACCGAATAGATCACTTCTCACCACCTATCAACTCCTTTTTAGCCTTTTTATCTACCGTGCTATCTAACAGCCGGTCCTATGCTTCTGTAAACCTACATAGATCGGCGGTATCGCTAATTTCGGTAGACGGGGTTGGTTCGCACCCTTTGATTAAAAGATTTTTTAGAGGTGTAGCAGTTTTAAAACCACAGCGACCGCGTTATGAGTTCGTCTGGGAACCTACCCCAGTGATTGAATACTTAGCCTCACTGCATCCGCTGGAAAGCCTCTCATTGGAACTCCTTTCCAAAAAACTAATCACCCTATTGGCATTATCAACAGCCCAAAGGATGCAAACTTTCGCCGCTTTTCGATTAAAAAATATTATTTTTTCGGAGTCTCTAGTTATTAAGGTCCCGGACAAACTTAAAACGTCGGGTATTGGTAGGGCTCAACCTCTACTGAGCTTTAAACCGTTTACGGCCCGTCCGGTGTTATGCATTTTTTCAATAGTAAGGCATTACTTGAAGGTCACTAGACCCCTTCGGAAAGAAGGTGGTGAGGAGTTTTTTATTTCGTTTCGTCCACCCTTCCTCCCAGTGTCGTCCCAAACTCTGGCTCGTTGGGTGAAAACCATTTTGACAGCGTCTGGCGTAGATACCTCGGTTTTTTCGGCACATTCTACCCGCCACTCGGCTACTTCCTTTGCAGCCCAAAAGGGCGTCAGCCTGGAGGAAATTAGACGCACCGCAGGTTGGAGTAGCGCCTCCAACGTTTTTGCTCGTTTTTATAATCGACCCATAATAGAGAACTCCTTTCAAGCCTCTATTCTTAATTCTCATTAAGCGTTTTTATTTTATCGTGTTTGCACAAAGCGTTTATGTTTGTAATCTTAAGTTCTGACATCCCTGCGTTAATTTTTCTTTTCTGCGATTGCGAGTTTGGTTTTCTTTTTAGTTCCATGAAGATTAAAGGCTGCATTTCTTGACTATGTCACAGAATGATTTTCTCCCCTTCTCTCCTTGTTGTTCCTACCTTTGGTGTGTGTTAGGGATACAAATCTGTAGGTTGAACATCTACAAGTATCCATCCGGACGAGACGGGGCATAATTGAGAAATTGAACGAACTTACCTAGTGAAGTTCGATTACAATTATGCTTGTCTCGTCCGGATGGAGATTCCCTCCCTCCCAACCCCAAAAGTTTTTTCTTTTCTCAGATTTGTATGTGTTAAACTAATGACGGTTGGGTCGGTGCGTGCGCGGGAGTGGCGCACGCGGCGCCGCGCGTGGTGCCATCCTAAATTTTTTAGCTGAACTAGCCTGTTGTAAGTGAGCAGCAGCGGAACGCTACTAAAAGTATCCATCCGGACGAAACAAGCATAATTGTAATCGAACTTCACTAGGTAAGTTCGTTCAATTTCTCAAATATATGTAAAAATTCCTGTAGCTTCGATATTAATTACGTTACCCGTGTACAATTTTATGCAACAATTTAGAGGTGGAATTAGCAATTTTTAAACTTTAATCGAACTTGTAGTAATATTTTCATCGATTTTCGTTGTACCGAATTTTGCTAATATTTAGATTTTCTTGTATGGTGTAGTTTTTTCAAATTATCATTCAAAGATATTCGATTGGTTTTTTACTGTTTCATTATTTTTTTAAATAATATTAAGTGATATTTATGCTATACAAGTATCAAATTAATAATTGTTTTTTTCATATTCAGGCAATATAAAATTTCATGTTAAGTCTATGATTCTTAGTGCCAATGTGACATAAAATATATGTAAAAATTCCTGTAGCTTCGATATTAATTACGTTACCCGTCTACAATTTTATGCAACAATTGAGAGGTGGAATTAGCAATTTTTAAACTTTAATCGAACTTGTAGTAATATTTTCATCGATTTTCGTTGTACCGACTTTTGCTAAATTTTAGATTTTCTTGTATGGTGTAGTTTTTTCAAATTATCATTCAAAGATATTCGATTGGTTTTTTTACTGTTTCATTATTTTTTTAAATAATATTAAGTGATATTTATGCTATACAAATATCAAATTAATAATTGTTTTTTTCATATTCAAGCAATATAAAATTTCATGTTAGGTCTATGATTCTTAGTGCCAATGTGACATAAAATATATGTAAAAATTCCTGTAGCTTCGATATTAATTACGTTACCCGTGTACAATTTTATGCAACAATTTAGAGGTGGAATTAGCAATTTTTAAACTTTAATCGAACTTGTAGTAATATTTTCATCGATTTTCGTTGTACCGAATTTGGCTAATATTTAGATTTTCTTGTATGGTGTAATTCTTCCAAATTATCATTGAGAGTTATTCGATTAGTTTTTTTACTGTTTCATTATTTTCTTAAATAATGTTAAGTAATATTTATGCTATACAAGTATCAAATTAATAATTGTTTTTATCATGTTCAAGCAATATAAAATTTTATGTTAGGTCTATGATTCTTAATGCCAATGTGACATAAAATATTTGTAAAAGTTCCTGTAGCTTCGATATTAATTTCGTTACCAATCTACAATTTCGTACAACTATTTGTAGGATGAATTACCAACTCTTAGACTTCAAATGAAATTGCAGTAATATTTTCATGGATTTTCGTTGTACTAATTTTTGCTAAATTCTAGATTTTGTAGTATGATGTAGTTTTTCCAAATTATCATTAAGCGTTATTCGATTGTTTTTTTTATTATTTTTTTATTTTCTAAAACGTTATTAGGATATATTTATGCTATACTAGTATCAAACTAATAAATGTTATTTTTAAAACTTAGGCAATATTTAATTTCATGTTAATATGATGTTTTCTGATGCCGACATTGGTTTATGGCTTAATTTGATATTAATATTGTTATTATTTGCGATGTTGCTGTACAATTCTGCTTTGCAATTTGAAGTGTAGCTAAACAAATGTTAAATAAAAAAAAAGTGCTTTGCACAAGTGAATTATTCCAAAGTCAAACTTATATGGTTTGAGTATTAACATTACAATGCTAAAGATACATTAATGTGATAATAATACTTTTCGCTATTAACTCTGCGCTTTGATTTTACTTTTTCGTCATTATGCAATTATTCTGAGTTATACTTATCACATTTTTCTGAATTGTACCATAATAAATTCTTTTTCAAGACATTTGTTTTCAGAGACTAACTACTTTGAATTGTCTCTAATATTCGTAAACTTTTTTAACACACCGGGACAATCACCGACAAAGCGTAATCTCTCGAGCATTTTTTAACCTTCGTATATTTCAGAATATGTAGAAAATCTTTCCTCGAAAGAAGGTATCCTTCCGATGTATAACCTACCAAATTTCGACTTTTTACTCACTGCGTAATATATGCGATTTTCTCAGTCGATTGTTTTAAGACTCATTCCCTCTTTACTCTTGTTTATGTGTCGTCTATTTGTATAGAAATATCTGCTTCTCAATTGCGATGTTTGCACGATGTGCTTTTGTGCGGCACGCGCGATTTCGTTCTAAGTATCACTACGCGACGATGTACGGGTTTCAGTTAGTAGTAGCGAGCACGCCGTCGAGCAAGCAGCGGCCAGACGATGAACTTGCTACCGACACAATACAGGTTGCAAAAGGAGTGAATGTTCCGCACAAGCTTTGAATTCTAGAAATAAATATACTTCGAGCTCATAACAAAATGATTCAAGGGTTGACATATACATGAAATGACATTTGAAACCAAGAAACATTTGATTAAAGTTTACAATGCCAATTGATATACACAGAACACTTATTAATAGACAATTGTTAATGCGTCATAAAATGAAACGGGTATAGATCATATTAGACTATAATAACAGCACAAGATAGTTCAAAAGTTTAACTATAGTGATAACTTTAGATTTTAGAACGAAACGTGGCACATTGCCTCAGATATGCCTTAAATTATTTGTATAAATTCCTGTAACATCAATATTAATTACGTTACCCGTCTACAATTTTATGCAACAATTGAGAGGTGGAATTAGCAATTTTTAAACTTTAATCGAACTTGTAGTAATATTTTTATCGATTTTCGTTGTACCGACTTTTGCTAAATTTTAGATTTTCTTGTATGGTGTAGTTTTTTCAAATTATCATTCAGAGATATTCGATTAGTTTTTTTATTGTTTCATTATTTTTTCAAATAATATTAAGTGATATTTATGCTATACAAGTATCAAATTGATAATTGTTTTTTTCATATTCAGGCAATATAAAATTTCATGTTAAGTCTATGATTCTTAGTGCCAATGTGACATAAAATATATGTAAAAATTCCTGTAGCTTCGATATTAATTACGTTACCCGTCTACAATTTTATGCAACAATTGAGAGGTGGAATTAGCAATTTTTAAACTTTAATCGAACCTGTAGTAATATTTTCATCGATTTTCGTTGTACCGACTTTTGCTAAATTTTAGATTTTGTTGTATGGTGTAGTTTTTTCAAATTATCATTGAGAGTTATTCGATTAGTTTTTTTACTGTTTCATTATTTTCTTAAATAATGTTAAGTAATATTTATGCCATACAAGTATCAAATTAATAATTGTTTTTTTCATATTCAAGCAATATAAAATTTCATGTTAGGTCTATGATTTTTAGTGCCAATGTGACATAAAATATATGTAAAAATTCCTGTAGCTTCGATATTAATTACGTTAGTAGATGTATATTGAGTGGTTCTGGATCACTACGTGTTAGTGTATCCGTGTGACCTTTGGCGAGGGGTAATGACGTCACGCGGGGACGGGGTTGTTAATCGTTCCCTCTCGCTCGCACTCGTTCGCGCCGCCCATTATCTCCTCTCGCTCGCACCCGTTGAACGCATGGAGCGGTTCTGGATCACTATGTGTTAGAGTATCCATGTGACCTATGGCGAGGGGTAATGATGTCACGCGGGGAGGGGAGGTGTTAACGGTTCTGGGTCCGTGAGACCTAGGGCAAGGGGTAATGACGTCATGCGGGGAGGGGGTGGGTATTTATATATCGCCCCTGTGTCGGCGATTCTAGGAACGAATTGTTTAGAGAATAATAACAACATCGAAACTCTGAAATGCAATATTATTTTTAAAAATGATAAGCGTGTCGTCGCTCAGCGGCATGTTTATGCGGCATCGCGACTTTCAAAGGAGTCGCGATTTTTTTTAAAGGAGTCGCGATTTTTTAAAAAGGGTCATGTGGCGTCGTGGCGGCAACGGGCGGCGACGGCGGCGGCAAGCGGCGGATCGCAAGGTATCGCGCCCATCGTTCCCTCTCGCTCGCACTCGTTCGCGCCGCCCATCGTCTCCTCTCGCTCGCACCCGTTGAACGCACAAGTGTCGCGCGCCCAGCGTCCTCTCTCGCTCGCACCCGTTGAACGCAAAGTATGGCGCGCTCATCGTTCCCTCTCGCTCGCACTCGTTAAGCGCCGCCTATCGTTTATCAACGATTCTTTTATGCGCTTATACGATTCGAATGCGGGTGACGCTGTACACTGACCGGCAATAATGGCCTGACGCTCTGCGGCGACGGCAGCTAACGTGCGTGAGCTAGCGTGGTGTGCGTCAGGCCACACCGCGGAGCGCGTACGTGAAGCGCCGAGAGAAGCGAGAGGACGGGGGTTTGGGAGGCGTTCTCATGCTCTATCCCGCTCTCAACCCGTGCGTTTGAGAGAACGCATGAGTGGTCGCTAAGAAAAGTTATAGGCGCACCTTCGTTCTCTCGCTTGCACGCGTTCGTGTTTATACGGGCGCGCAAGGATAGAAATAGATCGCAAGAGTACGCTATTAATTCTAGCATATACTTCAAGACATTTCGCGATAATGACAACCGAAATTGAAGACCCGTGTTACTAATGTTATTAAATATATAATTCTACGTTGCGTGTAATTTATTTTCGCGATAATTTTTCGACAAATATATAAATAATATCTCGAGAAAGAACGCATGGGAGGACGGTGCGAAACTGTTAGAGGTGCACCTCCGATCTCTCGCTTGCACGCGATCGTGTTTATACGGGCGCGCAGAGATAGAGATAGATCGCAAAAGTACGAATTATAGCGTATACTTTAAGATTTTCGCGACTAATGATAACCGAAATTAAACACCCGTGCTACTGATATTATAAATATATAATTTTACGTTGATTGTAATTAATTTTCGTAATAATTTTTTGACAAATAAATAATGTCTTGAGAAAGACAATTTAAAATTCTGTTTTCTGTCTTGAGAAAGACAATTTAAAATTCTGTTTTCTGTCTTGAGAAAGACAATTTAAAATTCCGTTTTCTGTCTTGAAAAAGACATTTTAAAATTCTGTTTTCTGTCTTGAGAAAGACAATTTAAAATTCTGTTTTCTGTCTTGAGAAAGACAATTTAAAATTCTGTTTTCTGTCTTGAAAAAGACAATTTAAAATTATGTTTTCTGTCTTGAAAAAGACAATTTGAAATACCGTCTTTTTTAAATGTCTTTTTCAAGACAGAAAACGGAATTTTAAATTGTCTTTCTCAAGACAGAAAACAGAATTTTAAATTGTCTTTCTCAAGACAGAAAACAGAATTTTAAATTGTCTTTCTCAAGACATTATTTATTTGTCAAAAAATTATTACGAAAATTAATTACAATCAACGTAAAATTATATATTTATAATATCAGTAGCACGGGTGTTTAATTTCGGTTATCATTAGTCGCGAAAATCTTAAAGTATACGCTATAATTCGTACTTTTGCGATCTATCTCTATCTCTGCGCGCCCGTATAAACACGATCGCGTGCAAGCGAGAGATCGGAGGTGCACCTCTAACAGTTTCGCACCGTCCTCCCATGCGTTCTTTCTCGAGATATTATTTATATATTTGTCGAAAAATTATCGCGAAAATAAATTACACGCAACGTAGAATTATATATTTAATAACATTAGTAACACGGGTCTTCAATTTCGGTTGTCATTATCGCGAAATGTCTTGAAGTATATGCTAGAATTAATAGCGTACTCTTGCGATCTATTTCTATCCTTGCGCGCCCGTATAAACACGAACGCGTGCAAGCGAGAGAACGAAGGTGCGCCTATAACTTTTTCTTAGCGACCACTCATGCGTTCTCTCTCAAACGCACGGGTTGAGAGCGGGATAGAGCATGAGAACGCCTCCCACCAAATTTTCCCCCGTCCTCTCGCTTCTCTCGGCGCTTCACGGCTCACGTACGCGCTCCGCGGTGTGGCCTGACGCACACCACGCTAGCTCACGCACGTTAGCTGCCGTCGCCGCAGAGCGTCAGGCCATTATTGCCGGTCAGTGTACACACCCCCCGGGTAATCGCTCCTCCTTATCTTATTTCTTTCTCTCTCAGGTACATACGTTACATACGAACAAGGCGGATTCACGAGGTGGACTTACGCCTCACAATTATAATAAGATGAAGGATGGAATAGAAATAATTAAAAATGTTACATAAAGACTACAAAGTATATATTTTCTAAATATGCGATACAATATATTTCATTATACTTTTTTTCTTACACATTTATTATAATCGCAAGCATTTCACAATCTATAATTTGTTGTTCGTCGAAGGAATCGCTGCTGCGTACAGCGCTCACCGCTTCGGTACGACTTCTTGATGCGGAAGCGATTTTACAAAATTGCTCGTATTTGTCGTCAATCTTTGGTAGGGCTTTGGTGAGTACGTTGAATTTCAAAGCGACGCAATCATCAAAATCCAACATTCGCGTGAACGTAGCCTCGGTCATAGCCATACGTGCGTCGAAAGATTCAAGTCGCACAAGTTTCATTTCGTTCATATAACATATTCGCACTGTGAGCGAACCTATGTTCAAACAGTCGTATGGTTGCTTCGGTCGATCGCGAAGCATATTCTGAATTGTCCATCGATGCTCGCAGAGTTCCTTCCAGGTGTCAAGCAACATCGACAATTCATCTCCTCGATTATCGCCTACGATGATCTCCACAAAACTACGCGGGCCAACGTTCACGCCGATCTCGAGATATTTGTATCCCGTGCGGGTCAGCGGGTATCGCCTGCATAGTGAGCGCGTCACGTATCGTTTCGGTGGGTCGCTGGAAATTAAATAAGAACAATCGTGAATATTAATATATTAATTTTAAAGTAAATAATTTTTATAATAAAAAATACTTATTCGTGAGATGAGGAGGGTTCATTACCGCAATCAATTCGACGCACTTTGTAGCAATTTCTCTCGGTGTAATACATTGTCGTATTCGTAATCGTAGACGTTGTCGTAATCGTTGCTGCTGTTGCGGCCAAAGCGAAAAATGTACTGATCGCACGATCAGAGGGTACCTCGAGTCGAGGACGGTTGTGTAAAAAAAATCCCCTCTTTCATTATTTAAAATTTTGCATAGAGTGGGCTAATATAAAACGCAGTTAGACAAATTATCGGAGAGGGTAATTAAGAGTAAATGATTGGTAGAAGGTAATTGAGAGAGGGTAATTAGGAGAGGGGTAAAATAATCCAAAGGCGCAGAAGTATAAGTATGAAAAAAAAAGTTTATTCAAAAAAAATTATACATTATCATCATTTTGACGGTTACGCCATTAATTGTAAGTGCTATAATGAATTTATTTTTCTTATATGGCAAAGGTCGAGCGCGTCCTATCGTTGGGTCTTTGATAACTGGCATAACTGCGGCTTTATTTAATAATTCGGAGCCTGCATCGTACGGTTGGCTCTTATCCGTGATAAAGATAACTAGGTTATCTTTTCGGCCTAATAGGTTATCTTTTGTCGAGCTTATTATCGTCATATAATTATTCGGGAACACGTACGGCTTGTTGACGTTATCAAATATCTCCTCGTCTGAGGTCTCAGTGTCAGATTGTTCGCTATCGGGGCTTTCATTAGCTGAATATTCGGTTTCAGTATCGCTCGTTTCGGGTTTATCGCTAGTGACCTGTACATTATCGTTATCGCTTATAACTCGCTGGTTCTTATCTGTTGCTTTACTGCTTCGCGTAGCTTCAAATATTTCTTCATCAGAGCTTATCTCTAACGGATATACACGCGCGGCTTGGGTTATCGGTTTTCGAGATAGCGCGTCGGCGTTTACGTTAATCTTGCCTGCTTTATATTCGATTTTGTAATCATATTCGGCAAGTTTTAATCGCCACCGAATAAGACGTGACGTTGGGTCTTTAACTGAATTTAACCATACAAGTGGTTTATGATCGGTTACAAGAGTAAATTTATTTCCGTACAGATAAGGTCTGAAGTAATTTGTACAATAAACAATTGCCAAAAGTTCTTTTTCTATTGTTGAGTAGTTACATTTGGCTTCGTTCAATAGTCTCGACGCATATGCAATTGGTCTATCTTTCCTTATCTCGCCCTGACTTAAAATCCCTCCTATTGCATATCCCGAGGCGTCTGTCGTCAACACAAATGGCTTAGTAAAATCGGGATGTTACAAAAGGGGTTCTGAACATAGTAAATCGCGTAGTTTACAAAACGCTTTTTCTTGCTCTTCTGACCATTCAAATGCGGTTTCCTTTTTAAGTAATTGGGTTAAAGGCTTGGCTTCCTTGGAAAAACTCGGTATAAATCGTCGGTAATAACCGGCGAGACCCAAAAATTGCTTGATATTTTTGGGGTCTTTTGGTCTTGGAAAATTTTTGACGGCTATTATTTTCTTTGGGTTTGTTTTTACCCCATCTTCACTAATTATATGACCAAGGTAGCCAACTTCCTTGCGGAGGAATTCGCATTTGTCTGGTTGAAGCTTTAAGTTCGCTATTCTTAGGCGCTCAGCTAGTTTATTGAATTTTACTGCATGCTCTTTTAAAGAACTAGCGTAGATTACTATGTCGTCTAAGTAAACGAACAATAATGTTTCTTGGAGGCCGCTCAGAATTCTGTCCATCACTCTTTGAAAGGTGGCCGGTGCATTCTTTAGGCCAAACGGCATTCGCTTGAATTCATAGTGCCCAAAGGGCGTAGAAAACGCGGTTTTCTGAGCGTCTTCCTCGGACATTTGTATTTGGTGAAATCCTGACGCGAGGTCAAAAACGCTGAAGTATTTTGAACTCCCGAGTTGGTCCAAAATTTCCGTTATATTTGGTAACGGGTATGCGTCTGCTAACGTTTTTTCATTGAGTGCGCGAAAATCTATTACGAGTCTCCAACGTTTATTTCCCTTCGAGTCAGGTTTCTTGGGAACAATCCATAATGGACTGTTATATGGAGATTTCGATTCCTCTATTACTTTGTTGTCTAATAGATCTTTGACTTGTTTGTCTATTTCGTTTTTGTGGATTGGAGGAAAGCGGTATTGTTTTGTATTAATGGGTTGGTTATCGGTGGTAGTGATTTTGTGACTCGCCACGGTGGTGTGCCCTAAGGTTTCACCGGGGAGATGAAATAGGTCATGATGTTTGTGGATGAGGCTTATCGCATGTTCAGCCTCTTCTTGGTTTAGATGATCGAGTCTGAGTAGTTCCTTTACCTTATCTACTCGGTCCTCTTTTGATATAGAAACAGAGTTTACTTGTGCGGTATCTTCCGTTGATACGCTTATCGCGTGCTTGGAGACGGTTTCAATTTCTTCTAAGTTTATCGAGGGGACTATTATCTCTTGATCCCGTTCCCCTGGGTTTATCGCGCGGCAATATGCCTTTCCGTCTCGATTTGTGACCACGGCGTCGCCGAGGATAACATCACCGCCTACCCTAAGGCGCGGGATGTAGCCGACTCTGAGTTTATTTAAAACTTTTACATAAAGAGTCGTTTGTGTTCGGGCTGGAATAGTTATCGTTTCTGGAGTGGTAAATGGTAGTCTGTTTCCTTTCCATTCTACGTATTTCTCCACGAAATTTATATTTGATGCGTCCCTAAGAAAGTCCGATCCTAAGATGCCTTCTTGTATTATAGGGAAATCATCGGGAACGATATGGAAAATAACCGGGTGACCGAACAATTCAATTTTTAAATAACCGAGGGTTTTTACTTGCCCGCTTGTGATGCCGCTAAGGAACAAGGGGTCTCCGTGTATTATCTCGGCGTCCGGCTTAATCCCGTGTTGTTTGATTAGGTTAGGTGCTGCGCCAGTATCGATCATGAGATTAACTTCCCTAAGGAGGTTATCTGAATTTATCTTTGTTGTTGGCGCGTGTGTAAACTCTTTTGGATTTAGGATTGCAATACGGGTTTGTCGGGTGTTTCCGTTTTGCTGGTTGACGGTAGCGAAGTTATGGAATTTATTGGACGCGTATCTCGTCGGTTGTCCGACCGGGGTGCGTCCGGGCGTCCCGTCGGACGATTCTCGTTTCCCGATTGCTGTCTTTGTAAGTTATTGTTATATTGTCGTTTCCGGCATTCTTCTATCGTATGGCCGTGATTTTTACAATATCTACATGTTTTTTCCGTCGCTGTAGGCGTACTCTGTCGCGTCGGCGGGTTATCTTGCGGTCGAGTAGTGTAGTTATCGCGGGGTCGCGGTGAATAGTTATCGCGGGGTCGCGATGTGTAATTATCGCGGGGTCGCGGTGTATAGTTATCGCGCTCCGGCTGATTTCTCTCGTATCTCGGACGATTCCATTGCGGTGTCGGTCGGTTAACCATGTAAGTCTTCGGGGTCGAATGGGCTATCGGACGTCCGATAGGATGTATACGCTGCGACTGATTATTTCTGTCGTTATCATTTCGCCCTCGTGAATCGAAGCGTTGTTTGTCCAATTCTTGGCGTTTCGCAATAGCCTTTACTGAAGCAAATGCTTCTGACGGATTATAATATGCATCCGGTCTTAACTGGAGCCTGTATTCAAGTGGCAAGCCATCACAAAATGAACGCGCGGTCAATGTTTCTACTTCGGCTGTTATGCGATGGTCAAGTTGTCCGTGCCTCCGACGTTCCGCGTCGAGGATGTTGGAACGCAAGTCCTTAACGCGACTAATATAATCGAGAATGTGTTCATGCGGTTTTAGGTATACCGTGCTTAAATCTCCGTGATATTGATCGATAGTCTTTGAGGGTCCGAATGCACCATTTAATAGGTCTATTAACTGGGTAACAGTATCGCAAGGTTCGTCTTCTACAGCGTAGTACGCGCGTCCTCTTAATTTATTAATTAAGAGTTTAGTCAAGTTTCTTTCTGACGCGGCGGGTACGATGCTTTTTGCTCTTCGGCAAGCACGTGTGAATTGAGCGAGGGGAATGCTATAACCATCAAATGATGGTACGCCCTCCGTGGCTTCGCGAAAGGATACTTTGGGAATACTAACGTCGTAAGGTACGTCAAAACTAAACGGGGTAGAGGAAGGTTCTAGGTGAGCCGTGGCGTTTGATATGTTACCAATATTATGAGTGGTTTCCTCGCGTGTATGCTCGGTTTCTTTTGGAAGCGGTTGATTATTCCATTTATTTAATTCCAAGTGAGGTATCGAGGTTTCATGGATTTGGGCGGCTCTTTCCTTTTCAAACGCGACGCGTTGCTTTTGAAGTTCCGCGCTTTCCGCGGCCATTTTCTTTTGTTGGGCTTTAATATTTGCGCGTATTGCATCAAGTTCGGCGTTTTTTTGTGCAATCTTCCTGCGAGCTATATCAAGTTCGGACTCGCTCAGTGGCTTATCAGTAGTTTTACTGCGCGTCTCCATTTCGTTTGGCATATCTTATCTTATTTACGAGATGACGTCACGATTGCGTCAGAATTTTAATCGCGTGGTCTGCTTTATCAGCAAGGCTGATTTCGTAATACAAATATAAGACCAATTAGTGAGATTAAATGAAACGTTCTCTTGGCGACTGTTTAGTCTTCAATGATAAGATAAGATAAGACACTTCTTGTGATAACAACTTGATATACCACAAGGCCTCTATTCATTCAGATAACGGTTTGGTGAAACAGTGCTTCTATTTATTCGAATGAATATAATTTAATTTAATTGCGAATTGATATTGAAATTGCTTGCACGTGGACTTAATGGATCCCACCGCTGTCACCAAATTTATGTTACGTCCCGGCGATTGCGGATGTTTTAGAACAATTTCGAACCGCGGGTCTTAGGCATTTATGGGATCACGAAAGTTCAGCGTGTTGCGGCTTCCGATCAAGGGGTTCTTTCATTCGCTCGGACCACGAAATATTAACTTTACAATTTATGAGGCATCTGGCACTGGCAATCTCCGGTATACAATAGTGATTATAGTCGGTTCACTATCTAAATATGGTTGATCTTCCGGATTTTTTTCAAGATAAGTTAGAAAACGATCTATCGTTTCTGTACACAAGGGGCAGTGTCGGATACTACTCGAATTAGCTATCAAAACACCACAATTGCTACATTCATATTCTCTGCTACGTATTTCGATAAGAATGCGATGAGATGGTACGTAGTCAAATTCTGAAGTCGGGTATCCGGAATTAAGCATGCATCTACGGCAAAAAGGAAGACGCGTAATCTTTTGTTCAAAGTGACGGTATCTGATCTCGCACGTAGCCTGGAGTAACCAATTGATAATTGCTCTGGTTAATCCCAAAGGAGCTGTGTTAATGGGCATTCGAGGACGGGGTCGATTTGGGCACATTTATGTTCTTTTACTGAGATTCGCTCCCCATATGATCGATAAATATTTCTACTGGTTCTCCTAACAAATATACTGTATCTCCGCTCAATTCAAGATAACGTACAAAATCGCGATGAACTAAGGGGCAAATGCCACAATTTCTGTAAGCTTCCGACAGCTCTAGATTTAATCCACACTCGCGTCAAAACGAGTCGGTTAAAACCGCTACCGTGGACGTGAGATTAGAGTTTGAATGCAAGGACAATGTAGCGCCAAATACCACGGCTTACTGTCTCATCATACACGATCGTTTGGTTCAATACAATCCGTTGACCAACGTTGTACGTAAGATCACGTAGAAATGATCTTCGACGTGTGTATGTAAAGCGGTGAATCGACGAACGTTGCGTATTCACTTTCATTCCGTCGTATGCGTAACGTCGATAGAGAGAGAGAGAGAAAGATTGTCATCGTCGTCATGAAACCATCAAAGTATCAACCGTCTTGTTGGTGCGAGAACGCGAGTCGCATGAAGGAAGATAAAGCTACGCAAACGGATCCTAGACCGACGGATCACTTATTGAACAGAGGAATGACGTATCGAGTGACATCCACGGGAAACACAGTGGTTGACGTAGCCACGCAAACGGATAAGAAGTCACGAAGCGAACGACTTCAGGAACGCGTGACGGATTTTGTCTCGAAGCATTTAAAAAAGTAATACAATTTGGAAAAGAGGGGGATAAAATTAAAAGATTGACGAATACGCTCGCGCGTGTTCAGTAACGAAATTTCCTCCGATCGAGTCGCATCGTTATCATCATCATGTCCACGCCAACGTTCGTCGATCTCCAAGGATATCCCATCGGACGACGTTTCGTCGTGAAGGAAGCGGCGGTGCTGCGAAGTAGTACCGTTCTTGCGCATTACGTCTTTGCAAAGCCTAAGCCATGGGGTGTTGTATCGCGAGACGACAGACGCCTCGTTACCTGGTTGGTACGAAATCATCACGGTATAGCGTGGGAAGACGGGGACGTTCCGTACAGTCAGGCTAAACGCCAGATCATCAGGGCCCTACAGAACGAGAAAGATTGCTACGATCACGCCATCGTATACGTCAAAGGACTCGAGAAACGCGATTGGCTGCGAGATATGCTTGAAGAAGATTACTACGGCGACGACTATGACGATGGTCACAAATTCTACACGGACAATCTAATCGTCAGAAACATCGAAGATGATTTCGAACATGTTGAATCACTTAGCGATTTAAACGATTCGAATACTTTCCGCTATAGGAGACATTCCAAAAATTGCGCCGTGCAAAATGTATTTAAATTGTACAATTGGTGGCGTAACCGTCAAAATGATGATAATGTATAATTTTTTTTGAATAAACTTTTTTTTTTCATACTTATACTTCTGCGCCTTTGGATTATTTTACCCCTTTCCTAATTACCCTCTCTCAATTACCTTCTACCAATCATTTTCTCTTAATTACCCTCTCCGATAATTTGTCTAACTGCGTTTTATATTAGCCCACTCTATGCAAAATTTTAAATAATGAAAGAGGGGATTTTTACAACCGTCCTCGACTCGAGGTACCCTCTGATCGTGCGATCAGTACATTTTTCGCTTTGGCCGCAACAGCAGCAACGATTACGACAACGTCTACGATTACGAATACGACAATGTATTACACCGAGAGAAATTGCTACAAAGTGCGTCGAATTGATTGCGGTAATGAACCCTCCTCATCTCACGAATAAGTATTTTTTATTATAAAAATTATTTACTTTAAAATTAATATATTAATATTCACGATTGTTCTTATTTAATTTCCAGCGACCCACCGAAACGATACGTGACGCGCTCACTATGCAGGCGATACCCGCTGACCCGCACGGGATACAAATATCTCGAGATCGGCGTGAACGTTGGCCCGCGTAGTTTTGTGGAGATCATCGTAGGCGATAATCGAGGAGATGAATTGTCGATGTTGCTTGACACCTGGAAGGAACTCTGCGAGCATCGATGGACAATTCAGAATATGCTTCGCGATCGACCGAAGCAACCATACGACTGTTTGAACATAGGTTCGCTCACAGTGCGAATATGTTATATGAACGAAATGAAACTTGTGCGACTTGAATCTTTCGACGCACGTATGGCTATGACCGAGGCTACGTTCACGCGAATGTTGGATTTTGATGATTGCGTCGCTTTGAAATTCAACGTACTCACCAAAGTCCTACCGAAGATTGACGACAAATACGAGCAATTTTGTAAAATCGCTTCCGCATCAAGAAGTCGTACCGAAGCGGTGAGCGCTGTACGCAGCAGCGATTCCTTCGACGAACAACAAATTATAGATTGTGAAATGCTTGCGATTATAATAAATGTGTAAGAAAAAAAGTATAATGAAATATATTGTATCGCATATTTAGAAAATATATACTTTGTAGTCTTTATGTAACATTTTTAATTATTTCTATTCCATCCTTCATCTTATTATAATTGTGAGGCGTAAGTCCACCTCGTGAATCCGCCTTGTTCGTATGTAACGTATGTATCTGAGAGAGAAAGAAATAAGATAAGGAGGAGCGATTACCCGAGGGGTGTGTACAGCGTCACCCGCATTCGAATCGTATAAGCGCATAAAAGAATCGTTGATAAACGATAGGCGGCGCTTAACGAGTGCGAGCGAGAGGGAACGATGAGCGCGCCATACTTTGCGTTCAACGGGTGCGAGCGAGAGAGGACGCTGGGCGCGCGACACTTGTGCGTTCAACGGGTGCGAGCGAGAGGAGACGATGGGCGGCGCGAACGAGTGCGAGCGAGAGGGAACGATGGGCGCGATACCTTGCGATCCGCCGCTTGCCGCCGCCGTCGCCGCCCGTTGCCGCCACGACGCCACACGACCCTTTTTAAAAATCGCGACTCCTTTGAAAAAATCGCGACTCCTTTGAAAGTCGCGATGCCGCATAAACATGCCGCTGAGCGACGACACGCTTATCATTTTTAAAAATAATATTGCATTTCAGAGTTTCGATGTTGTTATTATTCTCTAAACAATTCGTTCCTAGAATCGCCGACACAGGGGCGATATATAAATACCCACCCCCTCCCCGCATGACGTCATTACCCCTTGCCCTAGGTCTCACGGACCCAGAACCGTTAACACCTCCCCTCCCCGCGTGACATCATTACCCCTCGCCATAGGTCACATGGATACTCTAACACGTAGTGATCCAGAACCGCTCCATGCGTTCAACGGGTGCGAGCGAGAGGAGATGATGGGCGGCGCGAACGAGTGCGAGCGAGAGGGAACGATTAACAACCCCGTCCCCGCGTGACGTCATTACCCCTCGCCAAAGGTCACACGGATACACTAACACGTAGTGATCCAGAACCACTCAGTATACATCTACTTACGTTACCCGTCTACAATTTTATGCAACAATGGAGAGGTGGAATTAGCAATTTTTAAACTTTAATCGAACTTGTAGTAATATTTTCATGGATTTTCGTTGTACTAATTTTTGCTAAATTTTAGATTCTGTAGTATGATGTAGTTTTTCCAAATTATCATTAAGCGTTATTCGATTGTTTTTTTCACTATTTCTTTATTTTCTAAAACGTTATTAGGATATATTTATGCTATACTAGTATCAAACTAATAAATGTTATTTTTAAAACTTAGGCAATATTTAATTTCATGTGAATATGATGTTTTCTGATGCCGACATTGGTTTATGGCTTAATTTGATATTAATATTGTTATTATTTGCGTTGTTGCTGTACAATTCTGCTTTGCAATTTGAAGTTTAGATAAACAAATGTTAAATAAAAAAATAGTGCTTTGCACAAGTGAATTATTCCAAAGCCAAACTTATATGGTTTGAGTATTAACATTACAATGCTAAAGATACAGTAATGTGATAATAATACTTTTTGCTATTAACTCTGCGCTTTGATTTTACTTTTTCGTCATTATGCAATTATTCTGAGTTATACTTATCACATTTTTCTGAATTGTACCGTAATAAATTTTTTTTCAAGACATTTGTTTTCAGAGACTAACTACTTTGAATTGTCTCTAATATTCGTAAACTTTTTTAACACACCGGGACAGTCACCGACAAAGCGTAATCTCTCGAGCATTTTTTAACCTTCGTATATTTCAGAATATGTAGAAAATCTTTCCTCGAAAGAAGGTATCCTTTCGATGTATAACCTACCAAATTTCGACTTTTTACTCACTGCGTAATATATGCGATTTTCTCAGTCGATTGTTTTAAGACTCATTCCCTCTTTACTCTTGTTTATGTGTCGTCTATTTGTATAGAAATATCTGCTCCTCAATTGCGATGTTTGCACGATGTGCTTTTGTGCGGCACGCGCGATTTTGTTCTAAGTATCACTACGCGACGATGTACGGGTTTCAGTTAGTAGTCGCGAGCACGCCCTCGAGCAAGCAGCGGCCAGACGATGAACTTGCTACCGACACAATACAGGTTGCAAAAGAAGTGAATGTTCCGCACAAGCTTTAAATTCTAGAAATATACTTCGAGCTCATAACAAAATGATTTAAGGGTTGACAGATTCATGAAATGACATTTGAAACCAAAAAATATTTGATTAAAATTTACAATGCCAATTGATATACATAGAACACTTATTAATAGACAACTGTTAATGCGTCACAAAATGAAACGGGTATAGATCATATTAGACTATAATAACAGCACAAGATAGTTCAAAAGTTTAACTATAGTGATAACTTTAGATTTTAGAACGAAATGTGGCACATTGCCTCAGATATGCCTTAAATTATTTGTATAAATTCCTGTAACTCCAATATTAATTACGTTACCCGTCTACAATTTTATGCAACAATTGAGAGGTGGAATTAGAAATTTTTAAACTTTAATCGAACTTGTAGTAATATTTTCATCGATTTTCGTTTTACCGAATTTTGCTAAATTTTAGATTTTTTTGTATGGTGTTATTCTTCCAAATTATCATTGAGAGTTATTCGATTAGTTTTTTTACTGTTTCATTATTTTCTTAAATAATGTTAAGTAATATTTATGCTATACAAGTATCAAATTAATAATTGTTTTTATCATGTTCAAGCAATATAAAATTTTATGTTAGGTCTATGATTCTTAATGCCAATGTGACATAAAATATTTGTAAAAGTTCCTGTAGCTTCGATATTAATTTCGTTATTTATCTACAATTTTATGCAACAATTGAAAGGTGGAATTAGCAATTTTTAAACTTTAATCGAACTTGTAGTAATATTTTCATCGATTTTCGTTGTACCGACTTTTGCTAAATTTTAGATTTTTTTGTATGGTGTAGTTTTTTTAAATTATCATTCAGAAATATTCGATTAGTTATTTTACTGTTTCATTATTTTGTTACATAATATTAAGTAATATTTATGCAATACAAGTATCAAATTAATAATTTTCATTTTCATATTAAAGCAATATAAAAATTCATGTTAGGTCTATGATTCTTATTGCCAATGTGACATAAAATATATGTAAAAATTCCTGTAGCTTCGATATTAATTACGTTACTCGTCTACAATTTTATGCAACAATTGAGAGGTGGAATTAGCAATTTTTAAACTTTAATCGAACTTGTAGTAATATTTTCATCGATTTTTGTTGTACCGACTTTTGCTAAATTTTAAATTTTCTAGTATGGTGTTATTCTTCCAAATTATCATTGAGAGTAATTCGATTAGTTTTTTTACTGTTTCATTATTTTCTTAAATAATGTTAAGTAATATTTATGCTATACAAGTATCAAATTAATAATTTTCTTTTTCATATTCAAGCAATATAAAATTTCATGTTAGGTCTATGATTCTTAGTGCCAATGTGACATAAAATATATGTAAAAATTCCTGTAGCTTCGATATTAATTACGTTACCCGTCTACAATTTTATGCAACAATTGAGAGGTGGAATTAGCAATTTTTAAACTGTAATCGAACTTGTAGTAATATTTTCATCGATTTTTGTTGTACCGACTTTTGCTAAATTTTAAATTTTTTAGTATGGTGTTATTCTTCCAAATTATCATTGAGAGTAATTCGATTAGTTTTTTTACTGTTTCATTATTTTCTTAAATAATGTTAAGTAATATTTATGCTATACAAGTATCAAATTAATAATTTTCTTTTTCATATTCAAGCAATATAAAATTTCATGTTAGGTCTATGATTCTTAGTGCCAATGTGACATAAAATATACGTAAAAATTCCTGTAGCTTTGATAATAATTACGTTACCCGTCTACAATTTTATGCAACAATTGAGAGGTGGAATTAGAAATTTTTAAACTTTAATCGAACTTGTAGTAATTTTTTCATCGATTTACGTTGTACCGAAATTTGCTAAATTTTAGATTTTCTTGTATGGTGTAATTTTTCCAAATTATCATTGAGAGTTATTCGATTAGTTTTTACTGTTTCATTATTTTTTAAATAATGTTAAGTAATATTTATGCTATACAAGTATCAAATTAATAATTGTTTTTATCATGTTCAAGCAATATAAAATTTTATGTTAGGTCTATGATTCTTAATGCCAATGTGACATAAAATATTTGTAAAAGTTCCTGTAGCTTCGATATTAATTTCGTTATCCATCTACAATTTCGTACAATTATTTGTAGGATGAATTACCAACTCTTAGACTTCAAATGAAATTGCAGTAATATTTTCATGGATTTTCGTTGTACTAATTTTTGCTAAATTTTAGATTCTGTAGTATGATGTTTTTTTTCCAAATTATCATTAAGCGTTATTCGATTGTTTTTTTCACTATTTCTTTATTTTCTAAAACGTTATTAGGATATATTTATGCTATACTAGTATCAAACTAATAAATGTTATTTTTAAAACTTAGGCAATATTTAATTTCATGTGAATATGATGTTTTCTGATGCCGACATTGGTTTATGGCTTAATTTGATATTAATATTGTTTTTATTTGCGTTGTTGCTGTACAATTCTGCTTTGCAATTTGAAGTTTAGATAAACAAATGTTAAATAAAAAAAAAGTGCTTTGCACAAGTGAATTATTCCAAAGCCAAACTTATATGGTTTGAGTATTAACATTACAATGCTAAAGATACAGTAATGTGATAATAATACTTTTTGCTATTAACTCTGCGCTTTGATTTTACTTTTTCGTCATTATGCAATTATTCTGAGTTATACTTATCACATTTTTCTGAATTGTACCGTAATAAATTTTTTTTCAAGACATTTGTTTTCAGAGACTAACTACTTTGAATTGTCTCTAATATTCGTAAAATTTTTTAACACACCGGGACAGTCACCGACAAAGCGTAATCTCTCGAGCATTTTTTAACCTTCGTATATTTCAGTATATGTAGAAAATCTTTCCTCGAAAGAAGGTATCCTTTCGATGTATAACCTATCAAATTTCGACTTTTTACTCACTGCGTAATATATGCGATTTTCTCAGTCGATTGTTTTAAGACTCATTCCCTCTTTACTCTTGTTTATGTGTCGTCTATTTGTATAGAAATATCTGCTCCTCAATTGCGATGTTTGCACGATGTGCTTTTGTGCGGCACGCGCGATTTTGTTCTAAGTATCACTACGCGACGATGTACGGGTTTCAGTTAGTAGTCGCGAGCACGCCCTCGAGCAAGCAGCGGCCAGACGATGAACTTGCTACCGACACAATACAGGTTGCAAAAGGAGTGAATGTTCCGCACAAGCTTTAAATTCTAGAAATATACTTCGAGCTCATAACAAAATGATTTAAGGGTTGACAGATTCATGAAATGACATTTGAAACCAAAAAATATTTGATTAAAGTTTACAATGCCAATTGATATACATAGAACACTTATTAATAGACAACTGTTAATGCGTCACAAAATGAAACGGGTATAGATCATATTAGACTATAATAACAGCACAAGATAGTTCAAAAGTTTAACTATAGTGATAACTTTAGATTTTAGAACGAAATGTGGCACATTGCCTCAGATATGCCTTAAATTATTTGTATAAATTCCTGTATCTCCAATTTTAATTACGTTACCCGTCTACAATTTTATGCAACAATTGAGAGGTGGAATTAGCAATTTTTAAACTTTAATCGAACTTGTAGTAATATTTTCATCGATTTTTGTTGTACCGACTTTTGCTAAATTTTAAATTTTCTTGTATGGTGTAATTTTTCCAAATTATCATTGAGAGTTATTCGATTAGTTTTTTTACTGTTTCATTATTTTCTTAAATAATGTTAAAGAATATTTATGCTATACAAGTATCAAATTAATAATTTTCTTTTTCATATTCAAGCAATATAAAATTTCATGTTAGGTCTATGATTCTTAGTGCCAATGTGACATAAAATATATGTAAAAATTCCTGTAGCTTCGATATTAATTACGTTACCCGTCTACAATTTTATGCAACAATTGAGAGGTGGAATTAGCAATTTTTAAACTGTAATCGAACTTGTAGTAATATTTTCATCGATTTTTGTTGTACCGACTTTTGCTAAATTTTAAATTTTCTAGTATGGTGTAATTTTTCCAAATTATCATTGAGAGTTATTCGATTAGTTTTTTTACTGTTTCATTATTTTCTTAAATAATGTTAAGTAATATTTATGCTATACAAGTATCAAATTAATAGTTTTCTTTTTCATATTCAAGCAATATAAAATTTCATGTTAGGTCTATGATTCTTAGTGATAATGTGACATAAAATATATGTAAAAATTCCTGTAGCTTCGATATTAATTACGTTACCCGTCTACAATTTTATGCAACAATTGAGAGGTGGAATTAGCAATTTTTAAATTTTAATCGAACTTGTAGTAATATTTTCATCGATTTTCGTTGTACCGAATTTTGCTAAATTTTAGATTTTCTTGTATGGTGTTATTCTTCTAAATTATCATTGAGAGTTATTCGATTAGTTTTTTTACTGTTTCATTATTTTCTTAAATAATGTTAAGTAATATTTATGCTATACAAGTATCAAATTAATAATTTTCTTTTTTATATTAAAGCAATATAAAATTTCATGTTAGGTCTATGATTCTTAGTGCCAATGTGACATAAAATATATGTAAAAATTCCTGTAGCTTCGATATTAATTACGTTACCCGTCTACAATTTTATGCAACAATTGAGAGGTGGAATTAGCAATTTTTAAACTTTAATCGAACTTGTAGTAATATTTTCATCGATTTTTGTTGTACCGACTTTTGCTAAATTTTAAATTTTCTTGTATGGTGTAATTTTTCCAAATTATCATTGAGAGTTATTCGATTAGTTTTTTTACTGTTTCATTATTTTCTTAAATAATGTTAAAGAATATTTATGCTATACAAGTATCAAATTAATAATTTTCTTTTTCATATTCAAGCAATATAAAATTTCATGTTAGGTCTATGATTCTTAGTGCCAATGTGACATAAAATATATGTAAAAATTCCTGTAGCTTCGATATTAATTACGTTACCCGTCTACAATTTTATGCAACAATTGAGAGGTGGAATTAGCAATTTTTAAACTGTAATCGAACTTGTAGTAATATTTTCATCGATTTTTGTTGTACCGACTTTTGCTAAATTTTAAATTTTCTAGTATGGTGTAATTTTTCCAAATTATCATTGAGAGTTATTCGATTAGTTTTTTTACTGTTTCATTATTTTCTTAAATAATGTTAAGTAATATTTATGCTATACAAGTATCAAATTAATAGTTTTCTTTTTCATATTCAAGCAATATAAAATTTCATGTTAGGTCTATGATTCTTAGTGATAATGTGACATAAAATATATGTAAAAATTCCTGTAGCTTCGATATTAATTACGTTACCCGTCTACAATTTTATGCAACAATTGAGAGGTGGAATTAGCAATTTTTAAACTGTAATCGAACTTGTAGTAATATTTTCATCGATTTTCGTTGTACCGAATTTTGCTAAATTTTAGATTTTCTTGTATGGTGTTATTCTTCCAAATTATCATTGAGAGTTATTCGATTAGTTTTTTTACTGTTTCATTATTTTCTTAAATAATGTTAAGTAATATTTATGCTATACAAGTATCAAATTAATAATTGTTTTTTTCATGTTCAAGCAATATAAAATTTCATGTTAGGTCTATGATTCTTAGTGCCAATGTGACATAAAATATTTGTAAAAGTTCCGGTAACTTTGATATTAATTTCGTTACCCATCTACAATTTCGTACAACTATTTGTAGGATGAATTACCAACTCTTAGACTTCAAATGAAATTGCAGTAATATTTTCATGGATTTTTGTTGTACTAATTTTTGCTAAATTTTAGATTCTGTAGTATGATGTAGTTTTTCCAAATTATCATTAAGCGTTATTCGATTGTTTTTTTCACTATTTCTTTATTTTCTAAAACGTTATTAGGATATATTTATGCTATACTAGTATCAAACTAATAAATGTTATTTTTAAAACTTAGGCAATATTTAATTTCATGTGAATATGATGTTTTCTGATGCCGACATTGGTTTATGGCTTAATTTGATATTAATATTGTTATTATTTGCGTTGTTGCTGTACAATTCTGCTTTGCAATTTGAAGTTTAGATAAACAAATGTTAAATAAAAAAAAAGTGCTTTGCACAAGTGAATTATTCCAAAGCCAAACTTATATGGTTTGAGTATTAACATTACAATGCTAAAGATACATTAATGTGATAATAATACTTTTCGCTATTAACTCTGCGCTTTGATTTTACTTTTTCGTCATTATGCAATTATTCTGAGTTATACTTATCACATTTTTCTGAATTGTACCGTAATAAATTTTTTTTCAAGACATTTGTTTTCAGAGACTAACTACTTTGAATTGTCTCTAATATTCGTAAACTTTTTTAACACACCGGGACAGTCACCGACAAAGCGTAATCTCTCGAGCATTTTTTAACCTTCGTATATTTCAGAATATGTAGAAAATCTCTCCTCGAAAGAAGGTATCCTTCCGATGTATAACCTACCAAATTTCGACTTTTTACTCACTGCGTAATATATGCGATTTTCTCAGTCGATTGTTTTAAGACTCATTCCCTCTTTACTCTTGTTTATGTGTCGTCTATTTGTATAGAAATATCTGCTCCTCAATTGCGATGTTTGCACGATGTGCTTTTGTGCGGCACGCGCGATTTTGTTCTAAGTATCACTACGCGACGATGTACGGGTTTCAGTTAGTAGTCGCGAGCATGCCCTCGAGCAAGCAGCGGCCAGACGATGAACTTGCTACCGACACAATACAGGTTGCAAAAGGAGTGAATGTTCCGCACAAGCTTTAAATTCTAGAAATATACTTCGAGCTCATAACAAAATGATTTAAGGGTTGACAGATACATGAAATGACATTTGAAACCAAAAAACATTTGATTAAAGTTTACAATGCCAATTGATATACATAGAACACTTATTAATAGACAACTGTTAATGCGTCACAAAATGAAACGGGTATAGATCATATTAGACTATAATAACAGCACAAGATAGTTCAAATGTTTAACTATAGTGATAACTTTAGATTTTAGAACGAAATGTGGCACATTGTCTCAGATATGCCTTAAATTATTTGTATAAATTCCTGTAACTCCAATATTATTTACGTTACCCGTCTACAATTCTATGCAACAATTGAGAGGTGGAATTAGCAATTTTTAAACTTTAATCGAACTTGTAGTAATTTTTTCATCGATTTTCGTTGTACCGAATTTTGCTAAATTTTAGATTTTCTTGTATGGTGTAATTTTTCCAAATTATCATTGAGAGTTATTCGATTAGTTTTTTTACTGTTTCATTATTTTCTTAAATAATGTTAAGTAATATTTATGCTATACAAGTATCAAATTAATAATTGTTTTTTTCATATTCAAGCAATATAAAATTTCATGTTAGGTCTATGATTCTTAGTGCCAATGTGACATAAAATATATGTAAAAATTCCTGTAACTTCGATATTAATTACGTTACCCGTCTACAATTTTATGCAACAATTGAGAGGTGGAATTAGCAATTTTCAAACTGTAATCGAACTTGTAGTAATATTTTTATCGATTGTCGTTGTACCGACTTTTGCTAAATTTTAGATTTTTTGTATGGTGTAGTTTTTCAAATTATCATTCAGAATTATTCGATTAGTTTTTTACTGTTTCATTATTTTTTTACTTAACATTAAGTAATATTTATGCTATACAAGAATCAAATTAATAATTTTCTTTTTCATATTAAAGCAATATAAAATTTCATGTTAGGTCTATGATTCTTAGTGCCAATGTGACATAAAATATATGTAAAAATTCCTGTAGCTTCGATATTAATTACGTTACCCGTCTACAATTTTATGCAACAATTGAGAGGTGGAATTAGCAATTTTTAAACTGTAATCGAACTTGTAGTAATATTTTCATCGACTTTCGTTGTACCGACTTTTGCTAAATTTTAGATTTTTTTGTATGGTGTAGTTTTTTCAAATTATCATTCAGAATAATTCGATTAGTTTTTTTACTGTTTCATCATTTTTTTACTTAATATTAGGTAATATTTATGCTATACAAGTATCAAATTAATAATTTTCTTTTTCATATTAAAGCAATATAAAATTTCATGTTAGGTCTATGATTCTTAGTGCCAATGTGACATAAAATATATGTAAAAATTCCTGTAGCTTCGATATTAATTACGTTACCCGTCTACAATTTTATGCAACAATTGAGAGGTGGAATTAGCAATTTTTAAACTTTAATCGAACTTGTAGTAATATTTTCATCGATTTTTGTTGTACCGACTTTTGCTAAATTTTAAATTTTCTTGTATGGTGTAATTTTTCCAAATTATCATTGAGAGTTATTCGATTAGTTTTTTTACTGTTTCATTATTTTCTTAAATAATGTTAAGTAATATTTATGCTATACAAGTATCAAATTAATAGTTTTCTTTTTCATATTCAAGCAATATAAAATTTCATGTTAGGTCTATGATTCTTAATGATAATGTGACATAAAATATATGTAAAAATTCCTGTAGCTTCGATATTAATTACGTTACCCGTCTACAATTTTATGCAACAATTGAGAGGTGGAATTAGCAATTTTCAAACTGTAATCGAACTTGTAGTAATATTTTTATCGATTTGTCGTTGTACCGACTTTTGCTAAATTTTAGATTTTTTTGTATGGTGTAGTTTTTTCAAATTATCATTCAGAATAATTCGATTAGTTTTTTTACTGTTTCATTATTTTTTTACTTAACATTAAGTAATATTTATGCTATACAAGAATCAAATTAATAATTTTCTTTTTCATATTAAAGCAATATAAAATTTCATGTTAGGTCTATGATTCTTAGTGCCAATGTGACATAAAATATATGTAAAAATTCCTGTAGCTTCGATATTAATTACGTTACCCGTCTACAATTTTATGCAACAATTGAGAGGTGGAATTAGGAATTTTTAAACTTTAATCGAACTTGTAGTAATATTTTCATCGATTTCTGTTGTACCGACTTTTGCTAAATTTTAAATTTTCTTGTATGGTGTAATTTTTCCAAATTATCATTGAGAGTTATTCGATTAGTTTTTTTACTGTTTCATTATTTTCTTAAATAATGTTAAGTAATATTTATGCTATACAAGTATCAAATTAATAGTTTTCTTTTTCATATTCAAGCAATATAAAATTTCATGTTAGGTCTATGATTCTTAGTGCCAATGTGACATAAAATATATGTAAAAATTCCTGTAGCTTCGATATTAATTACGTTACCCGTCTACAATTTTATGCAACAATTGAGAGGTGGAATTAGCAATTTTTAAACTTTAATCGAACTTGTAGTAATATTTTCATCGATTTTTGTTGTACCGACTTTTGCTAAATTTTAAATTTTCTTGTATGGTGTAATTTTTCCAAATTATCATTGAGAGTTATTCGATTAGTTTTTTTACTGTTTCATTATTTTCTTAAATAATGTTAAGTAATATTTATGCTATACAAGTATCAAATTAATAGTTTTCTTTTTCATATTCAAGCAATATAAAATTTCATGTTAGGTCTATGATTCTTAGTGATAATGTGACATAAAATATATGTAAAAATTCCTGTAGCTTCGATATTAATTACGTTACCCGTCTACAATTTTATGCAACAATTGAGAGGTGGAATTAGCAATTTTTAAACTGTAATCGAACTTGTAGTAATATTTTCATCGATTTTTGTTGTACCGACTTTTGCTAAATTTTAAATTTTCTAGTATGGTGTAGTTTTTTCAAATTATCATTCAGAAATATTCGATTAGTTTTTTTACTGTTTCATTATTTTTTTACATAATATTAAGTAATATTTATGCTATACAAGTATCAAATTAATAATTTTCTTTTTCATATTCAAGCAATATAAAATTTCATGTTAGGTCTATGATTCTTAGTGCCAATGTGACATAAAATATACGTAAAAATTCCTGTAGCTTTAATAATAATTACGTTACCCGTCTACAATTTTATGCAACAATTGAGAGGTGGAATTAGAAATTTTTAAACTTTAATCGAACTTGTAGTAATTTTTTCATCGATTTTCGTTGTACCGAAATTTGCTAATTTTTAGATTTTCTTGTATGGTGTAATTTTTCCAAATTATCATTGAGAGTTATTCGATTAGTTTTTTTACTGTTTCATTATTTTCTTAAATAATGTTAAGTAATATTTATGCTATACAAGTATCAAATTAATAATTGTTTTTATCATGTTCAAGCAATATAAAATTTTATGTTAGGTCTATGATTCTTAATGCCAATGTGACATAAAATATTTGTAAAAGTTCCTGTAGCTTCGATATTAATTTCGTTTTCCATCTACAATTTCGTACAATTATTTGTAGGATGAATTACCAACTCTTAGACTTCAAATGAAATTGCAGTAATATTTTCATGGATTTTCGTTGTACTAATTTTTGCTAAATTTTAGATTCTGTAGTATGATGTAGTTTTTCCAAATTATCATTAAGCGTTATTCGATTGTTTTTTTCACTATTTCTTTATTTTCTAAAACGTTATTAGGATATATTTATGCTATACTAGTATCAAACTAATAAATGTTATTTTTAAAACTTAGGCAATATTTAATTTCATGTGAATATGATGTTTTCTGATGCCGACATTGGTTTATGGCTTAATTTGATATTAATATTGTTATTATTTGCGTTGTTGCTGTACAATTCTGCTTTGCAATTTGAAGTTTAGATAAACAAATGTTAAATAAAAAAATAGTGCTTTGCACAAGTGAATTATTCCAAAGCCAAACTTATATGGTTTGAGTATTAACATTACAATGCTAAAGATACAGTAATGTGATAATAATACTTTTTGCTATTATCTCTGCGCTTTGATTTTACTTTTTCGTCATTATGCAATTATTCTGAGTTATACTTATCACATTTTTCTGAATTGTACCGTAATAAATTTTTTTTCAAGACATTTGTTTTCAGAGACTAACTACTTTGAATTGTCTCTAATATTCGTAAACTTTTTTAACACACCGGGACAGTCACCGACAAAGCGTAATCTCTCGAGCATTTTTTAACCTTCGTATATTTCAGAATATGTAGAAAATCTTTCCTCGAAAGAAGGTATCCTTTCGATGTATAACCTACCAAATTTCGACTTTTTACTCACTGCGTAATATATGCGATTTTCTCAGTCGATTGTTTTAAGACTCATTCCCTCTTTACTCTTGTTTATGTGTCGTCTATTTGTATAGAAATATCTGCTCCTCAATTCCGATGTTTGCACGATGTGCTTTTGTGCGGCACGCGCGATTTTGTTCTAAGTATCACTACGCGACGATGTACGGGTTTCAGTTAGTAGTCGCGAGCACGCCCTCGAGCAAGCAGCGGCCAGACGATGAACTTGCTACCGACACAATACAGGTTGCAAAAGGAGTGAATGTTCCGCACAAGCTTTAAATTCTAGAAATATACTTCGAGCTCATAACAAAATGATTTAAGGGTTGACAGATTCATGAAATGACATTTGAAACCAAAAAATATTTGATTAAAGTTTACAATGCCAATTGATATACATAGAACACTTATTAATAGACAACTGTTAATGCGTCACAAAATGAAACGGGTATAGATCATATTAGACTATAATAACAGCACAAGATAGTTCAAAAGTTTAACTATAGTGATAACTTTAGATTTTAGAACGAAATGTGGCACATTGCCTCAGATATGCCTTAAATTATTTGTATAAATTCCTGTAACTCCAATATTAATTACGTTACCCGTCTACAATTTTATGCAACAATTGAGAGGTGGAATTAGCAATTTTTAAACTTTAATCGAACATGTACTAATTTTTTCATCGATTTTCGTTGTACCGAAATTTGCTAAATTTTAGATTTTCTTGTATGGTGTTATACTTCCAAATTATCATTGAGAGTAATTCGATTAGTTTTTTTACTGTTTCATTATTTTTTTACTTAACATTAAGTAATATTTATGCTATACAAGAATCAAATTAATAATTTTCTTTTTCATATTAAAGCAATATAAAATTTCATGTTAGGTCTATGATTCTTAGTGCCAATGTGACATAAAATATATGTAAAAATTCCTGTAGCTTCGATATTAATTACGTTACCCGTCTACAATTTTATGCAACAATTGAGAGGTGGAATTAGCAATTTTTAAACTTTAATCGAACTTGTAGTAATATTTTCATCGATTTTCGTTGTACCGACTTTTGCTAAATTTTAGATTTTCTTGTATGGTGTAGTTTTTTCAAATTATCATTTAGAAATATTCGATTAGTTATTTTACTGTTTCATTATTTTTTTACATAATATTAAGTAATATTTATGCTATACAAGAATCAAATTAATAATTTTCTTTTTCATATTAAAGCAATATAAAATTTCATGTTAGGTCTATGATTCTTAGTGCCAATGTGACATAAAAAATATGTAAAAATTCCTGTAGCTTCGATATTAATTACGTTACCCGTCTACAATTTTATGCAACAATTGAGAGGTGGAATTAGCAATTTTTAAACTTTAATCGAACTTGTAGTAATATTTTCATCGATTTTTGTTGTACCGACTTTTGCTAAATTTTAAATTTTCTTGTATGGTGTAATTTTTCCAAATTATCATTGAGAGTTATTCGATTAGTTTTTTTACTGTTTCATTATTTTCTTAAATAATGTTAAGTAATATTTATGCTATACAAGTATCAAATTAATAATTGTTTTTTTCATATTCAAGCAATATAAAATTTCATGTTAGGTCTATGATTCTTAGTGCCAATGTGACATAAAATATATGTAAAAATTCCTGTAGCTTCGATAATAATTACGTTACCCGTCTACAATTTTATGCAACAATTGAGAGGTGGAATTAGAAATTTTTAAACTTTAATCGAACTTGTAGTAATATTTTCATCGATTTTTGTTTTACCGAATTTTGCTAAATTTTAGATTTTCTTGTATGGTGTTATTCTTCCAAATTATCATTGAGAGTTATTCGATTAATTTTTTTACTGTTTCATTATTTTCTTAAATAATGTTAAGTAATATTTATGCTATACAAGTATCAAATTAATAATTTTCTTTTTCATATTCAAGCAATATATAATTTCATGTTAGGTCTATGATTCTTAGTGCCAATATGACATAAAATATATGTAAAAATTCCTGTAGCTTCGATATTAATTACGTTACCCGTCTACAATTTTATGCAACAATTGAAAGGTGGAATTAGCAATTTTTAAACTTTAATCGAACTTGTAGTAATATTTTCATCGATTTTCGTTGTACCGAAATTTGCTAATTTTTAGATTTTTTTGTATGGTGTAATTTTTCCAAATTATCATTGAGAGTTATTCGATTAGTTTTTTTACTGTTTCATTATTTTCTTAAATAATGTTAAGTAATATTTATGCTATACAAGTATCAAATTAATAATTGTTTTTATCATGTTCAAGCAATATAAAATTTTATGTTAGGTCTATGATTCTTAATGCCAATGTGACATAAAATATTTGTAAAAGTTCCTGTAGCTTCGATATTAATTTCGTTATCCATCTACAATTTCGTACAATTATTTGTAGGATGAATTACCAACTCTTAGACTTCAAATGAAATTGCAGTAATATTTTCATGGATTTTCGTTGTACTAATTTTTGCTAAATTTTAGATTCTGTAGTATGATGTAGTTTTTCCAAATTATCATTAAGCGTTATTCGATTGTTTTTTTCACTATTTCTTTATTTTCTAAAACGTTATTAGGATATATTTATGCTATACTAGTATCAAACTAATAAATGTTATTTTTAAAACTTAGGCAATATTTAATTTCATGTGAATATGATGTTTTCTGATGCCGACATTGGTTTATGGCTTAATTTGATATTAATATTGTTATTATTTGCGTTGTTGCTGTACAATTCTGCTTTGCAATTTGAAGTTTAGATAAACAAATGTTAAATAAAAAAATAGTGCTTTGCACAAGTGAATTATTCCAAAGCCAAACTTATATGGTTTGAGTATTAACATTACAATGCTAAAGATACAGTAATGTGATAATAATACTTTTTGCTATTAACTCTGCGCTTTGATTTTACTTTTTCGTCATTATGCAATTATTCTGAGTTATACTTATCACATTTTTCTGAATTGTACCGTAATAAATTTTTTTTCAAGACATTTGTTTTCAGAGACTAACTACTTTGAATTGTCTCTAATATTCGTAAACTTTTTTAACACACCGGGACAGTCACCGACAAAGCGTAATCTCTCGAGCATTTTTTAACCTTCGTATATTTCAGAATATGTAGAAAATCTTTCCTCGAAAGAAGGTATCCTTTCGATGTATAACCTACCAAATTTCGACTTTTTACTCACTGCGTAATATATGCGATTTTCTCAGTCGATTGTTTTAAGACTCATTCCCTCTTTACTCTTGTTTATGTGTCGTCTATTTGTATAGAAATATCTGCTCCTCAATTCCGATGTTTGCACGATGTGCTTTTGTGCGGCACGCGCGATTTTGTTCTAAGTATCACTACGCGACGATGTACGGGTTTCAGTTAGTAGTCGCGAGCACGCCCTCGAGCAAGCAGCGGCCAGACGATGAACTTGCTACCGACACAATACAGGTTGCAAAAGGAGTGAATGTTCCGCACAAGCTTTAAATTCTAGAAATATACTTCGAGCTCATAACAAAATGATTTAAGGGTTGACAGATTCATGAAATGACATTTGAAACCAAAAAATATTTGATTAAAGTTTACAATGCCAATTGATATACATAGAACACTTATTAATAGACAACTGTTAATGCGTCACAAAATGAAACGGGTATAGATCATATTAGACTATAATAACAGCACAAGATAGTTCAAAAGTTTAACTATAGTGATAACTTTAGATTTTAGAACGAAATGTGGCACATTGCCTCAGATATGCCTTAAATTATTTGTATAAATTCCTGTAACTCCAATATTAATTACGTTACCCGTCTACAATTTTATGCAACAATTGAGAGGTGGAATTAGCAATTTTTAAACTTTAATCGAACATGTACTAATTTTTTCATCGATTTTCGTTGTACCGAAATTTGCTAAATTTTAGATTTTCTTGTATGGTGTTATACTTCCAAATTATCATTGAGAGTAATTCGATTAGTTTTTTTACTGTTTCATTATTTTTTTACTTAACATTAAGTAATATTTATGCTATACAAGAATCAAATTAATAATTTTCTTTTTCATATTAAAGCAATATAAAATTTCATGTTAGGTCTATGATTCTTAGTGCCAATGTGACATAAAATATATGTAAAAATTCCTGTAGCTTCGATATTAATTACGTTACCCGTCTACAATTTTATGCAACAATTGAGAGGTGGAATTAGCAATTTTTAAACTTTAATCGAACTTGTAGTAATATTTTCATCGATTTTCGTTGTACCGACTTTTGCTAAATTTTAAATTTTCTTGTATGGTGTAATTTTTCCAAATTATCATTGAGAGTTATTCGATTAGTTTTTTTACTGTTTCATTATTTTCTTAAATAATGTTAAGTAATATTTATGCTATACAAGTATCAAATTAATAATTGTTTTTTTCATATTCAAGCAATATAAAATTTCATGTTAGGTCTATGATTCTTAGTGCCAATGTGACATAAAATATATGTAAAAATTCCTGTAGCTTCGATATTAATTACGTTACCCGTCTACAATTTTATGCAACAATTGAGAGGTGGAATTAGAAATTTTTAAACTTTAATCGAACTTGTAGTAATATTTTCATCGATTTTCGTTTTACCGAATTTTGCTAAATTTTAGATTTTCTTGTATGGTGTTATTCTTCCAAATTATCATTGAGAGTTATTCGATTAGTTTTTTTACTGTTTCATTATTTTCTTAAACAATGTTAAGTAATATTTATGCTATACAAGTATCAAATTAATAATTTTCTTTTTCATATTCAAGCAATATATAATTTCATGTTAGGTCTATGATTCTTAGTGCAAATGTGACATAAAATATATGTAAAAATTCCTGTAGCTTCGATATTAATTACGTTACCCGTCTACAATTTTATGCAACAATTGAAAGGTGGAATTAGCAATTTTTAAACTTTAATCGAACTTGTAGTAATATTTTCATCGATTTTCGTTGTACCGACTTTTGCTAAATTTTAGATTTTCTTGTATGGTGTAGTTTTTTCAAATTATCATTTAGAAATATTCGATTAGTTATTTTACTGTTTCATTATTTTTTTACATAATATTAAGTAATATTTATGCTATACAAGTATCAAATTATTAATTTTCTTTTTCATATTCAAGCAATATAAAATTTCATGTTAGGTCTATGATTCTTAGTGCCAATGTGACATAAAATATATGTAAAAGTTCCTGTAGCTTCGATATTAATTACGTTACCCGTCTACAATTTTATGCAACAATTGAAAGGTGGAATTAGCAATTTTTAAACTTTAATCGAACTTGTAGTAATATTTTCATCGATTTTTGTTGTACCGACTTTTGCTAAATTTTAAATTTTCTTGTATGGTGTAGTTTTTTCAAATTGTCATTTAGAAATATTCGATTAGTTATTTTACTGTTTCATTATTTTTTACATAATATTAAGTAATATTTATGCTATACAAGTATCAAATTAATAATTTTCTTTTTCATATTCAAGCAATATAAAATTTCATGTTAGGTCTATGATTCTTAGTGCCAATGTGACATAAAATATATGTAAAAATTCCTGTAGCTTCGATATTAATTACGTTACCCGTCTACAATTTTATGCAACAATTGAGAGGTGGAATTAGCAATTTTTAAACTTTAATCGAACTTGTAGTAATATTTTCATCGATTTTCGTTGTACCGACTTTTGCTAAATTTTAGATTTTCTTGTATGGTGTAGTTTTTTCAAATTATCATTTAGAAATATTCGATTAGTTATTTTACTGTTTCATTATTTTTTTACATAATATTAAGTAATATTTATGCTATACAAGTATCAAATTAATAATTTTCTTTTTCATATTCAAGCAATATAAAATTTCATGTTAGGTCTATGATTCTTAGTGCCAATGTGACATAAAATATATGTAAAAATTCCTGTAGCTTCGATATTAATTACGTTACCCGTCTACAATTTTATGCAACAATTGAGAGGTGGAATTAGCAATTTTTAAACTTTAATCGAACTTGTAGTAATATTTTCATCGATTTTTGTTGTACCGACTTTTGCTAAATTTTAAATTTTCTTGTATGGTGTAATTTTTCCAAATTATCATTGAGAGTTATTCGATTAGTTTTTTTACTGTTTCATTATTTTCTTAAATAATGTTAAGTAATATTTATGCTATACAAGTATCAAATTAATAATTGTTTTTTTCATATTCAAGCAATATAAAATTTCATGTTAAGTCTATGATTCTTAGTGCCAATGTGACATAAAATATATGTAAAAATTCCTGTAGCTTCGATATTAATTACGTTACCCGTGTACAATTTTATGCAACAATTGAGAGGTGGAATTAGCAATTTTTAAACTTTAATCGAACTTGTAGTAATATTTTCATCGATTTTCGTTGTACCGACTTTTGCTAAATTTTAGATTTTTTTGTATGGTGTAGTTTTTTCAAATTATCATTCAGAAATATTCGATTAGTTTTTTTACTGTTTCATTATTTTTTTACATAATATTAAGTAATATTTATGCTATACAAGTATCAAATTAATAATTTTCTTTTTCATATTCAAGCAATATAAAATTTCATGTTAGGTCTATGATTCTTAGTGCCAATGTGACATAAAATATACGTAAAAATTCCTGTAGCTTTGATAATAATTACGTTACCCGTCTACAATTTTATGCAACAATTGAGAGGTGGAATTAGAAATTTTTAAACTTTAATCGAACTTGTAGTAATTTTTTCATCGATTTTCGTTGTACCGAAATTTGCTAAATTTTAGATTTTCTTGTATGGTGTAATTTTTCCAAATTATCATTGAGAGTTATTCGATTAGTTTTTTTACTGTTTCATTATTTTCTTAAATAATGTTAAGTAATATTTATGCTATACAAGTATCAAATTAATAATTGTTTTTATCATGTTCAAGCAATATAAAATTTTATGTTAGGTCTATGATTCTTAATGCCAATGTGACATAAAATATTTGTAAAAGTTCCTGTAGCTTCGATATTAATTTCGTTATCCATCTACAATTTCGTACAATTATTTGTAGGATGAATTACCAACTCTTAGACTTCAAATGAAATTGCAGTAATATTTTCATGGATTTTCGTTGTACTAATTTTTGCTAAATTTTAGATTCTGTAGTATGATGTAGTTTTTCCAAATTATCATTAAGCGTTATTCGATTGTTTTTTTCACTATTTCTTTATTTTCTAAAACGTTATTAGGATATATTTATGCTATACTAGTATCAAACTAATAAATGTTATTTTTAAAACTTAGGCAATATTTAATTTCATGTGAATATGATGTTTTCTGATGCCGACATTGGTTTATGGCTTAATTTGATATTAATATTGTTATTATTTGCGTTGTTGCTGTACAATTCTGCTTTGCAATTTGAAGTTTAGATAAACAAATGTTAAATAAAAAAATAGTGCTTTGCACAAGTGAATTATTCCAAAGCCAAACTTATATGGTTTGAGTATTAACATTACAATGCTAAAGATACAGTAATGTGATAATAATACTTTTTGCTATTAACTCTGCGCTTTGATTTTACTTTTTCGTCATTATGCAATTATTCTGAGTTATACTTATCACATTTTTCTGAATTGTACCGTAATAAATTTTTTTTCAAGACATTTGTTTTCAGAGACTAACTACTTTGAATTGTCTCTAATATTCGTAAACTTTTTTAACACACCGGGACAGTCACCGACAAAGCGTAATCTCTCGAGCATTTTTTAACCTTCGTATATTTCAGAATATGTAGAAAATCTTTCCTCGAAAGAAGGTATCCTTTCGATGTATAACCTACCAAATTTCGACTTTTTACTCACTGCGTAATATATGCGATTTTCTCAGTCGATTGTTTTAAGACTCATTCCCTCTTTACTCTTGTTTATGTGTCGTCTATTTGTATAGAAATATCTGCTCCTCAATTCCGATGTTTGCACGATGTGCTTTTGTGCGGCACGCGCGATTTTGTTCTAAGTATCACTACGCGACGATGTACGGGTTTCAGTTAGTAGTCGCGAGCACGCCCTCGAGCAAGCAGCGGCCAGACGATGAACTTGCTACCGACACAATACAGGTTGCAAAAGGAGTGAATGTTCCGCACAAGCTTTAAATTCTAGAAATATACTTCGAGCTCATAACAAAATGATTTAAGGGTTGACAGATTCATGAAATGACATTTGAAACCAAAAAATATTTGATTAAAGTTTACAATGCCAATTGATATACATAGAACACTTATTAATAGACAACTGTTAATGCGTCACAAAATGAAACGGGTATAGATCATATTAGACTATAATAACAGCACAAGATAGTTCAAAAGTTTAACTATAGTGATAACTTTAGATTTTAGAACGAAATGTGGCACATTGCCTCAGATATGCCTTAAATTATTTGTATAAATTCCTGTAACTCCAATATTAATTACGTTACCCGTCTACAATTTTATGCAACAATTGAGAGGTGGAATTAGCAATTTTTAAACTTTAATCGAACATGTACTAATTTTTTCATCGATTTTCGTTGTACCGAAATTTGCTAAATTTTAGATTTTCTTGTATGGTGTTATACTTCCAAATTATCATTGAGAGTAATTCGATTAGTTTTTTTACTGTTTCATTATTTTTTTACTTAACATTAAGTAATATTTATGCTATACAAGAATCAAATTAATAATTTTCTTTTTCATATTAAAGCAATATAAAATTTCATGTTAGGTCTATGATTCTTAGTGCCAATGTGACATAAAATATATGTAAAAATTCCTGTAGCTTCGATATTAATTACGTTACCCGTCTACAATTTTATGCAACAATTGAGAGGTGGAATTAGCAATTTTTAAACTTTAATCGAACTTGTAGTAATATTTTCATCGATTTTCGTTGTACCGACTTTTGCTAAATTTTAGATTTTCTTGTATGGTGTAGTTTTTTCAAATTATCATTTAGAAATATTCGATTAGTTATTTTACTGTTTCATTATTTTTTTACATAATATTAAGTAATATTTATGCTATACAAGTATCAAATTAATAATTTTCTTTTTCATATTCAAGCAATATAAAATTTCATGTTAGGTCTATGATTCTTAGTGCCAATGTGACATAAAATATATGTAAAAATTCCTGTAGCTTCGATATTAATTACGTTACCCGTCTACAATTTTATGCAACAATTGAGAGGTGGAATTAGAAATTTTTAAACTTTAATCGAACTTGTAGTAATATTTTCATCGATTTTCGTTGTACCGAATTTTGCTAAATTTTAGATTTTCTTGTATGGTGTTATTCTTCCAAATTATCATTGAGAGTTATTCGATTAGTTTTTTTACTGTTTCATTATTTTTTTACTTAATGTTAAGTAATATTTATGCTATACAAGTATCAAATTAATAATTTTCTTTTTCATATTCAAGCAATATAAAATTTCATGTTAGGTCTATGATTCTTAGTGCCAATGTGACATAAAATATATGTAAAAATTCCTGTAGCTTCGATATTAATTACGTTACCCGTCTACAATTTTATGCAACAATTGAGAGGTGGAATTAGCAATTTTTAAACTTTAATCGAACTTGTAGTAATATTTTCATCGATTTTTGTTGTACCGACTTTTGCTAAATTTTAAATTTTCTTGTATGGTGTAATTTTTCCAAATTATCATTGAGAGTTATTCGATTAGTTTTTTTACTGTTTCATTATTTTCTTAAATAATGTTAAGTAATATTTATGCTATACAAGTATCAAATTAATAATTGTTTTTTTCATATTCAAGCAATATAAAATTTCATGTTAGGTCTATGATTCTTAGTGCCAATGTGACATAAAATATATGTAAAAATTCCTGTAGCTTCGATATTAATTACGTTACCCGTCTACAATTTTATGCAACAATTGAGAGGTGGAATTAGCAATTTTTAAACTTTAATCGAACTTGTAGTAATATTTTCATCGATTTTCGTTGTACCGAATTTTGCTAAATTTTAGATTTTCTTGTATGGTGTTATTCTTCCAAATTATCATTGAGAGTTATTCGATTAGTTTTTTTACTGTTTCATTATTTTCTTAAATAATGTTAAGTAATATTTATGCTATACAAGTATCAAATTAATAATTTTCTTTTTCATATTCAAGCAATATAAAATTTCATGTTAGGTCTATGATTCTTAGTGCCAATGTGACATAAAATATATGTAAAAATTCCTGTAGCTTCGATATTAATTACGTTACCCGTCTACAATTTTATGCAACAATTGAAAGGTGGAATTAGCAATTTTTAAACTTTAATCGAACTTGTAGTAATATTTTCATCGATTTTCGTTGTACCGACTTTTGCTAAATTTTAGATTTTCTTGTATGGTGTAGTTTTTTCAAATTATCATTTAGAAATATTCGATTAGTTATTTTACTGTTTCATTATTTTTTTACATAATATTAAGTAATATTTATGCTATACAAGTATCAAATTAATAATTTTCTTTTTCATATTCAAGCAATATAAAATTTCATGTTAGGTCTATGATTCTTAGTGCCAATGTGACATAAAATATATGTAAAAATTCCTGTAGCTTCGATATTAATTACGTTACCCGTCTACAATTTTATGCAACAATTGAGAGGTGGAATTAGCAATTTTTAAACTTTAATCGAACTTGTAGTAATATTTTCATCGATTTTCGTTGTACCGACTTTTGCTAAATTTTAGATTTTCTTGTATGGTGTAGTTTTTTCAAATTATCATTCAGAATAATTCGATTAGTTTTTTTACTGTTTCATCATTTTTTTACTTAATATTAAGTAATATTTATGCTATACAAGTATCAAATTAATAATTTTTTTTTTCATATTCAAGCAATATATAATTTCATGTTAGGTCAATGATTCTTAGTGCAAATGTGACATAAAATATATGTAAAAATTCCTGTAGCTTCGATATTAATTACGTTACCCGTCTACAATTTTATGCAACAATTGAAAGGTGGAATTAGCAATTTTTAAACTTTAATCGAACTTGTAGTAATATTTTCATCGATTTTCGTTGTACCGACTTTTGCTAAATTTTAGATTTTCTTGTATGGTGTAGTTTTTTCAAATTATCATTTAGAAATATTCGATTAGTTATTTTACTGTTTCATTATTTTTTTACATAATATTAAGTAATATTTATGCTATACAAGTATCAAATTAATAATTTTCTTTTTCATATTCAAGCAATATAAAATTTCATGTTAGGTCTATGATTCTTAGTGCAAATGTGACATAAAATATATGTAAAAATTCCTGTAGCTTTGATATTAATTACGTTACCCGTCTACAATTTTATGCAACAATTAAGAGGTGGAATTAGCAATTTTTAAATTTTAATCGAACTTGCAGTAATATTTTCATCGATTTTCGTTTTACCGAATTTTGCTAAATTTTAGATTTTCTTGTATGGTGTTATTCTTCCAAATTATCATTGAGTTATTCGATTAGTTTTTTTACTGTTTCATTATTTTCTTAAATAATGTTAAGTAATATTTATGCTATACAAGTATCAAACTAATAATTGTTTTTTTCCTGTTCAAGCAATATAAAATTTCATGTTAGGTCTATGATTTTTAGTGCCAATGTGACATAAAATATTTGTAAAAGTTCCTGTAACTTTGATATTAATTTCGTTACCCATCTGCAATTTCGTACAACTATTTGTAGGATGAATTTCCAACTCTTAGACTTCAAATGAAATTGCAGTAATATTTTCATGGATTTTTGTTGTACTAATTTTTGCTAAATTTTAGATTCTGTAGTATGATGTAGTTTTTCCAAATTATCATTAAGCGTTATTCGATTGTTTTTTTCACTATTTCTTTATTTTCTAAAACGTTATTAGGATATATTTATGCTATATTAGTATCAAACTAATAAATGTTATTTTTAAAACTTAGGCAATATTTAATTTCATGTGAATATGATGTTTTCTGATGCCGACATTGGTTTATGGCTTAATTTGATATTAATATTGTTATTATTTGCGTTGTTGCTCTACAATTCTGCTTTGCAATTTGAAGTTTAGATATACAAATGTTAAATAAAAAAAAAGTGCTTTGCACAAGTGAATTATTCCAAAGCCAAACTTATATGGTTTGAGTATTAACATTACAATGCTAAAGATACATTAATGTGATAATAATACTTTTCGCTATTAGCTCTGCGCTTTGATTTTACTTTTTCGTCATTATGCAATTATTCTGAGTTATACTTATCACATTTTTCTGAATTGTACCGTAATAAATTTTTTTTCAAGACATTTGTTTTCAGAGACTAACTACTTTGAATTGTCTCTAATATTCGTAAACTTTTTTAACACACCGGGACAGTCACCGACAAAGCGTAATCTCTCGAGCATTTTTTAACCTTCGTATATTTCAGAATATGTAGAAAATCTTTTCTCGAAAGAAGGTATCCTTCCGATGTATAACCTACCAAATTTCGACTTTTTACTCACTGCGTAATATATGCGATTTTCTCAGTCGATTGTTTTAAGACTCATTCCCTCTTTACTCTTGTTTATGTGTCGTCTATTTGTATAGAAATATCTGCTCCTCAATTGCGATGTTTGCACGATGTGCTTTTGTGCGGCACGCGCGATTTCGTTCTAAGTATCACTACGCGACGATGTACGAGTTTCAGTTAGTAGTCGCGAGCACGCCCTCGAGCAAGCAGCGGCCAGACGATGAACTTGCTACCGACACAATACAGGTTGCAAAAGGAGTGAATGTTCCGCACAAGCTTTAAATTCTAGAAATATACTTCGAGCTCATAACAAAATGATTTAAGAGTTGACAGATACATGAAATGACATTTGAAACCAAAAAACATTTGATTAAAGTTTACAATGCCAATTAATATACATAGAACACTTATTAATAGACAACTGTTAATGCGTCATAAAATGAAACGGGTATAGATCACATTAAACTATAATAACAGCTCAAGACAGTTCAAAAATTAACTATAGTGGGAACTTTAGATTTTAGAACGAAATGTGGCACATTGCTTCAGATATGCCTTAAATTATTTGTATAAATTCCTGTAGCTTCGATATTAATTACGTTACCCGTCTACAATTTTATGCAACAATTGAGAGGTGGATTTAGCAATTTTTATACTTTAATCGATCTTGTAGTAATATTTTCATGGATTTTCGTTGTACCAACTTTTGCTAAACTTTAGATTTTGTAGCATGATGTAGTTTTTTCAAGTTATCATTGAGAGTTATTCGATTAGTTTTTTTACTGTTTCATTATTTTTTTAAATAAGGTTAAGTAATTTTTATGCTATACAAGTATCAAAGTAATAATTGTTTTTTTCATATTCAAGCAATATAAAATTTCATGTTAAGTCTATGATTCTTAGTGCCAATGTGACATAAAATATTTGTAAAAATTTCTGTAGCTTTGATATTAATTACGTTACCCATCTACAATTTCGTACAACTATTTGTAGGATGAATTACCAACTCTTAGACTTTAAATCAAATTGCAGTAATATTTTCATGGAATTTTGTTGTACAAACTTTTGCTAAGTTTTAGATTCTGTAGCATGATGTAGTTTTTCCAAATTATCATTAAGCGTTATTCGATTGTTTTTTTCATTATTTCTTTATTTTCTAAAACGTTATTAGGATGTATTTATGCTATACAAGTATCAAACTAATAAATGTTATTTTTAAAACATAGGCAATATTTAATTTCATGTTAATATGATGTTTTCTGATGCCGACATTGGTTTATGGCTTAATTTGATATTAATATTGTTATTATTTGCGTTGTTGCTGTACAATTCTGCTCTGCAATTTGAAGTGTAGAGAAACAAATGTTAAATAAAAAAAAAGTGCTTTGCACAAGTGAATTATTCCAAAGCCAAACTTATATGGTTTGAGTATTAACATTACAATGCTAAATATACATTAATGTGATAATAATACTTTTCACTATTAACTCTGCGTTTTGATTTTACTTTTTTGTCATTATGCAATTATTCTGAGTTATACTTATCACATTTTTCTGAATTGTACCGTAATAAATTTTTTTTCAAGACATTTGTTTTCAGAGACTAACTACTTTGAATTGTCTCTAATATTCGTAAACTTTTTTAACACACCGGGACAGTCACCGACAAAGCATTGGCCCACATTCTGAGCTCACTTTTAGAGGCGTTTTTTTAAAAGCGTCTCTAAAAGTGTGACCAATTTTATAGGCGCGCTACTAAAATCGCCCGTATTCTAAGCACACTTTTAAAGGCGCCTTTAAGATAGAAGTACATTTATGTGTACCATGTCTATCTTAATTATTTCGCGTTCAATGCCGCAAACTGTGTATTGCAAATAACGCGCGAAGTTAAATGTGATGTTTACGATCAGTATGTTGTGATCTGTTGTTGCTGCAAGTACGAAGCAAGGCTAAGAGCATAGTAAGTATGTGTAAATGAAAGAAATATAATAATCGTTTAAGTGCTATAACTGATCGCTAACAGTTGTAATATTTTATACAGAATATTGTTAATAATGTTTATAATAATGTACATCGCGATATTGTAAAATAGTATTACAATCTTTTTTTATTACAAATTATTTTTCGCGGAATCACGCGCTCGATGTACCGTGTTGTCTGACTGTTTTTCGAAAGTTTTTTTTACACGACTCGTCGTCTTCCCGAGTACGCGGGTATTAAACGTATTAAAAAAAAACATCACGTGTTGGTTACGTAGATCGCCGATCGGACGAACGAAATAAATAAGGCTTTATATAAATGTACGCGGTGTCTAATTTATCCGCTTTTTACAATTTTATTTTTACAATTATTTCAGCACTTAAACGATCAAAAAAGGTAAAAATCTGAAAAAAATAATATATAATTAAAACGTATTTTATGTTTCAGATGGCTGATAAACCAAAAAAAAGAGAAAACTTTACGCAAGAGGAAAAATCAAAAATTTTAATATTTGTAAAAGATAACGCAAAAATTATGGAAGATAAAAGTAGCAACGCCAAAACTCAAATTGTGAAAAAACAAAAATGGAAGGAGTTGGCGGAATTAATGACAGCAACAGAATCGGTAAGAAGTTGGGAAGAAATACGATCTGCCAAGTAAGTTTTATAAAAAAATAATAAAATATGATATACAGGGTGTCCCAGACATAACGAAGGATACTGGGAGGATAGATGGAATTGATTGAGACAAGTAGAAAAGTCCTGTACCATTTTAAAAAATTCTCAACCGTTATTAAGAAAAAAATTAAAATGTATAAATTGTATAGACGTAAGAGCGACAAAGAAGTTACGCGTGAGTGAGCGCGATAGACGAATGGCTAGGAATGGCGCCGTCGCTTGTCACGCTCACTCACGCGTAGCTTCCTTGTCGCTCTTACGCCTATACAATTTGTACATTTTAATTTTTTTCTAAATAACGGTTGAAAATTTTGCAAAATGGTACAGGACTTTTCTACTTGTCTCAATTAGTTCTATTTATCCTCCCAGTATCCTTCGTTATGTCTGGGACACCCTGTATAAATATACAGGGTATCCTATACTAAACGGACGTAATTTGAGAAGTAGGTAGAATTGGTCTAGACGAATAGAAAAGTCTTATATCATTTTGTAAAATTCTTAACAGTTATTGAGAAAAAAATTATTTTGTCTAGCGCAAGAGCGACAAGGAAGCTACGCGTGAATGAGCGCGACAGACGAGTAGCTAAAAATGGTGTCGTCGCTTGTCGCGCTCATTCACGCGTAGCTTCTTTGTCGCTCTTGCGTTAGACAAATTAATTTTTTTCTTAATAACTGTTGAGAATTTTACAAAATGATATAAGACTTTTCTATTCGTCTAGACCAGTTCTACCTACTTCTCAAATTACGTCCGTTTAGTATGGGACACCCTGTATATTGCACTAATAATATGATAATATTTGTTACAGAGAAGCAGCGGTCCAACTATTACCGAAGAGTTTCGGGATGAGGAATTAATATTGGACTCTGCTACTGGGTAAAATACAATTAAAGATAAATTTTATAATTTTATTACTATAAATAAAAGTTTTTATTATTTTATTATTTATTACTTGTTTCAGATCTTTCATCCTTCTGGAGAGGCTCAACAGTACGCAGTCATCGACATTGGCAACTGAAGAGCAGCCGGGTCCCTCCACCACTATCCTGGAGGAGACACCAACGAGGACAACAACACCGTCCTCGTTGGCTCTTAACTTACCGGCTGCCAAGAAAAAGAAGAAGGAGATGACTGCGTACGAAGAGGCATTGTTCGGACTCTAGAAGGAGAAGCACGATACGGCCATGGAGTACATGAGACTTGAACACAAAGCAAAGATAGAATTACTTTTGGCTGAAAAAAACAAAAAAAAGAATTACATGAACTTCAAATGAAGAAATTAATGTTAAAAATTAAAAAATTTCAAAACGAATAATTAGGTTTCAAAATTTATATAGCATGTACATAACAAATCTAATGCTTTGTGGTCAACTTTCTTTTGTGCTTCCCCTTTAAAATTTTAACTATGTATTTTTGCTACCACTTTACAGCACTGATAGGCAGATCGTATTTCCACCCAACTTCTTGCCGATCATGTTGCTGTCATTAATTCCGCTAACTCCTTCCATTTTTGTTTTTTCGCAATTTGAGTTTTGGCGTTGCTACTTTTATCCTCCATAATTTTTGCGTTATCCTTTACAAATATTAAAATTTTTGATTTTTCCTCTTGCGTAAAGTTTATATTATAAAATATATTATAATGTTATTTTTTAAATTTATTTTATGTTTAGTTTTTTTTGTATATATTTATTATGGAAATAAAATTAATTTAAGTATTCAAAATTTAACAATGTTTTTTATTTAAAACCAAATTTTTATTCGGAAAGTAAATGTAATAATGTTTATTACTCTTTCGAGGTACATTTTCGGACTTTCGTCTCCTTACATCTTTAAATCTTTATAAACTTAAACTTAACCATACTCATAACAATAACAATTCTTTATAAACCTCTTGCATTCAATATTTCTTTCTTACATTTTAACTCCGCCAACTCTTTTTACTCTTTTTACTTTTTTCCACTACCTTTCCCTCACTACTGTCTACCTTTATCGCCACTATTTCCTTCTATCATTTTACGCTTCTTATCCACTTCATCTATTCGTCTTCGCCTTACAACATTTTCTTATCTATATTATTTTCTTCTTCTTCTCTTCCTTTTTCTTCTATTAACTTTACACTCTTCTGTCTTCTTTTACATTCCTTTCTTACTTCCATTATCCAGAAAAGACAAACAACAAAAACCTCATCTTATTTTCTAGACGCTTTCTTAATTCTACCTTATTCTTTCTTATCAGTCTTCCATCTCCTTTAATTCCTCTTCTTTCTTGTTTTTCCCTGCAAATAACTTACTTCCTACTTTTCGCTTTTCTTACTTTCTCTAAACGCCGCTTAGCACACGAGAGAGAGAGAGATACCCATACGTTCTTACGCTCACACCACCAGAAATCATTCTCTTACTCTATTTCTCATTCATTCTCATGGACCCCCGCTTCCGACGCTTTTACATCTTCATAGTCTGCCTCATTCATTCTTTCATTCTCTCCTATTCCTTCCCTTACCCTTTCCAGTATTCTTAACCATTCCTCCCCATTTCCCTCCCCTCCCAAATACATCTCCAACTGCCTCCACCCAACTCCTCCCGTCCCCCCAGTTTACACACTCCTCCCAAACATGTTTCCACGTTTCCTCCTTATCCAAACACATCCTGCATTTTTTTTTCTATTTCCTCCCAGTATCTATTTCCCCTCATATCATCCCCCACTCTAAACCTTCCCACCCTTTGCCATTTCTCCTCCTTCCATCCTTTCTTTAAATATTCCGGTACTCCTTCCTCCTTTATTTTTCCATAATCCTTATTAAATTTCCCCATTCTTATTTTTTCCCATCTCTTTTTTCTTTGCAATTCTTTATCTTTTACCACTATCTCTTCACCTCTCATTCCCTCTTTTTCTCTTCTTTCTTCTATCCTCTCCAGCGTCTACCCCAATCTTTCAAAGAATTCCTCCCTTTTTTTTCCCATTTCCCACTTGTTTTTCGTTCCCTCGCTCTCTCCTTCATTTCTTCCCAGCATCCTCTTGCCAAAACCCCCCCTCTTCCTTCTTCCAATCTATTCTCATATTTCCAAGCCCTCATTCCCGCTTTCCCAGACAACTTTTCCCTCTGAAATTCCTCTCTCATTATATACCCCGGCACACTTCTACTTACCCTCATTATTCATCTTAAATACTTCTCATGTACCATTTCAATCTCCTCCCTTTCCTTCCACCCCCATATCTCTACCCCATAGCTCATTACTGTTCATACAAGCCTGTCAAACAGCCATAGTCTTCTGCCCCAATCTTTTCCAAATTTCTTTTTGTCAATATTCCATATTTGTCCCATCACCCTTGCTGTTTTTTTTACTCTTTTCTTCACGTGCTCTTTCTGATCTTCATTCCTTGTCACCACATAACCCAAATAATTAAATCTTTTAATCTCTTCTATTTCTTTACCTTTCCACATCCACTTTACCCTTTTCCATCTCCCTTCTCCTTTTCGGCACCTCATCACCTTTGTCTTATCCACATTTACCTCCAATCCCTTTTTTTCCACATATTCCTCTAATGTCTTCAACATTCCCTTCATTCCTGCTTCCGTTTCTGCAATCAATGCAATATCATCCGCGTATGCCAGCTAGTACACTTTTCTGCCAGCAGGATCGTGAATAAACTCGGGCTCAGCGGACATCCCTGCCTCACCCCTCTCACCGTCCAAAATTTTCTCCCTTCCTCTTTTTTTACTCTAACTTTGCTACTCGTCTCTTCCATTATCTCTTCGCACCTTTTTACCAATCCCTCTTTTATCCCCCTATTTCTCATTGCTTCCATCAATTTTCTTCTGTCCACAGAATCAAAGGCTGCCTTCATATCAATGAAAGCTATTACTAGCTTCCCCTCCTTTCCCTCTATTCTTCTATTTATCAAGTGGTTTAAAACATAAATTTGATCCAGCGTCCCCATTTTCGGGAAGTAAATGAAATACATGATTGCGAATACAGAGTTTTTCGGGATAGAATAAATCCGTTTGAACTTTACAATAAACGAAAATTTTGACATAGATACATTTGACATAGAAATTTTCGTTCATTGTAAAGTTCAAATGGATTTATTCTATCCCGAAAAACTCTTGGTTCGCAAGCACGTAATTCATTTACTTCCCGAACTTCTGCAGCGTTATCAATCGCCTCGGCAAACTCCATGATTGATTTAGTTATGTATCATAATACACGTGCTAAATACCGAGTTCTTATTGTTGAAACTTTTATATAGGGATGAATAAAAAGGAAAGAATGAAATTATAAGAGTATTTTAATGAATGATTAAGTGTACAAAACAAGGGGAGATATATACGTGCTAGTTGCCAAGGCGAGACTGACTGCCTGCTAATTGAGCGTATGCGAATAAAGCCTATGTGAATAAAACGGGATAGTCCCTCGTAGGATATATGATGCTAAGCGATTATTTCAAGGCCCTTGGCGTCTTGTTACAGAAAAATACTACTGAAAAACGCTCGATAAAATATATATAAAATGGTATCGTAATTTTATTATTTCAACACTCCCACCTTTTGAGAGCGTCTAAATTTACCATTCCCATCTTGGAACGTAATTTCTGAAAAATTTCCTTACTTAAAATTTTAGTGAAGATATCAGCAGCCTGATCTTGAGTTGACACATATTGTATGCCGATTTCCTTGCTGGCGTATTTTTCGCGAATGCAATGATAACGTACGTCGATGTGTTTTGTTTTTTTATGAAATTCCGGGTTTTTAATAAGTTTTATCGTGCTTTGATTGTCAACGCAAATAATGGGTGGGTCAGGCCACTGATAACCGTTATGAGTTAATAATAATTTGATCCATAAAGCCTCTTTTACGGCCTCGCATGCCGCAATGTATTCCGCTTCCGTTGTACTAAGTGACACGGATCTTTGTCTTATCGAGCCCCAAGTTATTGCTCCGTTGCTCCTTCCGATGTATAACCTACCAAATTTCGACTTTTTACTCACTGCGTAATATATGCGATTTTCTCAGTCGATTGTTTTAAGACTCATTCCCTCTTTACTCTTGTTTATGTGTCGTCTATTTGTATAGAAATATCTGCTCCTCAATTGCGATGTTTGCACGATGTGCTTTTGTGCGGCACGCGCGATTTCGTTCTAAGTATCACTACGCGACAGAGAGCTGAATTCTAGATCGCGGCCGGCCACGCGTACAGATGCAGAGGTTCGTCCGTGTGACGCCAGCGCTTCGACTACCGTCGGTTAGAGGAAAAGGCCAGAGCTATACACTATCTGTCCTACTCTTTCACGACGTCGTCGGTAACTCGGTAGTTTCGGTATCGCACAAGCATGATGGTTACCGCTCGAATGCGAACGGCTGCTCTTATTTACCATGTACTATAAAACTAACCATGTTACCATCATTACCATGTAAAATAAAAATTGAAAATAAATAAATTGTTATTCATAAAGAATCCTTCTTTTTTTTAAACTAAATCATTTTTATCTCATAAGTTAGCAGTACGAAATAAGCAGAGTTAATTTTTATAAATTCGTAGCTAATTTGTTGTTAAAAAGTAATTGGCAAAGAAAATGTTTGTTACTCTCTGCTTTTATTATTATACATTTTTTTAATAATGTTCAAGTAAAAGAAGATGAAATTGGTCGCAAAGGAGTTTAATCGAGATAACGCTTTGTTGCTTATTTATCGCTAAATATTTGCCAAAGGAAAATATTAAATTGCTATTTTCTTTTCTTAGTTAACAAATTGATATCTTCTACGTAAACGCTCGTTATTAGGTAATGTTTGTTGCTATCGATTCGGGGTTTCAGATATTTTGTTTAAAAACTGAAAAAAAGTCATTTCAATTGTTTAAACAATTTTTTTACAAAAAAAGTCACTCATCGGATTCGGTCGCCGGACGATGTTGCGAGTGACATAGTATAGTCTTTTTTTCAATATTAACATTTTTGCTAGTTAACAAATGGATATCTCCAAGATCGCGTGTCCGATTTTTATAATTTTTTTTTAACAACGTTACAGCATCGTCCGACGACCGAATCCGATAAGTGACTTTTTTGCAAAAAATTATTTAAACAGTTTAAACATTTTTACGATGTAAAATTGCAATACTCAAATTCGGCGATGCATTATATGAAACCGAGAATAAAAATAATTTGTTGATTCGCAAAGCTTGCTATAATTTCCCTGTTATTAGTCAAAATCCTAGACCTAGTAGGCGTGTAAAATGCCGCAAAAACGAGGATTATCAATCCGCGGCGTGCGGCGTTGTCTGCTCAACGAACTCGCTGCTGTCTACCGTTGCCGTTTTGCTTAGCCGAGTAATGCTCTATTGCCTAGCCGATACTTTGCTTTTTCGATCTGTTAACCGCCCGCCGCCCTCCGCCCGCTGTTGACCACTTGTTGCCCATGCTGATTATTCAGTTTTTTATTGAAAGTAAATTTTGATAATGTATAAGATAAAGGTTAATTAAAATAAGATGCTGAAATGTAGAAAAAACAAATAAAGTTTACTTTTTTTTAAATTTATTTAAAAAATTAATCTTTCCGAAATCGGAAATGTACAGAAATCGCATATGTTAGTAGATGTATATAGGCCGGTTCTGGACCAATTCGTATTAGTGTGTCCGTGTGACCTAGGGCGAGGGGTAATGACGTCACGCGGGGAGGGGTGTTTTTCCAGGAATCGCTCCTTTGTCTGCGATTCTCGAAATCGATTGTTTATAAATATAACAATAACATAAAAGTTATGAAATTTGATATTTTAATTACGTAATTTGATATTTTTTAAAATAGATAAGTGCGTTATCGCGCCGCGGTATTTTCCTGCGGCATCGCGAATTTTAAAGGGTTGGAATTTTTTCAAAAGGGGAAAGGGGGAGGTGTCTTATTTTTTACAGGGGGTGAGGGGGGTGTTGGGGGTGATCACGCGAGTCTTAGTCATGGCGTCGGCGGCGGCGAGCGGCGGGGCGGCGGCGGATCGCAAAGGATCGCGCGCCCATCGTTCCGTCTCGCTCGCACCCGTTCGCGCCGCCTATCGTTCCCTCTCGCTCGCTCTCGTTCACGCGTTCGTCACCATCGACTACGACTCGCTCGCACCCGTTCGCGCCGCCTATCGTTCCTTCTCGCTCTCGTTCACGCGTTCGTCACCATCGACTACGACTTGCTCGCACCCGTTCGCGCCGCCTATTGTTTATCAACAATTTAGTACACGCTCATACGATTCGAATGCGGGTGACGCTGCACGTACACCCCCGGCTAATCGCTCCTCCTTATTATCTGATTTCTCTCTCACTCAGATACGTATGTTACATACGAACGAGGGGGACTCACAATTATAATAAAATGAAGGATGGAATAGAAGCGATTAAAAATGATACGTGCTGATTACAAAAGTATATATTTATTTTATGAATATGCGTTACAATATATTACACATTTTTCACGCGAGTCTTAGTCAAGGCGTCGGCGGCGAGCGGCGGATCGCAAAGGATCGCGCGCCCATTGTTGCCTTTCGCTCGCACTTGTTCGCGCCGCCTATCGTTCCTTCTCGTTCTCGTTCACGCGTTTGTCACCATCGACTACGACTCGTAGTTTTCATGCGTAGTATGCCGCTTTGAAATATAATATTAAACAAAAGTTGACACTATGAGGATGCACAACTGTCGGCCCAGGGCTCGAGTGTATTTTCCTCTTCTTATTATTCTTATGATAAGAAAAAAATTTAATAGGTTGCGTTGGAGTTTTATACCGAGAGGGTATCTTTTTTAATCAATCGCTAATGTCGTGTTTATCAATCGCTCATGTGGTATTGATTCCTTGCCCAAGACAATCATCGAAGAGCTGTGCGATTCATGTAATCCGTAAATGGTAAGTATAAAGATAAATAAAATAAAAATATTTTTATTCGTACGAATAGTAGCCGTAAAATTTTAATATTACAGAGGGACAATTTTGCGTAAAGCCAACGTCACCGGCGTCTTCATTGCAATCATCATCGTCATCATCATCGTCATCGTTGCTCGCATTATATCGATTGTATAAGATAATATCGTTAAAATATATAATTAGTAAAAAATCCCCATTACTTAAATTTTCTTGTGAACACCATGTATCGTTTGCATTATATCTCTCTCACTTCTATTTTGTATTTTCTCGTTCAAGTGCCATTCGCGCTCTCGCTCACACCCTTTCACGCTCTCACTCGCATTCTTTAGTTATCGTTTGCAGATGCGTAACATGCTATCGCTAGATTCTTTTCTATATACCCGTGTGGTCAAAAAAATCTTTTGCGTTTGTATGGGCTTCAAACGTTGTAAAAAAATCTTTTTGCGTTTTTCTCTTGGTCAAGTGTCGTTCATGCTTTTCTAGTAATCGTTTCAAGATGCCTTTGTTAGATATGGACGATTCTTTCTACACGCCTATGCGACAAAAATCTTTGGCGTCTGAAATCTTTTGTATCACGTTTCGTTTTCGTTGGCCCGGCGTCTATTTTCTTTGTTTATTGATGAGAACGACGACGACGACGACGACGACGATGTGACCATGCCTCATTCTCAGTCTCGCATCTGTACGTGCAGGATCTCTTTTTCAAGACAGTCGAGAACAGTGAACCAACTTTTTAGTAAAAATGGCATATTTTGGGGAACAAGGTATGTATTATAATAGAATTTATAATACAATTTAGAAAAATAATTTAATCTGTTATTAAATCATATATAATATGTATTTTTTTTTTTTTTTTAGCCAAACAACAGCTCTGCCGCGACTTCCAGCGAGGAGCCTGCTCCAATAGTTATTGCGCGTTTGTGCACACATACAGATATTGTTTTAATTACCAAAACAAGAAGTGCACAAACGCGCAATGCAAATTTTTGCACGTCACGAGCGTGGAGCAGGCTCGTTACGAGACTACCGGACTAACATCGGAGAAGTTGCGGTACGAAGTCGGACGCACCCTGCAGAATTCCAGCATCTGCGGGGATTATAAGGCCGGTAGGTGCACGAGGACGGACTGCCAACGTCGGCATATCGGGCACGACGAAAAACTTGAATGCATTGTGTGCTGCGGCGAAATTGTGTTGGACACGTTCGGGGCGTCCAGTTGCGGGCACGTGTATTGCTACACGTGTGCCCTGAAGTGCCAAGGGCCCCCGCGTCCGTACACAATGCTTACGGTTGTGTGCCCGGTATGCCGATCCGTCGCCAGCTATGAACAATTGCTGTAGCTTATGTTGTTTTTGCGTGTATTGTATTTTGCTTATGTCGTTTTGCGTTTATTGTATTTGCTTATGTTGTATTTGCTTGTATCGTTTTTTTGCTTATGTTTTGTTTATTTGTATAATTTTTAATGTAATTTTTAATGTATTTTTAAATGTAATTTTTAATGTAATTTTATATATTTTCATGATCGACTTTTGGGTGTCAGGAAACATTTGTACGGACGTTACGTGCACCAGGGTGGCGAGTATGCGAGCACCAGTGCTGCCGACGGTGATGGTGACAACGCAGCTGGTGAACTCGAGTGGCGCGAGATCGAGACCGCGTTCAAAAGTCGTATCGCAACGGGTGTGGTAATAAACACAAACTACATCGAGCCGCTGCGATTCCTGGAGGACGCCGGTAACGCGGTGTGCGAGCGCGTACAGAACATCGTGCGTAAAACTAATTGCGTGAAAGTGAACACCGCGTTCAACGGTGAATTCACAGCCGGGGACAAACGCGCCAACAAAAGTATAACCACGAAAAACTGTGAGATCTTTCAAGATACTGATGTACGCGAGTGGTACCGATTACATGTTATCGAACCCACACTGGCTTCTCTCGAGGAGTTTCAGGAGCGCGACAGCGGATGGGCGTTGTCGCGAATTTTGAACTTGTTGATCAACGTAAACAAGTACAATCCGATGCGTTCGGGATGTCACGTTACATTGTCGCGGAAAATAGTCGCTAAAAAAGCAGTGATATGCGTAAAATCGATGGATGACAAGTGTCTCGCGTGGTCGGTGGTGGCAGCTCTGTATCCCGTAAAGCAGCACGTGGATCGGGAATCGTCGTACCCGCATTACGCAACGGTGCTGAACGTCGAGGGTGTGGAGTTTCCCGCGACTCTTAAAGACGTTGCGAAACTCGAACGATTGAATGATATCTCGATCAACGTGTACGTCACAAAGACACGTGGAAAAGAAATAAACGTTCTACCTATACGCCTCAGCAATGAGAAGAAAAAGAGACACGTAAATTTATTGTACGTGCAACCCGATAACAACGATGACAACGATAACCAGAAAGTGGGACACTTTGCGTGTATCAGTAATCTATCACGCCTCGTCAGTTCGCAACTAAGCGGACGCGAGCATCGGAAACACATTTGTGATCAGTACGCATGGTTTTAAATATATAATTGATTTTTAAAATATTATTTTAAAATTATTATTTTGTAAAAAATATTTTATTTTTAGGTGTCTTCATTACTTTAGTTCGAGCGAGAAGCTCGAGGCTCACGTCATGAATTGCGGAATATTAAACGACTGCGCTATACGACTACCCAGCGAGGACGACAAATGGCTCAGCTTTTCTAATCACGACAACAAGGAGCGCGTGCCGTTCATCGTTTACGCCGATCTGGAGTGCGTGCTGCGAAATATCGATCCACCATCATCGCCCGAACAAACGACGTTTAATTATCAACATCACGAAGTATTCAGCGTGGGATACTACGTCCGATGCTCGTACGACGAGTCGCTCTCGAGATACGAATATCGTCGCGAACCTGATTGCGTCCAGTGGTTCGTCGAGCGGCTAGTGAGATTAGCTCATCGCGTAAAAACCGTAATCTCAAACGTTGTCCCGATGAAGACGTTGTCGAATGCGCAGCTCGAGGTGCACGAGAACGCGAAGCTGTGCCACGTATGCGAAAATCCGTTTGCGGCGGACGAGAAGCGTGTGCGCGATCATTGTCATTTGACCGGTCGGTATAGAGGTCCCGCGCACTCAAAATGTAACCTGCAATACCGCGACACGCGTTACATCCCCGTCGTATTTCACAATCTGTCGGGTTACGATGCACACTTTGTTATAAAGGAGATCGCCACAGCGTACGAGGGTAAAATTAATCTATTACCGATAACGAAGGAGAAATATATCTCCTTTACGAAACACGTTGACGATACGGCTGAGGGACAGGACTCGCGAACTGCGATAAAGTTGCGCTTTATAGACTCGTACAAATTTTTGAACGCTAGCCTCGACAAATTATCGTCTCTACTCGCCAAAGACAAATTGCGAATCTTGCGCGCTGAATTTGCGACACTTTCAGAAGAAAATTTCAATCTTCTGACGCGAAAAGGTGTATTTCCGTACGAGTACGTCAACAGCGTCGAAAAATTGAATGAGTCAAGCTTACCGTCGCGCGACTCATTCTTCAGTTCGCTGACCGGTGACACGGTGACCGAGTCAGATTACGCGCACGCTGAGACCGTATGGCAGCGGTTCTCCGTTCGAACTCTGGGCGAGTACAGCGATCTGTACCTCAAGACCGATGTACTGTTATTGGCTGACGTATTTGAAAATTTTCGCGACAGATGCGTCGAGAGTTACGGACTCGATCCCGCGCATTACTACACCTTACCCGGTTTCACGTGGGATGCAATGCTCAAGCATACGCGCATAAATTTCGAATTGTTGACCGACATCGACATGGTGATGTTCGTCGAACGCGGTATACGCGGCGGTCTAAGTCAATGCTCCAACAGATACGCGCGAGCCAATAACAGATACATGCGGTCGGGTTACGACTCGTCGAAACCTTCGTCGTACATTGTGTATTACGATGTAAATAACTTGTACGGATGGGCCATGTGTCAGCCGTTACCGTACGCGGACTTCGAATGGGTCGACGACAACGACCTCGCGAACCTCGACGTAGACGCGATCGCCGCGGACTCGCCCACGGGTTATATTCTCGAGGTGGATCTCGAGTATCCCGCGAGCGTGCACGACGCGCACTCCGATCTGCCGTTCTGTCCCACGCGAGAGAAACCACCGGGGCGAAACACGATGTAAAACTTTTGGCTACGCTGTGTGATAAGAAGCGATACGTCATCCACTATCGCAATCTGCAGCTGTGCACGCGTCACGGTCTTCGCGTCACCAAGGTTTACCGCGTGCTGCGATTCACTCAATCGGCATGGTTGCGCGATTACATCGAGCTCAACACGCGACATCGAACTCGCGCGACCAACGATTTTGAAAAAAATTTGTTTAAACTGATGAACAACGCGGTGTTCGGTAAAACGATGGAGAACGTACGAAATCGCGTCGACGTTCGCTTGCTCTCGCAGTGGGACGGACGGTGCGGTGTGGAGGCGATGATCGCCAAACCGAATTTTCACAGCAGAAGCGTATTTGCGGAAAATTTAGTAGCTGTGGAATTACGTAAACTCGAGGTGAAATTCGCCAAGCCGATATACGTCGGTATGTCTATACTCGACATATCTAAAGTATGCTTGTACGAGTTTCATCACGAGTATATGATACCGACTTTCGGAGACAAATGTAGCGTCATGTATACTGACACGGACAGTCTTGTGTACAGCGTCGAGTGCGACGACGTATACGAGATGATGAAACGCGATATCGCGAGGTTCGACACGAGTGACTATCCGCCCGATAACGCGTATGGTATACTTCTCGCGAACAAAAAAATACCCGGCTTAATGAAGGATGAGTGTAACGGTGCGATCGTCACAGAGTTCGTCGGACTCAGAGCTAAGATGTATGCGATCAGGGTAGACGGTAGAAAAGACACCAAAAAAGCAAAGGGTGTAAAGAGCGGAGTCGTGGCGCGAACTATAACGTTCGACGATTACGTGAGGTGTCTCGAGGACGAGATCGCTATGACTCGCGACCAATCGTGCATCAGGTCGAAATTGCATGAGGTGTACACCGTGTCCGAGACAAAGATCGCTTTGAGTCCGTACGACGACAAGCGATATCTCGTGCCGAACTCGACCGAGATCTTGCCGTGGGGTCATTATCGCATACCTCGATAAAAACGCAGTACACATGTACGCGGTATACATGTATGCAGTATGTATTATAGATGTATTATACTTCCGATTGACGCAAGGTCTCTCGAGTGATTGTTAACATTCGCATATTTAACATTTTGTGGAGAGTGATGTGATGATTGAGGCGTTCATGATTGCATTGTTTTATTTTGGATTGCACAAAATAATTTTTATTTTGTGGTGCATGTGGAGTATGAGATGTTCTTGGTTGCTTTGGTTTTTTATCAAATTTAGTCTGATTTTCACTTTGTAGTATTTGATGCGTTGATTGACGCGTTCATGATTGCCTCTTTTTTCAATTTTATCTGGTTTTAAAATATTTTATAAAAGTCTCGAGCTCGTTATATGAAGCATGCGTGGAATAACATACATTATATGTATTATTCCTAGCGCTGTCATATTCTTCAACTATATTCGTATCTTTACCCCTTTATTTTATTTTATTACTGACGGTACAATAGTTGGTATTTCTTTTTTTTCTTTTTTTTTCTTTTTTTCTTTTTACCGGTTTATATATCTTTACCCCTTTACCCCTTTATTTTTTACTGACGGTACAATAGTTGGTATTTCTTTTCTTTTTTTCTATTTTGGTTTTTACCGGTTAATTGCGATATAATGTATGGGTTAACATTCGCATATTTTATTGTATTACTTGTAATAGAGTTCTGCTAATGTCAGATTTTTGCAGCTAGCAAATGGGCTGGATTGCACAAAATAATTTTTATTTTGCGGTGTATGAGGTGTTCTTGTTTGCTAATGTTTTTTTTCAAAATTTAATTTGATTTTCACTTTGTGCCGTTTGATGCGTTGATTGCATCTTTTTCAAAATTTATTCCTAGCGCTGTCATATTCTCCAACTATGCTCGTATCTTTACCCCTTTATTTTATTACTGACGGTACAATAGTTGGTATTTCTTTTCTTTTTTCTTTTTTTTGTTGTTACTGGTTTTGTTGTTTTATTTTACCCCTTTACCCTTTTGCCCCTTTACCTCTTTACCCCTTTACCCCTTTATTTTTTACTGACGGTACAATAGTTGGTATTTCTTTTCTTTTTTTTTGGTTTTTACCGGTTAATTGCGATATAATGTATGGGTTAACATTCGCATATTTTATTTTGCGGTGTATGCGGTGTATGTGATGTTCTTGGTTGCTTATGTCGTTTTAAACTTAGTTTGAATTTATTTTGTGGGGTGTTTGATGCGTTGATTGAGGCGTTCATGGTTGCCTGTTTTTTCAAATTTAAGCAGTATTTTGCGGAAAACTCGAAACGACCGACGAAACGGTCATGTTTTATATTTTTATGCGATGATGTACAGGTTTGAGTTAGTAGTCGCTAGCATGCCCTTACGTAGTACACATGTACGCAGTACACATGTACGCAGTACACATGTACGCAGTACACATGTACGCAGTACACATGTACGCAGTACACATGTACGCAGTACACATGTACGCAGTATACATGTACGCAGTATGCAGTACACATGTACGCAGTAAAGCAGTAAGCAGTATGTAGTATGTATTATAGATGTAATTATACAAATGAAGTAAAACATTGTACAATGCGTACGTTATATATTTTTCTCATTTTTATACATTTTTTGTATCGAATCACACATACACATGTGTGAAATAAAAAAATTTATTAAACGATGCTGTTTTTGTCGATCCACGAATTGTGCGATCCGTCGAATCCCAACCATTTTACGTAGACCTTGTCACCCTTTTTGCGCAGAACCTTCTCCACCAGATACACGTCCGGATGCGTCGCGCGGTGCAACTCGTACTCGTAGAACGCTCCGGATATCGCCTCACCGCGATAATCCTCCAGTAGATAGGTAGCTGGATTAGTTTGCTGCACCTTAACGATCGTGAAAACCTCGGTGGTCCAATTCGGAGTGTATCCTTTTTCAAAAATCATTTTAAACTTGCTCACGCGTACTTTATCACCGACCCTGAATTTGGCCGGAGCGGCTATCTTTATAGCGCTGTACACGGTGTCGAGGAGTTTTTTGGCGATATCAGGTGTCACGTCAACGGGCCGCATGCCGATCGTTCGATGCCTGCGCCTATTGTACTCGTCTACGAGACGCGGTAGCGCGTCGAACCACTCATAATTACCGTTGAGTGTAAACATCTTCCACATGGCGTTTTTGAGCGTGCGATTGAATCGTTCGACTATCGACGCCTTCATTACCGAGTATGTCGAGTAATGATTGACGCCGCGTTTCGCGAAAAGTCGTTGCACGTCGGCGTTGTAAAACTCCTTTCCCATGTCAGTTTGCAGATTTTTCGGGCATCGCCCGCTCTTTCGCATCAACTCCGCGAAAGCGTCAGCCGTCTCGCTGCCGCCTTTGTTCTTGAGCGGTATCGCCCACGCGTACTTGCCGAGTACGTCGATGACGGTAAGAATATAGCGGTAGCCTCGGTTGAAACGCGCGTACGGTTGCATCTCGACAATATCAGCCTGCCACAGATCGTCATATCCCTTGACCACGACGCGTCTTCGCGGAAAGTTTCTTCTCGCCGGGGCGTGCAACTCGTCAACGAGTCGCCTCCTCTCGGGACCTGCGTCGCTCGACTTGCGCGATCTAGACATGATCGATTCTGTCGCTCGATTCCTCCCGGTCGATCAATTTATAATCAAACTCGCCTCGCGCAGTTCCTCGACGATCGACAGAATTTCGTTGTCGTGAGCGTTGTGACCGGCTCGACGCGAAGCATCCAGCAATCGAAGACGATCCACGAGCTCGTTAGGATCGTCCCAGTGCACGTAGTCGATCGCGTGATCGTTTAACGTCATGAGGCGAGGTAATCCTTTACCGGAGCTTTTTCTTCTCGATTTCCTGGCCGAATCGCCTGACAGCAGCGGTGCGATCACCTTCACGTACTTTGAGCCTCTGTTACCCATGACGCGACCGCTGTCGCTGAAATCTTTCTTATGCGCGTTCGTCGCTTCGAGTATGCTTTTGTAGTGACGTTTATCCGCCTCGGTGTAAGCGGTTTCATCGAGTACCTTCTTGAAAATCAACTCGTACAGACCTTCCGTACCGGGATATCTCTTACCAGCGACGATTATATCGTCGTTTTTATGGTCGAATTCGACATGCTTGTTCCCGAGCATTACTTTGTTCGTGTCAAAGTATATACCGAAAACGTCATCGATATTTATTCTTCTGTCACCGCTCGCCGCTTCCAGATACATCGTTGCCATCGATACGCTGGGCCGCGGCGTCGATACGCCAGATCGCGGCGTCGATCGCGGCGTCGATACGCCGAACCGCGGCGTCGATGTGCGGGGCCGTGGCGTCGACGGAAGTTCGACGTTTTCGGTCGTAACGTAAGAATCGACGGTCGTATCACTCAATGACGGATTAGCTACGATCGTATCGCCTAACGTTGCCGACGACAACGAATCGTCAAACGTGACGTTTAAACGCCGTTCGGGTTTTGGTGTCGACCACAATCGTCGCTCCAGTTTCGGTGTCAAACGCTCCGATTTCGACTCCAATTTCGGTACCGCGATACCGGATTCTTCGACGGTCTCGACCATCCGCTTTAGAGGTTCGACGATGGGCTTGAGGCGCTTCTCCGACGCGATGTCGGCGTCGATCGTGTCGGTCTTTATGGCTCGATGCTTCCTGCGAATCGCCTCGCTCGTCTTTTCGATCTCCCGCGTAATCTTTTCATGCTCGCGCGCGTCATGGTTGTCGTTTCTCCCCGTCATATCGATCGTATCGCGCGATCCGTTCTCGACGAAGCGTCTTCGACGACTGATGGTCACGCAATATCATCAATCTGTTAAAAAATCAACTCGACGGTACCGCAAACACGTCGAATCATCGCCTGTATCGCCTGTTGTCGAGCGGACTGTCCTTGTCGATTACCGCGAAACCGTGATCATGTTGCCAGCATTCGCGACACAACGCACTGAACTCGTCGTACGACATGTCGGTGTTGACGTGATCGTTGTACACGTGCTTCAGATTGGTTCCGTCCTGTTTGAACAGGATCAGCAGATTCGCGTTGTCGCGTATCAGATGCTTCGGTATCCTCGCGTACGACTGACACAGATAGAAGCAGTCTACGTTCGAGTGACAACCCATCGCGAAGTATTCTCTCACGGCGTCTTGCTTGTCGCACGCAGTGATGGGAATTTTAGCTCCGAGCAACATCGATGTTGCTGGAGTGAGGACCCACGCACACACGCCAGCGTCCTGTCGGTGAGCGCGCTTTGTTCGGCCTCGCTCGGCTTTGCTCGGCTTTCAGAAGAGGACAGATATATATATGTTCCGTCTTCGTCGCACCGAGGCAGCTACGATTCGTAGGCGACGAGTCGTAGCCTTCGAGTTACGGTGACGAACAATAAGACGAGTGCTCGCATCGTGTGAGCCGCGTGAATCGCGGGCACCAAGATGCATGTTTTTTTACAGGCTGTATGTTAGAATATGATGTGGTCTTCCGCACTACCCAGGAGGTGCCACTTACAGTGCGTTAGGTTTTTTAACGTGGACCTTCGCCAGTAGCCATATCATACCACATTTCTGAATTGTCCAACACGCAAAGTGTCCGACAAACTTAATATTAAATTGTTAATAAACTGTCTAACACGCAAAGTGTCCGACAGAATGCGTATACTATATGTAGGAAGGATAATTTTTTACGGGAGTAAATGAAAAAGAAGAGCGGCAATATTAAATTTTTATTTTATTAATTAAAAAAATTGATAAATTTTTGGCCGCCCCGGCCTCGCATGCCGCCTCGGTCTCGCATGCCGCCCCGGCCTCGCATGCCGCCCCGGCCTCTCCAAAAAGTTTCTCGCGAACGTCCGGCCGCGTAACCTCTTTTTCGTTTTTCTAAAATGTAAAAATAAAAAAATAAGTATATACTAAATATAAATAATAAATATGAATTTAAATATTGTTATTACTTTGCTGCTTCTGCTGCGGCTGCGGCTGCTGCTCCTGCTGCTGCGGCTGCGGCTGCTGCTCCGGCTGCGACTGCGGTTGCGGATGCGGCTGCGGCTGTTGTTGCAGTTGGTCTTGCAACTGCTTATGCTGGTCTAAAAGAGCAGTTATCTGACGCTTTACCTCTACGAGCCGCTCTAATGCACTATTTTCTAAAAAATGAAAAAAGTATTAATTTTACAATATTTTTGAAAACTTGAAAATAGATAATGAATTACAAAAAAAATAACAATTATGTATATTACTTACGAGGATTTTCGCTCATCTTTACTCGCTTTTAGACGTCTACTGCTTGTTTATAACTTTGTAAGCGATTATATACAATACATTTGTTTTGCCCTAAGCTACGAGCGCTTCGTGACCGCGAGCAGAAACGATAAATAAAAAATTATTATATATACTGAAAGTACTTCTACAGTTAAATTAGTATATATTGACAGTTTATTTGCTCAGTTGTAATAGTTTTTGTGAGAAATAATTATTACAGAAAGCTGCAACAGATTGTAAGTCTTTTCAATTTATTTTTTATTTTTTCGTATCTAATATTTATAATATATAAAACATTAAAATGTGCGATTTATTGAAAAAGAAAGCTAAGCGAAGCTTTGTTGAAGCTTGGCTTTCTGATGATCGCTATAAATCTTGGATACGAAAAGTTCCCTCAGATGATAGTTTATATCATTGTATTATTTGTAAAAAAGATTTTTCGTGCAATACATGTGTATCACGACATGCGGATTCTGCGTGTCATAATGAGAAAATTAATGAAACCGATTTTGAAACAAATAATGATGCAAACGAGAAAAATATTAGTTACGGGGCACGGCAAACATTCCGACAACAATGGTTAGATATTGAAATATTTAAACCATGGTTGCGCGAAGTATCACATAATAAAAAATTATGTTTTTGTACATTTTGTGAAATATATATGGTGGCTAAATTATCGAATATTTATCGTCATGCAGAATCCGAAGTATATATTATTAACAATGAAAATAGAAAAAAAAAAGATATAAATGATATGTGTGACAAAAATATGAACGTGGAATTACTTGTGCCGTTTGATGATGAAAAAACAAAAAACAAAATCTGGAGAATATATACTTTCTATAATGCAAAAACCTGATACAAAAGCTTACCTATTATTTTTAAAACATATTTTGTATCATTTTAATTCTTTCAATCTCTTTTTCCAAAGCCTAGAAACAAGAATCCAAGTATTAAACAGAAAATCTTTAGAATTTTTATGTGGCATTTGTAGAAATTTCTTAAAACCTGAGCTATTAAGCAGTTTAAAAGAAATTGATATGCCAGAGTTTGATAAAACAGAAAATCAAATTTCAATAAATGAAATATATTTAGGAGAAGAATGTCGAATATATCTAAATAATTTAATTACGGAAGGACATGCAGACGTTGTTGCAAACATTCGACGAGATTGTTTGCAACTTTACGTAACAGCTGCACAAGACATTTGCAAAAGGCTACGAATACGTGATGCTTTTTTATCAAAATTAAAAGTTTTTGAATTTAATACGGCTTTACGCGATAGTAATAGAGAAAGTTCATTTCGTGATGTCTCTTATATCGTGAGCACCTTTGGAGGCTTTGATGAAAAAGATTTGAAGAAAGAGTGGTTTGCATTATACAAAGATTTTTCAGAATCAGATAAAGATTTGTTAGCAATATTAGAGTTTGATGAATTGTGGAAAAAAATTTTAAAAAGTCATCGATATCCTAATTTAAAGTCTGTCTTGAATTCTGTTAGATCATTGCCAAATTCAAATGCCGATTCCGAAAGAATCTTTTCCTTTTTACCAGATATAAAAACTAAAAAACGAAACAAACTTGCACCTGCAAACGTAAATGCTTTATGCGTGTTTGAGTCAGCATTAAAAGCGAGAAAGGAAACCGCTCTAAATATTAACATCAATGAAGAGCATTTATCTTTCATGTCAACAAACAAATTATATTCTACATGTCATAAAAAACAAGAAAGTCATCTAACATTATATACTGCAGATGATTGTGACATGGCTGGTCCTTCCTCGTCTACAATGCTATAAATAATTTATTTATGAAAAAAAGAAGTTTAATAATTATCAATTCAATATTAAGTTTGTCGGACACTTTGCGTGTTGGACAGTTTATTTATTATTAATTCAATATTAAGTTTGTCGGACACTTTGCGTGTTGGACAGTTTATTTATTATTAATTTAAAATTAAATTTGTTGGACACTTTGCGTGTTGGACAGTTTATTTATTATCAATTTAAAATTAAATTTGTCGGACACTTTGCGTGTTGGACAGTTTTTTTTTTATCAATTCAATATTAAGTTTGTCGGACACTTTGCGTGTTGGACAGTTTTTTTTTTATCAATTCAATATTAAGTTTGTCGGATACTTTGCGTGTTGGACAATTCAGAAATGTGGTATGATATGGCTACTGGCGAAGGTCCACGTTAAAAAACCTAACGCACTGTAAGTGGCACCTCCTGGGTAGTGCGGAAGACCACATCATATTCTAACATACAGCCTGTAAAAAAACATGCATCTTGGTGCCCGCGATTCACGCGGCTCGCACGATGCGAGCACTCGTCTTAGTCACCGCGTAACTCGAAGGCTACGATTCGTAGGCTACGAATCGTAGCTGCCTCGGTGCGACGAAGACGGAACATATATATATCTGTCCTCTTCTGAAAGTCGAGCGAAGCGCGCTCACCGACAGGACGCTGGCGTATGTGCGTGATTCCCCACTCCAGCAACATCGATGTTGCTTGGAGCTAAAATTCCCATCACTGGTCGCACGCGATATCATCAAAGACGAAGATCGAATGCGAAAGCGCCTCGCTCGGCGGAACGACGTCGCTGTTGTTGGAGAACGTGAAATAGCCGATCTCGTCGATCGGCGTCAGCAGACTTTCCAAGTACTGATACTTGGGCTGCTGCAGCGACTTCGAGTACACGTACACGTTCTCGAAACGCAAACCGTGCGGACTCTCCAACAGACTGATCAGAACGTTCGTTTTGCCGCAGTTCGATGGGCCGCACACGATCGCGCGCACGGTGTTTGGCAGCATCTCACCATGTCTGCGTTTTTTCTCCCTCTCGAGACTGTCCATCAGTCGTAATCTGTCGTCGCAATTCGCGACGCGTATCGTCTGCGGTTGTCGCACGAACCGCATCTCGTACCCGCTGTACGGAGACGATCACTCGCGCGCCTATTTATAGTCGCGCGACCCCGCGAAAAGCTCATTAATCGACATGTATCTCGCGCTGAAACATCCCTTTGACGTGTTGAATTTGACCGCAGAACAGTTGAGCATCGTACCAAAAGCCGTTTTGCTGCACGTCTGCGGCGATTACGTTCATCACGTGTGGGACAAACTTCCCGTGCACTTGACGGAAGATCCGGAGGTTCGAATCTACCGCAGATGCCTCGAGCATTACAATCAACCCTGGCAAGAAACGCACATCGACGGACCTGCTCCGTTAATCCGAGAGTGCGGCGAGTGTCAACGTCGTCTACCGCTTCATCGGAAGTAAAGTGCTGCGGCAAAGGTTTGTTGAATCGCGCGATAAACGCCCTCCCCTTCGAACTGCACATCCTTGGTTATCAATTTTGCGTGCCGGGAACTCGACTGAAGGAACGCATAGCGAGAGGCGATCGAGGCGTTAATCCGTTGGATGAAGCGTGTCGCGAGCACGACTTGGCGTACGCGCGAAGCAACGATCTCACAGATAGACACGCAGCGGTCAAAGAACTCGCCAAGAGAGCGGGAAAACGCGTTATAGCAAAAGATTCAGGCTTACGCGAGAGAGCTGCCGCAGCAGCCGTGTGGGCTGCGATGAAAGCTAAAACGAAAATTGGGATGGGTATGTCGACTAGAAAGAACAGGTTGAGGACTGTGAGAAACAGAACGATTACGAAGAGGAGAAGAAGAAGTACGATTCGCAAAAGACGCATGCTTCCAACAGCAAAGCGCGGTGGCATGCTGCCGATTATTCCGATTCTCGGCGCAGTCGGATCACTTGTCGGTGGAGCCGCGAGTATAGCGAGCCGTAAACGAGAGAAAAGCTGCTCGCGCGGCAGCCGGTGGATCCGGCGTACATCTGGCCCCGTACAACGGTGGACGGGGTCTCTCTCTCAAGCCGTACAGGTACGGCAGAGGTACGACTGTTGCGAAGAGAGGAAGAAGAAAAAAAACGTCGAGCAGACGTTAAAAATGCCTTTAAGTGCGACTACAAACGTGCAGTTGAATCATCTGGCCAGACGTATGCGCGTTCCTTATTTCAGAGGCGTCTTTATGCGTGACACTCTACCTATGAGTGGTGCGCGTACAAACGAGAGCGGTATCGTGAACCTGGACAACGTGACGGGTCCGGGGACTCACTGGGTAGCGTACGCCAAAAGGAGAGATCGCGTCGCGTACTTTGACGGCTTCGGTAATCTCCGACCGCCCATAGAATTGGTGAGATATCTCGGAGTCGACGTCTCGTCGATAGAATACAATCGACGATCCTATCAAACGTACGATCAGAGTATCTGTGGACAGCTGTGTCTGCAATTTTTAAGTACAATCGACGCGATTACGTTTAAAAACTGACGTCGCGACATACTTCGCCTCAGTATCGCTTCGAACATGTCGATCACGCTCACGTTAACCGGTAGGAGCAGCGTTCTCCATTCGAGCTACTCACCGGCGTTGGATTTCAGCGACGGTGATTACGAGCTCGGTCTCACGGACTTTGCGACTTACAACACCATACCGAACGTCGATTCTACAAACAATAAATTCTACTACGGCACGGACGGCAAGGAAATTACGATTCCCGAGGGATCGTATGAAATACAGGCAATAGACAAATTTTTGAAACATGCGATGCCGTAAACTTCAACACTATGAGAAGCGAAATCAAATCAGTGTACACGGTAAACTTTTCGAAACCAAACTCGTTGGGGCCGCTTCTCGGATTCTTGCCACACCGCGTACTGCAGCCGCGAAAATGGCACGAGTCCGACTTACCGATTAATATAATCAACCTGAATATTATCCGCATCGAATGTAACGTAACCGCGGGAGCGTACTGCAACGGCGAACGCGTGCACACGATTCACGAGTTTTCACCGAAAGTGCCACCAGGATATAAGATCACGGAAACGCCCACGCAAGTCATTTACCTGACGATCATCGTGCGATACGTTACGGATCTCACGATACGCGTCACCAACCAGAACGGTCGACCGCTCGACTTTCGCAGAGAGGAGATCGCCGTTAGATTGCACGTGCGACAACAACAACGACGGCCACAACGATAACGTGGTATGTTAATACCGAACAAAACGAGTCGCGTTACAACGATCAGTTTCGGTACTGGGACGATCCAACAGCCTGAACCGCAACAACATCATTTCGCTGTAAATAGCGTCGAAAAAATAGGAAGAAGATAAAAAAGACTAACCGAAACAAACGTTGAATTTCTGAGATCGCTCGGATTCGCTGTGCGAAATAACTTTATCTGAACGATGTCCGACATTCTGAATATCCGAGACGAACCGGTCTTCGACGATCGAATCGTCAAGATCGAGACTCACGCTTACAATCCGTTCGCCAATACGACGTTTGAACACAGCGATGAGATAAGAATACCGATACAGCAGCAAGATCTGTACACGCTACCGCACGAGAGTTTTCTCTACGTCGAAGAAAAATTAACGAAGGGCAAGGTGGTTGCGGGAGCTGACGTGACTCTCGGAGACAACTGCATCGCCTTCATGTTCGACGAGATACGATACGAGCTCGACGGTGTGGAGATCGATCGTAACCGAAATGTCGGCATAACCAGCACGCTGAAAAATTACGCGACTGTTTCGTCCAACAGGAGCGTGATTCTGCGGAACGCGGGATGGCTCAGTCCCACGATCAATGCAAACGGTTACTTCAATTTCTGCGTACCGCTCAACATGCTGCTGGGATTTTGCGAGGACTATAGACGCGTCGTGATCAACGCTCGTCACGAATTGATTCTCATACGAGCGCGCAACGACAACAATTGTCTGGTGGGCAGTTCCGCGGTCGAACCTAAGGTTGACTTGCTGAAAATACAATGGCGTATGCCTCACGTACTTTTAAACAAGGTAAAGAAATTGGCGATGTTGCGCACCTTGGAGAGCGGTCGATTCGTCAGTATGGGATTTCGCTCATGGGATCTGTATGAGTTTGCGCTATTGCAACTCACGACCAAGCACTCGTGGGCCATCAAGACCGCCACGCAACTCGAGAAACCTTGATACGTCGTCTTCGCTCTGCAGACGGGTCGAAAGAGCATCATGTCCGAGGACAACAGAGTCGTTTCGACGACTGCAAACTGACCAACGTGAAGCTCTATCTCAACTTCGAGTGCTACCCGTACGACGATATGAACCTCGACTTTAGCAAACGTAGATACGCGATTTTTTACGACGCGTACGCGCGTTTCTGCAAAGAGTATTACGGCTACGAGTATCTCGAACCGAATCTCACCGTCACGTCGTTTCTGCTCAACGGTCCGTTTGTCATCATTGACTGCTCGCGTCAAAACGAGTCGGTTAAAACCGCTACCGTGGACGTGAGATTGGAGTTTGAATGCAAGGACAATGTAGCGCCAAATACCACGGCTTACTGTCTCATCATACACGATCGTTTGGTTCAATACAATCCGTTGACCAACGTTGTACGTAAGATCACGTAGAAATAATCTTCGACGTGTGTATGTAAAGCGGTGAATCGATGAAAGTTGCGTATTCACTTCCATTCCATCGTATGCGTAACGTCGATAGAGAGAAAGAGAGATCCTTTGAACGTCATTGCGTGCACTTGCTACTAATGCTAGTAGTAGATTAGATGAAAATAAAAGGCTCGGAATAGGCTTAAATGCATCTATTTTAAATGCCGCACAATCCTATGTTGCCAAATTTCAAAAATATTTTTTTTGGTTTTTTGGCAATATCACGTCTGCTGGTGAAAATAGAAGGCTCGGAACAAGCCCGTATGCATCTCCTTTAAATGCCGCACAATGTTATGTTTCCAAATTTCAAAAATATATTTTTTTGTTTTTTGGCTATATCTCGGCTGCTGGTGAAAATAGAAAGTTCAAAACAAGCCCGTATGCATCTAATTTTAGTTGCGCACAATGCTACGTTGCAAAATTTCAAAAATATTTTTTTTCGTTTTTCGGCCATATCTCGTCTGCTGGTGAAAATAGAAAGCTAAAAATAGGTACGAATGCATCTATTTTGAATGCCGCACAATGCTACGTTGCAAAATTTCAAATAAATTTTTTTTCGTTTTTTTGACATATCTCGGCTTCTGATGAATATAAAAGGTCCGAAATAAGCCCGAATGCATCTATTTTGAATGCCGCACAATGCTATGTTGCAAAATTTCAAATAAATTTTTTTTTGTTTTTTGGCCATATCTCGTCTGCTGGTGAAAATAGAAAGATCGGAACAGGCCCGTATGCATTTAATTTTAGTTGTGCACAATGCTATGTTGCAAAGTTTCAAAAATATCTTTTATCGTTCTTTGAACATATCTCGGCTTATGATAAATATAAAAGGCTCGGAATAGGCCCGAATGCATTTAATTTTAGTTTTGCACAATGCTATGTTGCCAAATTTCAAAAATATTTTTTTTCGTTTTTTGGCCATATCTCGGCTGCTGGTGAAAATAAAAAGCTTGGAATAGGCTTGTATGCATTTATTTTGAATGCTGCACAATGCTATGTTGTCAAATTTTAAAAATATTTTTTTTTGTTTTTCGGCCATATCTCGTCTGCTGGTGAAAATAGAAAGCTAAAAATAGGTCCGAATGCATCTATTTTGAATGCCGCACAATGCTATGTTGCAAAAGTTCAAAAATATTTTTTTTTGTTTTTTGGCCATATCTCGGCTGCTGGTGAAAATAGAAAGTTCGGAATAATCCCGTATGCATCTAATTTTAGTTGCGCACAATGCTACGTTGCAAAATTTCAAAAATATTTTTTATCGTTTTTTGGTCATATTTCGGCTGCTGGTGAAAATAAAAAACTCGAATTAGATCCGTATGCATTTCTTTTAAATGCCGCACAATGCTATGTTGCCAAATTTTAAAAATATTTTTTTTTGTTTTTTGGCCATATCTCGTCTGCTGGTGAAAATAGAAAGATTGGAACATGCCCGTATGCATTTAATTTTAGTTGTGCACAATGCTATGTTGCAAAGTTTCAAAAATATTTTTTATCGTTCTTTGAACATATCTCGGCTTATGATAAATATAAAAGGCTCGGAATAGGTCCGAATGCATCTATTTTGAATGCCGCACAATGCTATGTTGCAAAAGTTCAAAAATATTTTTTTTTGTTTTTTGGCCATATCTCGGCTGCTGGTGAAAATAGAAAGCTCGGAATAGGCCCGAATGCATCTATTTTGAATGTTGCACAATGCTATGTTGTAAAATTTCAAGAATATTTTTTTTTGTTTTTCGGCCATATCTTGTCTGCTGGTGAAAATAGAAAGCTAAAAATAGGTCCGAATGCATCTATTTTGAATGCCGCACAATGCTATGTTGCAAAATTTCAAAAATATTTTTTTCTGTTTTTTGACTATATTTCGGCTGCTGGTGAAAATAGAAAGCTCGGAATAGGTCCGTATGCATTTTTTTTGAATGCCGCACAATGCTATGTTGCCAAATTTCAAAAATATTTTTTTTTGTTTTATGGCTATTTTTCGGCTGCTGGGGAAAATAAAAAGTTCGAAACAGGCCCGTATGCATCTAATTTTAGTTGCGCACAATGCTACGTTGCAAAATTTCAAAAATATTTTTTTTGTTTTTTGGACGTATTTCGGCTTCTGATGAATATAAAAGGTTCGAAATAGGCCCGAATGCATCTATTTTGAATGCCGCACAATGCTATGTTGCAAAATTTCAAAAAAATTTTTTTTTGTTTTTTGGTCATATTTCGGCTGCTGGTGAAAATAGAAAGCTCGGATTAGGTCCGTATGCATTTCTTTTAAATGCCGCACAATGCTATGTTGCCAAATTTTAAAAATATATTTTTTTGTTTTTTGGCCATATTTCGGCTGCTGGTGAAAATAGAAGGCTCGGAATAGGCCCGTATGCATCTTTTTTGAATGACGCACAATGCTATTTTGCCAATTTTTAAAAATATTTTTTTTTGTTTTTTGGCCATGTCTCAGCTGCTGGTAAAAATAGAAAGCTCGAAATAGGTCTGTATGCATCTCCTTTAACGGCCGCAAAATTCTATGTTGCCAAATTAAAAAAATATTTTTTTTTGTTTTTTGGCCATATCTCAGCTGCTGGTAAAAATAGAAAGCTCGGAATAGGTCCGTATTCATCTCCTTTAAATGCCGCACAATGCTATGTTGCAAAATTTAAAAAATATTTTTTTGGTTTTTTGGCCATATCTCAGCTGCTGGTAAAAATAGAAAGCTCGGAATAGGTCCGTATTCATCTCCTTTAAATGCCGCACAATGCTATGTTGCCAAATTTCAAAAATATTTTTTTTTGTTTTTTGGCTATATCTCGGCTGCTGGTGAAAATAGAAAGTTCTAAACAGGCCCGTATGCATCTAATTTTAGTTTCGCACAATGCTATGTTGCCAAATTTCAAAAATATTTTTTTCTGTTTTTTGACCATATCTCGGCTGCTGGTGAAAATAGAAAGTTCGGAATAATCTCGTATGCATCTAATTTTAGATGCGCACAATGCTACGTTGCAAAATTTCAAAAATATTTTTTTTGTTTTTTGGACGTATCTCGGCTTCTGATGAATATAAAAGGTTCAAAATAGGCTCGAATGCATCTATTTTGAATGCCGCACAATGCTATGTTGTAAAATTTCAAAAATATTTTTTTTCGTTCTTAGGCAATTTTTCGGCTGACGGTGAAAATAGAAGCTTCGAAATAGGCTCGTATGCATCTTTTTTGAATGCCGCACAATGATATGTTGCCAAATTTAAAAAATATTTTTTTTTGTTTTTTGGCCATATCTCGGCTGCTGGTCAAAATAGAAAACTCGAAATAGGCCCGTATGCATCTTCTTTAAATGTTGCACAATCCTATGTTGCCAAATTTCAAAAATATTTTTTTTGGTTTTTTGGCCATATCTCGTCTGCTGGTGAAAATAGAAAGATCGAAACAGGCCCGTATGCATTTAATTTTAGTTGCGCACAATGCTATGTTGCAAATATTCAAAAATATATTTTATCGTTTTTTGGCCATATTTCGGCTGTTGGTGAAAATAGAAAGCTCGGAATAGGTCCGTATGCATCTTTTTTAAATGCCGCAAAATCCTATGTTGCCAAATTTCAAAAATATTTTTTTTTGTTTTTTGGCTATATCTCGGCTGCTGGTGAAAATAGAAAGTGCAAAACAGGCCCGTATGCATCTAATTTTAGTTGCGCACAATGCTATGTTGCCAAATTTCAAAAATATTTTTTTTTGTTTTTCAGTTATATCTCGTCTGCTGGTGAAAATAGAAAGTTCGGAATAGTCTCGTATGCATCTATTTTAAGTTGCGCACAATGCTACGTTACAAAATTTCAAAATATTTTTTTTTGTTTTTTGGACATATCTCGGCTTCTGATGACTATAAAAAGCTCGGAATAGGCCCGAATGCATCTAATTTGAATGCCGCGCAATGCTACGTTGCAAAATTTCGAAAATATTTTTTTTCGTTTTTTGGACATATCTCGGCTTCTGATGAATATAAAAAATTCGAAATAGGCCCGAATGCATCTATTTTGAATGCCGCACAATGCTATGTTGCAAAATTTCAAAAAAATTTTTTTTGGTTTTTTGGTCATATTTCGGCTGCTGGTGAAAATAAAAAGCTCGAATTAGGTCCGTATGCATTTCTTTTAAATGCCGCACAATGCTATGTTGCCAAATTTTAAAAATATTTTTTTTTGTTTTTTGGCCATATCTCGTCTGCTGGTGAAAATAGAAAGATCGGAACAGGCCCGTATGCATTTAATTTTAGTTGTGCACAATGCTATGTTGCAAATTTTCAAAAATATTCTCTATCGTTCTTTGAACATATCTCGGCTTATGATAAATATAAAAGGCTCGGAATAGGCTCGAATGCATCTATTTTGAATGCCGCACAATGCTATGTTGCAAAATTTAAAAAATATTTTTTTTGGTTTTTTGGCCATATCTCAGCTGCTGGTAAAAATAGAAAGCTCGGAATAGGTCCGTATTCATCTCCTTTAAATGCCGCACAATGCTATGTTGCCAAATTTCAAAAATATTTATTTCTGTTTTTTGACCATATCTCGGCTGCTGGTGAAAATAGAAAGCTAAAAATAGGTCCGAATGCATCTATTTTGAATGCCGCACAATGCTATGTTGCCAAATTTTAAAAATATTTTTTTTTGTTTTTAGGCCATATCTCGTCTGCTGGTGAAAATAGAAAGCTAAAAATAGGTCCGAATGCATCTATTTTGAATGCCGCACAATGCTATGTTGCCAAATTTCAAAAATATTTTTTTTTGTTTTTAGGCAATTTCTCGGCTGCTGGTGAAAATAGAAGCTTCGAAATAGGCTCGTATGCATCTAATTTTAGTTGCGCACAATGCTATGTTGCCAAATTTCAAAAATATTTTTTTCTGTTTTTTGACCATATCTCGGCTGCTGGTGAAAATAGAAAGTTCGGAATAATCTCGTATGCATCTAATTTTAGATGCGCACAATGCTACGTTGCAAAATTTCAAAAATATTTTTTTTGTTTTTTGGACGTATCTCGGCTTCTGATGAATATAAAAGGTTCGAAATAGGCTCGAATGCATCTATTTTGAATGCCGCACAATGCTATGTTGTAAAATTTCAAAAATTTTTTTTTCGTTTTTAGGCAATTTCTCGGCTGCTGGTGAAAATAGAAGCTTTGAAATAGGCTCGTATGCATCTCCTTTAAATGCCGCACAATTTTATGTTGCCAAATTTCAAAAGTATTTTTTTTGGTTTTTTGGCCATATCTCGTCTGCTGGTGAAAATAGAAAGTTCGGAATAGTCTCGTATGCATCTATTTTAAGTTGCGCACAATGCTACGTTACAAAATTTCAAAATATTTTATTTTGTTTTTTGGACATATCTCGGCTTCTGATGACTATAATAGGCTCGGAATAGACCCGAATGCATCTAATTTGAATGCCGCGCAATGCTACGTTGCAAAATTTCGAAAATATTTTTTTTCGTTTTTTGGACATATCTCGGCTTCTGATGAATATAAAAAATTCGAAATAGGCCTGAATGCATCTATTTTGAATGCCGCACAATGCTATGTTGCAAAATTTCAAAAATATTTTTTTTAATTTTTTGGCCATATCTCAGCTGCTGGTAAAAATAGAAAGCTCGGAATAGGGTCGTGTTTATCTTCTTTAAATGCCGCACAATCCTATGTTGCCAATTTTAAAAAATATTTTTTTTGGTTTTTTGGCCATATCACGTCTGCTGGCGAAAATAGAAGGTTTGAAATAGGCCCGTATGCGTTTCTTTTAATTGCGCACAATGCTACGTTGCAAAATTTTAAAAATATTTTTTTTTGTTTTTCGGACATATCTCGGCTTCTGATGAATTTAAAAGGCTCGGAATAGGCTTGAATGCATCTATTTTGAATGCCGCACAATGCTATGTTGTAAATTTTCAAAAATATTTTTTTTCGTTTTTCGGCCATATTTCAACTGCTGGTGAAAATAGAAGGCTCGGAATTGGCCCGTATGCATCTATTTTTAATTGCCGCACAATGCTACGTTGTAAATTTTGAAAAAAATTTTTTTTCGTTTTTTGGCCATATTTCGGCTGCTGGTGAAAATAATAGGCTCGGAATAAGCCCGTATGCATCTTTTTTTAATGACGCACAATGCTATGTTGCCAATTTTTAAAAATATTTTTTTTTGTTTTTTGGTCATGTCTCAGCTGCTGGTAAAAATAAAAAGCTCGAAATAGGTTCGTATGCATCTCTTTTAAATGCCGCAAAATCTTATGTTGCCAAATTTCAAAAATATTTTTTTTTTGTTTTTCGTCAATATCTGTGTTCTTGGAGAAAGTAGAACGCTGAAAATGGTCACGTGATCATCTGCTGACGTCACTGCACGACGTCACGTGGTCAGATTTTCAAAAATTTTTTTTTTTGTTCTTCGTCAATATCTCTGCCTCTGGAGGGGGTAGAACGCTAAAAATGGTCACGTGGGCATTTGCTGACGTCACCGCACGACGTCACGTGGTCAAATTTTCAAAAATTTTCGTTTCGTTTTTCGTTAATTTCTCCGTTCCCGGAAAAGGTACTACGCTGAAAATAGTCACGTGGGCATCTGCTGACGTCACCACACGACGTTACGTGATCAAATTTAAAAAAATTTTTTTTTCGTTTTTTGTCAATATCTCCACCTCTGGAAAAGTTAAAACGCTGATAATAGTCACGTGGGCATCTGCTGACGTCACCGCACGACGTCACGTGGTCAGATTTTCAAAAATTTTTTTTTTTTATTTTTCGTTAATATTTCTGTTTCTGGAAAAAATAAAACGCTGAAAATAGTTACGTGGGCATTTTCTGATGTCACTGCACGACGTCACGTGGTCAGATTTTCAAAAATTTTTTTTTCGCTTTTCGTCAACATCTTCGTTTCCGGGAAAAGTAGGACGCTAAAAATAGTCACGTTGGCATCAGCTGACGTCACCGCACGAAGATTTGTTGCCAGATTTACAAAAACTTTTTTTTCGTTTTTTGTCAATATCTCTGCTTCTGGTGAAAGTAAAACGATGAAAATAGTCACGTGGGCATCTGCTGACGTCACCGCACAATGATACGTTAACAGATTTTCAAAAATTTTTTTTTCGTTTTTTGTCAATATCTCTGCTTCTGGTGTAAATAAAACGCTGAAAATTGTTACGTGATCATCTGCTGACGTCACCGCACAATGATTCGTTGCCAGATTTTCACAAATTTTTTTTTCGTTTTTTCTCTATATCTTTGTTTCTGGTGGGGGTAGAACGCTGAAAATGGTCACGTGGGCATCTGCTGACGTCACCGCACGACGTCACGTGGTCAGATTTTTAAAATTTTTTTTTTTTTTTTTCGTTAATATTTCTGTTTCTGGAGAAAATAAAACGCTGAAAATAGTCACGTGGGCATCTGCTGATGTCACCGCACGACGTCACGTGGTCAGATTTTCAAAAATTATTGTTTCGTATTTCGTCAATTTCTCTGTTCCCGGAAAGGGTAGGACGCTGAAAATAGTCACGTGGGCATCTGCTGACGTCACCGCACGACGTCACGTTGCCAAATTTTTAAAAATTTTTATTTGTTTTTTGTCAATATCTCTGTTTCTGGTGAAGGTAGAACGCTAAAAATAGTCACGTAAACATCTGCTGACGTCACCGCACGAAGATTTGTTGCCAGATTTACAAAAACTTTTTTTTCGTTTTTTGTCAATATCTCTGCTTCTGGTGAAAGTAAAACGATGAAAATAGTCACGTGGGCATTTTCTGATGTCACTGCACGACGTCACGTGGTCAGATTTTCAAAATTTTTTTCGTTTTTCGTCAATATCTTCGTTTCCGGGAAAAGTAGGACGCTAAAAATAGTCACGTTGGCATCAGCTGACGTCACCGCACGACGTCACGTGGTCAGATTTTCAAAAATTTTTTTTTGTTTTTCGTCATTATCTGTGTTCTTGGAGAAAGTAGAACGCTGAAAATGGTCACGTGATTATCTGTTGACGTCACCGCACGACGTCACGTGGTCAGATTTTCAAAAATTTTTTTTTTGTTTTCGTCAATTTCTCAGTTTTTGGAGAAAGTAGAACGCTGAAAATGGTCACGCGAACATCTGCAGACGTTACCGCACGACGTCACGTGGTTAGATTTTCAAAAATTTTTTTTTTGTTTTTCGTCAATATCTTTGTTTTTGGAAGAAGTAAAACGCTGAAAATGATCACGTGGGCATCAGCTGACGTCACCGCACGACGTCACGTGGTCAGATTTTCAAAAATTTTTGTTTTGTTTTTCGTCAATTTCTCTGTTCCCGGAAAGGGTAGGACGCTGAAAATAGTCACGTGGGCATCTGCTGACGTCACCGCACGACGTCACGTGGTCAGATTTTCAAAAATTTTTTTATTTTTCGTTAATATTTCTGTTTCTGGAGAAAATAAAACGCTGAAAATAGTTACGTGGGCATTTTCTGATGTCACTGCACGACGTCACGTGGTCAGATTTTCAAAAATTTTTTTTTCGCTTTTCGTCAACATCTTCGTTTCCGGGAAAAGTAGGACGCTAAAAATAATCACGTGATTATCTGCTGACGTCACCGCACGACGTCACGAGGTCAGATTTTCAAAAATTTTTTTTTTTGTTTTTCGTCAATATCTCTGCCTCTGGAAGAAATAAAACGCTGAAAATTGTTACGTGGGCATCTGCTGACGTCACCGCACAATGATACGTTAACAGATTTTCAAAAATTTTTTTTTGTTTTTTTGTCAATATCTTCGTTTTTGGAAGAAATAAAACGCTGAAAATGATCACGTGAGCATCTGCTGACGTCACCGCACGACGTCACGTGGTCAGATTTTCAAACATTTTTTTTTTCTTTTTTTTCGTTAATATTTCTGTTTCTGGAGAAAATAAAACGCTGAAAATAGTTACGTGGGCATCAGCTGACGTCACCGCACGACGTCACGTGTTCAGATTAAAAAAAATTTTTTTTTCGTTTTTTGTCAATATTTCCGCCTTTGGAAAAAATAGAACGTTGAAAATGGTCGCGTGTGCATCTGCTGACGTCACCGCATGACGTTACGTGGTTAGATTAAAAAAAATTTTTTTTCCGTTTTTCGTCAATATTTCCGTTTCTGGAGAAGTTAGGACGCTGAAAATAGTCACGTGGGCATCTGCTGACGTCACCGCACGACGTCACGTAGTCAGATTCAATAAAATTATTTTTTTGTTTTTCGGTAATATCTCCGCTTCTGAAGGAGGTAAGACGCTGAAAATGGTCACGTGGGCATCTGCTGACGTCACCGCACGACGTCACGTGGTCAGATTTTCAAAAATTATTGTTTTGTTTTTCGTCAATTTCTCTGTACCCGGAAAGGGTAGGACGCTGAAAATTGTCACGTGGGCATCTGCTGACGTCACCGCACGACGTCACGTTGCCAAATTTTTAAAAATTTTTATTTGTTTTTTGTCAATATTTTTGCTTCTGGTGAAAATAGAACGCTGAAAATAATCACGTAGGCATCTGCTGACGTCACCGCACGAAGATTTGTTGCCAGATTTACAAAAACTTTTTTTCGTTTTTTGTCAATATCTCTGCTTCTGGTGAAGGTAAAACGCTGAAAATAGTCACGTGGGCATCAGCTGACGTCACCGCACGATGATTCTTTGCCAGATTTTGAAAAATTATTTTTTCGTTTTTCGTCAATATCTCCACCTCTGGAGAAGTTAGAACGCTGAAAATAGTCACGTGGGCATCTGCTGACGTCACCACACGACGTTACGTGGTCAAATTTTCAAAAATTTTTTTTTTGTTTTTCGTCAATATTTTCGCCACTGGAAAATTTAGGACGCTGAAAATAGTCACGTGGGCATCTGCTGACGTCACCGCACGACGTCACGTAGTCAGATTTAATAAAATTATTTTTTTGTTTTTCGGTAATATCTCCGCCCCTGGAAGAAGTAAGACGCTGAAAATGGTCACGTGGGCATCTGCTGACGTCACCGCACGACGTCACGTGGTCAGATTTTCAAAAATTTTTGTTTTGTTTTTCGTCAATTTCTCTGTTCCCGGAAAGGGTAGGACGCTGAAAATAGTCACGTGGGCATCTGCTGACGTCACCGCACGACGTCACGTTGCCAAATTTTTAAAAATTTTTATTCGTTTTTTGTAAATATCTCTGCTTCTGGTGAAGGTAGAACGCTGAAAATAATCACGTAGGCATCTGCTGACGTCACCGCACGAAGATTTGTTGCCAGATTTTCAAAAATTTTTTTTTCGTTTTTTCTCTATATCTTTGTTTCTGGTAGCGGTAAAGCGCTGAAAATGGTCACGTGGGCATCTGCTGACGTCACCGCACGACGTCACGTGGTCAGATTTTCAAAAATTTTTTTTTCGTTTTTCGTCAATATCTCCACCTCTGAAGAAGTTAGGACGCTGAAAATAGTCACGTGGGCATCTGCTGACGTCACCACACGACGTTACGTGGTCAAATTTTCAAAAATTATTTTTTCGGTTTTCGTCAATATTTCCGCTTCTGGAAAATTTAGGACGCTGAAAATAATCACGTGGGCATTTGCTGACGTCACCGCACAATGATACGTTAACAGATTTTAAAAAATTTTTTTTTCGTTTTTTGTCAATATCTCTGCTTCTGGTGGAAATAAAACGCTAAAAATTGTTACGTGAACATCTGCTGACGTCACCGCACAATGATTTGTTGTCAGATTTTCACAAATTTTTCTTTCGTTTTTTCTTTATATCTTTGTTTTTGGTGGAAGTAGAACGCTGAAAATGGTCACGTGGAAATCTGCTGACGTCACCGCACAACGTCACGTGGTCAGATTTTTAAACATTTTTTTTTTTTTTTTGTTAATATTTCTGTTTCTGGAAAAAATAAAACGCTGAAAATAGTCACGTGGGCATCAGCTGACGTCACCGCACGACGTCACGTGGTCAGATTAAAAAAAATTTTATCTTCCGTTTTTCGTCAATATCTTAGTTTCTGGAGAGGGTGAAGCGCTGAAAATGGTTACGTTAGCATTTTTTGACGTCACCGCACGACGTCACGTGGTCAAATTTAAAAAAATTTTTATTTCGTTTTTTGCCAATATCTCCGCCCCTGGAAAAAATAGAATGTTGAAAATGGTCGCGTGTGCATCTGCTGACGTCACCGCATGACGTTACGTGGTTAGATTAAAAAAAATTTTTTTTCCGTTTTTTGTCAATATCTCCGCCTCTGGAGTAGTTAGGACGCTGAAAATAGTCAAGTGGGCATCTGCTGACGTCACCGCACGACGTCACGTAGTCAGATTTAATAAAATTTTTTTTTTGTTTTTCGGTAATATCTCCGCCCCTGGAAGAAGTAAGACGCTAAAAATGGTCACGTGGGCATCTGCTGACGTCACCGCACGACGTCACGTGGTCAGATTTTTAAAAATTTTTGTTTTGTTTTTCGTCAATATCTCTGTTCCGGAAGGGTAGACGCTGAAAATAGTCACGTGGGCATCTGCTGACGTCACCGCACGACGTCGTTGCCAAATTTTCAAAATTTTTTTCGTTTTTGTAAATATCTCTGCTTCTGGTGAAGGTAGAACGCTGAAAATAATCACGTAGGCATCTGCTGACGTCACCGCACGAAAATTTGTTGCCAGATTTTCAAAATTTTTCGTTTTTTAATATCTTTGTTTCTGGTAGCGGTAAAGCGCTGAAAATGGTCACGTGGGCATTTGCTGACGTCACCGCACGACGTCACGTGGTCAGATTTTCAAAATTTTATTTTTTTATTTTTCGTTAATATTTCTGTTTCTGGAGAAAATAAAACGCTGAAAATAGTTACGTGGGCATTTTCTGATGTCACTGCACGACGTCACGTGGTCAGATTTTAAAAAATTTTTTTCGTTTTTCGTCAATATCTTCGTTCTGGAAAAGTAGACGCTAAAAAGTCACGTGGGCATCTGCTGACGTCACCGCACGACGTTACGTGGTCAAATTTTCAAAAATTTTTTTTCGTTTTTGTCAATATTTTCGCCACTGGAAAACGTAGGACGCTGAAAATAGTCACGTGGGCATCTGCTGACGTCACCGCACGACGTTACGTGGTCAGATTTTCAAAAATTTTTTTTTCGATTTTTGTCAATATTTCCGCCTCTGGAAAATTTAGGACGCTGAAAATAGTCACGTGGGCATTTGCTGACGTCACCGCACAATGATACGTTAACAGATTTTAAAAAATTTTTTTTTTGTTTTTTGTTAATATCTCTGCTTCTGGTGGAAATAAAACGCTAAAAATTGTTACGTGAACATCTGCTGACGTCACCGCACAATGATTTGTTGTCAGATTTTCACAAATTTTTTTTTCGTTTTTTCTTTATATCTTTGTTTCTGGTAGAAGTAGAACGCTGAAAATGGTCACGTGGAAATCTGCTGACGTCACCGCACAACGTCACGTGGTCAGATTTTTAAAAATTTTTTTTTTTTTGTTAATATTTCTGTTTCTGGAGAAAATAAAACGCTGAAAATAGTCACGTGGGCATCAGCTGACGTCACCGCACGACGTCACGTGGTCAGATTTTCAAAAATTTTTTTCGTTTTCGTCAATATCTTAGTTTCTGGAGAGGTGAACGCTGAAAATGGTTACGTGGGCATCTTTTGACGTCACCGCACGTCACGTGGTCAAATTAAAAAAATTTTTTTCGTTTTTTGTCAATATATCTCGCCTCTGGTGAAAATAGAACGCTGAAAATGGTCACGTGGGCATCTGCTGACGTCACCGCATGACGTTACGTGGTTAGATTAAAAAAAATTTTTTTTCCGTTTTTTGTCAATATCTCCGCCTCTGGAGTAGTTAGGACGCTGAAAATAGTCAAGTGGGCATCTGCTGACGTCACCGCACGACGTCACGTAGTCAGATTTAATAAAATTTTTTTTTTGTTTTTCAGTAATATTTCCGCCCCTGGAAGAAGTAAGACGCTGAAAATGGTCACGTGGGCATCTGCTGACGTCACCGCACGACGTCACGTGGTCAGATTTTCAAAAATTTTTGTTTTGTTTTTCGTCAATTTCTCTGTTCCCGGAAAGGGTAGGACGCTGAAAATAGTCACGTGGGCATCTGCTGACGTCACCGCACGACGTCACGTGTTCAGATTTAAAAAAATTTTTTCTTCCGTTTTTCGTCAATATCTTTGTTTCTGGAGAGGGTGAAGCGCTGAAAATGGTTACGTGAGCATCTTTTGACGTCACCGCACGACGTCACGTGATCAAATTAAAAAAAATTTTTTTTTCGTTTCTTGTCAATATCTCCGCCCCTGAAAAAAATAGAACGTTGAAAATGGTCGGAAGTGCATCTGCTGACGTCACCGCACGACGTTCGTTAGATTAAAAAAATTTTTTTTTGTTTTTTCGTCAATATCTCCGTTCTGGAGAAGTTAGGACGCTGAAAATAGTCACGTGGGCATTTGCTGACGTCACCGCACGACGTCGTGGTCAGATTTTCAAAATTTTTTTGTTTCGTCAATATCTCTGTTCTTGAAGAAAGTAGAACGCTGAAAATGGTCACGTGGGCATCTGCTGACGTCACCGCACGACGTCACGTGGTCAAATTTTCAAAAATTTTTTTTTCGTTTTTCGTCAATATCTTCGTTTTTGGAAGAAGAAAAACGCTGAAAATGATCACGTGGGCATCTGCTGACGTCACCGCACGACGTCACGTGGTCAGATTTTCAAAAAATTTTTTTTGTTTTCGTCAATATCTCTGTTTTGGAGAAAGTAGAACGCTGAAAATGGTCACGTGGGCATCTGCTGACGTCACCGCACGACGTCACGTGGTCAGATTTTCAAAATTTTTTTTTTGTTTTCGTCAATATCTTTGCTTTGGAAGAAGTAAAACGCTGAAAATGATCACGTGGGCATCTGCTGACGTCACCGCACGTCACGTGGTCAGATTTTCAAAATTTTTTTTGTTTTTCGTCAATATCTCTGTTCCCGGAAAGGGTAGGACGCTGAAAATAGTCACGTGGGCATCTGCTGACGTCACCGCACGACGTCACGTGGTCAGATTTTCAAAAATTTTTTTTTTTCGTTAATATCTTCTGTTTCTGGAGAAAATAAAACGCTGAAAATAGTCACGTGGGCATTTGCTGACGTCACCGCACGACGTCACGTGGTCAGATTTTCAAAAATTTTTTGTTTTCAATATCTTCGTTTCTGGGAAAAGTAGGACGCTAAAAATGTCACGTGGGCATCTGCTGACGTCACCGCACGACGTCACGTGGTCAGATTTTCAAAAATTTTTTTTTTGTTTTCGTCAATATCTCTGCTTCTGGAAGAAATAAAACGCTGAAAATTGTTACGTGGGCATCTGCTGACGTCACCGCACAATGATACGTTGCCAGATTTTCAAAAAATTTTTTTTTGTTTTTGTCAATATCTTCGTTTTGGAAGAAATAAAACGCTGAAAATGATCACGTGGGCATCTGCTGACGTCACCGCACGACGTCACGTGGTCAGATTTTCAAAATTTTTTTCTTTTTTGTCAATATTTCTGCTTCTGGAAAATAAAACGCTGAAAATAGTTACGTGGGCATCTGCTGACGTCACCGCACGACGTCACGTGTTCAGATTTTAAAAAATTTTTTCGTTTTTGTCAATATTTCCGCCTTTGGAAAAAATAGAACGCTGAAAATGGTCACGTGGGCATCTGCTGACGTCACCGCACGACGTTACGTGGTTAGATTTAAAAAATTTTTTCGTTTTTCGTCAATATTTCCGTTTCTGGAAGTTAGAACGCTGAAAATAGTCACGTGGGCATCTGCTGACGTCACCGCACGACGTCACGTTGTCAGATTCAAAAAATTTTTTTGTTTTTCGTCAATATCTCTGCTTCTGAAGGAGGTAAGACGCTGAAAATGGTCACGTGGGCATCTGCTGACGTCACCGCACGACGTCACGTGGTCAGATTTTCAAAAATTTTTTTTGTTTTTGTCAATATCTCTGTCCCGGAAAGGGTAGAACGCTGAAAATTGTCACGTGGGCATCTGCTGACGTCACCGCACGACGTCGTCGTTGCCAGATTTTCAAAAATTTTTTTGTTTTTTGTCAATATCTTTGCTTCTGGTGAAATAGAACGCTGAAAATAATCACGTGGGCATCTGCTGACGTCACCGCACGAAGATTTGTTGCCAGATTTTCAAAAATTTTTTTTTCGTTTTTTGTCAATATCTCTGCTTCTGGTGAAGGTAGAACGCTGAAAATAGTCACGTGGGCATCTGCTGACGTCACCGCACGATGATTCGTTGCCAGATTTTGAAAAATTATTTTTTCGTTTTTCGTCAATATCTCCGCCTCTGGAGAAGTTAGGACGCTGAAAATAGTCACGTGGGCATCTGCTGACGTCACCACACGACGTTACGTGGTCAAATTTTCAAAAATTTTTTTTTCGTTTTTCGTCAATATTTTCGCCACTGGAAAACTTAGGACGCTGAAAATAGTCACGTGGGCATCTGCTGACGTCACACGTCACGTAGTCAGATTTTCAAATTATTTTTTGTTTTTCGGTCAATATCTCCGCTTCTGGAAGAAGTAAGACGCTGAAAATGGTCACGTGGGCATCTGCTGACGTCACCGCACGACGTCACGTGGTCAGATTTTCAAAAATTTTTTTTTGTTTTTCGTCAATATCTCTGTTCCCGGAAAGGTAGGACGCTGAAAATAGTCACGTGGGCATCTGCTGACGTCACCGCACGACGTCACGTTGCCAAATTTTTAAAAATTTTTATTCGTTTTTTGTAAATATCTCTGCTTCTGGTGAAGGTAGAACGCTGAAAATAATCACGTAGGCATCTGCTGACGTCACCGCACGAAAATTTGTTGCCAGATTTTCAAAAATTTTTTCTTCGTTTTTTCTCTATATCTTTGTTTCTGGTAGCGGTAAAGCGCTGAAAATGGTCACGTGGGCATTTGCTGACGTCACCGCACGACGTCACGTGGTCAGATTTTCAAAATTTTTTCGTTTTCGTCAATATCTCTGCCCTCTGAAGAAGTAGGACGCTGAAAATAGTCACGTGGGCATCTGCTGACGTCACCACACGACGTTACGTGGTCAAATTTTCAAAAATTATTTTTTCGGTTTTCGTCAATATTTCCGCTTCTGGAAAATTTAGGACGCTGAAAATAATCACGTGGGCATTTGCTGACGTCACCGCACAATGATACGTTAACAGATTTTAAAAAATTTTTTTCGTTTTTGTCAATATCTCTGCTTCTGGTGAAATAAAACGCTAAAAATTGTCACGTGGGCATCTGCTGACGTCACCGCACGATGATTTGTTGTCAGATTTTCACAAATTTTTCTTTCGTTTTTTCTTTATATCTTTGTTTTTGGTGGAAGTAGAACGCTGAAAATGGTCACGTGGACATCTGCTGACGTCACACAACGTCACGTGGTCAGATTTTTAAAAATTTTTTTTTTTTTTTTTGTCAATATTTCTGCTTCTGGAAAAAGTAGAACGCTGAAAATAGTCACGTGGGCATCTGCTGACGTCACCGCACGACGTCACGTGGTCAGATTAAAAAAAATTTTTTTTTCGTTTTTCGTCAATATCTTAGCTTCTGGAGAGGGTGAACGCTGAAAATGGTCACGTGGGCATTTGCTGACGTCACCGCACGACGTCACGTGGTCAAATTTAAAAAATTTTTTTTCGTTTTTCCCAATATCTCCGCCCTGGAAAAAATAGAACGCTGAAAATGGTCACGTGGGCATCTGCTGACGTCACCGCATGACGTCACGTGGTCAGATTAAAAATTTTTTCGTTTTTTGTCAATATCTCCGCCTCTGGAAAAGTTAGGACGCTGAAAATAGTCAAGTGGGCATCTGCTGACGTCACCGCACAACGTCACGTGGTCAGATTTTTAAACATTTTTTTTTTTTTTTTGTTAATATTTCTGTTTCTGGAGAAAATAAAACGCTGAAAATAGTCACGTGGGCATCTGCTGACGTCACCGCACGACGTCACGTGGTCAGATTTTCAAAAATTTTTTTTCGTTTTCGTCAATATCTTAGTTTCTGGAGAGGGTGAAGCGCTGAAAATAGTCACGTGGGCATCAGCTGACGTCACCGCACGATGATTTTTTGCCAGATTTTAAAAATTTTTTTTCGTTTCGTCAATATCTCCGCCTCTGGAGAAGTTAGGACGCTGAAAATAGTCACGTGGGCATCTGCTGACGTCACCGCACGACGTTACGTGGTCAGATTTTCAAAAATTTTTTTTTCGTTTTTCGTCAATATTTTCGCCTCTGGAAAAGTAGAACGCTGAAAATGGTCACGTGGGCATCTGCTGACGTCACCGCACGACGTTACGTGGTCAGATTTTCAAAAATTTTTTTCGTTTTTCGTCAATATTTCCGCCTCTGGAAAGTTAGAACGCTGAAAATAGTCACGTGGGCATCTGCTGACGTCACCGCACAATGATACGTTGCCAGATTTTAAAAAATTTTTTTTGTTTTTTGTCAATATCTCTGCTTCTGGTGGAAATAAAACGCTAAAAATTGTCACGTGGGCATCTGCTGACGTCACCGCACGATGATTTGTTGTCAGATTTTCAAAAATTTTTTTGTTTTTCTTTATATCTTTGCTTCTGGTGGAAGTAGAACGCTGAAAATGGTCACGTGGGCATCTGCTGACGTCACCGCACGACGTCACGTGGTCAGATTTAAAAATTTTCGTTTTTCGTCAATATCTTGTTTCTGGAAGGGTGAACGCTGAAAATGGTCACGTGGGCATCTGCTGACGTCACCGCACGACGTCACGTGGTCAGATTTTCAAAAATTTTTTTCGTTTTTGTCAATATCTCCGCCTGGAAAAAGTAGAACGCTGAAAATGGTCACGTGGGCATCTGCTGACGTCACCGCACGACGTTACGTGGTCAGATTAAAAAAATTTTTTTGTTTTTGTCAATATCTCCGCCTCTGGAGAAGTTAGGACGCTGAAAAGTCACGTGGGCATCTGCTGACGTCACCGCACGACGTCACGTTGTCAGATTTAAAAAATTTTTTTTGTTTTTGTCAATTTTCTGCCCCTGGAAGAAGTAAGACGCTGAAAATGGTCACGTGGGCATCTGCTGACGTCACCGCACGACGTCACGTGGTCAGATTTTCAAAAATTTTTTTTTTTTTTTTCGTCAATATCTCTGTTTCTGGAAAGGGTAGGACGCTGAAAATAGTCACGTGGGCATCTGCTGACGTCACCGCACGACGTCACGTGTTCAGAATTTAAAATTTTTTTTCGTTTTCGTCAATATCTTGCTTTCTGGAGAGGGTGAACGCTGAAAATGGTCACGTGGGCATCTGCTGACGTCACCGCACGACGTCACGTGGTCAGATTTTAAAAATTTTTTTCGTTTTTTGTCAATATCTCCGCTCCTGGAAAAAATAGAATGTTTAAAATGGTCGCGTGTGCATTTGCTGACGTCACCGCATGACGTTACGTGGTTAGATTAAAAAAATTTTTTTGTTTTTGTCAATATCTCCGCCTCTGGAGTAGTTAGGACGCTGAAAATAGTTAAGTGGGCATCTGCTGACGTCACCGCACGACGTCACGTAGTCAGATTTAATAAAATTTTTTTTTTGTTTTTCGGTAATATCTCCGCCCCTGGAAGAAGTAAGACGCTAAAAATGGTCACGTGGGCATCTGCTGACGTCACGACGTCACGTGGTCAGATTTTCAAAAATTTTTTTTGTTTTTCGTCAATATCTCTGTTCCCGGAAAGGTAGGACGCTGAAAATGGTCACGTGGGCATCTGCTGACGTCACCGCACGACGTCACGTTGCCAGATTTTCAAAAATTTTTTTCGTTTTTGTCAATATCTGCTTCTGGTGAAGGTAGAACGCTGAAAATAATCACGTGGGCATCTGCTGACGTCACCGCACGATTTGTTGCCAGATTTTCAAAAATTTTTTTCGTTTTTTGTCAATATCTTTGCTTCTGGTAGGGTAAACGCTGAAAATGGTCACGTGGGCATCTGCTGACGTCACCGCACGACGTCACGTGGTCAACAAAATTTTTTTTTTTTTTTTTCGTCAATATTTCTGTTTCTGGAGAAAGTAAAACGCTGAAAATAGTCACGTGGGCATCTGCTGACGTCACCGCACGACGTCACGTGGTCAGATTTTAAAAAATTTTTTTTACGTTTTTCGTCAATATCTTCGTTCTGGAAAAGTAGACGCTAAAAATAGTCACGTGGGCATCTGCTGACGTCACCGCACGACGTTACGTGGTCAGATTTTCAAAATTTTCGTTTTTCGTCAATATTTTCGCCACTGGAAAACTTAGGACGCTGAAAATAGTCACGTGGGCATCTGCTGACGTCACCGCACGACGTCACGTGGTCAGATTTTCAAAAATTTTTTTCGTTTTTGTCAATATTTCCGCCTCTGGAAAATTTAGGACGCTGAAAATAGTCACGTGGGCATCTGCTGACGTCACCGCACAATGATACGTTGCCAGATTTTCAAAAATTTTTTTTTTGTTTTTTGTCAATATCTCTGCTTCTGGTGGAAATAGAACGCTAAAAATTGTCACGTGGGCATCTGCTGACGTCACCGCACGATGATTTGTTGTCAGATTTTCAAAATTTTTTTTCGTTTTTTTCAATATATCTTTGCTTCTGGTAGAAGTAGAACGCTGAAAATGGTCACGTGGAAATCTGCTGACGTCACCGCACAACGTCACGTGGTCAGATTTTTAAACATTTTTTTTTTGTTAATATTTCTGTTTCTGGAGAAAATAAAACGCTGAAAATAGTCACGTGGGCATCAGCTGACGTCACCGCACGACGTCACGTGGTCAGATTTAAAAAAATTTTTTCTTCCGTTTTTCGTCAATATCTTAGTTTCTGGAGAGGGTGAAGCGCTGAAAATAGTCACGTGGGCATCTGCTGACGTCACCGCACGACGTAACGTGGTCAAATTTTCAAAAATTTTTTTCGTTTTTGTCAATATCTCCGCTTCTGGAAAAAGTAGAACGCTGAAAATGGTCACGTGGGCATCTGCTGACGTCACCGCACGACGTCACGTGGTCAGATTTTCAAAAATTTTTTTCGTTTTTGTCAATATCTCGCCTCTGGAAAAGTTAGGACGCTGAAAATGGTCACGTGGGCATCTGCTGACGTCACCGCACGACGTCACGTGGTCAGATTTAAAAAATTTTTTTGTTTTTCATGTAATATTTCCGCCCCTGGAAGAAGTAAGACGCTGAAAATGGTCACGTGGGCATCTGCTGACGTCACCGCACGACGTCACGTGGTCAGATTTTCAAAATTTTTTTTTGTTTTCGTCAATATCTCTGTTCCTGGAAGAGGGTAGGACGCTGAAAATGGTCACGTGGGCATCTGCTGACGTCACCGCACGACGTCACGTGTTCAGATTTAAAAAATTTTTTTCGTTTTTCGTCAATATCTTTGCTTCTGGAGAGGGTGAACGCTGAAAATGGTCACGTGGGCATCTGCTGACGTCACCGCACGACGTCACGTGGTCAAATTTTCAAAAATTTTTTTCGTTTTTGTCAATATCTCCGCCCCTGGAAAAAATAGAACGTTGAAAATGGTCGCGTGTGCATCTGCTGACGTCACCGCACGACGTCACGTGGTCAGATTTTAAAAATTTTTTTTTGTTTTCGTCAATATCTCCGTTCTGGAAGTTAGGACGCTGAAAATAGTCACGTGGGCATTTGCTGACGTCACCGCACGACGTCACGTGGTCAGATTTTCAAAAATTTTTCTTTTGTTTTCGTCAATTTTTCCGTTTTTGAAGAAAGTAGAACGCTGAAAATGGTCACGTGAACATCTGCAGACGTCACCGCACGACGTCACGTGGTCAGATTTTCAAAAATTTTTTTTCGTTTTTCGTCAATATCTTCGCTTTTGGAAGAAGAAAGACGCTGAAAATGGTCACGTGGGCATCTGCTGACGTCACCGCACGACGTCACGTGGTCAGATTTTCAAAATTTTTTTTTTTTTTCGTCAATATTTCTGCTTCTGGAGAAAATAAAACGCTGAAAATGGTCACGTGGGCATCTGCTGACGTCACCGCACGACGTCACGTGGTCAGATTTAAAAAATTTTTTCGTTTTTTGTCAATATCTCGCCCCTGGAAAAAATAGAACGCTGAAAATGGTCACGTGGGCATCTGCTGACGTCACCGCACGACGTCACGTGGTCAGATTAAAAAAATTTTTTCGTTTTTTGTCAATATCTTCGCTTCTGGAGAAGTTAGGACGCTGAAAATGGTCACGTGGGCATCTGCTGACGTCACCGCACGACGTCACGTGGTCAGATTTAAAAAAATTTTTTTTTGTTTTTCGTCAATATCTCGCCCTGAAGGAGGTAAGACGCTGAAAATGGTCACGTGGGCATCTGCTGACGTCACCGCACGACGTCACGTGGTCAGATTTTCAAAAATTTTTGTTTTGTTTTTCGTCAATATCTCTGTTCTGGAAAGGGTAGGACGCTGAAAATAGTCACGTGGGCATCTGCTGACGTCACCGCACGACGTCACGTGGTCAGATTTTCAAAAATTTTTTTTGTTTTTCGTCAATATCTCTGTTCCTGGAAAGGTAGGACGCTGAAAATAGTCACGTGGGCATCTGCTGACGTCACCGCACGACGTCGTGTTCAGATTTAAAAAATTTTTTTCGTTTTTCGTCAATATCTTTGCTTCTGGAGAGGGTGAACGCTGAAAATGGTCACGTGGGCATCTGCTGACGTCACCGCACGACGTCACGTGGTCAAATTAAAAAAAATTTTTTTTTCGTTTCTTGTCAATATCTCCGCCCCTGAAAAAAATAGAACGTTGAAAATGGTCGGAAGTGCATCTGCTGACGTCACCGCATGACGTTACGTGGTTAGATTAAAAAAAATTTTTCTTTTGTTTTTCGTCAATATCTCCGTATCTGGAGAAGTTAGGACGCTGAAAATAGTCACGTGGGCATTTGCTGACGTCACCGCACGACGTCACGTGGTCAGATTTTCAAAAATTTTTTTTTTGTTTTCGTCAATTTCTCAGTTCTTGAAGAAAGTAGAACGCTGAAAATGGTCACGTGAACATCTGCAGACGTTACCGCACGACGTCACGTGGTCAAATTTTCAAAAATTTTTTTTGTTTTTTCGTCAATATCTTCGTTTTTGGAAGAAGTAAAACGTTGAAAATGATCACGTGAGCATCTGCTGACGTCACCGCACGACGTCACGTAGTCGAATTTTCAAAAATTTTTTTTTTTGTTTTTCGTCAATATTTCTGCTTTGGAGAAAATAAAACGCTGAAAATAGTCACGTGGGCATCTGCTGACGTCACCGCACGACGTCACGTGTTCAGATTTAAAAAAATTTTTTTTTCGTTTTTTGTCAATATCTCAGCCCCTGGAAAAAATAGAACGTTGAAAATGGTCGCGTGTGCATCTGCTGACGTCACCGCATGACGTTACGTGGTTAAATTAAAAAAAATTTTTTTCCGTTTTTTGTCAATATTTCCGTTTCTGGAGAAGTTAGGACGCTGAAAATAATCACGTGGGCATCTGCTGACGTCACCGCACGACGTCACGTAGTCAGATTTAATAAAATTATTTATATGTTTTTCGGTAATATCTCCGCCCCTGAAGGAGGTAAGACGCTGAAAATGGTCACGTGGGCATCTGCTGACGTCACCGCACGACGTCACGTGGTCAGATTTTCAAAAATTTTTGTTTTGTTTTTCGTCAATATCTCTGTTCCTGGAAGGGTAGACGCTGAAAATGGTCACGTGGGCATCTGCTGACGTCACCGCACGACGTCGTTGCCAAATTTTAAAAATTTTTTTTCGTTTTTTGTCAATATCTTTGCTTCTGGTGAAAATAGAACGCTGAAAATGGTCACGTGGGCATCTGCTGACGTCACCGCACGACGTTTGTTGCCAGATTTTCAAAAATTTTTTCGTTTTTGTCAATATTTCTGCTTCTGGTGAAGGTAGAACGCTGAAAATGGTCACGTGGGCATCTGCTGACGTCACCGCACGATGATTTTTTGCCAGATTTTCAAAAATTTTTTTTCGTTTTTCGTCAATATCTCTGCCTCTGGAGAAGTTAGAACGCTGAAAATGGTCACGTGGGCATCTGCTGACGTCACCGCACGACGTCACGTGGTCAGATTTTCAAAATTTTTTTGTTTTTGTCAATATCTTCGCCTCTGGAAAAGGTAGGACGCTGAAAATGGTCACGTGGGCATCTGCTGACGTCACCGCACGACGTCACGTGGTCAGATTTTCAAAAATTTTTTTTTTGTTTTCGTCAATTTCTTCGTTTTGGAGAAAGTAGAACGCTGAAAATGGTCACGTGGGCATCTGCTGACGTCACCGCACGACGTCACGTGGTCAGATTTTCAAAAATTTTTTTTCGTTTTTCGTCAATATCTTCGCTTTGGAAAAAATAGGACGCTGAAAATGGTCACGTGGGCATCTGCTGACGTCACCGCACGACGTCACGTGGTCAGATTTTAAAAATTTTTTTTTTTTTTCGTCAATATCTCTGCTTCTGGAGAGGGTAGAACGCTGAAAATGGTCACGTGGGCATCTGCTGACGTCACCGCACGACGTCACGTGGTCAGATTTAAAAAATTTTTTTTTTTTCGTCAATATCTCCGCTTCTGGAGAAGGTAGACGCTGAAAATGGTCACGTGGGCATCTGCTGACGTCACCGCACGACGTCACGTGGTCAAATTTTCAAAATTTTTTTTGTTTTTCGTCAATATCTCTGCTTCTGGAAAGGGTAGGACGCTGAAAATAGTCACGTGGGCATCTGCTGACGTCACCGCACGACGTCACGTTGTCAGATTTTAAAAATTTTTTTTGTTTTTTGTCAATATCTCTGCTGGTGAAGGTAAAACGCTGAAAATAGTCACGTGGGCATCTGCTGACGTCACCGCACGACGTCACGTGGTCAGATTTTCAAAAATTTTTTTTTGTTTTTGTCAATATCTCTGCTTCTGGAGAAGTTAGGACGCTGAAAATGGTCACGTGGGCATCTGCTGACGTCACCGCACGACGTCACGTGGTCAGATTTTCAAAAATTTTTTTCGTTTTTCGTCAATATTTCCGCTTCTGGAAAAGGTAGACGCTGAAAATAGTCACGTGGGCATCTGCTGACGTCACCGCACGACGTCACGTGGTCAGATTTTCAAAAATTTTTTTTTGTTTTCGTCAATATTTCCGTTTGAAGAAGAAGTAGAACGCTGAAAATGGTCACGTGGGCATCTGCTGACGTCACCGCACGACGTCACGTGGTCAGATTTTCAAAAATTTTTTTGTTTTTCGTCAATATTTCTGCTTCTGGAAAAAGTAAAACGCTGAAAATGGTCACGTGAGCATCTGCTGACGTCACCGCACGACGTCACGTGGTCAGATTTTAAAAAATTTCATTTTCGTTTTTTGTCAATATCTTCTTTTCTGGAAGAAGTAGAACGCTGAAAATAATCACGTGGGCATCTGCTGACGTCACCGCACGACGTCACGTGGTCAGATTTTCAAAAATTTCCTTTTCGTTTTTCGTCAATATTTCTGTTTCTGGAGAGAATAGAACGCTGAAAATGGTCACGTGGGCATCTGCTGACGTCACCGCACGACGTCACGTGGTCAGATTTTCAAAAATTTTTTTTTTTTTCGTCAATATTTTTTTCTGGAATAAAACGCTGAAAATGGTCACGTGGGCATCTGCTGACGTCACCGCACGACGTCACGTGGTCAGATATTCAAAAATTTTTTTTTCGTTTTTCGTCAATATCTTCGTTTTTGGAAGAAGTAAAACGCTGAAAATAGTCACGTGGGCATCAGCTTACGTCACCGCACGACGATTCGTTGCCAGATTTTCAAAAATTTTTTTTTGTTTTCGTCAATATCTCCGCCTCTGGAGAAGTAGGACGCTGAAAATAGTCACGTGGGCATCTGCTGACGTCACCGCACGACGTCACGTGGTCAGATTTTCAAAAATTTTTTTTCGTTTTTCGTCAATATTTCCGCTTCTGGAAGAATAGGACGCTGAAAATAGTCACGTGGGCATCTGCTGACGTCACCGCACGACGTCACGTGGTCAGATTTTCAAAATTTTTTTCGTTTTCGTCAATATCCGCTTCTGGAAAAGTAGAACGCTGAAAATGGTCACGTGGGCATCTGCTGACGTCACCGCACGACGTCACGTGGTCAGATTTTCAAAAATTTTTTTTTTTTTCGTCAATATTTCTGCTTCTGGAGAGATAGAACGCTGAAAATGGTCACGTGGGCATCTGCTGACGTCACCGCACGACGTCACGTGGTCAGATTTTCAAAATTTTTTGTTTTTTGTCAATATTTTCGTTTTGGAAGTAAACGCTGAAAATGGTCACGTGGGCATCTGCTGACGTCACCGCACGACGTCACGTGGTCAGATTTAAAAAATTTTTTTTTGTTTTTCGTAATATATTCCGCTTCTGGAAGAGGTAAGACGCTGAAAATGGTCACGTGGGCATCTGCTGACGTCACCGCACGACGTCACGTGGTCAGATTTTCAAAATTTTTTTGTTTTCGTCAATATCTCGCTTCTGGAGAAGTAGAACGCTGAAAATGGTCACGTGGGCATCTGCTGACGTCACCGCACGACGTCACGTGGTCAGATTTTCAAAAATTTTTTTTTTTTTCGTCAATATCTCCGCTCTGGAGGAGATAGACGCTGAAAAATGGTCACGTGGGCATCTGCTGACGTCACCGCACGACGTCACGTGGTCAAATTTTCAAAAATTTTTTTTTGTTTTTGTCAATATCTCGCTTTTGGAGAAAGTAGAACGCTGAAAATGGTCACGTGGGCATCTGCTGACGTCACCGCACGACGTCACGTGGTCAGATTAAAAATTTTTTCGTTTTTGTCAATATCTCCGCCCTTGGAAAAGGTAGAACGCTGAAATGGTCACGTGGGCATCTGCTGACGTCACCGCACGACGTACGTGGTCAGATTTTCAAAAATTTTTTTTTGTTTTTCGTCAATATCTCCGTTCTGGAGAAGTAGGACGCTGAAAAATGTCACGTGGGCATCTGCTGACGTCACCGCACGACGTCACGTGGTCAGATTTTCAAAATTTTTTTGTTTTCGTCAATATCTCGCTTCTGGAGAAAGTAGAACGCTGAAAATGGTCACGTGGGCATCTGCTGACGTCACCGCACGACGTCACGTGGTCAGATTTTCAAAAATTTTTTTGTTTTCGTCAATATCTTCGTTTTGGAAGAAGTAAAACGCTGAAAATGGTCACGTGAGCATCTGCTGACGTCACCGCACGACGTCACGTGGTCAGATTTCAAAAATTTTTTTTTTTTTCGTCAATATTTCTGTTTCTAAAATAAAACGCTGAAAATGGTCACGTGGGCATCTGCTGACGTCACCGCACGACGTCACGTGTTCAGATTTTCAAAAATTTTTTTTTTGTTTTTCGTCAATATCTTCGCTTCTGGAGAGGGTGAACGCTGAAAATGGTCACGTGGGCATCTGCTGACGTCACCGCACGACGTCACGTCAGATTTTCAAAAATTTTTCGTTTTTGTCAATATCTCCGCCCCTGGAAAAAGTAGAACGCTGAAAAATCACGTGGGCATCTGCTGACGTCACCGCACGACGTCACGTGGTCAGATTTTAAAAATTTTTTCGTTTTTGTCAATATCTTCGTTCTGGAAAAAGTAGGACGCTGAAAAATGGTCACGTGGGCATCTGCTGACGTCACCGCACGACGTCACGTGGTCAGATTTAAAAAATTTTTTTTTTGTTTTTCGTCAATATCTCCGCCCCTGGAGAAGGTAAGACGCTGAAAATGGTCACGTGGGCATCTGCTGACGTCACCGCACGACGTCACGTGGTCAGATTTTCAAAATTTTTTTTGTTTTTCGTCAATATCTCTGTTCCCGGAAAGGGTAGAACGCTGAAAATAGTCACGTGGGCATCTGCTGACGTCACCGCACGACGTCACGTGGTCAGATTTTCAAAAATTTTTTTCGTTTTTCGTCAATATCTCTGCTTCTGAAGAAAGGTAGAACGCTGAAAATAGTCACGTGGGCATCTGCTGACGTCACCGCACGACGTCACGTTGTCAAATTTTCAAAATTTTTTTTTGTTTTTGTCAATATCTCTGCTTCTGGTGAAGGTAGAACGCTGAAAATGGTCACGTGGGCATCTGCTGACGTCACCGCACGACGTCACGTTGCCAGATTTTCAAAAATTTTTTTTTCGTTTTTCGTCAATATCTCCGCCTCTGGAAGAAGTAGGACGCTGAAAATGGTCACGTGGGCATCTGCTGACGTCACCGCACGACGTCATGGTCAGATTTTCAAAAATTTTTTTCGTTTTTCGTCAATATCTTTGCCTCTGGAAAAGGTAGGACGCTGAAAATGGTCACGTGGGCATCTGCTGACGTCACCGCACGACGTCACGTGGTCAGATTTTCAAAAATTTTTTTTTTTTTTTCGTCAATATTTCTTTCTGGAAGTAAACGCTGAAAATGGTCACGTGGGCATCTGCTGTCACCGCACGACGTCACGTGGTCAGATTTTCAAAATTTTTTTGTTTTTCGTCAATATCTCGCCCCTGGAAGAAGTAAAACGCTGAAAATGGTCACGTGGGCATCTGCTGACGTTACCGCACGACGTCACGTGGTCAGATTTTAAAAAATTTTTTTTTTGTTTTTCGTCAATATTTCGCTTCTGGAAGAGGTAGGACGCTGAAAATGGTCACGTGGGCATCTGCTGACGTCACCGCACGACGTCACGTGGTCAGATTTTCAAAAATTTTTTGTTTTCGTCAATATCTCGTTTCTGGAGAAGTAGGACGCTGAAAATGGTCACGTGGGCATCTGCTGACGTCACCGCACGACGTCACGTGGTCAGATTTAAAAATTTTTTTTTTTTTCGGTAATATCTCCGCCCCTGGAGGAGATAAGACGCTGAAAATGGTCACGTGTGCATCTGCTGACGTCACCGCACGACGTCAGGTAGTCAGATTTAATAAAATTTTTTTTTTGTTTTTCGGTAATATCTCCGCCCCTGGAGGAGGTAAGACGTTGAAAATGGTCACGTGGGCATCTGCTGACGTCACCGCACGACGTCACGTGGTCAGATTTTCAAAAATTATTGTTTTGTTTTTCGTCAATATCTTCGCCCGGAAAGGGTAGGACGCTGAAAATGGTCACGTGGGCATCTGCTGACGTCACCGCACGACGTCACGTGGTCAGATTTTCAAAATTTTTTTTTTTTTTCGTCAATATCTTCGCTTTTGGAGAAAGTAGAACGCTGAAAATGGTCACGTGGGCATCTGCTGACGTCACCGCACGACGTCACGTGGTCAGATTTTCAAAAATTTTTGTTTTTCGTCAATATCTTCGTTTTGGAAGAAGTAAAACGCTGAAAATGGTCACGTGGGCATCTGCTGACGTCACCGCACGACGTCACGTGGTCAGAATTTTCAAAAATTTTTTTTGTTTTTCGTCAATATCTTGTTTCTGGAGGGTAGAACGCTGAAAATGGTCACGTGGGCATCTGCTGACGTCACCGCACGACGTCACATAGTCAGATTTAATAAAATTTGTTTTTTTTTTTTCGGTAATATCTCCGCCCTTAGAGGAGGTAAGACGCTGAAAATGGTCACGTGGGCATCTGCTGACGTCACCGCACGACGTCACGTGGTCAGATTTTCAAAAATTATTGTTTCGTTTTTCGTCAATTTCTCTGTTTCCGAAAAAGGTAGAACGCTGAAAATAGTCACGTGGGCATCTGCTGACGTCACTGCACGACGTCACGTGGTCAGATGTTCAAAATTTTTTTTTTATTTTTCGTTAATATTTCTGTTTCTGGAGAATAAAACGCTGAAAATAGTCACGTGGGCATCTGCTGACGTCACCGCACGACGTCACGTGAACACATTTTCAAAAATTTTTTTTTTCGTTTTTCGTCAATATCTGTGTTTCTGGAGAGGGTAGAACGCTGAAAATGGTCACGTGGGCATCTGCTGACGTCACCGCACGACGTCACGTGGTCAGATTTAAAAAATTTGTTTTTCGTCAATATCTCCGCCCCTGAAGGTAAGACGCTGAAAATGGTCACGTGGGCATCTGCTGACGTCACCGCACGACGTCACGTGGTCAGATTTTCAAAATTTTTTTCGTTTTCGTCAATATCTCTGTTTCTGGAAAGGTAGAACGCTGAAAATAGTCACGTGGGCATCTGCTGACGTCACCGCACGACGTCACGTTGTCAATTTTCAAAAATTTTTTTTGTTTTTTGTCAATATCTCTGCTTCTGGAGAAGTAGAACGCTGAAAATGGTCACGTGGGCATCTGCTGACGTCACCGCACGACGTTTGTTGTCAGATTTTCAAAAATTTTTTCGTTTTTGTCAATATCTCTGCTTCTGGTGAAAATAAAACGCTGAAAATAGTCACGTGGGCATCTGCTGACGTCACCGCACGACGTTCGTTGTCAGATTTTCAAAAATTTTTTTTTTCGTCAAAATCTCCGCCTCTGGAAAAGTTAGGACGCTGAAAATAGTCACGTGGGCATTTGCTGACGTCACCGCACGACGTCACGTGGTCAGATTTTCAAAAATTTTTTTTCGTTTTCGTCAATATTTCCGCTTCTGGAAAAGGTAGGACGCTGAAAATGGTCACGTGGGCATCTGCTGACGTCACCGCACGACGTCACGTGGTCAGATTTTCAAAAATTTTTTTGTTTTCGTCAATATCTCCGTTTCTGAAGAAAGTAGAACGCTGAAAATGGTCACGTGGGCATCTGCTGACGTCACCGCACGACGTCACGTGGTCAGATTTTCAAAATTTTTTTTTTTTTTCGTCAATATTTCTGTTTCTGGAGAGAATAAAACGCTGAAAATGGTCACGTGGGCATCTGCTGACGTCACCGCACGACGTCACGTGGTCAGATTTTCAAAATTTTTTTTTTCGTTTTTCGTCAATATCTTCGCTTTTGGAAGAAGTAGAACGCTGAAAATGGTCACGTGGGCATCTGCTGACGTCACCGCACGACGTCACGTGGTCAGATTTAAAAAAATTTTTTTTTGTTTTTCGTCAATATTTCCGCTTCTGGAAGGTAAGACGCTGAAAATGGTCACGTGGGCATCTGCTGACGTCACCGCACGACGTCACGTGGTCAGATTTTCAAAAATTTTTTTGTTTTCGTCAATATCTCAGTTTCTGGAGAGGTAGGACGCTGAAAATGGTCACGTGGGCATCTGCTGACGTCACCGCACGACGTCACGTGGTCAAATTTTCAAAAATTTTTTTTTCGTTTTTTGTCAATATCTCCGCCCCTGGAAAAAATAGAACGTTGAAAATGGTCGCGTGTGCATCTGCTGACGTCACCGCACGACGTTACGTGGTCAGATTAAAAAATTTTTCGTTTTTTCGTCAATATTTCCGTTTCTGGAGAAAGTAGGACGCTGAAAATGGTCACGTGGGCATCTGCTGACGTCACCGCACGACGTCACGTGGTCAGATTTTCAAAAATTTTTTTTTGTTTTTCGTCAATATCTTCGTTTCTGGAAGGGTGAACGCTGAAAATGGTCACGTGGGCATCTGCTGACGTCACCGCACGACGTCACGTGGTCAGATTTTCAAAATTTTTTTTTCGTTTTTGTCAATATCTCCGCCCCTGGAAAATAGAACGCTGAAAAATCACGTGGGCATCTGCTGACGTCACCGCATGACGTCACGTGGTCAGATTTTCAAAAATTTTTTTCCGTTTTTCGTCAATATCTCCGTATCTGGAGAAATTAGGACGCTGAAAATAGTCACGTGGGCATCTGCTGACGTCACCGCACGACGTCACGTGGTCAGATTTAAAAAAATTTTTTTTTGTTTTTCGTCAATATCTCCGTTCCTGGAGGAGGTAAGACGTTGAAAATGGTCACGTGGGCATCTGCTGACGTCACCGCACGACGTCACGTGGTCAAATTTTCAAAAATTTTTTTTTCGTTTTCGTCAATATCTTGTTTCTGGAGAGGGTAGAACGCTGAAAATGGTCACGTGGGCATCTGCTGACGTCACCGCACGACGTCACGTGGTCAGATTTAAAAAATTTTTTTTTTTTCGGTAATATCTCCGCCCTTAGAGAAGGTAAGACGCTGAAAATGGTCACGTGGGCATCTGCTGACGTCACCGCACGACGTCACGTGGTCAGATTTTCAAAAATTATTGTTTCGTTTTTCGTCAATTTCTCTGTTTCCGGAAAAGGTAGGACGCTGAAAATAGTCACGTGGGCATCTGCTGACGTCACCGCACGACGTCACGTTGCCTAATTTTTAAAAATTTTTATTTGTTTTTTGTCAATATCTCTGCTTCTGGTGAAGGTAGAACGCTGAAAATAGTCACGTGGGCATCTGCTGACGTCACCGCACGACGATCGTTGCCAGATTTTCAAAAATTTTTTTTGGTTTTTGTCAATATCTCTGCTTCTGGTGAAGGTAAAACGCTGAAAATAGTCACGTGGGCATCAGCTTACGTCACCGCACGATGATTCTTTGCCAGATTTTGAAAAATTATTTTTTTGTTTTTCGTCAATATCTCCGCCTCTGGAGAAGTTAGGACGCTGAAAATAGTCACGTGGGCATCTGCTGACGTCACCGCACGACGTCACGTGGTCAAATTTTCAAAAATTTTTTTCGTTTTCGTCAATATCTCGCATCTGGAAAATTTAGGACGCTGAAAATAGTCACGTGGGCATCTGCTGACGTCACCGCACGACGTCACGTTGCCTAATTTTTAAAAATTTTTATTTGTTTTTTGTCAATATCTCTGCTTCTGGTGAAGGTAGAACGCTGAAAATAATCACGTAGGCATCTGCTGACGTCACCGCACGAAGATTTGTTGCCAGATTTACAAAAACTTTTTTTTCGTTTTTTGTCAATATCTCTGCTTCTGGTGAAAATAAAACGCTGAAAATAGTCACGTGGGCATCAGCTTACGTCACCGCACGATGATTCTTTGCCAGATTTTGAAAAATTATTTTTTTGTTTTTCGTCAATATCTCCGCCTCTGGAGAAGTTAGGACGCTGAAAATAGTCACGTGGGCATCTGCTGACGTCACCACACGACGTTACGTGGTCAAATTTTCAAAAATTTTTTTTTCGTTTTTCGTCAATATTTCCGCATCTGGAAAATTTAGGACGCTGAAAATAGTCACGTGGGCATCTGCTGACGTCACCACGACGTTGGTCAAATTTTCAAAAATTTTTTTTTCGTTTTTCGTCAATATTTCCGCATCTGGAAAATTTAAAACGCTGAAAATAGTCACGTGAACATCAGCAGACGTCACCGCACGACGTCACGTGGTCAGATTTTCAAAAATTTTTTTTTTTTATTTTTCGTTAATATTTCTGTTTCTGGAGAGAATAAAACGCTGAAAATAGTCACGTGGGCATCTGCTGATGTCACCGCACGACGTCACGTGGTCAGATATTCAAAAATTTTTTTTTCGTTTTTTGTTAATATTTTCGTTTTTGGAAGAAGTAAAACGCTGAAAATGATCACGTGGACATCTGCTGACGTCACCGCACGACGTCAGGTAGTCAGATTTAATAAAATTTTTTTTTGTTTTTCGGTAATATTTCCGCTTCTGGAAGAGGTAAGACGCTGAAAATGGTCACGTGGGCATCTGCGGCGTCACCGCGACGTCACGTGATCAGATTTAAAATTTTTTCGTTTTTCGTCAATATCTGTGTTTCTGGAGAGGGTAGAACGCTAAAAATGGTCACGTGAACATCAGCTGATGTCACCGCACGACGTCACATAGTCAGATTTAATAAAATTTGTTTTTTTTTTTTCGGTAATATCTCCGCCCTTAGAGAAAGTAAGACGCTGAAAATGGTAACGTGGGCATCTGCTGACGTCACCGCACGACGTCACGTGGTCAGATTTTCAAAAATTATTGTTTCGTTTTTCGTCAATTTCTCTGTTTCCGGAAAAGGTAGGACGCTGAAAATAGTCACGTGGGCATCTGCTGACGTCACCGCACGACGTCACGTGGCCAGATTTTCAAAAATTATTGTTTCGTTTTTCGTCAATTTCTCTGTTTCCGGAAAAGGTAGGACATGAAAATAATTCACGTAGGCATCTGCTGACGTCTACTGAATTTGTTGCCAGATTTACAAAAACTTTTTTTTCGTTTTATGTCAATATCTCTGCTTCTGGTGAAGGTAAAACGCTGAAAATAGTCACGTGGGCATCAGCTTACGTCACCGCACGATGATTCTTTGCCAGATTTTGAAATATTATTTTTTTGTTTTTCGTCAATATCTCCGCCTCTGGAGAAGTTAGGACGCTGAAAATAGTCACGTGGGCATCTGCTGACGTCACCACACGACGTTACGTGGTCAAATTTTCAAAATTTTTTTCGTTTTTCGTCAATATTTCCGCATCTGGAAAATTTAGTGAAAATAGTCGGCCGGGCATTTGCTGTCACCACACGACGTCACGTGGTCAGATTTTCAAAATTTTTTTTTGTTTCGTCAATTCTCCGTTTTTGAAGAAAGTAGAACGCTGAAAATAATCACGTGGTATCTGCGAACGTCACCCGACGTCACGTGGTCAGATTTTCAAAAATTTTTTTTTTTTATTTTTCGTTAATATTTCTGTTTCTGGAGAGAATAAAACGCTGAAAATAGTCACGTGGGCATCTGCTGATGTCACCGCACGACGTCACGTGGTCAGATATTCAAAAATTTTTTTTTCGTTTTTTGTTAATATTTTCGTTTTTGGAAGAAGTAAAACGCTGAAAATGATCACGTGGACATCCTTTGACGTCTGCACGACGTCAGTCAGATTTAATAAAATTTTTTGTTTTTCGGTAATATTTCCGCTTCTGGAAGAGGTAAGACGCTGAAAATGGTCACGTGGGCATCTGCTGACGTCACCGCACGACGTCACGTGGTCAGATTTTCAAAAATTTTTTTTTTGTTTTCGTCAATTTCTCAGTTTTTGTAGAAGTTAGAACGCTGAAAATGGTCACGTGAACATCAGCTGACGTCACCGCACGACGTCACGTAGTCAGATTTAATAAAATTTTTTCTTTTTTTTTCGGTAATATCTCCGCTCCTGGAGGAGATAAGACGCTGAAAATGGTCACGTGTGCATCTGCTGACGTCACCGCACGACGTCACGTAGTTAAATTTTCAAAAATTTTTTTTTTGTTTTTTGTTAATATTTTCGTTTCTGGAGAGAGTAGAACGCTAAAAATGGTCACGTGGGCATTTGCTGACGTCACCGCACGACGTCACGTGGTCAGATTTTCAAAATTTTTGTTTTTGTCAATTTCTCGAGTTTTGGAGAAAAGTAGAACGCTGAAAATGGTCGTGAACATTTGCAGACGTTACCGCACGACGTCACGTGGTCAAATTAAAAAAAATTTATTTTTCGTTTTTTGTCAATATCTCCGCCCTTGGAAAAAATAGAACGTTGAAAAGGGTCGCGTGTGCATCTGCTGACGTCACCGCATGACGTTACGTGGTTAGATTAAAAAAAATTTTTCTTTTGTTTTTCGTCAATATCTCCGTATCTGGAGAAGTTAGGACGCTGAAAATAGTCACGTGGGCATTGTTGACATTACGACGTCACGTGGTCAGATTTTCAAAAATTTTTGTTTTCGTCAATTTCTCAGTTTTTGGAGAAAGTAGAACGCTGAAAATGGTCACGTGAACATCTGCAGACGTTACCGCACGACGTCACGTAATCAGATTTTCAAAAATTTTTTTTTGTTTTTTCGTCAATATCTTCGTTTTTGGAAGAAGAAAAACGCTGAAAATGATCACGTGAGCATCTGCTGACGTCACCACTACGACGTCACGTGGTCAGATTTTCAAAAATTTTTTTGTTTTCGTCAATTTCTCCGTTTGAAGAAAGTGAGCATGAAAAATATCCACGTGGTATCTGCAGACGTCTGCCGCTGACGTCACGTGGTCAGATTTTCAAAAATTTTTTATTTTCGTTAATATTTCTGTTTGGAAGACAAAACGCTGAAAATAGTCGTGGGCATCTGCTGATGTCACCGCACGACGTCACGTGGTCAGATATTCAAAAATTTTTTTCGTTTTTTGTTAATATTTTTCGTTTTTGGAAGAAGTAAAACGCTGAAATGATCACGTGGACATCTGCTGACGTCACCGCACGACGTCAGGTAGTCAGATTCAATAAATTTTTTTGTTTTTCGGTAATATTTCCGGAAGGTAAGACGCTGAAAATAGTCCGCGTGGGCATCTGCTGGCGTCACCGCACGACGTCACGTGGTCAGATTTTCAAAAATTTTTTTTGTTTCGTCAATTTCTCAGTTTTTGTAGAAGTTAGAACGCTGAAAATGGTCACGTGAACATCAGCTGACGTCACCGCACGACGTCTGGTCAGATTTAGTAAAATTTTTCTTTTTTTTTTCGTATATCTCCGCTCCTGGAGGGAGATAAGACGCTGAAAATGGTCGTGTGCATCTGCTGACGTCACCGCACGACGTCACATGGTTAAATTGTTTTTTTGTTTTTTTGTTAATATTTTTGTTTCTGGAGAGAGTAGAACGCTAAAAATGGTCACGTGGGCATTGCGTGACGTCACCACACGACGTCACGTGGTCAGATTTTCAAAAATTTTTTTTTTGTTTTTGTCAATTTCTCAGTTTTTGGAGAAGAAGTAGAACGCTGAAAATGGTCACGTGAACATTTGCAGACGTTACCGCACGACGTCACGTGGTCAAATTAAAAAAAATTTATTTTTCGTTTTTTGTCAATATCTCCGCCCTTGGAAAAAATAGAACGTTGAAAAGGGTCGCGTGTGCATCTGCTGACGTCACCGCATGACGTTACGTGGTTAGATTAAAAAAAATTTTTCTTTTGTTTTTCGTCAATATCTCCGTATCTGGAGAAGTTAGGACGCTGAAAATAGTCACGTGGGCATTTGTTGACGTCACCGCACGACGTCACGTGGTCCGGAATTTTTCAAAAATTTTTTTGTTTTCGTCAATTTCTCAGTTTTTGGAGAAGAGTAGAACGCTGAAAATGGTCACGTGAACATCTGCAGGAACATTACCACGTCACGTGGTCAGATTTTCAAAAATTTTTTTGTTTTTCGTCAATATCTTCGTTTTTGGAAGAAGAAAAACGCTGAAAATAATCACGTGAGCATCTGCTGACGTCACCGCACGACGTCACGTGGTCAGATTTTCAAAAATTTTTTTTTTGTTTTTCGTCAATATTTTAGTTTCTGGAGAGGGTGAAGCGTTGAAAATGGTTACGTGGGCATCTATTGACGTCACCGCACGACGTCACGTGGTCAAATTTTCAAAAATTTTTTTTTCGTTTTTTGTCAATATCTCCGCCCCTGGAAAAAATAGAACGTTGAAAAGAATCGCGTGTGCATCTGCTGACGTCACCGCATGACGTTACGTGGTTAGATTAAAGAAAAATTTTTTTCCGTTTTTCGTCAATATCTCCGTATCTGGAGAAATTAGGACGCTGAAAATAGTCACGTGGGCATTTGCTTACGTCACCGCACGACGTCACATAGTCAGATTTAATAAAATTTTTTTTTGTTTTTCGGTAATATCTCCGTTCCTGGAGGAGGTAAGACGTTGAAAATGGTCACGTGGGCATCTGCTGACGTCAACGCACGACGTCACGTGGTCAAATTTTCAAATTTTTCGTTTCGTCAATATCTGTGTTTCTGGAGAGAGACAGAACGCTGAAAATGGTCACGTGAACATCCTTTGATGTCACCGCACACGACGTCCGCGGGTCAGATTTAATAAAATTTTTTTTTTTCGGTAATATCTCCGCCCTTAGAAGGTAAGACGCTGAAAATGGTAACGTGGGCATCTGCTGACGTCACCGCACGACGTCACGTGGCCAGATTTTCAAAAATTATTGTTTCGTTTTTCGTCAATTTCTCTGTTTCCGGAAAAGGTAGGACGCTGAAAATAGTCACGTGGGCATCTGCTGACGTCTGCGACGTCACGTGGCGGGTTTTCAAAAATTATTGTTTCGTTTTTCGTCAATTTCTCTGTTTCCGGAAAAGGTAGGACGCTGAAAATAGTCACGTAGGCATCTGCTGACGTCACCGCACGAAGATTTGTTGCCAGATTTACAAAAACTTTTTTTTCGTTTTATGTCAATATCTCTGCTTCTGGTGAAGGTAAAACGCTGAAAATAGTCACGTGGGCATCAGCTTACGTCACCGCACGATGATTCTTTGCCAGATTTTGAAATATTATTTTTTTGTTTTTCGTCAATATCTCCGCCTCTGGAGAAGTTAGGACGCTGAAAATAGTCACGTGGGCATCTGCTGACGTCACCACACGACGTTACGTGGTCAAATTTTCAAAAATTTTTTCGTTTTTCGTCAATATTTCCGCATCTGGAAAATTTAGGACGCTGAAAATAGTCACGTGGGCATTTGCTGACGTCACCGCACGACGTCACGTGGTCAGATTTTCAAAAATTTTTTTTTTGTTTTCGTCAATTTCTCCGTTTTTGAAGAAAGTAGAACGCTGAAAATAATCACGTGAACATCTGCAGACGTCACCGCACGACGTCACGTGGTCAGATTTTCAAAAATTTTTTTTTTTTATTTTTCGTTAATATTTCTGTTTCTGGAGAGAATAAAACGCTGAAAATAGTCACGTGGGCATCTGCTGATGTCACCGCACGACGTCACGTGGTCAGATATTCAAAAATTTTTTTCGTTTTTGTTAATATTTTCGTTTTTGGAAGAATAAAAGCGCTGAAAATGATCGTGGACATCTGCTGACGTCCACCGCGCGACGTCAGGTAATTCGGAATTTAATAAAATTTTTTTGTTTTTCGGTAATATTTCCGCTTCTGGAAGAGGTAAGACGCTGAAAATGGTCACGTGGGCATCTGCTGACGTCACCGCACGACGTCACGTGGTCAGATTTTCAAAAATTTTTTTTTTGTTTTCGTCAATTTCTCAGTTTTTGGAGAAGTTAGAACGCTGAAAATGGTCACGTGAACATCAGCTGACGTCACCGCACGACGTCACGTAGTCAGATTTAATAAAATTTTTTTTTTTTTTCGGTAATATCTCCGCTCCTGGAGGAGATAAGACGCTGAAAATGGTCACGTGTGCATCGCTGCGTGACGTCACCGCACGACGTCACGTGATTACTTTCAAAAATTTTTTTGTTTTTGTTAATATCTTCGTTTCTGGAGAGAGTAGAACGCTAAAAATGGTCACGTGGGCATTGCTGACGTCACCGCACGACGTCACGTGGTCCAGATTTTCAAAGATTTTTTTTTGTTTTTGTCAATTCTCCAGTTTTGGAGAAAGTAGAACGCTGAAAATGGTCACGTGAACATTTGCAGACGTTACCGCACGACGTCACGTGGTCAAATTAAAAAAAATTTATTTTTCGTTTTTTGTCAATATCTCCGCCCTTGGAAAAAATAGAACGTTGAAAAGGGTCGCGTGTGCATCTGCTGACGTCACCGCATGACGTTACGTGGTTGGGTCTAAAAATTTTTCTTTTGTTTTTCGTCAATATCTCCGTATCGGTTAGGACCTGAAAATAGTCACGTGGGCATTTGTTGACGTCACCGCACGACGTCACGTGGTCAGATTTTCAAAAATTTTTTTTTTGTTTTCGTCAATTTCTCAGTTTTTGGAGAAAGTAGAACGCTGAAAATGGTCACGTGAACATCTGCAGACGTTACCGCACGACGTCACGTAATCAGATTTTCAAAAATTTTTTTTTGTTTTTTCGTCAATATCTTCGTTTTTGGAAGAAGAAAAACGCTGAAAATGATCACGTGAGCATCTGCTGACGTCACCGCACGACGTCACGTGGTCAGATTTTCAAAAATTTTTTTTTTGTTTTCGTCAATTTCTCCGTTTTTGAAGAAAGTAGAACGCTGAAAATAATCACGTGAACATCTGCAGACGTCACCGCACGACGTCACGTGGTCAGATTTTCAAAAATTTTTTTTTTTTATTTTTCGTTAATATTTCTGTTTCTGGAGAATAAAACGCTGAAAATAGTCACGTGACATCTGCTGATGTCACCCGCACGACGTACGTGGTCAGATATTCAAAATTTTTTCGTTTTTTGTTAATATTTTCGTTTTTGGAAGAAGTAAAACGCTGAAAATGATCACGTGGACATCTGCTGACGTCACCGCACGACGTCAGGTAGTCAGATTTAATAAAATTTTTTTTTGTTTTTCGGTAATATTTCCGCTTCTGGAAGAGGTAAGACGCTGAAAATGGTCACGTGGGCATCTGCTGACGTCACCGCACGACGTCACGTGGTCAGATTTTCAAAAATTTTTTTTTTGTTTTCGTCAATTTCTCAGTTTTTGTAGAAGTTAGAACGCTGAAAATGGTCACGTGAACATCAGCTGACGTCACCGCACGACGTCACGTAGTCAGATTTAATAATATTTTTTTTTTTTTCGGTAATATCTCCGCTCCTGGAGGAGATAAGACGCTGAAAATGGTCACGTGTGCATCTGCTGACGTCACCGCACGACGTCACGTAGTTAAATTTTCAAAAATTTTTTTTTTGTTTTTTGTTAATATTTTGTTTCTGGAGAGAGTAGAACGCTAAAAATGGTCACGTGGGCATTTGCTGACGTCACCGCACGACGTCACGTGGTCAGATTTTCAAAAATTTTTTTTTTGTTTTTGTCAATTTCTCAGTTTTTGGAGAAAGTAGAACGCTGAAAATGGTCACGTGAACATTTGCAGACGTTACCGCACGACGTCACGTGGTCAAATTAAAAAAAATTTATTTTTCGTTTTTTGTCAATATCTCCGCCCTTGGAAAAAATAGAACGTTGAAAAGGGTCGCGTGTGCATCTGCTGACGTCACCGCATGACGTTACGTGGTTAGATTAAAAAAAATTTTTCTTTTGTTTTTCGTCAATATCTCCGTATCTGGAGAAGTTAGGACGCTGAAAATAGTCACGTGGGCATTTGTTGACGTCACCGCACGACGTCACGTGGTCAGATTTTCAAAAATTTTTTTTTTGTTTTCGTCAATTTCTCAGTTTTTGGAGAAAGTAGAACGCTGAAAATGGTCACGTGAACATCTGCAGACGTTACCGCACGACGTCACGTGGTCAGATTTTCAAAAATTTTTTTTTGTTTTTTCGTCAATATCTTCGTTTTTGGAAGAAGAAAAACGCTGAAAATAATCACGTGAGCATCTGCTGACGTCACCGCACGACGTCACGTGGTCAGATTTTCAAAAAATTTTTTGTTTTCGTCAATATTTTAGTTTCTGGAGAGGGTGGAAGCGTGAAAATGGTTACGTGGGCATCTATTGACGTCACCGCACGACGTCGTGGTCAGAATTTTCAAAAATTTTTCGTTTTTGTCAATATCTCCGCCCCTGGAAAAAATAGAACGTTGAAAAGAATCGCGTGTGTGCATCTGCTGACGTCACCGCATGACGTTACGTGGTTAGATTAAAGAAAAATTTTTTTCCGTTTTTCGTCAATATCTCCGTATCTGGAGAAATTAGGACGCTGAAAATAGTCACGTGGGCATTTGCTTACGTCACCGCACGACGTCACATAGTCAGATTTAATAAAATTTTTTTTTGTTTTTCGGTAATATCTCCGTTCCTGGAGGAGGTAAGACGTTGAAAATGGTCACGTGGGCATCTGCTGACGTCACCGCACGACGTCACGTGGTCAAATTTTCAAAAATTTTTTTTTTCGTTTTTCGTCAATATCTGTGTTTCTGGAGAGGGTAGAACGCTGAAAATGGTCACGTGAACATCAGCTGATGTCACCGCACGACGTCACATAGTCAGATTTAATAAAATTTGTTTTTTTTTTTTCGGTAATATCTCCGCCATGAAAGGTAAGACTAAGAAAATATGCGTGGGCATCTGCTGACGTCACCGCACGACGTCACGTGGTTAGATTTTCAAAAATTATTGTTTCGTTTTTCGTCAATTTCTCTGTTTCCGGAAAAGGTAGGACGCTGAAAATAGTCACGTGGGCATTTGCTGACGTCACCGCACGACGTCACGTTGCCTTATTTTTAAAAATATTTATTTGTTTTTTGTCAATATCTCTGCTTCTGGTGAAGGTAGAACGCTGAAAATAATCACGTAGGCATCTGCTGACGTCACCGCACGAAGATTTGTTGCCAGATTTACAAACTTTCTTTTCGTTTTGTCAATATCTCTACTTCTGAGTGAAGGGTAAAAACGTGAATAGTCTGGGCATCAGCTTACGTCACCGCACGATGATTCTTTGCCAGATTTTGAAAAATTATTTTTTTGTTTCTCGTCAATATCTCCGCCTCTGGAGAAGTTAGGACGCTGAAAATAGTCACGTGGGCATCTGCTGACGTCACCACACGACGTTACGTGGTCAAAGTTTCAAAAATTTTGTTTTCGTTTTTTGTCAATATTTCCGCATCTGGAAAATTTAGGACGCTGAAAATAGTCACGTGGGCATTTGCTGACGTCACCGCACGACGTCACGTTGCCTAATTTTTAAAAATTTTTATTTGTTCTTTGTCAATATCTCTGCTTTTGGTGAAGGTAGAACGCTGAAAATAATCACGTAGGCATCTGCTGACGTCACCGCACGAAGATTTGTTGCCAGATTTACAAAAACTTTTTTTTCGTTTTTTGTCAATATCTCTGCTTCTGGTGAAAATAAAACGCTGAAAATAGTCACGTGGGCATCAGCTTACGTCACCGCACGATGATTCTTTGCCAGATTTTGAAAAATTATTTTTTTGTTTTTCGTCAATATCTCCGCCTCTGGAGAAGTTAGGACGCTGAAAATAGTCACGTGGGCATCTGCTGACGTCACCACACGACGTTACGTGGTCAAATTTTCAAAATTTTTCGTTTTTCGTCAATATTTCCGCATCTGGAAAATTTAGGACGCTGAAAATAGTCACGTGGGCATCTGCTGACGTCACCACACGACGTTACGTGGTCAAATTTTCAAAAATTTTTTTTTCGTTTTTCGTCAATATTTCCGCATCTGGAAAATTTAAAACGCTGAAAATAGTCACGTGAACATCAGCAGACGTCACCGCACGACGTCACGTGGTCAGATTTTCAAAAATTTTTTTTTTTTATTTTTCGTTAATATTTCTGTTTCTGGAGAGAATAAAACGCTGAAAATAGTCACGTGGGCATCTGCTGATGTCACCGCACGACGTCACGTGGTCAGATATTCAAAAATTTTTTTTTCGTTTTTCGTCAATATCTTCGTTTTTGGAAGAAGTAAAACGCTGAAAATGATCACGTGGACATCTGCTGACGTCACCGCACGACGTCAGGTAGTCAGATTTAATAAAATTTTTTTTTTGTTTTTCGGTAATATTTCCGCTTCTGGAAAAAGTAAGACGCTGAAAATGGTCACGTGGGCATCTGCTGACGTCACCGCACGACGTCACGTGGTCAGATTTTCAAAAATTTTTTTTTTGTTTTCGTCAATTTCTCAGTTTTTGGAGAAGTTAGGACGCTGAAAATGGTCACGTGAACATTTGCAGACGTTACCGCACGACGTTACGTGGTCAAATTAAAAAAAATTTTTTTTTCGTTTTTTGTCAATATCTCCGCCCCTGGAAAAAATAGAACGTTGAAAATGGTCGCGTGTGCATCTGCTGACGTCACCGCATGACGTTACGTGGTTAGATTAAAAAAAATTTTTTTTCCGTTTTTCGTCAATATTTCCGTTTCTGGAGAAATTAGGACGCTGAAAATAGTCACGTGGGCATCTGCTGACGTCACCGCACGACGTCACGTGGTCAGATTTTCAAAAATTTTTTTTTTTGTTTTTCGTCAATATTTTAGTTTCTGGAGAGGGTGAAGCGCTGAAAATGGTTACGTGGGCATCTATTGACGTCACCGCACGACGTCACGTGGTCAAATTTTCAAAAATTTTTTTTTCGTTTTTTGTCAATATCTCCGCCCCTGGAAAAAATAGAACGTTGAAAAGAATCGCGTGTGCATCTGCTGACGTCACCGCACGACGTGTGGTCAGATTTTCAAAAATTTTTTTCCGTTTTTCGTCAATATCTCCGTATCTGGAGAAATTAGGACGCTGAAAATAGTCACGTGGGCATTTGCTGACGTCACCGCACGACGTCACATAGTCAGATTTAATAAAATTTTTTTTTGTTTTTCGGTAATATCTCCGTTCCTGGAGGAGGTAAGACGTTGAAAATGGTCACGTGGGCATCTGCTGACGTCACCGCACGACGTCACGTGGTCAAATTTTCAAAAATTTTTTTTTTCGTTTTTCGTCAATATCTGTGTTTCTGGAGAGGGTAGAACGCTGAAAATGGTCACGTGAACATCAGCTGATGTCACCGCACGACGTCACATAGTCAGATTTAATAAATTTTTTTTTTTCGGTAATATCTCCGCCCTTAGAGAAGGTAAGACGCTGAAAATGGTCACGTGGGCATCTGCTGACGTCACCGCACGACGTCACGTGGTCAGATTTTCAAAAATTTCTTTTTCGTTTCTCGTCAATATCTTCGCTTTTGGAAAAGGTAGGACGCTAAAAATGATCACGTGAACATCTGCTGACGTCACCACACGACGTCACGTGTCAGATTTTCAAAAATTTATTTTTGTTTTTTGTCAATATCTTCGCCTCTGGAGGGTAGGACGCTAAAAATGGTCACGTGAAATCTGCTGACGTCACCGCACGACGTCACGTGGTCATATTTTAAAAAATTTTTTCGATTGTTGTCAATATCTTCGCCCCTGGATGGGGTAGGACGCTAAAAATGGTCACGTGGGCATCTGCTGACGTCACCGCACGACGTCACGTGGTCAGATTTTCAAAAATTTTTTTTGTTTTCGTCAATATTTCCGATTTTGAATAAGGTAGGACGCTAAAAATGTTTCGTGAACATCTGCTGACGTCACCGCACGACGTCACGTGGTCAAATTTAAAAAAATTTTTTTTTCGTTTTTCGTCAATATTTTCGCTCCTGGAGAAGGTAAAACGCTAAAAATCGTCACGTGGGCATCTGCTGACGTCACCGCACGACGTCACGTGGTCAGATTTTCAAAAATTTTTTTTTCGTTTTTCGTCAATATCTTCGCTTCTGGAAGGGGTAGGACGCAAAAATGGTCACGTGGGCATCTGCTGACGTCACCGCACGACGTCACGTGGTCAGATTTTCAAAAATTTCTATTTTGTTTCTCGTCAATATCTTCGCTTTTGTAAGGGGTAGGACGCTAAAAATGGTCACGTAGGCATTTGCTGACGTCACCGCACGACGTCACGTGTTCAGATTTTCAAAAATTTTTTTATTGTTTTTCGTCAATATCTTCGCCTCTGGAAAAGGTAGGACGCTAAAATGTCACGTAGGCATTTGCTGACGTCACCGCACGACGTAAAGTGGTCATATTTAAAAAATTTCTTTTTGTTTTTTGTCAATATCTTCGCTTCTGAAGAAGATAAACGCTAAAAATGGTCACGTGGGCATCTGCTGACGTCACCGCACGACGTCACATGGTCAGATTTTCAAAAATTTTTTTTTCGTTTTTCGTCAATATCTTCGCTTCTGGAAGGGGTAGGACGCTAAAAATGGTCACGTGGGCATCTGCTGACGTCACCGCACGACGTGTTCAGATTTTCAAAAATTTTTTTTTGTTTTTCGTCAATATCTTCGCCTCTGGAAGGGTAGGACGCTAAAAATGGTCACGTGGGCATCTGCTGACGTCACCGCACGACGTCACGTGGTCATATTTTCAAAAATTTCTTTTTTGGTTTTTGTCAATATCTTCGCTTCTGAAGAAGATAAAACGCTAAAAATGGTCACGTGGACATCTGCTGACGTCACCGCACGACGTCACGTGGTCAAATTTAAAAAAATTTTTTTTCGTTTTTCGTCAATATCTCCGCCCCTGGAGGGGGTAGGACGCTGAAAATTGTAACGGGAGCATCTGCTGACGTCACCGCACGACGTCACGTAATCAGATTTTCAAAAATTTCTTTTTTGTTTTTTGTCAATATCTTCGCCTCTGGAGGGAATAGGACGCTAAAAATAATCACGTAGGCATCTGCTGACGTCACCGCACGACGTAAAGTGGTCATATTTTCAAAAATTTGTTTTTCGATTTTCGTCAATATCTTTGCCTTTGGAAGGGGTAGGACGCTAAAAATGGTCACGTGAACATTTGCTGACGTCACCGCACGACGTCACGTAATCAGATTTTCAAAAATTTGTTTTTTGTTTATCGTCAATATCTTCGCCCCTGGAAGGGGTAGGACGCTAAAAATGGTCACGTGGGCATCTGCTGACGTCACCGCACGACGTCACGTGGTCAGATTTTCAGAAATTTTTTTTTTGTTTTTCGTCAACATTTCCGATCCTGAATAAGGTAGGACGTTAAAAATGATTACGTGAACATCTGCCTACGTCACCGCACGACGTCACGTGGTCAAATTTTCAAAAATTTCTTTTTTGTTTTTCGTCAATATTTTTGCCCCTGGAAAGGGTAAAACGCTAAAAATGGTCACGTAAACATCTGCTGACGTCACCGCACGACGTCACGAGGTCAGATCTTCAAAATTTTATTTTGTTTTTCGTCAATATCTTCGCTTCTGGAAGGGGTAGGACGCAAAAAATGGTCACGTGGGCATCTGCTGACGTCACCGCACGACGTCACGTGGTCAGATTTTCAAAAATTTCTATTTTGTTTCTCGTCAATATCTTCGCTTGGAGGGTAGGACGCTAAAAATGGTCACGTAGGCATCTGCTGACGTCACCGCAGAACGTCACGTGGTCAGATTTTCAAAAATTTTTTTTTGTTTTTCGTCAATATCTTCGCCCCTGGAAAAGGTAGGACGCTAAAAATAATCACGTAGGCATCTGCTGACGTCACCGCACGACGTCAAGCGGTCATATTTTCAAAATTTCTTTTTGTTTTGTCAATATCTTCGCTTCTGAAGAGATAGAACGCTAAAAATGGTCACGTGGGCATCTGCTGACGTCACCGCACGACGTCACATGGTCAGATTTTCAAAAGTTTCTTTTTTGTTTATCGTCAATATCTTCGCTTCTGGAAGGGTAGGACGCTAAAAATGGTCACGTGGGCATCTGCTGACGTCACCGCACGACGTCACGTGGTCAGATTTTCAAAAATTTTTTTTGTTTTCGTCAATAACTTCGCCTCTGGAAGGGGTAGGACGCTAAAAATAATCACGTAGGCATCTGCTGACGTCACCGCACGACGTCACGTGGTCAGATTTTCAAAAATTTCTTTTTCGTTTTTCGTCAATATCTTCGCTTCTGAAGAAGATAAAACGCTAAAAATGGTCACGTGGGCATCTGCTGACGTCACCGCACGACGTCACGTGGTCAGATTTTCAAAATTTTTTGTTTTCGTCAATATCTTCGCCCTGGAGGTAGGACGCTGAAAATGGTCACGTGAGCATCTGCTGACGTCACCGCACGACGTCGTGTGGTCAGATTTTCAAAAATTTCTTTGTTTTTGTCAATATCTTCGCCTCTGGAGGAATAGGACGCTAAAAATAATCACGTAGGCATCTGCTGACGTCACCGCACGACGTCACGTGGTCAGATTTTCAAAAATTTTTTTTTCGTTTTTCGTCAATATCTTCGCCTTTGGAAGGGGTAGGACGCTAAAAATGGTCGTGAACATTGCTGACGTCACCGCACGACGTCACGTAATCAGATTTTCAAAATTTTTTTTGTTTTTCGTCAATATCTTCGCTTCTGGAAGGGTAGGACGCTAAAAATGGTCACGTGGGCATCTGCTGACGTCACCGCACGACGTCACGTGGTCAGATTTTCAAAAATTTTTTTTTTGGTTTTCGTCAATATTTCGATCCTGAATAAGGTAGGACGCTAAAAATGATCACGTGAACATCTGCGTCACCGCACGACGTCACGTGGTCAAATTTTCAAAAATTTCTTTTTGTTTTTCGTCAATATTTTGCCCCTGGAAGGGTAAACGCTAAAAATGGTCACGTAAACATCTGCTGACGTCACCGCACGACGTCACGTGGTCAGATTTTCAAAAATTTATTTTTGTTTTTCGTCAATATCTTCGCGTCTGGAAGGGGTAGGACGCTAAAAATGATCACGTGGGCATCTGCTGACGTCACCGCACGACGTCACATGGTAAGATTTTCAAAAATTTCTTTTTCGTTTTTCGTCAATATCTTCGCCACTGGAAAGGGTAAAACGCTAAAAATAGTCACGTGGGCATCTGCTGACGTCACCGCACGTCACGTGGTCAGATTTTCAAAAATTTTTTTTTCGTTTTTTGTCAATATCATCGCCCCTGGAGAAGGTAGGACGCTAAAAATGGTCACGTGGGCATCTGCTGACGTCACCGCACGATGTCACATGGTCAGATTTTCAAAAATTTCTATTTTGTTTCTCGTCAATATCTTCGCTTCTGTAAGGGGTAAAACGCTAAAAATGGTCACGTAAGAATCTGCTGACGTCACCGCACGACGTCACGTGGTCAGATTTTCAGAAATTTTTTTTTTGTTTTTCGTCAATATTTCGATCCTGAATAAGGGTAGGACGCTAAAAATGGTCACGTGAACATCTGCTGACGTCACCGCACGACGTCGTGGTCAAATTTTCAAAAATTTCTTTTTGTTTTCGTCAATATTTTCGCCCCTGGAAGGGTAGGACGCTAAAAATGGTCACGTGGGCATCTGCTGACGTCACCGCACGACGTCACGTGGTCAGATTTTCAAAAATTTTATTTTTGTTCTTCGTCAATATCTTCGCGTCTGGAAGGGGTAGGACGCTAAAAATGATCACGTGGGCATCTGCTGACGTCACCGCACGACGTCACATGGTCAGATTTTCAAAAATTTCTTTTTCGTTTCTTGTCAATATCTTCGCTTCTGAAGTAAGTAGGACGCTAAAAATGATCTCGTGGGCATCTGCTGACGTCACCGCACGACGTCACATGGTCAGATTTTCAAAAATTTTTTTTTCGTTTTTCGTCAATATCTTCGCCCCTGGAAATAGTAGGACGCTAAAAATGATCACGTGAACATCTGCTGACGTCACCGCACGACGTCACGTAGTGAGATTTTCAAAATTTTTTTTTTCGTTTTTCGTCAATATCTTCGCTTCTGGAAAGGGTAGGACGCTAAAAATGGTCACGTGGGCATCTGCTGACGTCACCGCACGACGTCACGTAATCAGATTTTCAAAAACTTCTTCTTTGTTTATCGTCAATATCTTCGCCTCTGGAGGGAATAGGACGCTAAAAATGGTCACGTAGGCATCTGCTGACGTCACCGCACGACGTCACGTAATCAGATTTTCAAAAATTTTCTTTTCGTTTTTCGTCAATATCTTTGTTCGCGGAAAAAGTAAGAAGCTGATAATAGTTACGTGGGCATCTGCTGACGTCACCGCACAACGTCACGTGGTCAGATTTTCAAAAATTTTTTTTGTTTTCTGTCAATATCTTCGCCTCTGGAAAAGTTAGAACGCTAAAAATGGTCACGTGGGCATCTGCTGACGTCACCGCACGACGTCACGTGGTCAAATTTTCAAAAATTTTTTTTGTTTTTCGTCAATATCTTCGCTTCTGGAGAGGGTAGAACGCTAAAAATGGTCACGTGGACATCTGCTGACGTCACCGCACGACGTCACGTGGTCAAATTTTAAAAATTTTTTTTGTTTTTCGTCAATATCTCCTGGAAAAGGAACGCTAAAAATGGTCACGTGGGCATCTGCTGACGTCACCGCACGACGTCACGTAGTCAGATTTTCAAAAATTTTTTTTTCGTTTTTCGTCAATATCATCGCTTCTGGAGGGGGTAGGACGATGAAAATGGTCACGTGGGCATCTGCTGACGTCACCGCTTGTCACGTGGTCAGATTTTCAAAAATTTTTTTTTGTTTTTCGTCAATATCTTCGCCGAAAGGGTAGGACGCTGAAAATGGTCACGTGGGCATTTGCTGACGTCACCGCACGACGTCACGTGGTCAGATTTTCAAAAATTTTTTTTTGTTTTTCGTCAATATCTTCGCTTCTGGAAAAGGTAGGACGCTAAAAATCACGTGGGCATTTGCTGACGTCACTGCACAACGCAACGTGGTCAGATTTTCAAAAATTTCTTTTGTTTTTGTCAATATCTTCGCCCTGAAGGTAGGACGCTAAAAATGGTCACGTGGGCATCTGCTGACGTCACCGCACGACGTCACATGGTCAGATTTTCAAAAATTTCTATTTTGTTTCTCGTCAATATCTTCGCCCCTGGAGGGGGTAGGACGCTAAAAATGGTCACGTGAAAATCTGCTGACGTCACCGCACGACGTAAAATAATCATATTTTCAAAAACTTCTTTTTTGTTTTTCGTTAATATTTCCGCTCCTGGAGGGGGTAGGACGCTGAAAATAATCACGTGGGCATTTGCTGACGTCACAGCACGACATCACGTGATCAAATTTCAAAAATTTTATTTTTGTTTTTTGTCAATATCTTCGCTTCTGGAAAGGGTAAGACGCTAAAAATGATCACATGGGCATCTGCTGACGTCACCGCACGACGTCACATGGTCAAATTTTCAAAAATTTTTTTTTCGTTTTTTGTCAATATCTTCGCCCCTGGAGAGGGTAGGACGATAAAAATGGTCACGTAAGCATCTGCTGACGTCACCGCACGACGTAAAATGGTCATATTTTCAAAAATTTCTTTTTTGATTTTTGTCAATATCTTCGCCCCTGGATGGTGTAGGACGCTAAAAATGATCACGTGGGCATCTGCTGACGTCACCGCACGACGTCACGTGGTCAGATTTTCAAAAATTTTTTTTTCGTTTTTCGTCAATATCACCGCTTCTGGAAGGGGTAGAACGCTGAAAATAATCACGTGGGCATCTGCTGACGTCACCGCACGACATCACGTGATCAGATCTTCAAAAATTTTATTTTTTTTCTTCGTCAATATCTTCGCTTCTGGAGGGGGTAGAACGCTAAAAATGATTACGTGGGCATCTGCTGACGTCACCGCACGACGTCACATGGTCAAATTTTCAAAAATTTTTTTTTCGTTTTTCGTCAATATCTTCGCCCTGGAGGTAGGACGCTAAAAATGGTCACGTGAAAATCTGCTGACGTCACCGCACGACGTAAAATAATCATATTTTCAAAAACTTCTTTTTTGTTTTTCGTTAATATTTCCGCTCCTGGAGGGGGTAGGACGTTAAAAATGATTACGTGAACATCTGCCTACGTCACCGCACGACGTCACGTGGTCAAATTTTCAAAAATTTTTTTTTTGTTTTTCGTCAATATTTTCGCCCCTGGAAAGGGTAAAACGCTAAAAATGGTCACGTAAACATCTGCTGACGTCACCGCACGACGTCACGAGGTCAGATCTTCAAAAATTTTATTTTTGTTCTTCGTCAATATCTTCGCTTCTGGAAGGGGTAGGACGCAAAAAATGGTCACGTGGGCATCTGCTGACGTCACCGCACGACGTCACGTGGTCAGATTTTCAAAAATTTTCTTTTTGATTTTCGTCAACATTTCCGATCCTGAATAAGGTAGGACGTTAAAAATGATTACGTGAACATCTGCCTACGTCACCGCACGACGTCACGTGGTCAAATTTTCAAAAATTTCTTTTTTGTTTTTCGTCAATATTTTCGCCCCTGGAAAGGGTAAAATGCTAAAAATGGTCACGTAAACATTTGCTGACGTCACCGCACGACGTCACGAAATCAGATCTTTAAAAATTTTATTTTTGTTCTTCGTCAATATCTTCGCTTCTGGAAGGGGTAGGACGCTAAAAATGGTCACGTGGGCATCTGCTGACGTCACCGCACGACGTCACATGGTCAGATTTTCAAAAATTTCTTTTTCGTTTTTCGTCAATATCTTCGCCACTGGAAAGGGTAAGACGCTAAAAATAGTCACGTGGGCATCTGCTGACGTCACCGCACGACGTCACGTGGTCAGATTTTCAAAAATTTTTTTCGTTTTTCGTCAATATCATCGCAGCTGGAGAAAATAGGACGCTAAAAATGGTCACGTGGGCATCTGCTGACGTCACCGCACGACGTCACATGGTCAGATTTTCAAAAATTTCTATTTTGATTCTCGTCAATATCTTCGCTTCTGTAAGGGGTAGGACGCTAAAAATGGTCACGTAGGCATTTGCTGACGTCACCGCACGACGTCACGTGTTCAGATTTTCAAAAATTTTTTCATTGTTTTTCGTCAATATCTTCGCCTCTGGAAGGGGTAGAACGCTAAAAATAATCACGTAGGCATTTGCTGACGTCACCGCACGACGTCACGTGTTCAGATTTTCAAAAATTTTTTCATTGTTTTTCGTCAATATCTTCGCCTCTGGAAGGGGTAGGACGCTAAAAATAATCACGTAGGCATTTGCTGACGTCACCGCACGACGTAAAGTGGTCATATTTTCAAAAATTTCTTTTTTGTTTTTTGTCAATATCTTCGCTTCTGAAGAAGATAAAACGCTAAAAATGGTCACGTGGACATCTGCTGACGTCACCGCACGACGTCACATGGTCAAATTTTCAAAAATTTCTATTTCGTTTTTCGTCAATATCTTCGTTTCTGGAGGGAATAGGACGCTAAAAATGGTCACGTAGGCATCTGCTGACGTCACCGCACGACGTAAAGTGGTCATATTTTCAAAAATTTGTTTTTCGATTTTCGTCAATATCTTTGCCTTTGGAAAGGGAAAGACGCTAAAAATGGTCACGTGAACATCTGCTGACGTCACCGCACAACGTCACGTGGTCAGATTTTCAAAAATTTGTTTTTAGTTTTTCGTCAATATCTTCGCCCCTGGAGGGGGTTGGACGCTAAAAATGGTCACGTGAAAATCTGCTGACGTCACCGCACGACGTAAAATGGTCATATTTTCAAAAATTTCTTTTTTGATTTTTGTCAATATCTTCGCCCCTGGATGGTGTAGGACGCTAAAAATGATCACGTGGGCATCTGCTGACGTCACCGCACGACGTCACGTGGTCAGATTTTCAAAAATTTTTTTTTCGTTTTTCGTCAATATCACCGCTTCTGGAAGGGGTAGAACGCTGAAAATAATCACGTGGGCATCTGCTGACGTCACCGCACGACATCACGTGATCAGATCTTCAAAAATTTTATTTTTTTTCTTCGTCAATATCTTCGCTTCTGGAGGGGGTAGAACGCTAAAAATGATTACGTGGGCATCTGCTGACGTCACCGCACGACGTCACATGGTCAAATTTTCAAAAATTTTTTTTTCGTTTTTCGTCAATATCTTCGCCCCTGGAGGGGGTAGGACGCTAAAAATGGTCACGTGAAAATCTGCTGACGTCACCGCACGACGTAAAATAATCATATTTTCAAAAACTTCTTTTTTGTTTTTCGTTAATATTTCCGCTCCTGGAGGGGGTAGGACGCTGAAAATAATCACGTGGGCATTTGCTGACGTCACCGCACGACATCACGTGATCAAATTTCAAAAATTTTATTTTTGTTTTTTGTCAATATCTTCGCTTCTGGAGGGGGTAAGACGCTAAAAATGATCACGTGGGCATCTGCTGACGTCACCGCACGACGTCACATGGTCAAATTTTCAAAAATTTTTTTTTCGTTTTTTGTCAATATCTTCGCCCCTGGAGAGGGTAGGACGATAAAAATGGTCACGTAAGCATCTGCTGACGTCACCGCACGACGTCACGTGGTCAAATTTTTAAAAATTTTTTTTTCGTTTTTCGTCAATATCTTTGCCCCTGGAAGAGGTAGGACGCTAAAAATGGTCACGTGGGCATCTGCTGACGTCACCGCACGACGTCACATGGTCAGATTTTCAAAAATTTCTATTTTGATTCTCGTAAATATCTTCGCTTCTGAAAAAGATAAAACGCTAAAAATGGTCACGTGGGCATTTGCTGACGTTACCGCACGACGTCACATGAACAGATTTTCAAAAACTTCTATTTTGTTTCTCGTCAATATCTTCGTTTCTGAAAAAGGTAGGACGCTAAAAATGATCACGTGGGCATTTGCTGACGTCACCGCAGGACGTCACGTGGTCAGATTTTCAAAAATTTTTTCTTTGTTTTTCGTCAATATCTTCGCCTCTGGAGGGGGTAGGACGCTAAAAATGGTCACGTGAAAATCTGCTGACGTCACCGCACGACGTAAAATAATCATATTTTTAAAAATTTTTTTTTCGATTGTTGTCAATATCTTCGCCCCTGGATGGGGTAGGACGCTAAAAATGGTCACGTGGGCATCTGCTGACGTCACCGCACGACGTCACGTGGTCAGATTTTCAAAAATTTTTTTTTTGTTTTTCGTCAACATTTCCGATTTTGAATAAGGTAGGACGTTAAAAATGATTACGTGAACATCTGCCTACGTCACCGCACGACGTCACGTGGTCAAATTTTCAAAAATTTCTTTTTTGTTTTTCGTCAATATTTTCGCTCCTGGAAAAGGTAAAACGCTAAAAATGGTCACGTAAACATCTGCTGACGTCACCGCACGACGTCACGAGGTCAGATCTTCAAAAATTTTATTTTTGTTCTTCGTCAATATCTTCGCTTCTGGAAGGGGTAGGACGCAAAAAATGGTCACGTGGGCATCTGCTGACGTCACCGCACGACGTCACGTGGTCAGATTTTCAAAAATTTCTATTTTGTTTCTCGTCAATATCTTCGCTTTTGTAAGGGGTAGGACGCTAAAAATGGTCACGTAGGCATTTGCTGACGTCACCGCACGACGTCACGTGTTCAGATTTTCAAAAATTTTTTCATTGTTTTTCGTCAATATCTTCGCCTCTGGAAAAGGTAGGACGCTAAAAATAATCACGTAGGCACTTGCTGACGTCACCGCACGACGTAAAGCGGTCATATTTTAAAAAATTTCTTTTTTGTTTTTTGTCAATATCTTCGCTTCTGAAGAAGATAAAACGTTAAAAATGGTCACGTGGGCATCTGCTGACGTCACCGCACGACGTCACATGGTCAGATTTTCAAAAATTTCTATTTTGTTTCTCGTCAATATCTTCGCCCCTGGAGGGGGTAGGACGCTAAAAATGGTCACGTGAAAATCTGCTGACGTCACCGCACGACGTAAAATAATCATATTTTCAAAAACTTCTTTTTGTTTTTCGTCAATATTTCGCTCCTGGAGGGGGTAGGACGCTGAAAATAATCACGTGGGCATTTGCTGACGTCACCGCACGACGTCACGTGATCAAATTTTCAAAATTTTATTTTTGTTTTTCGTCAATATCTTCGCTTCTGGAAAGGGTAGGACGCTAAAAATGATCACGTGGGCATCTGCTGACGTCACCGCACGACGTCACATGGTCAAATTTTCAAAAATTTTTTTTTCGTTTTTCGTCAATATCTTCGCCCCTGGAGGGGGTAGGACGCTAAAAATGGTCACGTAAGCATCTGCTGACGTCACCGCACGACGTAAAATGGTCATATTTTCAAAAATTTCTTTTTTGATTTTTGTCAATATCTTCGCCCCTGGATGGTGTAGGACGCTAAAAATGATCACGTGGGCATCTGCTGACGTCACCGCACGACGTCACGTGGTCAGATTTTCAAAAATTTTTTTTTCGTTTTTCGTCAATATCACCGCTTCTGGAAGGGATAGAACGCTGAAAATAATCACGTGGGCATCTGCTGACGTCACCGCACGACGTCACGTGATCAGATTTTCAAAAATTTTATTTTTTCTTCGTCAATATCACCGCTTCTGGAAGGGGTAGAACGCTGAAAATAATCACGTGGGCATCTGCTGACGTCACCGCACGACGTCACATGGTCAAATTTTCAAAAATTTTTTTTTCGTTTTTCGTCAATATCTTCGCCCCTGGAGGGGGTAGGACGCTAAAAATGGTCACGTGAAAATCTGCTGACGTCACCGCACGACGTATAATGGTCATATTTTCAAAAACTTCTTTTTCGTTTTTCGTCAATATTTCCGCTCCTGGAGGGGGTAGGACGCTAAAAATGATCACGTGAACATCTGCTGACGTCACCGCACGACGTCACGTGGTCAAATTTTCAAAATTTTTTTTGTTTTTCGTCAATATTTTCGCCCCTGGAAAGGGTAAAACGCTAAAAATGGTCACGTAAACATCTGCTGACGTCACCGCACGACGTCACGAGGTCAGATTTTCAAAATTTTATTTTGTTCTTCGTCAATATCTTCGCTTCTGGAAGGGGTAGGACGCAAAAATGGTCACGTGGGCATCTGCTGACGTCACCGCACGACGTCACGTGGTCAGATTTTCAAAAATTTTCTTTTGTTTTTCGTCAATATCTTCGCTCCTGGAAAGGTAGGACGCTAAAAATGGTCACGTGAACATCTGCTGACGTCACCGCACGACGTCACGTGGTCAGATTTTCAAAAATTTTTTTTTTGTTTTTCGTCAATATCTTCGCCCTGGAAAGGGTAGGACGCTAAAAATGGTCACGTAGGCATTTGCTGACGTCACCGCACGACGTCACGTGGTCAGATTTTCAAAAATTTTTTTTTTGTTTTTCGTCAATATCTTCGCTTCTGGAAGGGGTAGGACGCTAAAAATGGTCACGTGGGCATCTGCTGACGTCACCGCACGACGTCACATGGTCAGATTTTCAAAAATTTCTTTTTCGTTTTTCGTCAATATCTCCGCCCCTGGAGAGGGTAGGACGCTGAAAATAGTCACGTGGGCATCTGCTGACGTCACCGCACGACGTCACGTGGTCAGATTTTCAAAAATTTTTTTTTCGTTTTTCGTCAATATCATCGCAGCTGGAGAAAATAGGACGCTAAAAATGGTCACGTGGGCATCTGCTGACGTCACCGCACGACGTCACATGGTCAGATTTTCAAAAATTTCTATTTTGATTCTCGTCAATATCTTCGCTTCTGTAAGGGGTAGGACGCTAAAAATGGTCACGTAGGCATTTGCTGACGTCACCGCACGACGTCACGTGTTCAGATTTTCAAAAATTTTTTCATTGTTTTTCGTCAATATCTTCGCCTCTGGAAGGGGTAGAACGCTAAAAATAATCACGTAGGCATTTGCTGACGTCACCGCACGACGTCACGTGTTCAGATTTTCAAAAATTTTTTCATTGTTTTTCGTCAATATCTTCGCCTCTGGAAGGGGTAGGACGCTAAAAATAATCACGTAGGCATTTGCTGACGTCACCGCACGACGTAAAGTGGTCATATTTTCAAAAATTTCTTTTGTTTTGTCAATATCTTCGCTTCTGAAGAAGATAAAACGCTAAAAATGGTCACGTGGACATCTGCTGACGTCACCGCACGACGTCACATGGTCAAATTTTCAAAAATTTCTATTTCGTTTTTCGTCAATATCTTCGTTTCTGGAGGGAATAGGACGCTAAAAATGGTCACGTAGGCATCTGCTGACGTCACCGCACGACGTAAAGTGGTCATATTTTCAAAAATTTGTTTTTCGATTTTCGTCAATATCTTTGCCTTTGGAAAGGGAAAGACGCTAAAAATGGTCACGTGAACATCTGCTGACGTCACCGCACAACGTCACGTGGTCAGATTTTCAAAAATTTGTTTTTAGTTTTTCGTCAATATCTTCGCCCCTGGAGGGGGTTGGACGCTAAAAATGGTCACGTGAAAATCTGCTGACGTCACCGCACGACGTAAAATGGTCATATTTTCAAAAATTTCTTTTTTGATTTTTGTCAATATCTTCGCCCCTGGATGGTGTAGGACGCTAAAAATGATCACGTGGGCATCTGCTGACGTCACCGCACGACGTCACGTGGTCAGATTTTCAAAAAATTTTTTTCGTTTTTCGTCAATATCACCGCTTCTGGAAGGGGTAGAACGCTGAAAATAATCACGTGGGCATCTGCTGACGTCACCGCACGACATCACGTGATCAGATCTTCAAAATTTTATTTTTTTCTTCGTCAATATCTTCGCTTCTGGAGGGGTAGAACGCTAAAAATGATTACGTGGGCATCTGCTGACGTCACCGCACGACGTCACATGGTCAAATTTTCAAAAATTTTTTTTTCGTTTTTCGTCAATATCTTCGCCCCTGGAGGGGGTAGGACGCTAAAAATGGTCACGTGAAAATCTGCTGACGTCACCGCACGACGTAAAATAATCATATTTTCAAAAACTTCTTTTGTTTTTCGTTAATATTTCGCTCCTGGAGGGGTAGGACGCTGAAAATAATCACGTGGGCATTTGCTGACGTCACCGCACGACGTCACGTGATCAAATTTCAAAATTTTATTTTTGTTTTTTGTCAATATCTTCGCTTCTGGAGGGGTAAGACGCTAAAAATGGTCACGTGGGCATCTGCTGACGTCACCGCACGACGTCACATGGTCAAATTTTCAAAAATTTTTTTTTCGTTTTTTGTCAATATCTTCGCCCCTGGAGAGGGTAGGACGATAAAAATGGTCACGTAAGCATCTGCTGACGTCACCGCACGACGTCACGTGGTCAAATTTTTAAAAATTTTTTTTTTGTTTTTCGTCAATATCTTTGCCCCTGGAAGAGGTAGGACGCTAAAAATGGTCACGTGGGCATCTGCTGACGTCACCGCACGACGTCACGAGGTCAGATCTTCAAAAATTTTATTTTTGTTCTTCGTCAATATCTTCGCTTCTGGAAGGGGTAGGACGCAAAAAATGGTCACGTGGGCATCTGCTGACGTCACCGCACGACGTCACGTGGTCAGATTTTCAAAAATTTCTATTTTGTTTCTCGTCAATATCTTCGCTTTTGTAAGGGGTAGGACGCTAAAAATGGTCACGTAGGCATTTGCTGACGTCACCGCACGACGTCACGTGTTCAGATTTTCAAAAATTTTTTCATTGTTTTTCGTCAATATCTTCGCCTCTGGAAAAGGTAGGACGCTAAAAATAATCACGTAGGCACTTGCTGACGTCACCGCACGACGTAAAGCGGTCATATTTTAAAAAATTTCTTTTTTGTTTTTTGTCAATATCTTCGCTTCTGAAGAAGATAAAACGTTAAAAATGGTCACGTGGGCATCTGCTGACGTCACCGCACGACGTCACATGGTCAGATTTTCAAAATTTCTATTTTGTTTTCGTCAATATCTTCGCCCCTGGAGGTAGGACGCTAAAAATGGTCACGTGAAAATCTGCTGACGTCACCGCACGACGTCACGTGGTCATATTTTTAAAAATTTTATTTTTGTTTTTTGTCAATATTTCCGCTCCTGGAGGGGGTAGGACGCTAAAAATGGTCACGTGGGCATCTGCTGACGTCACCGCACGACGTCACGTGGTCATATTTTCAAAAATTTTATTTTTGTTTTTCGTCAATATCTTCGCTTCTGAAAGGGTAAGACGCTAAAAATGGTCACGTGGGCATCTGCTGACGTCACCGCACGACGTCACGTGGTCAGATTTTCAAAAATTTTTTTTTTTTCGTCAATATCTTCGCCCCTGGAGAGGGTAGGACGCTAAAAATGGTCACGTAAGCATCTGCTGACGTCACCGCACGACGTCAAATGGTCATATTTTCAAAAATTTCTTTGATTTTTGTCAATATCTTCGCCCCTGGATGGTGTAGGACGCTAAAAATGATCACGTGGGCATCTGCTGACGTCACCGCACGACATCACGTGATCAGATCTTCAAAAATTTTTTTCGTTTTTCGTCAATATCACCGCTTCTGGAAGGGTAGGACGCTGAAAATTATCACGTGGGCATTTGCTGACGTCACCGCACGACATCACGTGATCAGATTTTCAAAAATTTTATTTTTGTTTTTCGTCAATATCTTCGCTTTTGGAGGGGGTAGGACGCTAAAAATGATCACGTGGGCATCTGCTGACGTCACCGCACGACGTCACATAGTAAAATTTTCAAAAATTTTTTTTTCGTTTTTCGTCAAAATCTTCGCCCCTGGAGAAAGTAGGACGCTAAAAATGGTCACGTGGACATCTGCTGACGTCACCGCACGACGTCCATATTTTCAAAAACTTCTTTTTTGTTTTTCGTCAATATTTCCGCTCCTGGAGGGGTAGGACGCTAAAAATGATCACGTGAACATCTGCTAACGTCACCGCACGACGTCACGTGGTCAAATTTTCAAAATTTTTTTTTGTTTTTCGTCAATATTTTCGCCCCTGGAAAGGGTAAAACGCTAAAAATGGTCACGTAAACATCTGCTGACGTCACCGCACGACGTCACGAGGTCAGATTTTCAAAATTTTATTTTGTTCTTCGTCAATATCTTCGCTTCTGGAAGGGGTAGGACGCAAAAATGGTCACGTGGGCATCTGCTGACGTCACCGCACGACGTCACGTGGTCAGATTTTCAAAAATTTTCTTTTTGATTTTCGTCAATATTTCCGATCCTGAATAAGGTAGGACGTTAAAAATGGTCACGTGAACATCTGCTGACGTCACCGCACGACGTCACGTGGTCAAATTTTCAAAAATTTCTTTTTTGTTTTTCGTCAATATTTTCGCCCCTGGAAAGGGTAAAATGCTAAAAATGGTCACGTAAACATTTGCTGACGTCACCGCACGACGTCACATGGTCAGATTTTCAAAAATTTTATTTTTGTTCTTCGTCAATATCTTCGCTTCTGGAAGGGGTAGGACGCTAAAAATGGTCACGTGGGCATCTGCTGACGTCACCGCACGACGTCACATGGTCAGATTTTCAAAAATTTCTTTTTCGTTTTTCGTCAATATCTTCGCCACTGGAAAGGGTAAGACGCTAAAAATAGTCACGTGGGCATCTGCTGACGTCACCGCACGACGTCACGTGGTCAGATTTTCAAAAATTTTTTTTTCGTTTTTCGTCAATATCATCGCAGCTGGAGAAAATAGGACGCTAAAAATGGTCACGTGGGCATCTGCTGACGTCACCGCACGACGTCACATGGTCAGATTTTCAAAAATTTCTATTTTGATTCTCGTCAATATCTTCGCTTCTGTAAGGGGTAGGACGCTAAAAATGGTCACGTAGGCATTTGCTGACGTCACCGCACGACGTCACGTGTTCAGATTTTCAAAAATTTTTTCATTGTTTTTCGTCAATATCTTCGCCTCTGGAAGGGGTAGAACGCTAAAAATAATCACGTAGGCATTTGCTGACGTCACCGCACGACGTCACGTGTTCAGATTTTCAAAAATTTTTTCATTGTTTTTCGTCAATATCTTCGCCTCTGAAAGGGGTAGGACGCTAAAAATAATCACGTAGGCATTTGCTGACGTCACCGCACGACGTAAAGTGGTCATATTTTCAAAATTTCTTTTTTTTTGTCAATATCTTCGCTTCTGAAGAAGATAAAACGCTAAAAATGGTCACGTGGACATCTGCTGACGTCACCGCACGACGTCACATGGTCAAATTTTCAAAAATTTCTATTTCGTTTTTCGTCAATATCTTCGTTTCTGGAGGGAATAGGACGCTAAAAATGGTCACGTAGGCATCTGCTGACGTCACCGCACGACGTAAAGTGGTCATATTTTCAAAAATTTGTTTTTCGATTTTCGTCAATATCTTTGCCTTTGGAAAGGGAAAGACGCTAAAAATGGTCACGTGAACATCTGCTGACGTCACCGCACAACGTCACGTGGTCAGATTTTCAAAAATTTGTTTTTAGTTTTTCGTCAATATCTTCGCCCCTGGAGGGGGTTGGACGCTAAAAATGGTCACGTGAAAATCTGCTGACGTCACCGCACGACGTAAAATGGTCATATTTTCAAAAATTTCTTTTTTGATTTTTGTCAATATCTTCGCCCCTGGATGGTGTAGGACGCTAAAAATGATCACGTGGGCATCTGCTGACGTCACCGCACGACGTCACGTGGTCAGATTTTCAAAAATTTTTTCGTTTTTCGTCAATATCACCGCTTCTGGAAGGGTAGAACGCTGAAAATAATCACGTGGGCATCTGCTGACGTCACCGCACGACATCACGTGATCAGATCTTCAAAAATTTTATTTTTTTTCTTCGTCAATATCTTCGCTTCTGGAGGGGGTAGAACGCTAAAAATGATTACGTGGGCATCTGCTGACGTCACCGCACGACGTCACATGGTCAAATTTTCAAAATTTTTTTTTCGTTTTTCGTCAATATCTTCGCCCCTGGAGGTAGGACGCTAAAAATGGTCACGTGAAAATCTGCTGACGTCACCGCACGACGTAAAATAATCATATTTTCAAAAACTTCTTTTTTTCGTTAATATTTCCGCTCCTGGAGGTAGGACGCTAAAAATGATCACGTGGGCATCTGCTGACGTCACCGCACGACGTCACGTGGTCAAATTTTCAAAAATTTTTTTTTGTTTTTCGTCAATATCTTCGCCCCTGGAAGGGTAAACGCTAAAAATGGTCACGTAACATCTGCTGACGTCACCGCACGACGTCACGAGGTCAGATTTTCAAAAATTTTTTTTTGTTCTTCGTCAATATCTTCGCTTCTGGAAGGGTAGGACGCAAAAATGGTCACGTGGGCATCTGCTGACGTCACCGCACGACGTCACGTGGTCAGATTTTCAAAATTTTTTTTTGTTCGTCAATATCGCTCCTGAAAGGTAGGACGCTAAAAATGGTCACGTGCATCTGCTGACGTCACCGCACGACGTCACGTGGTCAGATTTTCAAAAATTTTTTTTTGTTTTTCGTCAATATCTTCGCCCCTGGAAAGGGTAGGACGCTAAAAATGGTCACGTGGGCATTTGCTGACGTCACCGCACGACGTCACGTGGTCAGATTTTCAAAAATTTTTTTTTGTTCTTCGTCAATATCTTCGCTTCTGAAGGGGTAGGACGCTAAAAATGGTCACGTGGGCATCTGCTGACGTCACCGCACGACGTCACGTGGTCAGATTTTCAAAAATTTCTTTTCGTTTTTCGTCAATATCTTCGCCCTGGAAAGGGTAGGACGCTAAAAATGGTCACGTGGGCATCTGCTGACGTCACCGCACGACGTCACGTGGTCAGATTTTCAAAAATTTTTTTTTCGTTTTTCGTCAATATCTTCGCCCCTGGAGAAAATAGGACGCTAAAAATGGTCACGTGGGCATCTGCTGACGTCACCGCACGACATCACGTGATCAGATTTTCAAAAATTTCTTTTTTGTTTTTCGTCAATATCTTCGCTCCTGGAGGGGTTAGGACGCTAAAAAAGGTCACGTAGGCATTTGCTGACGTTACCGCACGACGTCACGTGGTCAGATTTTCAAAAATTTTTCATTGTTTTCGTCAATATCTTCGCCTCTGGAAGGGGTAGAACGCTAAAAATAATCACGTAGGCATTTGCTGACGTCACCGCACGACGTCACGTGTCAGATTTTCAAAATTTTTTTTGTTTTTCGTCAATATCTTCGCCTCTGGAAGGGGTAGGACGCTAAAAATAATCACGTAGGCATTTGCTGACGTCACCGCACGACGTAAAGTGGTCATATTTTCAAAAATTTCTTTTTTGTTTTTTGTCAATATCTTCGCTTCTGAAGAAGATAAAACGCTAAAAATGGTCACGTGGACATCTGCTGACGTCACCGCACGACGTCACATGGTCAAATTTTCAAAAATTTCTATTTCGTTTTTCGTCAATATCTTCGTTTCTGGAGGGAATAGGACGCTAAAAATGGTCACGTAGGCATCTGCTGACGTCACCGCACGACGTAAAGTGGTCATATTTTCAAAAATTTGTTTTTCGATTTTCGTCAATATCTTCGCCTTTGGAAAGGGAAATACGCTAAAAATGGTCACGTGAACATCTGCTGACGTCACCGCACGACGTCACGTGGTCAGATTTTCAAAATTTGTTTTTGTTTTTCGTCAATATCTTCGCCCCTGGAGGGGTAGGACGCTAAAAATGGTCACGTGAAAATCTGCTGACGTCACCGCACGACGTAAATGGTCATATTTTCAAAATTTCTTTTTGTTTTTGTCAATATCTTCGCCCCTGGATGGTGTAGGACGCTAAAAATGATCACGTGGGCATCTGCTGACGTCACCGCACGACGTCACGTGGTCAGATTTTCAAAAATTTTTTTTTCGTTTTTCGTCAATATCACCGCTTCTGGAAGGGGTAGAACGCTAAAAATAATCACGTGGGCATCTGCTGACGTCACCGCACGACATCACGTAATCAGATTTTCAAAATTTTATTTTTTTTTCGTCAATATCTTCGCTTCTGGAGGGGTAGAACGCTAAAAATGATTACGTGGGCATCTGCTGACGTCACCGCACGACGTCACATGGTCAAATTTTCAAAAATTTTTTTTTCGTTTTTCGTCAATATCTTCGCCCCTGGAGGGGGTAGGACGCTAAAAATGGTCACGTGAAAATCTGCTGACGTCACCGCACGACGTAAAATAATCATATTTTCAAAAACTTCTTTTTTGTTTTTCGTTAATATTTCCGCTCCTGGAGGGGGTAGGACGCTGAAAATAATCACGTGGGCATCTGCTGACGTCACCGCACGACGTCACGTGGTCAGATTTTCAAAAATTTTTTTTTCGTTTTTCGTCAATATCATCGCAGCTGGAGAAAATAGGACGCTAAAAATGGTCACGTGGGCATCTGCTGACGTCACCGCACGACGTCACATGGTCAGATTTTCAAAAATTTCTATTTTGATTCTCGTCAATATCTTCGCTTCTGGAGGGAATAGGACGCTAAAAATGGTCACGTAGGCATCTGCTGACGTCACCGCACGACGTCACGTGTCAGATTTTCAAAAATTTTTTCATTGTTTTTCGTCAATATCTTCGCCTCTGAAGGGTAGAACGCTAAAAATAATCACGTAGGCATTTGCTGACGTCACCGCACGACGTCACGTGTTCAGATTTTCAAAAATTTTTTCATTGTTTATCGTCAATATCTTCGCCTCTGGAAGGGGTAGGACGCTAAAAATAATCACGTAGGCATTTGCTGACGTCACCGCACGACGTAAAGTGGTCATATTTTCAAAAATTTCTTTTTTGTTTTTTGTCAATATCTTCGCTCCTGAAGAAGATAGGACGCTAAAAATGGTCACGTGGACATCTGCTGACGTCACCGCACGACGTCACATGGTCAGATATTCAAAAATTTCTTTTTTGTTTTTCGTCAATATCTTCGTTTCTGGAGGGAATAGGACGCTAAAAATGGTCACGTAGGCATCTGCTGACGTCACCGCACGACGTAAAGTGGTCATATTTTCAAAAATTTTTTTTCGATTTTCGTCAATATCTTTGCCTTTGAAAGGGAAAGACGCTAAAATGGTCACGTGAACATCTGCTGACGTCACCGCACAACGTCACGTGGTCAGATTTTCAAAAATTTGTTTTTAGTTTTTCGTCAATATCTTCGCCCCTGGAGGGGGTTGGACGCTAAAAATGGTCACGTGAAAATCTGCTGACGTCACCGCACGACGTAAAATGGTCATATTTTCAAAAATTTCTTTTTTGATTTTTGTCAATATCTTCGCCCCTGGATGGTGTAGGACGCTAAAAATGATCACGTGGGCATCTGCTGACGTCACCGCACGACGTCACGTGGTCAGATTTTCAAAAATTTTTCGTTTTTCGTCAATATCACCGCTTCTGGAAGGTAGAACGCTGAAAAATAATCACGGGGCATCTGCTGACGTCACCGCACGACATCACGTGATCAGATCTTCAAAAATTTTATTTTTTCTTCGTCAATATCTTCGCTTCTGGAGGGGTAGAACGCTAAAAATGATTACGTGGGCATCTGCTGACGTCACCGCACGACGTCACATGGTCAAATTTTCAAAATTTTTTTCGTTTTTCGTCAATATCTTCGCCCCTGGAGGGGTAGGACGCTAAAAATGGTCACGTGAAAATCTGCTGACGTCACCGCACGACGTAAAATAATCATATTTTCAAAAACTTCTTTTTTGTTTTTCGTTAATATTTCCGCTCCTGGAGGGGGTAGGACGCTGAAAATAATCACGTGGGCATTTGCTGACGTCACCGCACGACATCACGTGATCAAATTTCAAAAATTTTATTTTTGTTTTTTGTCAATATCTTCGCTTCTGGAGGGGGTAAGACGCTAAAAATGATCACGTGGGCATCTGCTGACGTCACCGCACGACGTCACATGGTCAAATTTTCAAAAATTTTTTTTTCGTTTTTTGTCAATATCTTCGCCCCTGGAGAGGGTAGGACGATAAAAATGGTCACGTAAGCATCTGCTGACGTCACCGCACGACGTCACGTGGTCAAATTTTCAAAATTTTTTTTTGTTTTCGTCAATATCTTTGCCCCTGGAAGAGGTAGGACGCTAAAATGGTCACGTGGGCATCTGCTGACGTCACCGCACGACGTCACATGGTCAGATTTTCAAAATTTCTATTTTGATTCTCAATATCTTCGCTTCTGAAAAGGTAAACGCTAAAAATGGTCACGTGGGCATTTGCTGACGTCACCGCACGACGTCACATGAACAGATTTTCAAAACTTCTATTTTGTTTCTCGTCAATATCTTCGTTTCTGAAAAGGTAGGACGCTAAAAATGATCACGTGGGCATCTGCTGACGTCACCGCACGACGTCACGTGGTCAGATTTTCAAAAATTTTTTTTTGTTTTCGTCAATATCTTCGCCCTCTGAGGGGACGCTAAAAATGGTCACGTGAAAATCTGCTGACGTCACCGCACGACGTAAATGGTCATATTTTTAAAAATTTTTTCGATTGTTGTCAATATCTTCGCCCCTGGATGGGGTAGGACGCTAAAAATGGTCACGTGGGCATCTGCTGACGTCACCGCACGACGTCACGTGGTCAGATTTTCAAAATTTTTTTGTTTTTCGTCAATATTTCGCTTTTGAATAAGGTAGGACGTTAAAATGATTACGTGAACATCTGCTGACGTCACCGCACGACGTCACGTGGTCAAATTTTCAAAAATTTCTTTGTTTTTCGTCAATATTTTCGCTCCTGGAAAAGGTAAAACGCTAAAAATGGTCACGTAAACATCTGCTGACGTCACCGCACGACGTCACGTGGTCAGATTTTCAAAAATTTTTTTTTTGTTTTTCGTCAATATCTTCGCTTCTGGAAGGGGTAGACGCAAAAATGGTCACGTGGGCATCTGCTGACGTCACCGCACGACGTCACGTGGTCAGATTTTCAAAATTTTATTTTGTTTCTCGTCAATATCTTCGCTTTTGTAAGGGGTAGGACGCTAAAAATGGTCACGTAGGCATTTGCTGACGTCACCGCACGACGTCACGTTCAGATTCAAAAATTTTTTCATCGTTTTTCGTCAATATCTTCGCCTCTGGAAAAGGTAGACGCTAAAAATCACGTAGGCATCTGCTGACGTCACCGCACGACGTAAAGTGCCAGATTTTAAAATTTCTTTTTTGTTTTTTGTCAATATCTTCGCTTCTGAAGAAGATAAAACGTTAAAAATGGTCACGTGGGCATCTGCTGACGTCACCGCACGACGTCACGTGTTCAGATTTTCAAAATTTTTTTGTTTCTCGTCAATATCTTCGCTTCTGGAAGGGGTAGGACGCTAAAAATGGTCACAGGCATCTGCTGACGTCACCGCACGACGTCACGTGGTCAGATTTTCAAAATTTTTTTTTTTTTTTTCGTCAATATCTTCGCCTCTGGAAGGGGTAGGACGCTAAAAATAATCACGTGGGCATTTGCTGACGTCACCGCACGACGTCACGTGGTCATTTTCAAAAATTTTTTTGTTTTTGTCAATATCTTCGCTTCTTGAAGAAGAGTAAACGCTAAAAATGGTCACGTGGGCATCTGCTGACGTCACCGCACGACGTCACGTGGTCAATTTTCAAAAATTTTTTTTTGTTTTTCGTCAATATCTTCGCCCTGAGGGGGTAGGACGCTAAAAATGGTCACGGGGCATCTGCTTGACGTCACCGCACGACGTCACGTGGTCAGATTTTCAAAATTTTTTTCGTTTTTCGTCAATATCTTCGCCCCTGGAGAAAGTAGGACGCTAAAATGGTCACGGGCATCTGCTGACGTCACCGCACGACGTCACGTGGTCAGATTTTCAAAAATTTTTTTGTTTTTCGTCAATATCTTCGCTTCTGTAAGGGGTAGACGCTAAAATGGTCACGTGGGCATCTGCTGACGTCACCGCACGACGTCACGTGATCAGATTTTCAAAAATTTTTTTTTCGTTTTTCGTCAATATCTTCGCCTCTGAAGGGTAGAACGCTAAAAATAATCACGTGGGCATTTGCTGACGTCACCGCACGACGTCACGTGGTCAGATTTTCAAAAATTTTTTCATTGTTTTCGTCAATATCTTCGCCTCTGGAAGGGTAGGACGCTAAAAATAATCACGTAGGCATTTGCTGACGTCACCGCACGACGTAAAGTGGTCATATTTTCAAAAATCTTTTTGTTTTTTGTCAATATATCTTCTTCTGAAGAAGGTAGAAACGCTAAAAATGGTCACGGACATCTGCTGACGTCACCGCACGACGTCACATGGTCAAATTTTCAAAAATTTCTTTTTCGTTTTTCGTCAATATCTTCGTTTCTTGAGGGAATAGGACGCTAAAAATGGTCACGTAGGCATCTGCTGACGTCACCGCACGACGTAAAGTGGTCATATTTTCAAAAATTTGTTTTTCGATTTTCGTCAATATCTTTGCCTTTGGAAGGGGTAGGACGCTAAAAATGGTCACGTGGGCATTTGCTGACGTCACCGCACGACGTCACGTGGTCAGATTTTCAAAAATTTTTTTTGTTTTTCGTCAATATTCTCGCCCCTGGAGGGGTAGGACGCAAAATGGTCACGTGAACATCTGCTGACGTCACCGCACGACGTAAAATGGTCATATTTTCAAAATTTCTTTGTTTTTGTCAATATCTTCGCCCCTGGATGGTGTGGACGCTAAAAATGGTCACGTGGGCATCTGCTGACGTCACCGCACGACGTCACGTGGTCAGATTTTCAAAAAAATTTTTCGTTTTTCGTCAATATCTTCGCTTCTGGAAGGGGTAGAACGCTGAAAATAATCACGTGGGCATCTGCTGACGTCACCGCACGACGTCACGTGGTCAGATTTTCAAAATTTTTTTTTTTTTTTTCGTCAATATCTTCGCTGGAGGGGGTAGAACGCTAAAAAATGATTACGTGGGCATCTGCTGACGTCACCGCACGACGTCACGTGGTCAGATTTTCAAAAATTTCTTTTTCGTTTTTCGTCAATATCTTCCTCTGGAGGGTAGGACGCTAAAATGGTCACGTGAAAATCTGCTGACGTCACCGCACGACGTAAAATAATCATATTTTCAAAAACTTTTTTTGTTTTTCGTTAATATTCGCCCTGGAGGGGTAGGACGCTAAAAATAATCACGTGGGCATTTGCTGACGTCACCGCACGACATCACGTGATCAAATTTCAAAAATTTTATTTTTGTTTTTTGTCAATATCTTCGCTTCTGGAGGGAATAAGACGCTAAAAATGATCAGCGGGCATCTGCTGACGTCACCGCACACGACGTCACATGGTCACCTTTCAAAAAATTTTTTTCTGCTTTTTGTCACGACTTTCGTCTCCTGAGAGAGGGTAGGACGATAAAAATGGTCACGTAAGCATCTGCTGACGTCACCGCACGACGTCACGTGGTCAAATTTTTAAAAATTTTTTTTTCGTTTTTCGTCAATATCTTTTGCCCCTGGAAGAGGTGGTAGACGCTAAAAATGGTCACGTGGTATCTGCCGACGTCACCGCACACGTCACATGGTCAGATTTTCAAAATTTATTTTTTGATTCTCGTAAATATCTTCGCTTCGAAAAGATAAACGCTAAAATGGAAGTCACGTGGGCATTTTGCTGACGTTACTGCATCGACGTCACATGAACAGATTTTCAAAACTTCTATTTTGTTTCTCGTCAATATCTTCGGTTTCTGAAAAAGGTAGGACGCTAAAATGCAGATCAATGTACATTTGCTGATCGGCTCACCGCAGGACGTCACGTGGTCAGATTTTCAAAAATTTTTCTTGTTTTCTTTTCAATATCTTCGCCTCTGAGTAGGACGCTGAAAATGGTCACGTGAAAATCTGCTGGTCGCCACCGCATCGACGTAAAATAATCATATTTTTAAAAATTTTTTTCGGATTGTTGCCATTACTTCGCCCTGATGGGGTAGGACGCTAAAATGGTCACGGCATCTAAGGACGCCACCGCACGACGTCACGTGGTCAGATTTTCAAAATTTTTTTTTGTTTTTCGTCAATATTTCCGATTTTAATGGCGGTAGGACGTAAAATGATTACGTGAACATCTGCCTACGTCACCGCACGACGTCACGTGGTAAATTTTCAGCTTTTGTTTTTCGTCAACGCCGCCCTGAAAAAGTAAACGCTAAAATGGTCACGTAAACATCTGCTGACGTCACCGCACGACGAGGTCAGATCTTCAAAAAATTTTATTTTGTTCTTCGTCAATATCTTCGCTTCTGGAAGGGGTAGGACGCAAAAATGGTCACGTGGGCATCTGCTGACGTCACCGCACGACGTCACGTGGTCAGATTTTCGTGAATTTCTATTTTGTTTCTCGTCAATATCTTCGCTTTTGTAAGGTAGACGCTAAAAATGGTCACGTAGGCATTTGCTGACAGTACTGACGTCACGTGATCAGATCTTCAAAATTTTTATTTTTTTCTTCGTCAATATCTTCGCTTGAGGGGGTGGTGAACGCAAAATGATTACGTGGGCATCTTGCTGACGTCACCGCACGACGTCACATGGTCAAATTTTCAAAAAAATTTTTTTTCGTTTTTCGTCAATATCTTCGCCCCTGGAGGGGGTATGTGACGCTAAAATGGTCACGTGAAAATCTGCTTTCGACGTCACCTCGCACGACGGGTAGTCAATCATTTTCAAAATCATTTTTTTGTTTTTCGTTACTATTTCCGCTCCTGGAGGGGTAGGACGCCGAAAATAATCGGCTGGGCATTTGCTGACGTCACCGCACGACATCACGTGATCAAATTTCAAAAATTTTATTTTTGTTTTTTGTCAATATCTTCGCTTCTGGAGGAATAAGACGCTAAAATGATCATTGCATATCGCTGACGGCTCACTCGCACGACGTCACATGGTCAAATTTTCAAAAATTTTTTTCGTTTTTTGTCAATATCTTCGCCCCTAGAGAGGGTAGGACGATAAAATAGTCACGGGCATCTGCTGTCACCGCACGACGTCACGTGGTCAGATTTCTCAAAAATTTTTTTGTTTATCGTCAATATCTTTGCCCCTGGAGAGGG